>NC_091283.1:76743743-77368743 GCF_032444005.1 Ranitomeya imitator | reverse complement strand
ATTGTACAACAACTTTCGTCCATTTTCTCATGTTACCCTTGGTAAAATAAAACAAATTGGAGCTGAAATAAATTGTGTGAAAAAAAGTTAAATGTTCATTTTTATTTAAACATTCCAAAAATTCCTGTAAAACACCTGAAGGGTTAATAAACTTCTTGAATATGGTTTTGAGCACCTTGAGGGGTGCAGTTTTTAGAATGGTGTCACACTTGGGTATTTTCTATCATATAGACCCCTCAAAATTACTTCAAATGAGATGTGGTCCCTAAAAAAAAAATGGTGTTGTAAAAATGAGAAATTGCTGGTCAACTTTTAACCCTTATAACTCCCTAACAAAAAAAATTTTGGTTCCAAAATTGTGCTGATGTAAAGTAGACATGTGGAAAATGTTACTTATTAAGTATTTTGCATGACATATCTCTGTGATTTAAGGGCATAAAAATTCAAAGTTGGAAAATTGTGAAATTTTCAAAATTTTTGCCAAATTTCTGTTTTTTTCTCAAATAAACGCAAATTATATTGAATAAATTTTACCATTATCATAAAGTACAATATCTCACGAGAAAACAATGTCAGAATCACTGGGATCCTTTGAAGCGTTCCAGAGTTATAACCTCATAAAGGGACAGTGGTCAGAATTGTAAAAATTGGCTCGGTCATTAACGTGCAAACCACCCTCGGGGCTTAAAGGGTTAAAAGCACCAACTATCATCTCCTATCTTAGTAATGTGAAGATCTGTCTTCACTGAACTCAGATTTTCCAAAATTTACTCATGAACTGAGAATGAAAAATCAATCCAGGCAAAAAAATCTCTGATAAGATGTATGACAAAGTTACTTATTTGTATGTGTACTATTGATGCAAAATATATGGATGTGAAACCTGGACGACAAAGAAACAAGACAGAAGAAGAATCACCACCCTCGAAATGTGATGCTGGAGAAGGATGTTATCAATAACATGGATGGCAAGAAGATGAAACAAATCAATTTTGGAACAAATCAAGCCAGACATGTCACTCGAGGCAAGGATCACCAAACCACGACATATGAAGAGAGTAATCACTGGAGAAGGACATCATGGTTGGAAGAAAAGAAGGAACAAGGCAAAGAGGAAGATCAGCAACTCTATGGTTTGATACAATAAAGATAATGGTGGAGAAGACCCTGGTGGACCTATCTAGGCTTGCACAAGTTCGATCTGCCTACAGAGCATTCACCTATCAAGTCACCATGACTCGAGATCTGGCTGAAGGCCGTTAATAATAAGCACTATTGATTTATGAAATAAAAACAAATAGTGTTTCAGTGAAAATAATTCCACTGTAGCTAACTATATCCTTTAAGTGCCAACTTTCTAAACGAGTATATTTGTAATGTCTCCCAAGTGGATTACTTACTAATGTACAGTAGCAGCAGGGATGCGATAGGCTTGGCACTGAATTACCTTGAAAGTTGTAATTAAAATGTCATAAAAAGGACTTAAGAACAGTCCTCAAGAGTCTATAAGTAACAATTAGCTAAAAATTACCCTAAGCCTATGAACCTAAAACTCGCTCCTGTCCATCTTCATCCATAAATATTTTATCTTATGCAGGAAGAACTATATTGTTCTTCATTTTCTCCTTTCTTGAGTAATTAGCATTTATTACAGTGGGTTTTCAGAAGCTCCTACGATAATTGACTGGCAAGCAGCATAATAAATACATGCTTGATCTGGTGGTCAGCTCCTTTAGAAACCACAATACATTTTCTTACAAAGGACTTGAATTTCAAAAGAAATAGACATTTTAAATATGTATATATTGTAAAACAAAGTCAGAAATATCATAAAACTATAAATAATATACATAAAAATCTATAATGACCCTCTGAAATCTTACCTGTTTATTCATAAAAATATAAATTAAAGGATTAATAAAAGTGCTGCTCTTGGCGAGAATGGACGGTATGATACTAATTGTGGGCGAGACAGCTCCGGGCTCTCCAAATGTTGTGATCAATGACACTAATCCATATGGTAACCAGCACAGCAAATAACAAGTGACCATGCACACGATCATAAATAATAAATGGTGTTCCCTCTTCTGAGCTGTTGTCAGGTTAATCCTGCACATCTGTGAAAAAAATAATAATATTAAAATATTGAAAGCAAATGACAGAGGCCTTGCATAAATATTTTTGTGAAACATTTTGCTTTGGATGGATCCTGATCAATTTACTCTTGAAAAATGTGATGATATCATTCTTAAAGATGGCTGTCCAACCAGCAGCCACATTGAAATCGCTTGCTGACTAGAGATCACCAGAGACAAGGAAAATCCAAATTTTTAACTCTATAATAAAGATGAATTTACACTGCTTGTTACATTAAAAAAATAATTTTAGTAGGCTTCCACTGGTGGCTTTTGCAAGTTGCCACATTTGTATTATTTAAGGTAGAGCTAAAGGTTTTCTTTTTTTTAATTCTTCCTTTCATTATTCCCCCACTTTTTATAATTTGGCTAGAATTACCTTATTTAGTTATTCATTTTTTTCTGTTAATTTATATATACTTCCCTTCAGTTAGATTATTTGATCATCTCAGACAATCCATCTCAGACAATATAATTTCATGCATGATGCAACTAAAAGAACTGTACCACTGAAGTTGTCTGTAGAGGCAGTGGGGGTATAAGCTTATATCAGAGAGAATGATGATGACTGCACAGCTCCTGTCACACAGTTATAATGTAAGCGATCATAGTTCATCCTCCTGACTGTATGCTTACAATGTACCAGCTTATTTAGGAGACTATAGAGGAAATGATAATCATACTGTCATTCCAGCTAGAGATGAGCGAATATTAGAGTGGAATTAAATTCTATTTGAACGTTACAAAAATCTGCATGAGTTAAAATGAGGACTTTTTGTAATTTGCTTCTGCGTTGATTCAACAAAATGGTGGCAGGCTGGACACTATTTTGTTAAACCATAAAAGACCATCCATACAGTGAAGAATAAAAAAATGCTTCTTGGAGCATGAATAGAGACACTGAATAAGTTATTCATTTACATACACCTTTAGCTGTCAATATAAAGGTACCTTCACACTCAGCGACGCTGCAGCGATACCGACAACGATGTCGATCGCTGTAGCGTCGCTGTTTGGTCGCTGGAGAGCTGTCACACAGACAGCTCTCCAGCGACCAACGATCCCGAGGTCCCCGGTAACCAGGGTAAACATCGGGTTACTAAGCGCAGGGCCGCGCTTAGTAACCCGATGTTTACCATGGTTACCAGCGTAAACGTTAAAAAAACAAACACTACATACTTACCTTCAGCTGTCTGTCCCCGGCGCTCTGCTTCTCTGCACTCCTCCTGCATCCTGTGTCAGCGCCGGCCAGCCGGAAAGCACAGCGGTGACATCACCGCTCTGCTTTCCAGCTGACCGGCGCTGACAGTGCAGAGGAAAGCAGAGCGCCGGAGGCCGATAACAACAGGATTCACCCGGCTCTGCTGCTTACCGGGCTGCTGCATCACTATACCGGGGAAAGGGACCCCGCTTACTGCGCCTCCTCTGCCGCTGCACCTCTGCTACCGCACCTCTGCCACCGCACCTCTGCCGCCACGGTAAGCCTGCATTGCCTGCACGGTAAGCCTGGGACCCCTCTCACGCCATACCTCTCACTGCACCTCCTGATCCCAGCACCTCCTCATCCCAGCACCTCCTCATCCCAGCACCTCCTCATCCCAGCACCTCCTCATCCCAGCACCTCCTCATCCCAGCACCTTCTCATCCCAGCACCTCCTCATCCCAGCATCACCCCACCTCTGCCGACACCTTGCCTCCTGTGACCCTGCTCTGCCACCGCCAGCCCTCAGGTAAGATACTGTAAATTCGGACAATAAGACGGACCCCCATCTTATAAAAAATCTTTTTTTCTGCAATTTTCACCCCAAATTTGGGGTGTGTCTTATGGTCCGGTGCGTCTTATAGTCCGAAAAATACGGTAGTTTTCCAGGTGATTCTAATTAAAGGAAAACTACTTAAAAATTATGTTCCACATTATTAAGCAGGGCACAGATTTCAAGCAATATGGGAAATAAAAAGGATCTCTCTGCTGCTAAAAAGCATTACATAGTGCAATGCCATGGACAAGGTATGAAAACATTAGATATTTCATGAAAACTTAAGAGTGATCATCATATGGTAAAGAGATTTGTGGCTGAATCTGAGCACAGACAGAGTTCATGCAGATAAAGGCATAATGAGGAAGGTTTCTGCCAGACAAACTCATTGGATTAAGAGAGCAGCTGCTAAAAAGCCATTACAAACCAGTAAACAGTTATTTGAAGCTGCTGGTGCCTCTGGAGTCCCTCAAACCTCAAGGTGTAGGATCCTTCAAAGGCTTGCTGTGGTGCATAAACCTACTATTCGGCCACACCTAAACAGTGTTCACAAGCAGAAACGGTTGCAGTGGGCCCAGACATACATGAAGACTAATTTTCAAACAGTCTTGTTTATTGATGAGTGTCAAGCAAGCTTGGATGGCCCAGATGGATGGAGTAGTGGGTGGTTGGTGGATGGCCACCATGTCCCAACAAGGCTGCGACGTCAGCAAGGAGGTGGAGGAGTTATGTTTTGTGCCAGGATCATGGGAAAACAGCTAGTAGGACCCTTTAAGGTTCCTGAAGGTGTGAAAATGACCTCTGCAAAGTATATAGAGTTTCTGACTGACAACTTTCTTCCATGGTACAAAAATCAGGAACGTGCCTCCAGGAGCAAAATCCTCTTCATGCATGACAATACACCATCTCATGCTGCAAAGAATACCTCTGAGTCACTGGCTGCTATGGGCATAAAAGGAGATAAACTCATGGTGCGGCCACCATCTTCCTTTGACCTCAACCCTATAGAGAACCTTTGGAGTATCATCAAGCAAAAGATCTATGAGGGTGAGAGGCAGTTCACATCAAAACAGCAGCTCTGGGAGGCTATTCCGACTTCATGCAAAGAAATACAAGCAGAAACGCTCTAAAAACTCAAGGTCAATGGATACAAGAATTGTGAAGGTGATATCAAAGAAGGGGTCCTATGTTAACATGTAACTTGGCCTGTTAGGATGTTTTGGAGTTAAATAGCTTTTTTGCTCAGTGAATCTGACCTCCTAATGCCCCAAATTCCACAAATGAGCATTTTCAGTTCTTTAAAACATATCAAATGTTTAGAAATTCTACTGTGTCTAATAATTTGGGACAGTGCATTTTGAGTTTTTATTCATTTTGGAGATTATACTGTTATCATTGGGAGGTTCCTTCAATAAAATTCGATGTATACTGTGATGATTACAGGAAGTGGGGGCGGAGCTGTGTCTCTGCTCCTGCTCTCCTGTCTGCCAAAAATGCAAAACAAGCAAAAAAAAAAAAAAAAAGGGAGTTTGGAACCAACTGGAAACTGGACAAAGTCAGGTGGAATACTTGCTGGGAAGTGAGGGAAAGCAAGTTCCAGTATCAATAATGCTGAAAGAATTCAGAGGTAGAAAAAACACTCAACAAGAGTCAAGTAACAGTATAGGAGAGCCATGACAGTTCATGTACATCTTGGACTAGTATATACAATACGAAAGAATTTGGGAATGTAAATAATCAGTTTACTGTAAACTTACCCCTCGGATGACTCGGACAATATGGCCGTAGCTAAATATCATGATGAGTAAAGGTAGGATCAGGCAGAACAGAAAGAGGCACACAATGTAAGATACATTGTTATATGATCTGGAGTTCCAGACTACTGAACAGGTGGTCCCTGAGCTCTCAAGCCCATAACTGCTCCATCCAAAAAGGGGAGGTATTGTCCAAAAGAGAATAGATCCAAGACCCCGCAATACAAATCCAGGCATTTTTGTAGTTGGAGGCATCAACTTTTGTACATTTCAGTACTGTAAGGTAACGTTCATAAGATAACATGGAGAGAGAGACCAGAGAGACGATTCCTGGAATGTAAGCATAATACAAGTTAGGTTATGGAATAATATGGAAATAAATACATCATTAATGTATTCTGCAGTTATACGGCATGCACAGTAACATCTACTGTCGATTATAGGTTGCAGTTGCCAGGATACTGCTTTGTCTGATACATTTGGTTTATACTTCTGACAAGGAACACAACTCAGAACTCATTGTGAAGACCCCAGAGTCTTCATTTGAAAGCAGAGTGAGTGCTAACCCATAACAGGATAAATCCTCTGAAAAGCAATATATCTGCTTAACAATTTTACACTTTATCTAACCACTGATAAAGCTCTCTTTCTGAAAGTGAAATGAAAATTTCACTTAAAGATTTAATTTAATGTACTTTATTGTTTTCCAGCCACGCTACAATATGAAAATGGTTATAAGAATCCAATTTGAATTTGTCCACTGCTCGGACAACCTTGTCTCAATCAGCATCTTTACCCCCAGTAAAATGACAACACATACTCACCACCGGTGACCGCGCAATTCCAGCGGTGTCGGAACTGGCTCTCCTGGGGATTACATCACATTATTATGTCACTCTCCACACCTTCGGACGAATCAGTCATCCAGATGAAGTCAGAGCTATGGCTTGCCACGCGTGATGCCCAGGACAGCTAGTGCCGACACAGCTGGAACAGCATTGGCACTGGAGGTGAGTATAAAGTATAAGTGTTGACATTTTACATGCTGATTGACACATGGGTGTCATGATCCCAATGGCAGGGGATCACAAAAGGACAAGCATACAAAAAACAGAACAAGCTCTAGGGTGATGGAAACTGAGCTGACCGCGATCCTGAACCTAATTCACAACACTAGCAGTAGCCAGGGAACGTGCCTACGATGATTCTAGACATCTCGCGCCAGCCGAAGGACTAGCTTCCCCTATTAGAAGAAACAAATACCTCTCTTGCCTCCAGAGAAACACCCCACAGAAATAGCAGCCCCCCACATGTAATGACGGTGAAATGAGAGGAAAGCACATACGTAGTAATGAAAACAGATTCAGCAAAAATGAGGCCCGCTAAAACTAGATAGCAGAGGATACAAAAGTGAACTGCGCGGTCAGCGAAAAACCCTACAAAAAACCATCCTGAAATTACCTGAACTCATGTGCCAACTCATGGAACATGAGGAGTAATATCAGCCCACTAGAGCAACCAGCAACAAGGAATCACATAACTGCAAGCTGGACTAAAACAAAAATAAAGCAAAACGGGGAACAGGAAAATCAAAAACTTAGCTTGTCCTGATGATTACAGAAGCGGAAAGCAGAGGTAACAAGACACACTGATTACATTGATCGCCGGCGAGGAAATGACAAGAAAGCCAGGTTAAATAGGAAACTCCCATATCCTGATAGAACAGGTGGACACCAGAGACCGCAGAGAACACAAGTCACCCAGTACCATCTGTAACCACCAGAGGGAGCCCAAAAACAGAATCCACAACACATGGGTGTCTGAGTAGTGGACAACACTTTAGGAGGAAACAAAACAATGAAATCAAACAATCCTTTGGTAAAGTTTTCCATACACCTCAAACTTCAGCCGATAGCACTCTTTCAACTTCCCCAAACACACGAAGGATGGCCAAGGGTTCCTTCTTTTCCAATTTAGAGAGGGAAGAAAGCCGCTGCCAGAAACTAATAGATCTTGGATATAAATGAAAAATGTCTAATTTTTCGCTCTGCCCAACATCACTTGATAGATGGCTGACCAATCCTGCTGATATCAATGAGTTCAACCAAGTTTAATCTAATGTGCATGAGCTCCTTAATTGGAAAAATCTGCCGTGAGAGCCGGCTGTTAATTAGCATGACGCCCCATCAACAGAGCAGAGCAGAAGAGACGTCACTGCTCTACTGATGTGATGTCAGCGAAAGGCGCTGAATCGCCAGCCGGAGCATTCCACAACCGCTCTGTGCCAGTGGAGAATGGCGCCAGGCAAACTAGCGGTGATTAACTGAAGGTGGTAAATTGCTTTTTAGACCTCTTCTCCCACAGAAGAAGGCACACCAGCCGAAACGACCGTTGGGAAAGTGGAACCCTCATTCAACAAAGCTAAATAACTGTTTACATTTGTCCACGCATACATTAACTTATTACTTGGTCTTCTGGTGCTATGCTTCATGTCTTCTTGTACTACTTTCATCTGCTTTGTCATTGCACTATATCACTTTATTTAGTGTAGCATGTAGACACTTTTTCATATTTATCTATCAGTCATAGTGACTTATTATGTAACTAGATGGTGGCCCGATTCTACCGCATCGGGTATTCTAGAATATGCATGTCCATGTAGTATATTGCACAGCCCACGTAGTATATTGCCCAACCACGTAGTACATTGCCCAGCCACATAGTATATTGCACAGCGACGTAGTATATTGCCCAGCCACGTAGTATATTGCCCAGCCACGTAGTATATTGGCCAGTCACGTAGTATATTGCCCAGGCACATAGTATATTGCCCAGCCACGTAGTATATTGCACAGCGACGTAGTATACAGCAGAGCCACGTAGTATACTGCCCAGTCACGTAGTATACTGCCCAGTCACGTAGTATATTGCCCAGCCACGTAGTATATTGCCCAGCCACGTAGTATATTGCCCAGCCACGTAGTATATTGCACAGCCATGTATGTAACAGGTTAAAAAAGACTTAAAATAAAAAATAAACATGTACTGCACGCGGTAGCTTCCGGTCCCAGGGTTGGTATGAGCGCAGGACCTGTGATGACTTCGCGGTCACATGACCGTGACGTCATGGAAGGTTCTTCTCGCACAGCATCTTTGCCACCGGAACCTGCCGCTTGCACTGCCGAGGAGAGGACGCGACGGCGGAGGGTGAGAATAACCTTTTTTTAATTATTATTATTTGTAACAGTAGATCTTTTTACTATTGATACTGCATATGCATCATCAATAGTAAAAAGTTGGTCACACAGGGTTAATAGCTGCATTAATGGAGTGCGTTACATCGCGGTCCATTAACGCTGGCATTAACCCTGTGTGAGGGCTGACTGGAGAGGAGTATGGAGCGGGCACTGACTGCGGGGAGGAAGGAGCGGCCATTTTGCCGCCGGACTGTGCCCGTCTCTGATTGGTCGTGGCTGTTTTGCCGCGACCAATCAGCGACTTGGATTTCCATGACAGACAGAGGCCGCGACCAATGAATATCTGTGACAGGAAGACAGACAGAAAGACAGACAGACGGAAGTCACCCTTAGACAATTATATAGTAGATGCCATTAGACTTACTCATTTTCTAATTTTATGCATGCTGTATATAACTTTTGTAGACCTGGTTGAGCTTTGGTGCCACCTTTTGGCTTATTGCCGCATATCACCTGCCCACCATTGCTATTCTTTTATATTGTCCTTAGCATTTAATAAATGTGACTTTTAATATAGTTCTTTGTGTGCATTGTATATGATCTCATGTTTTGGCATACGCTGAACATCTGTTCTTTTGTACTATCCATAAATGCAACCAAGATATTTATATTTAGTTTAGACTTACTTAGTCGTATCTTAGCTAATTGATGCATTTCTGATTCGTCTGACATAGCTTGGTGTAGTTGCATAGTGAGCGGTGTCAGCAGATAAGAATTATTGATATGTTAGTTAGCTAGCTCCGGCATTAGGACAACACATACATGCCAAAAGGTTTGTCTTTATGGATGAGAGATCACTAAAATGCTTGGATGCTTGTTGCTCGAACTGTTCGATTCCTAATGCTTGCATGCTTGTTTCAAGTAAATGGAAAAAGTCCTGAATGGAAGAAGAACAGCATGGGGAAGACTCCTAGAAGCATCTCTGACTCACAGATCGCTGCTGAGAATAGTCTCACACTTTTACTCCACTTTAAAGGGGTGTTCCCATCTACAAAGATCCTATCCCAATATGTAGTTGGTGTAATAATAATAATAATAATAATAGCAGATACCTCCCATTTGAAATGTAGCTTAGTTTTTCCAATTTGCTGTCTCGTTCCTCATAAGCAGGCATTGCAGGACCTTAGGTATCTATGGATACGACCACACTAGCAACTAGCTGTCACTATATCAGTGGCCGTAACCATGGATACCTAAGGTCCTACAATGTCTGCACATGAGGAAAGAGACAAAGTAAATAAAAATAAAAACTATACTACATCTCTAATTGGAGGTATTTGATAACATTATTACACCTACTAGATAATGGTATAGGATCTTGGGAGATGGGAATACCCTTTTAAGGATAGTCAAGAAAACATTCACAATCAACGAGAAACTGGAGTTTACAGGAAAAAAATGTTAAGAAACATTCTTTCCTGTATAATGACTTGTATATATTGCAAAATTTAAACGGATATAAAAGTAAAGCAAAATTTGTTAAAATTATTTTTAATAAAACATTGGAAAGTAATTTATGAAAAGTAATTTATGAAGGAAGATACGCCCTGTATTAGACAATGGGCCTCATACATATTCTGTTCAAATTGTCATGTAGTGGCACTCCTAGACTCATAAAGGCTCTACACTAAGTACAAAGCCTGCCAAAAATTACAAGCAGGGTCATGCATACACTTCTAAAGGCACCAACTGTAGTGCCTCATTCAAATATTGTGAACAAAGTGTAGCTGTGGTTCTCCCACACAAAAGCTCTGTACACAGTGAAAAGCCTGCCAAAAACTACAAGCCGCATCATCCATACAAGGCACAAAGTGCAGTTGATGTACTCCTACATACAAAGGGTTTGCACAAAGTGCAAAGCTAGGAAAAAAATTATAAAGAGGGTCATTCAGTCTGCCATGGATCCTTCAAGGCAACAACTGGCAGACCTCAAATAGTGATGTTTAAAAACACTATATTTGTTGCTATCTTCTGGTGGTGTGGAAAAGTCTGGGCTAATTCAGGCTTTGCTCATTTTTATCAGAGTGAGTCTGTTAGTATTTTCTGTTGACAGCCAAAAACACCTGTCTGTTATGATCCCCCCTACTGGCGCTAGCGGCAGGGCAGCACAACACCTCCAAGCCATAGAGGGAGAGCTCAAGCCAGGTGTCCAGCTTTGAGACCCAATAGTTGAAGGTCCCAGAAGAATAAAGGAGTATGCTGGCTTTATTGGAAAGGTATTACTTTATTATCTTTAAAAACCTTTCCCTCCTTATCAAAAATATCCGATCATCATGGCCTAGATGTTGGGAGGGTGTCATGAAATTGATCCAGGCCTTTAACAGTGTACCCCTGCTGTCACGGGGCTACCGCGACAGAGATGTTCCAGAGAACTGCAGCGCTCTGGGCCTCGTTCACACACAGTGAACAGAAGCTCTTCTCCTGTGTTCTGACCTGGATGCTTTGTGCCAGCAGTGCAGGAGTTAACCTTATTGCTGAGTTGCTGAGAGCTGGGTCTCTCAGCTGAAGTGGATTTTGTGATCTCATCCTCTATATAGACTCAGCCCTGACTACAGCTATTGTCAGTGATCAGTTCAGCTGCCTGGCTTGGAGAGTGTGAAGGAGCGTAGAGTTGGAGTTTGGAGGTATAGTTACAGAGATTGGTGTCTGCAGTTTTGGTTGCATGTTAAACCTGTTTTCCTTCCTAGTTTTTTCCTTCTCTTCCCTTCTCTGTGTTTCCTCTGTGGTTGTGTGAGCATTTGGTGAGTTTGAGACTTTTAGTTACCTTGTCTGTATACCCTGTTAGTTGTTGCATTTATACACTGGTGCAGTCCATCTCCCTTGGGGGTAGAGGGGGCCACTGATAGGGCCTGCACAAGAGACAGGGATATGCTGGCGGCTCAGGCCTCCTAACCATCATAGGTACTCCTGAGATAAGGGAAAGCCAGGGCCCCATTATAGTGGCAGGGACAGGTGCGGGTCCCAGTACGCCGTCCTGCCCCTTTATCGTCATTAACCGCTTGACAGTATCACTGACCTAAAAAATTTTCTTGGTCCAATATGGACTCCATTGCTGCTTTAGCTGGACAATTGCAGCAACTCAGTCTAGAGGTGGCTGACCTCCGCTCGGCGGTTGTACAGCGCACTCCAGTGGCCACTGCAGGGGTTGCTACACCTCCACAAGCTTCGCTGACAGGTTCTCTGGGGGGCGGGACAAATTTGTTACATTCAGGGAGGCCTGTAAATTGTATTTTAGGTTGCGTCCTCACACTTCAGGTTCACACTTCAGGTTCAGAGGAGCAGAGGGTTGGAATTGTAGTATCGCTCCTACAAGGTGATCCTCAGGCCTGGGCATTTTCACTTCCCGCTGACGTTTTGCCATTACGGACTGTGGAGGAGTTTTTTCGAGCCTTAGGCCAAGTGTATGATGATCCTGACCGCGTCTCCCTCACTGAGTCCACAATACGCCATCTTACACAGGGAGACCGGCCAGTAGAGGAGTACTGCTCTGAGTTTCGGAGATGGGCTACTGACACAATGTGGAATGACCCTGCACTTCACAGTCAATTTTATCAGGGCCTATCTGATAAAATAAAACATGTCTTCGCCCTACAGGAGACACCAACCACACTGGAGGCAGCTATGTCTCTTGCAATCCGTGTGGACCACCGCCTGTGCCAGAGACTTAATGAATCGCCGCTATTCAAGGGTAATCCAGATTTGGACTCACCAGAATCTGAGTCTCTAGGAGAACCTATGCAGTTGGGGGGCGCTTCTTGTTCTAAGGGGGCTGCAGTAGTACGGCGTAAGAGAGGTGCATGTTTTTTTTGGCAGAAGGGGTCATTATGTGAATGTGTGTCCTTCTAGAAGACAACCGCCGGAAAACTATTGAGCCCGGGCTGCAGGGAAGTTGGCAACTCGGGTGTACTAGTTTCCTCCTTAGGTAAACCACAATTTTTCCTACCAGCCGAGATTCGTCTTGGTGAAAGTAGGCTCAATATCTCTGCCTTTCTGGACTCTGGGGCAGGGTTTAATTTATTTGATGCTGGGTTTGTTCAGGCACATGGGCTTAAGACTCAAGAGTTGTCTAGACCCATACCTATAATTGCTATTGATTCTGCATGTGTTAGGGGGTTTGCCGTCAACTGTAGTTCTCGGTTTACCATGGCTCACGTTACACAACCCGGTGTTAGACTGGCAGACTCGGGAGATTACTAGATGGAGTGAGTTTTGTCAGGAACATTGCCTGGGCACTCGGCTGGCCGGGTTGATTTCTCAGGTTTTGCCAGAGTTCATCTCAGATTTTGAGGATGTATTATCTGAGGAGGGGAGTCGAGAGCTACCTCCACACCGTCCTTATGATTGCACCATATGTCTCATTCCTGGTGTTAAACTACCTAAGAGTAGGCTATACAACATCTCTGCCCCAGAGAGACAGGCCATGAAGGACTATATCATGGAGAGTCTGGCCAAGGGTCATATCAGACCCTCGTCATCACCCATTGCTGCCGGGTTCTTCTTTGTTAAGAAGGACGGGGGTTTTCGCCCATGCTTAGACTTCCGTGAATTGAATCAAATTACGGTCAGGGATTCTTTCCCGCTCCCTCTTATTCCGGACCTCTTTAATCAAATTGTGTGGGCTAAATGGTTCTCCAAATTAGATCTCAGGGGGGCATATAATCTCATTCGGATGAAGGAGGGGGATGAATGGAAGACGGCGTTTAATACTCCAGAAGGACATTACGAGAACTTGGTTATGCCTTTTTGGTTAAGTAATGCTCCTGCTGTGTTTCAACACTTTGTCAATGATATACTTAGTCACTTAATAGGTAGGTTTGTGGTGGTATATCTCGATGACATCTTAAATTTATTCCCCTGACCTCGAGTCTCATCAGGATCATGTACGGCAGGTCCTTCAGGTACTCAGGGACAATAAACTGTTTGGCAAACTTGAGAAATGCATGTTCGCGGTCAAAGAGATTCTGTTTTTGGGTTATTTCTTATCCTCTACAGGTTTTCGTATGGATCCGGCTAAGGTCAGGGCGGTCTTGGAGTGGGATCGTCCTGAGGACCTTAAGGCTTTACAGAGGTTTTTAGGTTTTTCATATTTCTATCGCAAATTTATTAAAGACTTTTCAGTGGCAGCCAAGCCATTGACAGACATGACCAAGAGAGGCACGGACTTCTCTGTATGGTCCAGTGCGGCCTGTAAGGCTTTGAAACTTTGAAAAAGTGTTTTTCCACTGCACCCATATTAATACAGCCTGACATCACTCAGCCATTTGTGGTAGAGGTGGATGCCTCTGAGGTAGGGGTGGGAGCTGTATTGTCACAGGGGATTTCTCTGAGTAAGTGGCATCCGTGTGCATTTTTCTCGAAAAAATTATCTCCTACGGAGAAGAATTATGATATTGGTAACAGGGAGCTGTTGGCAATTAAATGGGCATTTGAGGAATGGCGTAATTTTTTGGAGGGAGCACTTCACCCTGTCATGGTGATCACTGATCACAAAAATCTGTGGTACTTAGAATCTGCGAAGCGTCTCACACCTAGGCAAGCAAGGTGGTCTCTGTTCTTCGCCAGGTTCAATTTCTACATTACGTACAGGCCAGGAAGTAAGAATGTCAAGGCTGATGCGTTATCCCGTTGTTTCCCGGGGGGTGGTGATAATTGTGAACCAGGTCCTATACTGCAGAAGGGTGTAGTAGTCGCCGCAATTAATTCTGATCTTGAGAAAGAGGTGGTAGACGTACAGGGGGATGCCCCAGCAGCCTGTCCGTTAGGTAAACTTTTTGTTCCAGCTAATCTCCGTCTCAGGGTCATAAATGAGCATCATGACTCGGTTTTGGCCGGACACCCTGGAAGTAAGGTTACCACGGACCTACTCACTCGGCGTTTTTGGTGGTCTGGGGTAAGAGATGATGTACAGGAATATGTCGCTGCCTGCAGTGTGTGTGCGCATTCCAAGTCCTCTCGTTCTCGCCCGTCTGGGTCTCTCCAACCTTTGGAGATTCCCAATAGACCTTGGACTCATTTGTCAATAGATTTCATCACTGACTTACCGGTTTCGGAGGGTAATACAGTTATTTTAGTCGTAGTTGATAGATTCAGCAAGATGTCTCATTTCATTGCGCTCCCCGCGTTACCAAATGCTAAGACTCTGGTACAGGTCTTTATCAAGGAGGTTGTGAGACTGCATGGTATTCCTTCAGATATTGTCTCAGATCGGGGGGTGAAGTTTATTTCCAAGTTTTGGAGGGCTTTCTGCAGTCGGCTGGGGACTCATTTGTCATTTTCTTCAGCTTTTCATCCTCAATCCAATGGTCAGACGGAACGCGTAAATCAAAATCTTGAAATTTATCTCAGGTGTTTCATCTCAGAGAATCAGGAGGACTGGGTTAAATACTTACCGTTGGCAGAGTTTGCTATAAACAATCATACTCATGAGTCTACTGGTAAGTCCCCGTTTTTCGTGGCATATGGCTTTCATCCTCAATTTAGTTCATTTAATAGGAGGGACTCCTCAGGTGTTCCTGAAGAGGAGAGGTTTTCTTCATCCATCACGTCCGTATGGCAAGGGGTTCTTCATAAATTAAAGAGTATGGGTTCCAGGTATAAGAATGCGGCTGATCAGAGACGTGTGGAAGGTCCGGACCTGTGTGTGGGTGATTGGGTTTGGTTGTCCTCGAAAAATATTAAGCCGAGAGTTCCCTCATGGAAATTGGGCCCTAGGTTAATTGGCCCTTATAGGATTGTGGCCGTCATGAATTCCGTTGCTTTTTGGCTGGCTTTGCCTCAGTCATTTAAGATCCATAATGTTTTTCGTCGCTCCTTACTCAAGAAGGTTGTGGCATCATCCAATCCGTCCCCTTCACCTCCATCTCTGGTCCTTGTTGATGGACATCTCGAGTTCCAGATTTTCAGGCTTATGGATTCTCGTTTAGTTCATCAGTCCCTACAATATCTGGTACACTGGAGAGGGTACGGTCCTGAGGAGAGGACATGGGTACCTGCTGCCGATGTCCATACGGTTAGGTTGGTTCGGGCATTTCATACAGCTCATCCTGAGAAACCTGGTCCTGAGGTCCCTCGTAAAAGGGGGGTACTGTCACAGGGCTACCGTGACAGAGAGGTTCCAGAGAACTGCAACGCTCTGGGCCTCGTTCACACACAGTGAACAGAAGCTCTTCTCCTGTGTTCTGACCTGGCTGCTTTGTGCCAGCAGTGCAGGAGTTAACCTTATTGCGGAGTTGCTGAGAGCTGGGTCAGCCCTGACTACAGCTATTGTCAGTGATCAGTTCAGCTGCCTGGCTTGGAGAGTGTGAAGGAGCGTAGAGTTGGAGTTTGGAGGTATATTTACAAAGATTGGTGTCTGCTGTTTTGGTTGCATGTTAAACCGGTTTTCCTTCCTAGTTTTTTCCTTCTCTTCCATTCTCGGTGTTTCCTCTGTGGTTGTGTGAGCATTTGGTGAGTTTGAGACTTTTAGTTACCTTGTCTGTATACCCTGTTAGTTGTTGTATTTATACACTGGTGCAGTCCATCTCCCTTGGTAGAGGGGGCCACTGATAGGGCCTGCACAAGAGACAGGGATACGCTGGCGGCTCAGGCCTCCTAACCATCATAGGTACCCCTGAGATAAGTGAAAGTCAGGGCCCCATTATAGTGGCAGGGACAGGTGCGGGTGCCAGTACGCCGTCCTGCCCCTTTATCGCCATTAACGGCGTGACACCTGCCTCTGCTGTATGTGGTGTTTGTCGCACTCGCCTCTCCTCCTTGGCTAGGCAAGGAGGCCTGCCCCCTGCCGCTAGCATTGTCTGATGGGAATTTTTTCAACATACTTTTCACAATGGTCTTCTGGTATAGCACCATTTTAGTAGACCCCTCTGCCTCAGGAATTGAGATGCAAGGTTCCCTTTTAGCATGGATCTAGCAGGATGAACAACCAGTGCTCTTTTTTGGCCAAGATGAATTTAACACGAGTGTCACAAGAAAGGCAGCGGTATATAAAATAGGCCATATGTGCCAAGCTCCCTACAGCCATCACGTGCCTGTCTCCACCATGATGACTATCCTCCATCTCCTCCTAATCCATCTCCTCTTCCTCAGTCCATCTACGTAGGAGAGATGGGACAAAGCTTGTGTTTGTAGTTGCCTCTGTTGCACTAGCAACCAGCTCTTTTTCCTCTTCAGCTTCCACATACTCATTGTTAACCAATCTGCCATGAGCAGATCAGATGAGGCTGGGTTAAGCAGTATCTAACCATCTCAGGTCTTCATCTCAACCTGGTATGCATGCAAAGCTTCAGCTTTGTCAGCAGCGACTGTTTAAGTAGGCTCAGAAGCAGGATCAATTTGCTGATTATGGTTGCATCACCACTCACCATCTTTTTGGAGTTCTCAAAGTGTTTGAGAACCACACAAATGTCAGACATCCATGCCCACTCTTCAATTGTTATGTGCGGAGGCTGCTCAGCATACCGACGGGCGTGTTGGAGCTGGTATTTAACAACTGTCCTCTGCTGCTCAAAAAGCCTTGCTAGCATGTGCAGTGTGGATGTCGCATACCAGATGGTGAGCAGGCACTTGCATGCACTGCTGCAGCACTACCAGAGCAGTGGCAGCTGTAACAGACTTGCGGAAATGGGCGCTGATGCGATGCATCTTGACCTGAGTCTCTGGTAAATCTGGATAGGTTTTCAGAAACCAATGAACCACCAAATTGAGCACGTGGACCAAGCATGGTATGTATGTGAGCTTGCCAAGCTTCACAGCCAACACTAGGTTATGGCCATTATCACATGACCATGCTTGGTTGTAGGTTCAGTGGCGAGAGCCACAGATCTGTTTGGTCTGCTATTCCTTTCCATAACTCTGCCACAGTGTGTGGTTTGTCTCCTAAACAATTTAGCTTCTGCAGAGCAGGTTACCACTTTGCTGAGGTAGTGCTGCAGAGCTTCCAGTTGATGTGGACAGCAAGCTCTGATAAATTTGAGATGGAGGATGAGGAGGATCAGGAGGGGGTGTTGGAACTTCTGTAGGAGGTGGGGGAAACCCTGATCGAAGTAGGGCCACAATGTTCACCCAGTTTGCTGTTGTCAGTGGTTAAGTGTACAATCCTAGTAACTGCGTAGGTAAGGGCACGGGTGATGTTCCTGGACACATGCTGGTACGAGGGGACACCACACTGGGAGAAAAAGTGGCAGCTGGGGACTGAGTACCAAAGGACGGCTTCCGTCATGAGTCATCGGAATCCCTCCTGGTCTACAAGCCTAAATGGCAACATACCCAGGGTAAGAAGCTAGGAAATATGCCTGAATAGCATTTGGGCCTGTGGATGGGTTACATAGTTATTAAGGTTGAAGGAAGACTATATGTCCATCTAGTTCAACCCATAGCCTAACCTAACATGCCCTAACATGTTGATCCAGAGGAAGGCCAAAAAAACCCATGTGGCAAAGAGTAAGCTCCACATTGGGGAAAAAAATTCCTTCCCGACTCCACATACGGCAATCAGACTAGTTCCCTGGATCAACGCCCTATCAAGGAATCTAGTGTATATAACCTGTAACATTATACTTTTCCAGAAAGGTGTCCAGTCCCCTCTTAAATTTAAGTAATGAATCACTCATTACAACATCATACGGCAGAGAGTTCCATAGTCTCACTGCTCTTACAGTAAAGAATCCGCGTCTATTATTATGCTTAAACCTTTTTTCTTCCAAACGCAGAGGATGCCCCCTTGTCCCTGTTTCAGGTCTATGATTAAAAAGATCATCAGAAAGGTCTTTGTACTGTTCCCTCATATATTTATACATTAAAATAAGATCACCCCTTAGTCTTCGTTTTTCCAAACTAAATAGCCCCAAGTGTAATAACCTATCTTGGTATTGCAGACCCCCCAGTCCTCTAATAACCTTGGTCGCTCTTCTCTGCACCCGCTCCAGTTCAGCTATGTCTTTCTTAAACACCGGAGACCAGAACTGTGCACAGTATTCTAAGTGTGGTCGAACTAGTGACTTGTATAGAGGTAAAATTATATTCTCCTCATGAGCATCTATGCCTCTTTTAATGCATCCCATTATTTTATTTGCCTTTGTAGCAGCTGCCTGACACTGGCCCCTGAATATGAGTTTGTCATCCACCCATACACCCAGGTCTTTTTCATTGACGGTTTTGCCCAGAGTTTTAGAATTAAGCACATAATTATACATCTTATTACTTCTACCCAAGTGCATGACCTTATATTTATCCCCATTAAAGCTCATTTGCCATTTATCAGCCCAAGCTTCTAGTTTACATAAATCATCCTGTAATATAAAATTGTCCTCCTCTGTATTGATTACCCTGCAGAGTTTAGTGTCATCTGCAAATATTGAAATTCTACTCTGAATGCCCCCTACAAGGTCATTAATAAATATGTTAAAAAGAAGAGGGCCCAATACTGACCCCTGTGGTACCCCACTGCTAACCGCTACCCAGTCCGAGTGTGCTCCATTAATAACCACCCTTTGTTTCCTATCCCTGAGCCAGCTCTCAACCCACTTGCACATATTTTCCCCTATCCCCATTATTCTCATTTTATGTATCAACCTTTTGTGTGGCACCGTATCAAAAGCTTTTGAAAAGTCCATATACACTACATCCACTGGGTTCCCTAGGTCCAATCCGGAACTTACCTCTTCATAGAAACTGATCAAATTAGTCTGACATGAACGGTCCCTAGTAAACCCGTGCTGATACTGGGTCATGAGGTTATTCCTCTTCAGATACTCCAGTATAGCGTCCCTTAGAATGCCCTCCAGGATTTTACCCACAGTAGAGGTTAAGCTTACTGGCCTATAATTTCCGAGTTCAGTTTTTGTTCCCTTTTTGAATATTGGCACCACATTTGCTATACGCCAGTCCTGTGGCACAGACCCTGTTATTATGGAGTCTTTAAAGATTAAAAATAATGGTCTATCAATGACTGTACTTAATTCCTGCAGTACTCGAGGGTGTATCCCATCCGGGCCCGGAGATTTGTCAATTTTAGTGATTTTTAGACGCCGCCGCACTTCCTGCTGGGTTAAGCAGGTGACATTTAATTGGGAATTTTTATCACTAGACATTTTGTCTGCCATGGGATTTTCTTGTGAAAATACTGATGAAAAAAAGTCATTTAGCATATTGGCTTTTTCCTCATCCTCATCCACCATCTCACCCAGACTATTTTTAAGGGGGCCAACACTATCATTTTTTAGTTTCTTACTATTTATGTAGTTAAAGAATATTTTAGGATTATTTTTACTCACTCTGGCAATGAGTCTCTCTGTCTCAATCTTTGCTGCCTTGATTTGCTTTTTACAGAATTTATTTAATTTTCTGTATTTATTTAATGCCTCCTCACTACCTACTTCCTTTAATTCTCTAAATGCTTTCTTTTTGTCACTTATTGCGCCCCTTACAGCTCTATTTAGCCACATTGGTTTCCTCCTATTTCTAGTATGTTTATTCCCATACGGTATATACTGTGCACAGGTCCTATCCAGGATGCTAATAAACGTCTCCCATTTTCTTTGTGTATTTTTGTGTCTCAGGATATCGTCCCAGTTAATTGCACCAAGATCCTCTCTCATCCGTTGGAAATTTGCCCTCCTGAAGTTTAGTGTCCTTGTAACCCCTCTACTACACATCTTTTTAAAGGATACATGAAAACTTATTATTTTGTGATCGCTATTTCCCAAGTGACCCCCCAACCCTTATATTTGATATGCGGTCTGGCCTGTTGGTTAATATTAGGTCTAGCAGTGCCCCCCTTCTTGTTGGGTCCTGAACCAGTTGTGAAAGGTAATTGTCTCTCATATTTGTCAAAAACCGATTACCTTTGCTGGAACTGCAGGTTTCTGTTCCCCAATCTATTTCAGGGTAGTTGAAGTCCCCCATAATAATGACTTCTCCTTGAGTCGCAGCTTCATCTATTTGCTTTACGAGGATATTCTCCATTGCTTCCATTATTTTTGGAGATTTATAACAAACCCCTATCAGTAATTTATTATTTTTTCCCCCTCCCCTTATCTCCACCCACAGGGATTCTACATTTTCATTAAATTCACCTATATTATCGCGCAGGATGGGTTTTAATGACGATTTTACATATAGACACACCCCTCCCCCTCGCTTATCTGTATGGTAATTTCTGAACAGGCTATAGCCCTGCAAGTTAACAGCCCAGTCATGGCTCTCATCCAGCCACGTTTCAGATATCCACACCATGTCATAATTATGCTCCAACAACATTAGTTCTAATTCGTCCATTTTGTTGGCGAGGCTTCTGGCATTAGTATACATGCACTTTATGTTCCTCTCTGTACTTCTATTTCTTAAATTATTAACTGTTCTGACCCCACCCCCCAAGCCACCGCCACCCCCAACTTCCTGCCCAGGTCTCTGTCTGCACTATCTTCCCCTCCTATAAAATGAATACCCTCCCCCCCAATTCCTAGTTTAAACACTCCTCCAACCTTCTAGCCATTCTCTCCCCCAGCACAGCTGCACCCTCCCCATTGAGGTGCAGCCCGTCCCTAGCGTAGAGCCTGTAGCCAACTGAGAAGTCGGCCCAGTGGCTGAGAACTTTCTTTTTCATTCCAAGGCCTGGGGTAGGGAAAGCTGAAAGCTGTGCTGGGACAAGTTTTTGTCATTGCCTGATGATGGTGCCCCAGAATGTGCAAGGACAGGT
Organism: Ranitomeya imitator; assembly: GCF_032444005.1. Taxonomy (NCBI): domain Eukaryota; kingdom Metazoa; phylum Chordata; class Amphibia; order Anura; family Dendrobatidae; genus Ranitomeya; species Ranitomeya imitator. Next base: position 77,347,146 of record NC_091283.1, on the reverse strand, counting down.
GCAGGGTGGGAAGCATCTGCGCCAGTGTTTTTGACAGGGCACTGGGAAGCAGCTAGAACAGGGGATGAAGCAGTGTGGTCACCCGCTGGCACCTATTGTAGACCCAGATGTTCAGCCCACCGAGTCCAATGCTTAGATGAAATCTGCCTAATCATGCTGGTGGTGGTTAGGCTCTTAGTGGTCAAGCCCCTGCTGATCTTGGCATGGCACAGGTTGTAAATGACCAATTTGTTGGTCTCACAACTCTCTTTGAAGGGAATCTGTCAGAAGGATTGTGCACACTAACCTACACATTGTCAGGTCGGCACGATTATGCTGATTAAAACGATACCTTGGTCGATGAAATCCGTCTTCTGGTTGTTCTTTAATCTTTATTTATTATTTATTTATATAGCACCATTAATTCCATGGTGCCCTACATGAGAAAGGGGTTACGTACAGAGTTATATATATTGTTTACAGTAAACAAATTTACAATGACAAACTGGTACAGAGGGGAGAGGACCCTGTCCTTGCGGACTTACATTCTACGGGATAATGGGGAAGAGACAGAAGGTCTGGGGGTGCGGCAGCTCTGATGGTGGTGAGGCGGCAACTCTGGTGGTGGTGAGGCAGCAGCTTGTGCCCTCGGGCGAGACTGGAGGGGGGTCTGCATATGGTGCTCTGATAAGGTATTCACAATGCAGACTGCTGACAGGTCATTGCTCCCTCAGTGACCTGTCTCCTAGTTTGCATAATGAATACCAGCACATACTGAAGAAAGAGAATGCTTCTGCAGGCAGGTGCCAGCTGTGGCACCTGCGCTGCAGCATAATCGCATGGTTAGTGTCCACGTAATACCCATTTCTGATGTAATTGACCGAGTTAATAAAAATCAGCTTGAAAATCGCACCCACGCAGTAGCAGCAATCTGTGTATATAGAGATCCGATAGTTACTATTGCGCAGGCGGCACCATCTTGTTGGAGAAGAAAAAAAATCCTCCGCCAAGATGACGCCGCTCGCACCTGTGCAGTAGCAGCTCTCAGAGATCGTCGAAGATCAGTGACCTGTCAGCAGTCTGCATTATGGATACCCAATCAGAGTACCACATGAAGACCGCCCCCCCCCCACAGGCCACCCCTGTTATGAACAGGTGATTCAGAACCACAATGGACCTAGTGGTTAAGAGCACACAAAGTGACCTGATAGTTACTAACATAGGACGAGCTCTGAGACGTGGGAACTCTGCTGACCGCAATCCCTAATCCTATCATACCACACTAGAGGTAGCCATGGATTGCGCCTAACGCTCCCTATGCAACTCGGCACAGCCTGAGAAACTAGCTAGCCCTGAAGATAGAAAAATAAGCCTACCTTGCCTCAGAGAAATTCCCCAAAGGAAAAGGCAGCCCCCCACATATAATGACTGTGAGTTAAGATGAAAATACAAACACAGAGATGAAATAGATTTAGCAAAGTGAGGCCCGACTTACTGAATAGACCGAGGATAGGAAAGATAGCTTTGCGGTCAGCACAAAAACCTACAAACAACCACGCAGAGGGGCAAAAAGACCCTCCGCACCGACTAATGGTACGGAGGTGCTCCCTCTGCGTCTCAGAGCTTCCAGCAAGCAAGAAAAACCAATATAGCAAGCTGGACAGAAAATATAGCAAACAAAAGTAACACAAGCAAAACTAGGTGGAGTTAAATAGAGCAGCACCTAACGACTTAACCTCGTCACCTGAGGAAGGAAACTCAGAAGCCGCAGCCCCACTCACATCCACCAGAGGAAGCTCATAGACAGAACCAACCGAAGTACCACTCATGACCACAGGAGGGAGCCTGACCACAGAATTCACAACACACCCCAGAGCAGGAACATATCATTAACTCAAAACTGAAAATAAAGATTAAAGAACAACCAGAAGATGAATTTAATCACCCATGGTATAATTTTAATCAGTATAACGGTATGTAGGTTACTGTGCACAATCCTGCTGACAGGTTCCCTTTAAAAAAATGCCAGATGGGGAATTCCTAACTCTTTTACAGAGAAATTCATGAGTGTTGGTACTTTGCGGAAAAGTTACTTGCCTTCTCCCTGTGGTCACTCCACTGCCTCTTCCTGCCTGTTTCAGTGCTGTCGATCCCTCCCCCTCAGAGATGCTGGCCTCGCTCTGCATGACAGCTTCCCAGGTTGGGTCACTGACTTTGTTTCATCATCCACCACCTCATCTTCCACTGCCGCACCTTGGTTCTCCTGAGTTGGTGACTTAACAACCTGACTTATTGGTAACTGTCTCATCATCGTCTACCTCCTTAGACAAAATTTGCCGTTTCCCACAATCATCTTCTTGTGGTCATGGTTGTTCTAAGTTTTGAGCATCACTAAACAGCATCTCCTCCTGTTCCTCTAGGTACATGCAGGGCGAGAGGCCACAATCACGAAATGATGTTGTAAAAGCTCCTCAGTGCCCTACTTTGGGATTACTGGTCTCCTGGGACTCAACATGGTGGAAGGAAGGGGGATCAGCATGAGGTTTAAGTGATCCAGACTGTTGGCTGTTGAGACTGGACTGTGTGGAAGACTAGGTGGTGCTGGCTATTACCCTGGAAGCATTATCTGCTTACCAATTGACCATCTGTTCACACTGGTATGGCTTCAGAAGAAGTTATCATGCTTCCCTGCAAAGTGGGACATGAAGCTATGTGTCGTGGATGGGTGTGTTTCTTGTACTTCAGCAACAGGTGTAGTCACACCTGCCCCATGTCCTCAGGGTCTGAATGCACCATCATCAGCACTTTCCCATCCCTTACCACACGTCTTGCGTATTTTCTAATTGCTAGGTCTCCAGAAATCAAGTTTATTTTTATTTAAAAATAATAATAATAATTGGTCACCTGCTGCAGGCAAAGTGATTTTTTTTTAGTTTAATACTACCATAATGTAACGCAAAGCACATAATACTCTATGGATAACAACTTCAATCCAGAAAAATTTTTGAACTTTGTTTGGAGTGTTATATACCACTGTAATATAACACAAAGTTTGTCATACTCTATAGATCGACAGATTTACTCACCCTGCCCAGGTCCTGCACTGCTCTCTGCTGTTGCCGTTGTCTCTGATGCTTGACTGCAGTGGTGACATCAAATGAACATTGCTGTAGACAATCATTGACCTCAGCGGCTCCGCTAACATAGATGGCACGAGACGCTGAGCTTAGTGATTGATGGCAGCTCTGTTACCATGATGTCACCACTACAGGAAAGAAAAAAAGATGGAGACAGAAGAGGAGACATGGCACTGAATCTAGGGAGGATATGCAAGTCAAAGTTTATTTTACAAGTAACTAAACGTTTGATGAAAGTAGACAACCCCTTTAGGGCTTTCATACACATCAGATAGTCAAGCGATCATTTGCCAGCTATTTCTACCCACTTGGCTACATGTGACTGTTCAGCTCAGTTGAGTGTTTCTACATTCTCTGAGGAGGGAAACAAGAAGGGAGTATTCAAAATCATACATGACAGATCCTTCTGTTCCCGGACATCTGTAGAGGGAGTTGGGAGTATATTGGTAGAATTGGCTGACTTTAGTCTGTGTATGGAGACCTTTAGAGTTTGGTTTTAACTGTGTATCCTTTTTTCATTTTCTAATAGTAGCTCATCAAGACCTCCGTTTTTTTTCCTGTTCTTTTTTTTTTTTATACGTAGTAAAGTTCCTGACCTTTGTATTTATGTGATTTATTCAGGTCAAGTTTATGGGCAAATAAACAAATCCGTCATTCGGTTCAATATGTCCATGTTTGTTCTTGGCGTGAGGGGCAAGCTTTATTTTTCTAAATTACAATTTGTCAGTAAAAGTAACAAAAGAAAGTTTACACAATGCACATTATCCATTCTTAGTGTTTGAGCTTGATGGCCACATTTGTCATGTTCCCGTAATTGGATATTTTATATGCCTAAAAAAAGACAAAAATGGAAGTGTGAAATTTAGTGTGATAATGTCAAAATCTATTCCATAGGCATAATGAAAGTATTGGTTAACATATCTTGGATTAATACCATCACTCAGTATTGGTAATGAATTCAAGGGTAACCATTAACCAGATTAGGAGGCAATATTTAGATATAGTTACTGGATAGTTCTGGGTATTTCTTGAGTTCCTATAAATGATTGGGTGGGTTATATAATCGATGAAAGTTGATCATATTTACTTGATTGTGCGCATCTTAATGGATGGTGTCAGTTATGTTTAGTATTTGATGCCGATCTCTTGTTATAGAAGGTCAACAAATCACTATCGGGGGTCCAAGAGCTCTCGGATTCTGAATGATCCCTTTCGGAGCTTACACTGGGTTCTGTTCTCACAGCTCGATTTCTGTGGCCTGATTTAACATACAATTTGTGGAATGTTGTAATTTGATGAAAATCTCTTAATTTTCAATAATTATATAACGTAACTAGCACTTTAAAGGTTTCAGGATTTTTCTGCAGTTTAATCTCTATTTCAAGTCAACAAACTAGGAGTGACGTAAAAAGAAATTTATTTCATCTATATCTTTTTCAAAAGTGCGATTGATTTTTTAATAAGAAAAAAAGCTTTCCGTAATCTGGTAAATATTTAATCATATGCACTGAATTTTGTGTTAGAAGACTTAGCCAGCCCTTCATATTCAACATCGTCCTGTCTGTATTAGATAAAATTGGGAATCAGGGCAGCATGGTGGCTCAGTGGTTAGAATCATAGCCTTGCAGCAGTGATAAGGTCCTAGGTTCAAATCCTTCCAAGGACAACATCTGAAAGGAGTTTGTATGTTCTCCGCATGTTTTTGTGGATTTTCCCTGGTTTCCTCCCACCCTCCACAGACATACTGATAGGGAATTTAGATTGTGAGCCCCAATGTGGACAGTGCCGATAATGTCTGTAAAGTGCTGTGGAATTAATGAAATGCATTATCTGTCCTCCGTAGACCAACATTGAACTTACTTGCCACTTCCCACCAAGACCATGTGAGCGATTTGAACAGTTAGTGTAAACTGTACACTCATTTGATTCATGGGTATTCCAATAATTCCAAAAAAACTTGCGCAGCTCCTGCAGACAGGTTATCAACATTTGTATGCTGAAAGAAGAAGCCTACCTTCCCTCAATCACATAAGGTTGTCATTAGATGAAGATTATTACTCTCCTAATGCAGAGGTTTCTGAACACAACGCTAGTGAATAAAGCCAGATAATTACAGCTAATCCTAAATTAGTCTTCTTGGAGAATACAATGCTGGGAAATTTAGTAAAAAAACATAAGAACTGTGCAAAAGTTTTAGGCAAGTGTGAAAAAAAATGCTGAAAAGTAACAACGAATTAAAAAAACAGAAATGTTATTAGTCGATGATAGAGAAATCCAGGCTCTGTGTGGCTGAATCATCACTTCCAGGACTCTTTGTTCTTCTTTACGCTGAAGATAGTTCTTAATGACATTGACTATGTTTGGGGTCATTTTCCTGCTGCAGAATAAATTTGGAGTCAGACGCCTCCTTGATGGTACTGCATGATGGTAGAGCATGTGCCCGAATGCTTGCATCCCTTCAAAATTGACATATGTCCAGCAGTGCCTCCAGTTCAGAACTGGTAGCAACTAGTGGGACTCAGTAACATTAATTTAAGGTCCAGAGAAGTCTGTCCAAAATTAGTCTTCATGAAAAAAATTGCAGCCAAAAGTCCAAACCATCAATATAGAAACAATGACCAAATGATTTAATTATGCAATAAAACATAGCAAATGGGGTGCAGTAAAATGGCAACCGATGCTTTGGACTGATGAGTTACATGTCAAATATTTGGCTATAACAGAAGTCAGTTTGTTCACAAAAGGGGTTGGAGAGCGGTACAGTGAGCGTCTGCAGGAAGAGTGGAGCATGGTGGAGGTTTCTGGCAATATTGAAAATGCATTTCAAAAGATTGAATTAGGGATTTGGTCAAGATTAATGGTGTCCTCAATGCTGAGAAATAAAGGCAGATACTTATCCATCATGCAATACCATTAGGAAGGTGTCCGATTTGCTCCAAATTTATTCTGGATCAAGACCACAACCTCCAATATACAGAGTAAGTTATTAAGAACTATCTTCAGTGTAGAGAGGAGAACTATCTTCAGTGTAGAGAGGAAGGAATCCTGTAAGTGATGATATGGCCTCCGCAGAGCTTTGATCTCAACATCATTAACCTGTGTCAGATTATATGAAGAGACAGAAGGGTTTGACAAACCTACATACTGTACATAGAAGAGCTATGGATAGTTCTCCGAGAAGTTTAACCTGTTTCCAACATCGGGCGTAAATGTGCGCCGATGTGCCCACATCTTTCCCAGCACATGTCAGCTGTTTTGAACAGCTGACATGTGCCTGGAACAGCTGCGGGTAGAATCGCGATCCACCCGCAGCTATTAGGCCATTAAATGCCGCTGTCAAAACACAATTGTGCCGGAAATCCGCCCATCGGTGACCCCCGTTACCCCGTTACATGATGGCGGGTCACTGATGGGTTAGAATGACAACCAGAGGTCTCCTGGAGTCCTCTATGGTTGTCACTGCCAGATTGCCCGGTGGTCGGCGCTCAAAGCAAGTGAGGTATTCTGCTACATACAGGTGATCTGATCATCGCCTGTACATAGTAGAGCCGATCGGGTTATGGCAGCTTCTAGTCTCCCATGGAGGCTATTGAAGCAAGTTAAAAGTGGAAAAAAATGTTTTTAAAAATATAAAAAAAATGTATAAAAAATGTACAAAAGTTCAAATCACGTCCCTTTCGCCCCATTCAACATAAAACAATAAAAAAAAAAATCAAACATTCATTGGTCAGGAATGAAATTACTAACTGGGCTTAAGGTAAGGTCTGAACATGATGGAGGAGAACTAGACAAAGCTAATGAGATGAACGAGTATTTCAACAGGTTTAGCAGTACATGTGCACTGCCAACTGATAGTGGATGGGAATTGGGTGCAAATTCTGCAGCATCGATATTGGAGGATGAGCAGACTAATTTTAGAGTATCCGAAAATTATGTTTAAGTCACTTAACATTGGTAAAGCTGCAGGACCTGATGGACTCAGCTCACGTGTCCTTAAAGTTTGTGCAGACCAGCTGTGTACTGTCTTTACACGCCTATTTAATGGAAGTATACAAACACAGAGGGTACCTGTGTTATGGAAAACTTCCTGTCTGGTGCCGGTACCCAAGACTTCTTCTCCTGCAACCCTAAATGACTATCGTCCTGTAGCCTTAACATCTCACGCTATGAAGGCCTTGGAAAGATTAGTGCTTGCTCACTTAAGACCAAGGGTCAATGCTTTTATCGATCCCCTTCAGTTTGCCTACCGACATAGATTGGGGGTGGATGATGCTATTCTTTCTCTGTTACATAGGGTACATTCATTTCTGGAGACTGATGGAACCACGGTGCGAGCGATGTTCTTCGATTTCTCGAGTGCATTTAACTCCCTGCAGCCACTTTTACTACACAAAAAGATGACTGATATGAAGGTGGAGGAGGGGATGAGAAATTGGATAACTGACTACCTATCAGATCGGCCACAGTTTGTACAGATGGGAGCAGTTGTGTCAAGCAGATTATTGAGCAGTGTAGGTGCCCCCCAGGGAACGGTGCTTGCGCCCTTTCTAGTCACACTGTATACTTCAGACTTTCAGTATAAATCTGAACTTTGCCACCTTCAAAAATTTTCGGATGACTCTGTGGTTGTGGGATGCATTAGGGGAGATCAGGGGGATGAGGAATATAGAAGGGTGGTGTCGAATTTCGTGGATTGGTGCAATGGTAACTATCTGCAACTAAATGTTAAGAAAACTAAGGAGTTGGTGGCCAACTATAGCAGGATTAAGGTGGAATGCTTAACGATCACTATTGTTGGTCAGGAGGTAGAGCAGGTGGAGAGTTACAAATATTTGGGGGTCCATTTGGATAGCATACTGGACTGGAGATGCCACTCAGAGTCTGTCTACAAGAAGGGGATGAGCAGATTGTATTTCCTAAGGAAACTGAGGTCTTTTAATGTGTGCAGCAAAATGTTAGAAATGTTCTACCAATCTGTAGTGGCAAGTGCCATCTTTTTTGCAATCACGTGCTGGGGTAGTAGTGTGCGGGCCTCTGATGCTAATAAGCTGAATAAGATTATCAAGAAGGCAAGTTCTGCTGTCGGCTGTAATCTGGACTCTCTTGAGGAGGTAGTGGAGAAAAGAACTCTGAAAAAGTGTATGGCAATTATGAACAATAATGCACATCCACTATATGAGCTATTCATGAGACAGAAGAGCACCTTCAGCAACCGGCTAATACTTCTGAGGTGTAAGAAGGAAAAATATAGGAAATAGTTTGTGCCAACTGCCATGGGGATGTACAACAATAACATTAGGGTTAAACCACCAAGGTGAATGTCTACTTATTTCTCTACAATTCAGTTTACTTGTTGTGTATGTCCTATTCTAATGTATAATGTATAATGTTCTTCTGTCAACTCCACTGTCATGTCAACTATGTAATTCCTTTATGATTTTTATGATTTAAGTTGTGCTGCTGTGATACTATAATTTCCCACGGGATCAATAAAGTGTATCGTATCATATCGTATTTGGTATTGCTGCGTTCAGAATCCCCCAGATCTATCAATAAAAAAAAGGATTAACCTGATCGCTAAATGGCGTAGTGAGAAAAAAAAGAAAAATGCCTGAATTACCGTATATACTCGAGTATAAGCCGACCCGAGTATAAGCCGACCCCCCTAATTTTGCCACAAAAAACTGGGAAAACTTATTGACTCGAGTATAAGCCTAGGGTGGAAATGCAGCATTTACCGGTGAATTTCAAAAATAAAAATAGATCATTATTTCCCCATAGCTGTGCCATATAGTGCTCTGCACCGTTCATATTGCCCCATAGATGCTGCACAGATGCCCCATATAGTGCTGTGTGCCGTTCATATTGCCCCATAGATGCTGCACAGATGCCCCATATAGTGCTGTGTGCCGTTCATATTGCCCCATAGATGCTGCACAGATGCCCCATGTAGTGCTGTGTGCCGTTCATATTGCCCCATTGATGCTGCACAGACGCCCCATATAGTGCTGTGTGCCGTTCATATTGCCCCATTGATGCTGCACAGACGCCCCATATAGTGCTGTGTGCCGTTCATATTGCCCCATTGATGCTGCACAGATGCCCCATATAGTGCTGTGTGCCGTTCATATTGCCCCATAGATGCCCCATATAGTGCTGTGTGCCGTTCATATTGCCCCATAGATGCTGCACAGATGCCCCATATAGTGCTGTGTGCCGTTCATACTGCCCCATAGATGCTGCACATAAATCTGTGCCATGGCCGCTGCTGCTGCTGCAATAAAAAAAAAAAAAAAAAAAAAACACACATACTCACCTCTCTTGATTGCAGCTCCCGGCGTCCGGTCCCGGCGCCTCCATTTTCCCGGCGTCTCTGCTCTGACTGATCAGGCAGAGGGCGCCGCGCACAGTATACGCGTCATCGCGCCCTCTGACATGAACAGTCAGAGCGCAGACGCCGGGAAGATGGAGCGGCGCCCGGCGGCTGGAACGGGGACAGGTAAATATGCCATACTTACCTAGTCCCAGCGATCCTGACGCTCCCCGCCTTCCTCCCCGTCTTCTGTGCTGCAGCCTCTTCCTGTCAGCGGTCACCGGCACCACTGATTAGAGAAATGAATAGGCGGCTCCACCCCTATGGGAGGTGGAGCCGCCTATTCATTTCTGTAATGAGCGGTCCCACGTGACCGCTGAAGAGGGGAAGAAGCTGCAGCACAGAAGACCGTGGGACGGCAGGGACAGCGCGAGGATCGCTGGGACTAGGTAAGTATACCTCAGCGCCCTCACCCCATCACCCGCCGACCCCACCGCTACCGTGACTCGAGTATAAGCCGAGAGGGGCACTTTCAGCCCAAAAATTTGGGCTGAAAATCTCGGCTTATACTCGAGTATATACGGTACGTTTTTTGGTCGCCGCAACATTGTATGTAAAATGCATTAACGGACGTTCAAAAGATCATATCTGCACCAAAATGGTATCATTAAAAACAACAGCTCGATGCGCAAAAAGTAAGCCCTCATCCAACTCAAGATCACTTAAAATGGAGACACTATGGGTATCGGGAAATGGCACAATTTTTTTTTTTTTTTAACAAAGTTTGGATTTTTTTTTCACCACTTTAATAAAAAAAAATAACCTAGACATGTTTGGTATCTATGAACTCGTAATCACCTAGAGAATCATAATGGCAGGTCAGTTTTAGTATTTAGTTAACTTAGTAAAAAAGAAAAAAAAAAAACAAGTGTGGGATTGCACTTTTTTTGCAATGTCACTGCACTTGGAATTTCTTTCCCCATTTTCGAGTACACAACATGGTAAAACCAATGCTGTCGTTCAAAAGTACAACTCCTCCCGCAAGAAACAAGCCCTCACATGGCCATATCGACCAAAAAAAGTTATGGTTCGGAGAAGAAGAGGACCAAAAAATGAAAATGAAAAACAAAAAATACCTCTGGTCATTGAGGGGTTAAAATAACCACCTGTTTAACTTCCTTTGAAAACCGTGTGCACATAACAGGTTTGATGTGGTAATACCTGGTGTAACAGCCTGTGTAACTTCACCCTCAATGTTTGTGTGTGAAGGTGCAATATGTCTGTCAGTGCAGTATGACTGTTCAAACTAAGGCCAGTCTCACACGTCCAGATAATTCCGGTACCGGAAAAATCGGTACCGGAATTATCCGTGTCCGTGTGCTGGTGCGTTTCTGTGGCACACGTGCGGCACACATGTGAAGCCCGTGTGCCCACTGGGTACCACACACACCGTGCTGGGTACCACGCGCACCAGCATCTGGTGCTGAAGCCGCGATTCATATCTTCCCTGCAGCAGCGTTTGCTGTAGAGAAGATATGAATAATCGTGTTTAAAATAAAGTTCCATGTGCCCACCCCCCTCCCAACCCCTGTGCGCCGCCCCCCCCCCCCCCCCCACTGTTATTACAATACTCACCCGGCTCCCTCGCTGGCTGGCGCTGCTTCCTTTCCTGGCCGCACCTTCTACTGTATGAGCGGTCACGTGGGGCTGCTCATTTACAGTAATGAATATGCGGCTCCACCCCTATGGGAGGTGGAGCCGCATATTCATGATTGTAATGGTCGGCCCCACGTGACCACTGATACAGTAGAAGATGCGGCCAGGACAGGAAGCAGCGCCAGCGAGGAAGCCAGGTGAGTATTTTAACAACAGCGGGGGGAGGCGCACAGGGGGTGGGAGGGGGGTGGGCGCATGGAGCTTTATTTTAAACACGATTATTCATATCTTCTCTACAGCAAACGCTGCTGCAGGGAAGATATGAATCGTGGCTTCAGCACCAGTGGGGGGACAGCGTTTACCGTAGCGCTGTCTCCTGCACGGCACACGGACTGCACACGGACAACGTCCGTGTGCGGTACGTGTATTACACGGACCCATTGACTTTAATGGGTCCGTGTAATCCGTGCACTCCCACGAACACTGACATGTCTCTGTGTTTGGCACACGGAGACATGGTCCGCAAAAAAAATCAATGACATCTGCACAGATGCATTGATTTTAATGTGTCTACGTGTGTCAGTGGCTCCGGTACATGAGGAAACTGTCACCTCACGTACCGGAGCCACTGACGTGTGAAACCGGCCTAACATGGCGGGGCCAATCATTTACATACACCATCACACCTGCTTGTTCTCCTGCTATCTTCTCCCTACTCTTCTTTGATTGACAGCTCTGGCTTCATAGAGACCGAGAAGGGCAGAGATAGATGGAAAGGTGTATATAATTGACTGGCCCTGAACGCCTGTGCTTGGTTTGAACAGTCATTCTCTGCTGACAGAATCCCTTTAACCCCTTTCTGACATCGGACGTACTATCCCGTCGAGGTGGGGTGGGCCCCTATGACCACCGACGGGATAGTACGTCAAGCGCGATTGGCGGCGCTCACGGGGGGGAGCGCGGCCGAGTGTCAGCTGCCTATCGCAGCTGACAACCGGCACTATGTGCCAGGAGCGGTCACGGACCGCCCCCAGCACATTAACCCCCGGCACACCGTGATCAAACATGATCGCGATGTGCCGGCGGTGCAGGGAAGCATCGCGCAAGGAGGGAGCACCCTGCGGGCTTCCCTGAGCCCCCCGCAACAACGCGATGTGATCGCGTTGCTGCGAGGGTCTTACCTCCCTCCCTGCTTGTTCCAGGCCCGGATCCAAGATGGCCGTGGCATCCGGGTCCTGCAGGGAGGGAGGTGGCTTCACAGAACCTGCTCAGAGCAGGCACTGTGAAGCCTGCAGTGCTGTAAGTCAGATCGGTGATCTGACAGAGTGCTGTGCAAACTGGCAGATCACCGATCTGTGATGTCCCCCCCTGAGACAAAGTAAAAAAGTTTAAAAAATGTTTTCCAAATGTGTAAAAAAAAAAAAAAAAAATATTCCTAAATAATGAAAAAATATATATATGTTATTCCCATAAATACATTTCTTTATCTAAATAAAAAAAAAAACAATAAAAGTACACATATTTAGTATCGCCGCGTCCGTAACGACCCCACCTATAAAACTGGCCCACTAGTTAACCCCTTCAGTAAACACCGTAAGAAATAAAAAAAAAGAGGCAAAAAACAACGCTTTATTATCATACCGCCGAACAAAAAGTGGAATAACACGCGATCAAAAAGACAGATATAAATAACCATGGTGCCGCTGAAAACATCATCTTGTCCCGCAAAAAACGAGCCACCATACAGCATCATCAGCAAAAAAATAAAAAAAAGTTATAGTCCTGAGAATAAAGCAATGCAAAAAAAATTATTTTTTCTATAAAATAGTTTTTATCGTATAAAAGCGCCAAAACATAAAAATTTTTATAAATGAGGTGTCGCTGTAATCGTACTGACCCGACGAATAAAACTGCTTTATCAATTTTACCAAACGCGGAACGGTATAAACGCCTCCCCCAAAAGAAATTCATGAATAGCTGGTTTTTGGCCATTCTGCCTCACAAAAATCGGAATAAAAAGCGATCAAAAAATGTCACGTGCCCGAAAATATTACCAATAAAAACGTCAACTCGTCCCGCAAAAAACAAGACCTCACATGACTCTGTGGACCAAAATATGGAAAAATTATAGCTCTCAAAATGTGGTAACGCAAAAAATATTTTTTTTCAATAAAAAGCATCTTTCAGCGTGTGACGGCTGCCAATCATAAAAATCCGCTAAAAAACCCACTATAAAAGTAAATCAAACCCCCCTTCATCACCCCCTTAGTTAGGGAAAAATTTAAAAAATGTATTTATTTCTATTTTCCCATTAGGGTTAGGGTTAGGGCTAGGGCTAGGGCTAGGGTTACAGTTTGGGTTGGGGCTAAAGTTACAGTTAGGGTTTAGATTACATTTACAGTTGGGAATAGGGTTGGGATTAGGGTTAGAGGTGTGGTTAGGGTTACTGTTGGGATTAGGGTTAGGGATGTGTTTGGATTAGGGTTTCAGTTATAATTGGGGGGTTTCAATGTTTAGGCACATCAGTGGCTCTCCAAACGCAACATGGCGTCCCATCTCAATTCCTGTCAATTTTGCATTGAAAAGTCAAACGGCGCTCCTTCCCTTCCGAGCTCTCCCATCCGCCCAAACAGTGGTTTACCCCCACATATGGGGTATCAGCGTACTCAGGACAAATTGTACAACAACTTTTGGAGTCCAATTTCTTCTCTTACCTTTGGGAAAATAAAAAATTGGGGGCGAAAAGATAATTTTTGTGAAAAAATATTATTTTTTATTTTTACGGTTCTACATTATAAACTTCTGTGAAGCACTTGGTGGGTCAAAGTGCTCACCACACCTCTAGATAAGTTCCTTAGGAGGTCTACTTTCCAAAATGGTGTCACTTGTGGGGGGTTTCAATGTTTAGGCACATCAGGGACTCTCCAAACGAAACATGGCGTCCCATCTCAATTCCAGTCAATTTTGCATTGAAAAGTCAAATGGCGCTCCTTCGCTTCCAAGCTCTGCCATGCGCCCAAACAGTGGTTTACCCCCACATGTCGGGTATCGGCGTACTCAGGACAAATTGTACAACAATGTTTGGGGTCCATTTTCTCCTGTTACCCTTGGTAAAATAAAACAACTTGGAGCTGAATTAAATTTTTTGTGAAAAAAAAGTTAAATGTTCATTTTTATTTTAACATTCAAAAAATTCCTGTGAAGAACCAGAAGGGTTAATAAACTTCTTGAATATGGTTTTGAGCACCTTGAGGGGTGTAGTTTTTAGAATGGTGTCACACTTGGGTATTTTCTATCATATAGACCCCTCAAAATGACTTCAAATGAGATGTGATCCCTAAAAAAAAATGGTGTTGTAGAAATGAGAAATTGCTGGTCAACTTTTAACCTTTATAACTCCCTAACAAAAAAAATTTTGGTTCCAAAATTGTGCTGATGTAAAGTAGACATGTGGGAAATGTTATTTATTAAGTATTTTGTGTGACATATCTCTGTGATTTAATTGCATAAAAATTCAAAGTTGGAAAATTGCGAAATTTTCATAATTTTCACCAAATTTCTGTTTTTTTCACAAATAAACGCAGGTACTATCAAAGAATTTTTACCATTGTCATGAAGTACAATATGTCACGAGAAAATGTCAGAATCACTGGGATCCGTTGAAGCGTTCCAGAGTTATAACCTCATAAAGCAGGGGTCCCCAACTCCAGGCCTCGAGGGCCGCCAACAGTGCAGGTTTTCAGGATTTCTTTAGTATTGCATCGGTGGTAATGTGATCATCTGCACAGGTGATGATTCCAACCCCTGTGCAATACTAAGGAAATCCTGAAAACCTGCACTGTTGGCGGCCCTCGAGGCCTGGAGTTGGGGACCACTGTCATAAAGGGACAGTGGTCAGAATTGGAAAAATTGGCCCGGTCATTAACGTGCAAACCACCCTTGGGGGTAAAGGGGTTAATCTCACCCAGGGTAACATTTTGTCTGCCACTGGTGAGAGTACAGTCAAAAAAGATTGCCGCACACTCAAGACTGGTAAGATGCAAAAGGTGTATGCCAATTTTATTGAAGAAAACAAAACAAAAAAGAAGTGGTTGCCACATTCATATTCATTTGAAATAGACAAAAACCCGACGTTTCGACCCTCCCGGGTCTTACTCATGGGGTTACTCAAGTCCTTTGACATAGATGCATAATAGTGGCAGTGGTAGGGGGTGTACGACCGATCCCTTGTTAAGGCACAACCTTATAATAAAGCCAGTCCGGGCAGAAGTGTCCCGGGAGCACAGAATCTGGGTGGTGAGGGCCGTTAGACACCTAGTGGGTCTGAAAAGGGTCCCTGGGAGGATTAGCGGCGCATCCCACGCCTTGCTGCGATGTCCTGGGGGGAGACCCGGGAGGGTCGAAACGTCGGGTTTTTGTCTATTTCAAATGAATATGAATGTGGCAACCAGTTCTTTTTTGTTTTGTTTTCTTCAATAAAATTGGCATACACCTTTTGCATCTTACCAGTCTTGAGTGTGCGGCAATCTTTTTTGAATGATTGACTTGACCTCACGGTCAGTTTACCAGCACCTCCTTGTCCCTGACCTGAGTGCACACCATTTTCCTTGTCTACTGGTGAGAGTACAAACAGTCGAACTCCAACTGATAATTTTACCAAGAAGTTCCACCCATTGTCCCCATATTAGAGCTGAAACATGGATTCTGATCTTCCATAGTAGTGGAGAGTTACAGAAACTATGGAGAATGCTCACTTGAATGTAAAATAGTGACTACCGCCTCTGACCAACTTTCGACATTCAATGGAAGGCAAGTCCCATATTTGATGTGGAGGGCTGCACACATGCCCCATAATGGGGTAGGTTGAGTTCCGATGAGCAGTGGAGTCTCACCATTAACTCCTAATGATCATATTTTCTGATATATCAGCATATCGGTGCCTAAATGGGCAATCCATCATCTGAGAGCCATCGCCTGCCTGTGCTGGACCGACATCTCATGACTCCCCATACACGAGTACAGGGGAGAAGGTCAGACTCATCTGGCAGCGGCTCATCTGCCCTGAAAACAAAAGGATCGACAGTTTATATTTCAACCGCCCGATCCTTCTCTCCTTTGACATCACCAGAATGTTTATCTGCAAAGTTTTCAGACATAAACCCAAACCTAGATCCTGCTCACAGCCCCATTACTCCGGATTTCTTCTCTTTTAATCCCAGCCACAGTGCGCAAAACAGTCAGAGACGCAATTTCCTATAGAGCAGCAGGATCACAGTCGTCGTCATCATCATCACCCCTCATAGACCAGCACTGCAATTACAGCTGAAGTGCTTGGATAGGGGATACCTTGCTGATTGCTGGCGGTGTGACTGCTGGGACCTCCAGTGATGTTGATATCAGGACTCTATAAAACCCTGTCCTGAATGGAGCGGAGGTGCACATGCACGACAGCCACTGATTTCATCACCAATGGGACTGTTGAAGAAAGCCGAGCGCTGTACTCGGCAGTTCCATAGACAATGAATGGAGGCTGCACAGAATGACTCAAAAGACTGAGTTATGGCACTTATTAAGGGTACACCTGATTTTAAGAAAATTGTACAAATTTGTGACATCCTCACTCCAAAAAAGAAAACAGGCTAGAACTCTGATAGTTGTAATCTTAGTTTGTGCCTCGTGCAAGTCACAGTTCCATGTATAAGAGAGAATCGCCAAACGGTGCAAGACATAGCGCCCCCATAATAATAGCCGCACAGGTACAACGCACCCATAAATAATCCATAGTGCCCACCTGAAAGAGCCAGTGCTCCCACAATCACAGCGGGAATCCACAGGGATCACTAGTGGAGGCCACTGACTCCCAGCTGTACTGGGGGCACCTGCTCCCCAGGAGGTTGGGCCATTCTGGGAGAACAGGGAAGTATGCTGCTGTGAATGAAGCCCCAGGTTACTCATAAAACCAGCAGCAGAATAATATTCAGAAGTAGCAGAGATTCATTTAGCGTTAAACTATTTATTTTGGATAAATAACAAAGAGCCAGGTTTATTGCAGTCCTATGTAAAAGCACAGCCACGACCTGGCAAAAATGAGCAAACTCAGCTCTGCTCCATCTGTAAGTAAAATCCCAGGTTACTCACCAAACAAGGAGTTGCAGAAGCCATACCACTTACATCCCTGCGGTCCTATCAGCCACCCACCAGATACACTGGCTGCAAAGCTGAGTGGGGTCCCAAAGACACAGACCAGCAGGTCACTGACACTGATGTTCAGCAGGATCATATTAATGGGGGTCCTCACAGCGTCAAACTTCACAAAGATCAGCAGCACCAGAAAGTTGTAGAGAGATCCCAGCAGCAGGATGCAGCCCAGGCACACAGCCACCACATTGTGAGCTGTCCTGCTGAGCCCAGCTGCTGAGGGCTCCCTGCTGTCCCCAAGGCTGACATTGAGCAAGCCTGGGGCATGCGGCATCTCTCCTGGTCAGCACCCTCTGCTGCAGCTGATTATTAGGGGGCCAGGTGTAATGCAGCTGCGGGAGCATCCAGGGGTGCACGAGCTCCCCCTGCTGGCAGCTGGCGGCGCTGCATCGTCAGATTGTATTGACAACAAGTCAGCAGGGAAGCCGCTCACTGGTCTTGGATCTGCAGTTAACCCCTCACTGACTGGCAGTTTTGGCCAGCATATAAGTAGATATACTAGATGGAATTCGTAACTTGTTTTACTTTGAGTATTCTAGAAAACAATATGTTAAGTGATGACAATAAACAATTTTAAAATCTGATTATAATTGTATTTACTATATAATTGTCTAAGGCTGCCGTCACACTAGCAGTATTTGGTCAGTATTTTACATCAGTATTTGTAAGTCAAAACCAGGAGTGGAACAAATAGAGGAAAAGTCTAATAGAAACATATGCACCACTTGTGTATTTATCACCCACTCCTGGTTTTGGCTTACAAATAGTGATGTAAAATACTGACCAAATACTGTGACGGCAGCCTAAGACAATTATATAGTAAATACAATTATAATCAGATTATCGCAGTACGACCGCGAATTGGCGCAGGATTTGAAACACGCGTCACTAATTGGTCGCGGTTGGCTGAATCCTGAGTATTCAATGTATTATTCTAAAATCTTCATAAATAAACTACATACATGTTCTAGAATACCCAATGCGTTAGAATCGGGCCACCATCTAGTATATATATATATATATATATATATATATATATATATATATATAAAACTAGTTTGTGGAGTAATAATGGTGAGCAGAAGATACGTACCTTGATAGTTTAGTATTTGCAGCTAAGGAAACCATCTTAAAGCTATTATATATATAATATATACAGTTCTTATAATTTACACTTTATTTAATCCACTTTGTAATCATTGTTTGTTTTTGCGCAGTGTATCCCCCAAAAGCCTCAGCCGACAGATTTGGGTTTTATAATAATGACATAATACAGACAATTTTGGATTTTCTATCACGATTGTGTCGTAAATACAGCTTAAAATAACCCCAATCATCCTACAGTTCCAGCAGAGAGGATGGGATATAGAAATCTCCTGCCGCCAGGCTTCCTTTTATGCATCGTGAACTGACCCGTGGTGCGTGTTTGAAACCCGCAACATGTCAATGTAATAAAAACACATAAAAAAGCACGTAGTCTGCACAGAAATCCGTCTTCCGGATTTCTTGATCTAGCACAGCAGCGCTGACTACTACTCTTATCCTCCTACGAATTGTAATCTGCACATGACTGTATCAATAAAGTTTTTGTCAAAGCCAAATACTATGGCATAACTTTACTTAAAAGATGACACAGAAAAAAAGAGAAACTGCAGTGATAATAATGCCTGTCTAAAAACGCACTAAAAAATGGAATGAAAAAACTCAATAGGTAAAATAATTTAGCAATAGGTGCAGAAAGTCGGCAACATCGGAAGCGCACCAAAAACTCACGGTGTGAACGTAGCCTTAGTGCACAGCAGAGAACCGCGGAGAGGGAACGCACTTTGAGAGGAAACTATCAAGACTTTAGTGTCTTTTTTTACATCAAAAAGTATAACATTCGGTTGCACTGCATTTCTGTACAAAAAAATAAGCCCATTTGATTTTACATTGTTTTTCCCAATTTGGAAACGTGGGTGGGAAAACAGACATGGTCGGCTATGCAGAGAGGACTAAGCAAGATTCTTATATTGCAACTTTTAAAATAAATCCCCCCCAAAATTAATCACAATTCTTACTCCAATAAGAAAGCGGGGCGTTAACTGAAGAAACAGCTCTGGATAGTAGTGTTATATTTATAGGGGGGCTACAATTATCAAATCAGAGGCGTAGCTAGAGCTTTTGCCGCCCGGGGCTGTTCCCGAGTTTGGCGCCCCCCCTCTCCCCCGGCTCAATACACACAAAGGTTACCAAAAATGGTTTTCCTGTTTTGTAGAACTTAAACTGGGCCTAATGGTGTCACCCCCACATGCCAAACCTGTGACTTAATACCACCACACCGTGACCAGACCACATAGTGACCGAATAATACTACATACAAGGGACAAATACCACAACACCATTTCCAGACCACATATTACCACCACATAGTGACTGAATACTACAATACTGATCAGTAATAAAAAAAAAAACAACACAATACTATCACCATAAGTGCCAGTATTCACAGGAGATCTGTACTTAGTATGCAGTGTCTGTGTAGAGGTAATACAGAGATCACTGGTGACATTGTACACAGGACCTCTGTATATAGTATACAGTGTATAGTGTCAGTGTATAGGTAACACTCACTCACCAGTGACGTCTCTAGGTGAAGTCCTTCATCTTTCATCCAGCACAGACAGCCATCATTCCTTCCAGCCAGGACTCGTTTCTGCAGGAAATAACACAGTTATCTCGAGCTCCGCTTGCAGAACACATTACTTAATTTTTCACAACTTCTACATTACACCACATGAAGACAAAAAGGCTATATAGTGTCACTCTGCACAGTAACAGGACCGCCCCCCCATTTAAAACAGTATACTCAAAAAATAAAATAAATACATCACTGCAGTAATAATATCCCTTAATTAGCCCCTATGGTAACACTATTCCCCACCCTGGCCCCGTTTATCTCATTCCTGGCTCCAGCCATATGTTCTCGTATCCTGCCCTCATGACTATCCATTCTACACCATATGATCTCCCCATCCTGCCCCATATGATCTCCCCATCCTGCCCCACCAGCCTCCATCGTATCCGTCCTGCCCCATGATCCAATCCTGCCCCGTGTCTCCAATCATGCCCCAAGTCCTGCCCCCAGTGTGTCCAGCAATCTGCCCCAGTGTGTCCAGCATATTACCCCCATGTTGTCCAGCAATCTGCCCCAGTGTGTCCAGCATATTACCCCCATTGTGTCCAGCATATTACCCCCAGTGTGTCCAGCATATTACCCCCAGTGTGTCCAGCAATCTGCCCCAGTATGTCCAGCAATCTGCCCCATGGTCTCCTGTATTGCCCCAGTGTGTCCAGCAATCTGCCCCATGGTCTCCTGTATTGCCCCAGTGTGTCCAGCAATCTGCCCCATGGTCTCCTGTATTGCCCCAGTGTGTCCAGCATTCTGCCCCATGGTCTCCAGTATTGCCCCAGTGTGTCCAGCATTCTGCCCCATGGTCTTCAGTATTGCCCCAGTGTGTCCAGCAATCTGCCCCATGGTCTCCAGTATTGCCCCGGTGTGTCCAGCATTCTGCCCCATGGTCTCCAGTATTGCCCCTGTGTGTCCAGCAATCTGCCCCATGGTCTCCAGTATTGCCCCGGTGTGTCCAGCATTCTGCCCCATGGTCTCCAGTATTGCCCCGGTGTGTCCAGCATTCTGCCCCATGGTCTCCAGTATTGCCCCAGTGTGTCCAGCATTCTGCCCCATGGTCTCCAGTATTGCCCCAGTGTGTCCAGCATTCTGCCCCATGGTCTCCAGTATTGCCCCGGTGTGTCCAGCATTCTGCCCCATGGTCTCCAGTATTGCCCCAGTGTGTCCAGCAATCTGCCCCATGGTCTCCAGTATTGCCCCGGTGTGTCCAGCATTCTGCCCCATGGTCTCCAGTATTGCCCCAGTGTGTCCAGCATTCTGCCCCATGGTCTCCAGTATTGCCCCAGTGTGTCCAGCAATCTGCCCCATGGTCTCCAGTATTGCCCCAGTGTGTCCAGCAATCTGCCCCATGGTCTCCAGTATTGCCCCGGTGTGTCCAGCAATCTGCCCAATGGTCTCCAGCATTGCCCCCAGAGTCAGACATAAAGAAAAAAAAAAAAAGTAAAATCCTCACCTCTCCCGTTCCTAGCGCAGGTCCGATGCAGTCAGCGTCTCTCCGGCTCTGCGACGCTCAGGACAGAGAGGCAGAGCGGCGCGCACAGTAATGACGTCATCGCGCCCTCTGCTCTGAGACGTCGCAGAGTCAGAGGACGCTGTAGCTGCCGGCGCCGCAGGAACCAGGAGAGGTGAGTATAGAGCGGGGGGCGGGGGCCCAGGGGCGGGGGGAGCCTGGTCGTGGCGGCGGACGGCGCCGCCCGAAGATTTAAAGGGTCGTCTTTTTTTTTTCCCTTTCTCCTGCAGCGCCGGCCGCCCCCCGCATTGTGCCGCCCGGGGCGGACCGCCCCCCCCGCACCCTCCTTCCTACGCCACTGTATCAAATATCCACAGAAACGTTGATAAATTTGGCCCAAGTTAAAGGGACACTGTCACCTGAATTTGGAGGGAACAATCTTCAGCCACGGAGGCGGGGTTTTCGTGTTTTTGATTCACCCTTTCCTTACCCGCTGGCTGCATGCTGGCTGCAATATTGGATTGAAGTTAATTCTCTGTCCTCCGTGGTACACGCCTGCACAAGGTGCCATCTTGCCTTGCGCAAGTGTGTACTATGGAGGACAGAGAATGAATTTCAATCCAATATTGCAGCCAGCATGCAGCCAGCGGGTAAGGAAAGGGTGAATCATACACCCAAAAACCCCGCCTCTATGGCTGAAAATTGTTCCCTCCAAATTCAGGTGACAGTATCCCTTTAAGGCAAGTTTCATACAACTGGGCAAAAATATAAAGAAGGTCATGTATGCAAATTGTAGACGTGACTGGCGCCAAGTGCAACTCCGCGTGCCCGTCCAAATGTGGGAGGAGTGCAGGGGCCACCTGCTATGTACGTGCACTAGCCTGATCTGTCACATGGTCCCCTCTGACCTGCAGCACATGAGCCCAGATTCCAGCAATCCTAATATTATGGTATATGCAATTGGAAAGAATGGAAACGTTAGACTCACAAAACTGGAAGTGGGATGTTGGCACGATATAAGCAACTGGAAATTAAAGGAAATCTGTCAGCAGGTTTTTGTTATGCAATTTGATGGCAGTATGAAGTAGGGGCAGAAACCCTGACTCCAGCGATGTATCACTTAGTTTACTCCGTACAGCAGTTGTGATAGGGAAGGTGCACATGAGCGTATTTTTTGTTATCCGAGAAAATCAATTATGCAAATGACACTCCGAGGGTGGTCCGATTTTTTCGATTGAGGAGAAGATGGTGAAAAAATTCTCCATCTTCTCCATTCTGTGAGTGTGTGACATGTATGTTTTCTTACCGGGGCGGTATAATTGAAGATATTTGTACTCACACCTCAGTAATCTCTGTACTCGTTCTAAATAGATTTGTTTCTTTATAGTTAATGTTGCTAACTAATGTTGTCACTGTTGTTTGAACATGGTTAAGAGACTGATATGCCGCTAAGGCCGTCACACTAGCAGTATTTGGTCAGTATTTTACATCAGTATTTGTAAGTCAAAACCAGGAGTGGAACAATTAGAGGAAAAGTATAATAGAAACAAATGCACCACTTCTGCATTTATCACCCAATCCTGGTTTTGGCTTACAAATACTGATGTAAAATACTGACCAAATACTGCTAGTGTGACGGCAGCCTAAGATGTGAGAGGAGGTTTTTATAAAAAGTGAAAGACAGGAAGAGGAAGCACGGCCATCTTGAGCAGGGTCTGCAGGAATGAGGAGTGTATGTGGTTGTGCTGGAGAGGGATACAGTGACATCCCCTCCTGACTCAGTTAAAGGGAACCTGTCACCTGAATTTGGCGGGACCGGTTTTTGGTCATATGGGTGGAGTTTTCGGGTGTTTGATTCACCCTTTCCTTACCCGCTGGCTGCATGCTGGCCGCAATATTGGACTGAAGTTCATTCTCTGTCCTCCGTAGTACATGCCTGCGCAAGGCAATCTTGCAATGGTGCTGACACAGCAGGCAGCGAACTCCAGGCAGGACTTGTTTTCTCTATGTTTTCTGGAAGAGGAGTCTCTCTATGGGACAATATAAGATGGAGCAGTGATTCAGCTCCAATACACTTTGTCCACGGTACATTCACTGATGTGTATATATATATTTGGCTAATTTTGTAATATTCTTCATATAGTAGAGGACGGACCTTTCCTCTAGTTTCTTCAGACTATACTGGGACGGGAGGGGAATATTTGGTTGGGAAATATGAATAGAAATATATATTCTTAAGATTGTGAACCACTGTGCTGAACCGCAGGTGAGCCCGTGCTTTGCACTCATTTAATTAAACCAGTTTTTCTCATGGTGTAATAAGGCAATAGCGGCCGGTTCAGATCGGCTTGCCAACAGGTATATTCACATAGAGAAAATAGCACAAACAGTTCTCTTGGGTGCCGAGCTGTCCAGCACAGTAGATATAGCCTCCTGGCAAAATGTTTATTTGATGTGTTACCTTTGTGCGCTTAGCAAAACCAAGTAGGAATATCTTTGTTCCCAAGTAAAATAGTTACTGAAAGTGGACTGTGTGGAAATTAGTCCTTTTTTCGTCTGTGACTCCGCTGTATCTTGAACAACACCCTCAGTGCATGATTTACAAGTCAGACTGCACTCAGATATTATTCGAGTGCAGTCGCATGTTTCCTTGGACTGATTGACTTGCATGGCCGAGTGCGATAAGACTATCGGATTAAACTCGGGCATGCTGCATTTTTTTTCCTTCAGAAATATGCACGGCCCCATAGACTATTTAGTCCGATGCTTTGTCGGATCACAAGCAGACTGAAAATATGCTTGTCCTTGCCGTCTATATAGTTACATTTTTCTCTGCTGCAGGTTTAGCAGATCTGTATAACTTTGCCCACACCTCTGATTAGCAGTTTTCCGTGTACATTGTATCATGGTTGCTAATAAGTGCTAAGGGCATGGATGGATCAATTGTCCTACAGTGATAATCTCCTGCTGATAAAACATTGATTGTTTTGAAGCACTAACATATAGCCTTGCAAGCAGGGCTGCCACTAGAAATTTCGGGGCCCCATACTGGCAAACTTTTCGGGGCCCCCTTGAGACTCCGCCCAGGCTCCACCCCAGCCCCGCCTCCAGGCTCCACCCCAGCGCCGCCTCCAGGCTCCACCCCTCGGACTGTCCACAGTCCCACCGCTCTCTCTTGGAAAAACTCCACTTCTCACCTATCACACATTGACAGTTCCCATCACCAGATCACACATATAGCCGGCAGCTTTTGTTTTGGCCAAAATATTTTTTAAGCCGCCACCATAACAAGGTAGACACTTTTGGCCGGGCCCTACTCTGCTGTAACCTATTAAATATTTGTTAAAATATGCTATACAATTTAGGTATATTTTTATTTATTTTTCAATTTTTAAAAGGAAGGAAGGAACAAATACCACAACACCATGACCAGATGACATATTACCACCACAGGGATCGAATAATATCACATACAAGGAACAAATACCACAACACCATGTCCAGACCACATATTACCACCACATAGTGACTGAATACTACAATTCTGATCAGTAATTTAAAAAAAAGCACCATACTATCACCATAAGTGCCATTATACACAGGAGATCTGTAATTAGTAAGCAGTGTCTGTGTACAGATAATATAGTGATCATTAGTGAAATTATACACAGGAGCTCTGTATACAGTATACAGTGTATAGTGTCAGTGTATAGGTAACACACTGACTCACCAGTGACGTCTCTAGGTGAAGTCCTTCATCTTTCATCCAGCACAGACCGCCATCATTTCATCCAGCCAGGACTTCTCTCTGCAGGAAATAACACAGTTATCTCGAGCTCCGCTTGCAGAACACATTACTTAATTTTTCACAACTTCTACATTACACCACATAAAGAAGGCGACATAGTATCACTCTATACAGTAACAGGACCGCCCCCCATTTAAAACAGTATACTCAAAAAATAAAATAAATACATCACTGCAGTAATAATATCCCTAAATTAGCCCCTATGGTATTAATATCCCCCATCCTGGCCCTGTGTGTCTCATTCCTGGCGTCAGCCAGATTTTCTCCCATCCTGCCCTCATGAGTATCCATTCTGCCCCATATGATCTCCCCATCCTGCCCCATATGATCACCCCATGTGATCTCTCCATCCGGTCCCATCTGTCTCCATCATATCCATTCTGCCCCATGATCCTGCACGCTCTGTCTCCAATCATGCCCCATGTCTCCATTCTGCCCCCTATGTCTCCAACCATGCCCCCATGTCTGCAATCCTGACACTTGTCTCCAATCATGCCCCCTGTGTCTCCATTCTGCCCCATCTGTCTCCAATCCTGCCCCATCTGTCTCCAGTCATGCCCCATCTGTCTCCAGTCATGCCCCCATGTCTTTCATCCTGCCCCGTGTCTCCAATCATGCCCCGTATCTCCATTCTGCCCCGTGTCTCGCATTCTGCCCCAATGTCCAGCATTCTGCCCCTGGGTCTCAGTCTGCCCCTGTGTCCAGCATTCTGCCCCTGTCACTGTGTCCAGCATTCTGCCCCTGTCACTGTGTCCAGCATTCTGCCCCACTGTGTCCAGCATTTCTGCCCCTGTCTCCAGCATTTTGCCCCTGTCACTGTCTCCAGCATTCTGCCCCACTGTCTCCAACATTCTGCCCCACTGTGTCCAACATTCTGCCCCACTGTGTCCAACATTCTGCCCCACTGTGTCCAGCATTCTGCCCCACTGTGTCCAGCATTCTGCCCCACTGTGTCCAGCATTCTGCCCCACTGTGTCCAGCATTTCTGCCCCAATGTGTCCAGCATTTCTGCCCCAATGTGTCCAGCATTTCTGCCCCAATGTGTGTCCAGCATTTCTGCCCCAATGTGTGTCCAGCATTCTGCCCCACTGTGTCCAGCATTTCTGCCCGTGTGTCCAGCATTTCTGCCCCACTGTGTCCAGCATTCTGCCCCACTGTGTCCAGCATTCTGCCCCACTGTGTCCAGCATTTCTGCCCCACTGTGTCCAGCATTCTGCCCCACTGTGTGTCCAGCATTCTGCCCCACTGTGTGTCCAGCATTCTGCCCCACTGTGTGTCCAGCATTCTGCCCCACTGTGTGTCCAGCATTCTGCCCCACTGTGTGCCCAGCATTCTGCCCCACTGTGTGTCCAGCATTCTGCCCCACTGTGTGTCCAGCATTCTGCCCCACTGTGTGTCCAGCATTCTGCCCCACTGTGTGTCCAGCATTCTGCCCCACTGTGTGTCCAGCATTCTGCCCCACTGTGTGTCCAGCATTCTGCCCCACTGTGTGTCCAGCATTCTGCCCCACTGTGTGTCCAGCATTCTGCCCCACTGTGTGTCCAGCATTCTGCCCCACTGTGTGTCCAGCATTCTGCCCCACTGTGTCCAGCATTTCTGCCCCACTGTGTCCAGCATTCTGCCCCACTGTGTGTCCAGCATTCTGCCCCACTGTGTGTCCAGCATTCTGCCCCACTGTGTGTCCAGCATTCTGCCCCATTGTGTGTCCAGCATTCTGCCCCACTGTGTGTCCAGCATTCTGCCCCACTGTGTGCCCAGCATTCTGCCCCACTGTGTGCGCAGCATTCTGCCCCACTGTGTGTCCAGCATTCTGCCCCACTGTGTGTCCAGCATTCTGCCCCACTGTGTGTCCAGCATTCTGCCCCACTGTGTGTCCAGCATTCTGCCCCACTGTGTGTCCAGCATTCTGCCCCACTGTGTGTCCAGCATTCTGCCCCAACTGTGTGTCCAGCATTCTGCCCCACTGTGTGTCCAGCATTCTGCCCCACTGTGTGCCCAGCATTCTGCCCCACTGTGTGTCCAGCATTCTGCCCCACTGTGTGTCCAGCATTCTGCCCCACTGTGTGTCCAGCATTCTGCCCCACTGTGTGTCCAGCATTCTGCCCCACTGTGTGCCCAGCATTCTGCCCCACTGTGTGTCCAGCATTCTGCCCCACTGTGTGTCCAGCATTCTGCCCCACTGTGTGTCCAGCATTCTGCCCCACTGTGTGTCCAGCATTTCTGCCCCACTGTGTCCAGCATTTCTGCCCCACTGTGTCCAGCATTTCTGCCCCTATGTGTCCAGCATTCTGCCCCCCGGGCCCCCCTGGATGCCGCTCTCAGAAAAAAAAAAAAACACGACTTCTTACCTGGCCATGCTCCAGCGCCGGGCGAAGATCCCCCCAGGCTCCACACAGACGCACTCGCCGGGCCCGGCGGCTGACAATGACGTCAGACGCCGGCGAGTGCGCACTGCGGCCGGGGCCCTATTCAGCTGCCAGCCTCAGACTGGCTGGCGGCTGTTAACTATTGACGTGCGGGCGTGGGCCCGCACGTCAATAGTGTGCCGCCCGCAGCGCCTGCAGGGGGGGCCCGGTGACCAGATGAGACGGGGCCCGATGCGGGCCCCCTCTGCTCACCGGGCCCCATACGCCAGTCACGGCTGTCATGCCCTGATGGCGGCCCTGCTTGCAAGTGACACATTCATGGATTTATGGTCTCTGCCCATACATCATGGTGCTCTTAGATCACGTCGTAAAAACCTGTTGATAGATTCTAGTGTTGAGCGAATATACTCATTGCTCGGGTTTTCCCGAGCATGCACGGGTGGTCTCCGAGTATTTATGACTGCTCGGATATTTAGTTTTCCTTGCCGCAGCTAGATGATTTGCGGCTACTAGACAGCTTGATTACATGTGGGGATTCCCTAGCAACCAGGCAACCCCCACATGTACTCAGGCTGGCTAACAGCCATAAATCATCCAGCTGAGGCAAGGAAAGCTAAATTTCCGAGCAGTCATAATACTCGGAGACCACCCGAGCAACGAGTATATTCGCTCATTACTAATAGAGTCCCTTTAATAAGTGAAATTGTAGGTAATCTGATTTGAAACTGATGAAGAACATAAAAACTTGATTTTTAAGTGGATTTTGACAAAGAAAAACTGAATAAAATCATACCAGAAAAATCTTTTCTAAGACATGAAACAGTAACCTACCTTGATTATGTGTGTTAGGAGATGGGCTCAGCTGTATATATAAGGCACTACAGGTGCATGGCGGTGCGATCAGGATTAGGTGTACCCACTGGTGTCATTTAATGAGAATATATGAGACAAGGAATTGCATGTGTGCAGCTCTGAATACCATTTCAATTAATGAAGCTTATCAGAACGGCTGGAGGACATGTTCCTGCCTGGGCAGACCGATGGAAAATGTATTCCGTCCTTATCTACCCCACTACACAAACTAAAATGTTTCTATACAAATGAACAAAGCGCGGGCAACGAACAAGGAGAATTGGAACTACTAACACAGGAGAAGAAATATGATGTTATTGGAATCACTGAGACTTGGTGGGACGATACACATGATTGGAATACAAGGCCAGAAGGATACAACTTATTGGCAAAAAAAAGACTTTTGTATGTTAGAAAAGCGTATATCTCCACAGAGATTGAAACTTCAGAGCCTGGGAGTTCTGTGGAAACTGGGTGAGAATACAAGGAGAGAAGAACAGAAAGGACACAATTGTGGGCATTTACTACAGGCCGCCTGTGCAAGCTGAAGATATAGATGAACTCTTTATGCATCAAATGGCCAAGTTCTCCCCCCAAAAAATGACATAGTTTTCATGGGAGATTTCAACTATCCAGACATTTGTTGGGAATCTCTCTCAGGCAAAAAGGTCAAGCGAATTATTATTTTCTCTTGCTTATAACTTTATCTTCCAAAAGGTAGGGGAGGTAAGAGTGGCTGGGACCCTAGGAGCTAGCGACCATGCTATTCTAGAATTTTGGATAACTAGAGGAGGAAGACCTGTGAAGACTCAGACTTCAAAGTTAGATTTCAGAAAGGCAGATTTTAAGGGACTCGGAAAGAGAATAGGAGGGATCCAATGGCTGGATACCCTTAAGGACAAAAATGTCCAGGAAGGATGGGAAATCTTGAAAAATGAGATTCTCAAAGCACAATCATTGACAATTCTAAAAAGAGGGAAGAATAGGAAGCATTTAAGGAAACCAGGATGGATGAACACAGAACTTAAACACATGCTAAAAAGAAGAAAGACATGTTTATCAAATGGAAAGAGGGAGGCATATCTAAAGAAGAATATAATGCTGTCTGCAGAACCTGCAGGGCACGAATAAGATTACTAAAGCTGATAATGAATTAAGGCTTGCAAGAGACATCAAAAGCAATAAAAAAGGATTTGGGGGATATGTCAAAAGTAAAAGAAAAGTCAAAGATGCTATAGGATTTTTACTGGTTGAAAATGAAGAAATGGTAAGAAAGGATGTTGAAAAGGCCAAACTTTTAAATCCCTATTTTGCATCTGTTTTCTCTCAGAAAGGAAATGTAACATTAACTGATCTTCACTGTCCTATTAAAGGAATAGAAGAACCCAGGATCTCTATAAACAGAAAAATAGTGAGGAAACACAGCTAACATAAATGAATTCAAGTCTCCAGGTCCAGATGAATTACACCCCAGAGTACTGAAGGAGATAGCAGAAGAAATTTTTGAACCACTCTTCATAATCTTTGAAAATTCTTGGAGAACAGGAGAAGTCCCAGAAGACTGGAGAAGAGCAAATGTGGTTCCAATCTTCAAAAAGGGGAAGAAGGTGGACCCAGGGAACTATAGGCCGGTGAGTCTGACTTCCATACCAGGAAAGATCTTTGAACACATTATTAAGCAACATGTATGCAAGTCCCTGGATGAGAATGAAGTGATGAACCAGAGTCAGCATGGGTTTGTAAATAATAAGTCATGTCAGACTAACTTAATTTCCTTCTATGACAGAATCACTGACTGGGTGGATCAGGGAAATGCTGTAGGTATAGTATATCTTGACTTCAGCAAAGCATTTGACAAAGTATCTCACACCATCCTAATTGAAAAAATGACTATGTATGGAATGGACAAGGCAACTGTTAGGTGGATTCATAACTGGCTTAGTGATTGGACCCAAAGGTGGCTACGCATCCAGTTGGAAGAATGTCTCAAGTGGGGTACCACAGGGTTCTGTCCTGGGCCCTATATTGTTCAACATCTTTTTCAATGATTTACATGAATGAATTGAGGGTACATTGATTAATTTTACTGATGACACAAAGCTAGGAGGTATAGCTAATACTAGAGAAGAGAGAGATAGGATTCAAAAAGACATAAACTGGAGCAGTGGGCAGCAACTAACAGAATGGTTTTTAACAGGGAAAAATGCAAAGTGCTACATCTGGGCAATAAAAATGAAAATAACAGCTAAAGATATAGTGCCTCACATATGATCACATAGTGATCCCTTCACTAAAGCATGAAGCCAAAAGAGGACTATGAAGGTACAGTATGTAAAAGTGTGAAAATTTATTGAAGTACCAAGCAGGTAACATATACAAAAAACTGCAGAGGCGGTGAATCGCGCGTCGAGGTGCGCCAAAGGACCACTATTCAGGCTGTACAATCACTACTGGTATGTTTAAATATTTAACTACCATGGCTTTTTAAACTGCTGTAATATTGTTTGGCAGACAGTATACCTGTTTCAAGCCTTAGGTCAAGCTATATTGGTATATATGCAAGTAGCTTGCGATATATGGAGTTATGTATACCAGTAACATTGGTGGTATTGTTACAAGTACAGTGTCAGAATAGCCATTATTATATCTAGATAGAGGTTTTTAAATTGTTATATTATGTAATTGTTCCCCTAGTAGCTGTTCTTGTGGTATTCTAACAGGAATAATAGACACTGCTGTATAGGTGGTCCTATTGAGGTTTTTCCAGACTTACAGCCATTCCCTCCCCCCCTTTTTTTAGTTGGTACAGTAGTATATGCACTTTTGTATAAACTGATATATTGATATTTTTTGTATATGTTACATGTTTGGTAATTCAATAAATTTTCACACTTTTACATACTGTACCTTCATAGTCCTCTTTTGGTTTCATAGTAAAAATGAAAATAGCATATACAGAATGGGAATAGGGTTAAGCAAGAGCACATGTGAAAAAGACTTGGGTATACTAATAGATCATAAACTGAACATGAGTCAACAGTGTGATGCAGCAGCAAAAAAGGCAAAAACAGTTGGGATGTATTAACAGAATCATACAGTCTAGATCACGTGAAGTCATTATTGCTCTCTACTCCTCTTTGGTCAGACCTCGTCTGGAATACCGTGTCCAGTTCTGAGCACCGCATTTAAAAAAAGACATCAACAAATTGGAGCAAGTTCAGAGAAGAGCAACCAGAATGGTGACCGGTCTGCAAACCATGTCCTATGAGAAACGGTTATAGGATTTGGGAATGTTTAGCTTGCAAAAAAGAAGACTGAGAGGAGACTTAATAGCTGACTACAAATATCTCAAGGGCTGTCACATTGTAGAAGGATCTCATTTGCACAAGGACAGACTAGAAGCAATGGGATGAAACTGAATGGGAGGATACACAGATTAGATATTAGAAAAAGCTTTTTGACCCTTCAGGGTGATCAATGAGTGGGACAGGCAGCCACAAGAGGTGGTGAGTTCTCCTTCAATGGAAGTCTTCAAACAGAGGATGGACAGACATCTGTCTGGGATAATTTAGTGAATTCTGCTTTGAGCAGGGGGTTGGACCAGATGACCCATGAGGTCCCTTCCAACTCTACCATTCTATGATATAATTACTCGGTGTGCAATCCATTAGTTAATATATACTACATAATAAAGTTCATTATCTGTAAAGAGTTTGCCCATTTCTAGAGCCTTTATAGAAGACTTGATAGCCTTCATTCTATTGTTTAACTTTAGGGACAATTTTGTTTTGTTACTTTAGCACAGGTCCAAAAGTAATTTTTGTAATTTAATTTCATCAATTTTTTTTGCACTTTTGCTTTCTATAGTCTGCGTGATATATGGTCTATTACAGGCTGCAGAATGAGTTAACTGAGAATCTATCAGTGAGCTGTGACAGGAGCATTTGCAACTTTTTTTTATCTGTCTTCTCCCGAGATAATCGCAGCTGATTTATGACCACAGACCACATCAAAGTTAAATGTACAGGGACGCAAAGAGCCTGGAAAAAACAAACAATGCAAACATTTTTAATGAAACCAAACTACAAAAATGATGCTTAATCCAAAATACATCCTTTTAGATAAAAAAAAAACCTCTAAACTGGACAACCATTTGCAAACATAAGCATTGGTGCTTATCTGATGTGTATCACATGATCTACAATTTGCTGGTTTTCTGCCTCGGAGAGATGATGGATGCACAGTAAAGCTGCATTTACCCTGGACATTGATCAAGATCACCCTACGTGAAACTTGGATTCGTTGAGGAGGAGGACTGGTAATGGAATTCTTTTACGGGGAATCTATAAACTGGTTGAGCAAGGAAGAGTATTCTGACTCCATGACTAGGCAGCGAGTGTGGGGCTCTTGAGGCAGCGTCTCTATGAATGCCTGGATTGAACCAGTTCTCCCACCAAAAAAAACTCATCAGATAGCTTCAACTCGACTGCAGAGGCACCATGTGTGAAGAGGCCAGAAGGGTATTCTTGTATTATGCAAATTGCAGAAGGTAAAAATACGATTCTGAACCAGAGATGTGCAGATATATCAACCCCAAAACATGGCTGACATACACTAACTGTGGAAGAAGGGAGGAGTTACTGACATCAGGGCTGGGCTACAGGGAGAGAGGGAGGTCAAACTTCTAAAAAGGAAACCTGATTACACAGCAGTGTAACAGAAACAATACAATGACAATACAAGTATGATTCCCAAGTCATGCGACATGAGAAGGAGAACCGCTGGCACTACTGGTTGTGAGTCGGTGAGACTGCTAAATACAACAGGCTGAGTGTCGTTTGCCTCCAAAATGCCCCCGCAAGGCGTACACCTCCCCTGCATCAAGCAGGTTGGATTGAGAGAGGGTTGCATCAAAATAGTAAGAGAATAAAGACTGAGGGAAATGCCTGAGAAATGGATATGGTGAAAAGGAGATAAAACTTGATCAAGCAGCAAAGTTCTTAAATGGAATATCTGGGACTTTGTGAAAAACAAAAAATGTGTCTAAGCACTAACAGGAAGGTAGTTGCCTCCTCCCTGCCTGTTGTGCCCGGCATCGTTCTTCCCTGCCACAGAGAGATCACAGACCACTCTTGCTGGGGATTCAGCTGACTCTGCTGGAGTCACGTCTACAGAGCTGCGGCTTCTTTTCCTCCCCGCTCTGTCTAAGGGGCGTGACTTCCAACGTCATTCTGATTGACAGTCAGCTCCACCAGTTGGCAGCGGGGATCTGGCAGTCAATCAAAATTACATCTGAAGTCCTGCCCCGTTGACAGAGCGGAGCGGAAAAGAAGCCGCTGTTCTGTAAAGGTCACATCAGCACAGGCAGCTGAATCTCCGGCAGGAGCGGTAGGTAAAACTCTGTGCCGAGGAAGAATGGTGCGTCAGATATCCTCTTTAAGGGGAAGTTACCTTATTACAAACTGTGTCAACTAAAGACTGTTCCAGTTTTGTGCCTCTCTGTGAGAACTTGTGTGCCTCACACTGAGTGGAAGCCACCAAGACTTGGCCCCATCCATTGTGGACTGTATGTGAATAGTATTTACTTGTATGTGCCTGAAGTGAAAGTAAAAGTTCAGTTTTCCAGTTGCCATCCTGTGCTGCCTACTATTTTCGGCTGTGCCATACTGATTCCTGGTAGTTACCGCTGGACCCTTTACCTACCCACATTTTTTCCACAGCTGCACTGCTGAAAAAGAAAAGCCTAAATTAGCGGGTTGAGGTGCTTGTCCCTCTATAAAAATGATACTTTTTTGTAGAGATCCGATGTGCCAGTCATAAGAAATCTAGTGTAGAAACCATATGCTAATCAGGAGGAATGTGCATTGGGTGTGTGTCAGTGTGCATATATCGCCTTCAATGTGCATGGACATGCCCCCTGTGCCATTCCTTCCTAATTTGCATATTGATTCTACACTTGATTTCTCATGACTGGCACATCCGATCTCTACAAGTAAGGTGTCATTTTTATAAGAGAACAAGCACCTATTCAGCCATAGCACTACTTCCATATGTAATCCCATGCTGACTGGCCCCATTTTAGGTATAACATCTTGATAGCACTATATCCATATGTAAGGCCATGCTGACTGTCTCCATTTTGGGTATGACAGCTTGAATGCACTACT
This sequence comes from Ranitomeya imitator, assembly GCF_032444005.1. Lineage (NCBI taxonomy): Eukaryota > Metazoa > Chordata > Amphibia > Anura > Dendrobatidae > Ranitomeya > Ranitomeya imitator. The sequence continues at coordinate 77,312,549 of NC_091283.1, read as the reverse complement.
ACATCTGTATGTCATCTCATGCTGACTGGATCCAGTAAAGGTGTGACTGCTTGAAAATCATGCTGGATTTTTTGCTAATTTGGCACTTGAACAGCTTTAACCATCTATAAAATGGATTCCACCAGGTTAGAACTTCTTAACCTTGCCTGAATCTGGAGTTAATGAGTTTTTAACCACTCTAAAACTAGATAAGAGGATGGAGCGTATCGATCACAGGAGAGATTCAGACCATAATGTGTAATTAAATGTCCCGTCACCTTTGAATTATAACCGCTATACTAACGTATACAAGACAATAATTGGAAATCCTAACCAGACTCCCATAAAGCTGTCCACCAAATGAAGACTGATTTACACCATTTGCATTAGTGTCTACCCATCCATATAAATTCATTTTAAAGCTTTGACATTTTTTTTTTATTACATTCTATATTTTTTTTAAACTATTTCTCTTTATTAGTATGTCATATTTTATTTTTTTAAATCATAAACTTATAGTCTCTAAGGGAAAAATTAAAATTGATACTGCAAAATGTAAACCATGGAAACAGGAACACATGGGCTACTTGCACAGTGAACAAGTCTGTATGATCATGTTCACACACCACCAAGAAACCTGAAGACACAAAAGAGAATAGTAAAACCAAAAACACTCAGTTTGAAAAAATGTTGCAGTAATCCGCAAGTGCTAGTAAAAGATGTAAAAAACAGGGTATTTGGTTGATACGTTTTTTGCAAAAAATGTATACTAAGCTGCTCTACCAATCTTCACGGTATACCCTTATCAGAGCAGTCCTAACTAATGTATGCAATCCCTATCTGATGTATTTAAAAACCTGATCATCTGTATATTACCTGTGTGAAAATGTAAACCATGACCTAGTTAGCATTGCCTACTGTCAATGCTCCCCAAGATTCACATTATTTTCCACAGGAATTCTGTGAAGGAGACCAAATAAGAAAATATTTTATAAAGCCTTCTTGTTCTTTTTTTCAAAATGTCACTCTATGCTGTGGTTTTGCCACAATATCAAAGAATAAGGCTGCACTACTGAAAGTATGAATCTATTAAGAAGCGTTTTGGTTCCTTTTTTCATACAGTATGTTTTTATGATTATTATTATGTATGTTTTTTATCCTTAGTGATACTCCCTGTTTTAAGACATTATTTATTCACATTTTTTTTAATGTAATAGTTTAATAAACTTTTCAAGGTTTTATTACTCCATAGTAGGGTTGAGCGAAACGGGTCGAACATTTTCAAAAGTCGCCGACTTTTGACTAAGTCGGGGTTTCATGAAACCCGATCCGACCCCTGTGCGGGGTCGGCCATGCGGTACGCGACTTTCGCGCCAAAGTCGCGTTTCAATGACGCGAAAAGCGCCATTTCTCAGCCAATGAAGGTAAACGCAGAGTGTGGGCAGCGTGATGACATAGGTCCTGGTCCCCACCATCTTAGAGAAGGGCATTGCAGTGATTGGCTTGCTGTCTGCGACGTCACAGGGGCTATAAAGAGGCGTTCCCGCCGACCGCCATCTTACTGCTGCTGATCTGAGCTTAGGGAGAGGTTGCTGCCGCTTTGTCAGAAGCAGGGATAGCGTTAGGCAGGGTCCATTAACCACAAAACCGCTTGTGCTGCAGCGATTTGCACTGTCCAACACCACCCTCGGTGTGCAGGGACAGTGGAAGTTTTTTTTTTTTTTTTTTTCCCCTCAGCGCTGTAGCTCATTGGGCTGCCCTAGAAGGCTCCCTGATAGCTGCATTGCTGTGTGTACGCCGCTGTGCAAACCAACTGCTTTTTTCAAAGCACAAATCCTCTTGTTCCTTCCTTTCTGCACAGCTATCTTTTTTGTTTGTCCACACTTTTTATTTCATTTGTGCATCAGTCCACTCCTTATTGCTGCCTGCCATACCTGGCTGAGATTACTGCAGGCAGGGAGATAGTAGCTGCCTGCCATACCTGGCTGAGATTACTGCAGGCAGGGAGATAGTAATTGTAGGACATTCCCTGTTTTTTTTTTTTTTTTTTTTTTGGTGGGAGATTAAGATTGGCAATTTGGCATTTCTGCTAGAGTGCCATCCCTGTGTGTGCCATCTCTCTCACATAGTGGGCCATAGAAAGCCTTTTCATTTTTCTGTATTTTTTTTTGTGGGGTGTATAAATTCTTCCTGATAAAAATACAGTGGGAGATTAATATTGGCCTTTGGGCTTGTGTGCCAGTCCTGAGTGTGCCATCTCTCTCACAAATAGTGGGCCATAGAAAGCCTATTTTATTTTTTTTGGGGTTTTATAAATTCTCCCTGAAAAAAAGGGAGATTAATATTGGCCTCTGGGCTTGTGTGCCAGTCCTGAGCGTGCCATCTGTGCCAGCCCTGAGCGTGCCATCTCTCTCACAAATAGTGGGCCATAGAAAGCCTATTTATTTTTTTTTTTGGTTTTATAAATTCTCCCTGAAAAAAAGGGAGATTAATATTGGCCTCTGGGCTTGTGTGCCAGTCCTGAGCGTGCCATCTGTGCCAGCCCTGAGCGTGCCATCTCTCTCACAAATAGTGGGCCATAGAAAGCCTATTTAATTTTTTTTTTGTTTTATAAATTTTCCCTGAAAAAAGGGAGATTAATATTGGCCTCTGGGCTTGTGTGCCAGTTGTGAGCGTGCCATCTGTGCCAGTCCTGAGCGTGCCATCTCTCTCACAAATAGTGGGCCATAGAAAGCCTATTTAAATATTTTTTTGGTTTTATAAATTCTCCCAGAAAAAAAGGGAGATTAATATTGGCCTCTGGGCTTCTGTGCCAGTCCTGAGCGTGCCATCTGTGCCAGTCCTGAGCGTCCCATCTCTCTCACAAATAGTGGGCCATAGAAAGCCTATTTTATTTTTTTTTTGGGTTTTAGAAATTCTCCCTGGAAAAAAAAAGGGAGATTAATATTGCCCTTTGGGCTTGTGTGCCAGTACTAAGCGTTCCATCTCTCTCTCTCTCTCTCTCAGTCAGTGGGCCATAGAACGCCTATTTTTGGTTTTATTTGTTTTATAAATTCTCCCTGAAAAAATCATTTTATTTTATTTGGTTTCTAAATTCTTCCTGATAAAATTTTTTTTTTTTTATTATTTTTTTTTCTAAAGTCTCCCTGAAAAAAAACAAAAAAAAAAAAAAAAAAAAAAAACAGTGGGAGATTAATATTGGCCTTTCTGCTTGTGTGCCAGTCTTGACTCCTGGGTGTGCCATCTCTCTCTCTCTCTCTCTCTCTCTCTCTCTCTCTCTCCAATTGTGGTCCATAGAAAGCCTACATTTTTTTTCCTTGATTTGGGTTCCAAAATCTACCAGAGAAAATAACTCCATCAATCATTGGTAGAAAAATATTGGCCTCTGGGCTTGTGTGCCACTCCTGATTCCTGTGTGCGTCATCTCTCACTCAGTGGCCCATAGAAAGCATATAGTTTGTTACATTTGTTTTCTAAATTCTCCCTGCAAAAATCTTTTTTTTTTTTTTGGGGGGTTTCTAAAGTGTTCCTGAAAAAAATAAAAATAAAAAAAAAATAATAGTGTGACATTAATATTAACATTTGTGCTTCAGTGACAGTCCTGCGTGTGGGGCATCTCTCTAATTTGCAGCCACCAAAAAAAGAGTGTGTAACATTGGGCCTGATTTTCGCTGTGGTCTCACCAACCTGTAAAGGGGTAGCTAAATCATACTGAAGTTATAGCTCACCGTGTAAGTTGTGTGACTACAACAAATAACGTTAGTTTGGTTACGTTTTTAAAACAATGAGGAAGTCTAGTGGAAGAGGTCGTGGCCGGGGGCGTTCATTGTCAGCTGGTAATGAGGGTAGTGGTAGTGGTGGAGCATCAGGTGGTCGTGGGGGAAAAAATATTGCACCTAAGTCTGGAGCTGTGGAGCCAGGTTCGTCGTCCGGCTACACAAGGCCTCGAACGCTCCCTTTTCTGGGATTAGGAAAACCGCTTTTAAAGCCGGAGCAGCAAGAGCAAGTTTTGGCTTATCTTGCTGACTCAGCCTCTAGCTCTTTTGCCTCATCTCGTGAAACTGGTAAAAGTAAAAGCAGCGCGTCGTTAGTGGATGTTCACGGTCAGGGACAAGTCACTTCCTTGTCCTCTTCAGCAAAAACAACAACAGAGAAGAATGCAGCAGGCGACACAACGGGTTACTCCATGGAGCTCTTTACACATACCGTCCCTGGCTTAGAAAGTGAAGCAGTTAACAGTCCATGCCCATTACAAATTGAATCTGACATGGAGTGCACTGACGCACAGCCACAGCCAGACTACTATGCTGGTCCTTTGACTCAGACCACAACATTGCCCTCGCAGGGTGCTGATCAAGAATCAGACCCTGATGAGACTATGTTGCCCCATCACGAACGCTATACCACCGAACGACACGGTGACACAGACGAAGTTGCGCAGGAGGTACAAGAAGAGTTATTAGATGACCCAGTTCTTGACCCCGATTGGCAGCCATTGGGGGAACAGGGTGCAGGCGGCAGCAGTTCTGAAGCAGAGGAGGAGGAGGGGCCGCAGCAGGCATCAACATCGCCACAGGTTCCATCTGCCGGGCCCGTATCTTGCCCAAAACGCGTGGCAAAGCCAAAACCTGGTGGAGGACAGCGTGGCCATCCGGTTAAAGCTCAGTCTGCAATGCCTGAAAAGGTATCCGATGCTAGAAAGAGTGCAGTCTGGCATTTTTTTAAACAACATCCAATTGATCAGCGCAAAGTCATCTGTCAAAAATGTTCTACTTCCTTAAGCAGAGGTCAGAATCTGAAAAGTCTCAATACTAGTTGCATGCATAGACATTTAACCACCATGCATTTGAAAGCTTGGACTAACTACCAAACGTCCCTTAAGGTTGTTGCACCCTCGGCCAATGAAGCTAGTCATCAACGCAACATCCCTTCCGGCAGTGTAGGACCACCATTTAGCGCACCACCTGCTGTATCTGTGCAGGTATCTTTGCCAGGCCAAAGCAGTCAGGGTCAGGGAATCACCAGTTTCGTAGTAGGAAACACTGCATCTAGGGCACCGGCGGCAACAATACCATCTCCCACCGTCTCTCAGTCTGCCATGTCCACCGGCACCCCCGCTAGTTCCACGATCTCCAGCTCTCCAGTCCAGCTCACCCTACATGAGACTATGGTTAGAAAAAGGAAATACTTAGCCTCGCATCCGCGTACACAGGGTTTGAACGCCCACATAGCTAGACTAATCTCGTTAGAGATGATGCCCTACCGGTTAGTTGAAAGCGAAGCTTTCAAAGACCTGATGGACTACGCTGTACCACGCTACGAGCTACCCAGTCGACACTTTTTTTCCAGAAAAGCCATCCCAGCCCTCCACCAGCATGTTAAAGAGCGCATCGTCCATGCACTCAGGCAATCTGTGAGCACAAAGGTGCACCTGACAACAGATGCATGGACCAGTAGGCATGGCCAGGGACGTTACGTGTCCATCACGGCACACTGGGTAAATGTGGTGGATTCAGGGTCCACAGGGGACAGCAAGTTTGGGACAGTTCTGCCTAGCCCACGGTCTAGTAAACAGTTGTCTGTAGCCGTTCGCACCCCCTCCTCCTCCTCCTCCTCCTCGTCCTCCTGCAGAAGCAAGAGCTTGTCCACAGACCGCAGTCGCACAAACACTCCATCCGCACCTGCCACTGTTGCACACCAGGTCTCCCATTATGGGGCAGCTACTGGCATACGTCAGCAGGCTGTATTGGCTATGAAGTGTTTGGGCGACAATAGACACACCGCGGAAGTTCTGTCCGAGTTCTTGCAGCAAGAAACGCAGTCGTGGCTGGGCACTGTAGATCTTGAGGCAGGCAAGGTAGTGAGTGATAACGGAAGGAATTTCATGGCTGCCATCTCCCTTTCCCAACTGAAACACATTCCTTGCCTGGCTCACACCTTAAACCTGGTGGTGCAGTGCTTCCTGAAAAGTTATCCGGGGTTATCCGACCTGCTCCTCAAAGTGCGTGGACTTTGCGCACATATCCGCCGTTCGCCTGTACACTCCAGCCGTATGCAGACCTATCAGCGTTCTTTGAACCTTCCCCAGCATCGCCTAATCATAGACGTTGCAACAAGGTGGAACTCAACACTGCACATGCTTCAGAGACTGTGCGAACAGAGGCGGGCTGTTATGTTTTTGTGGGAGGATACACATACACGGGCAGGCAGTAGGATGGCAGACATGGAGTTGTCAGGTGTGCAGTGGTCGAAGATTCAAGACATGTGTCAAGTCCTTCAGTGTTTTGAGGAATGCACACGGCTGGTTAGTGCAGACAACGCCATAATAAGCATGAGCATCCCCCTAATGCGTCTGCTGATGCAAAGTTTGACGCACATAAAGGATCAGGCGTCTGCACCAGAGGAAGAGGAAAGCCTTGATGACAGTCAGCGATTGTCTGGTCAGGGCAGTGTACATGACGAGGTACCGGGCGAAGAGGAGGTGGAGGATGAGGAGGATGATGGGGATGAGTATATTTTTAATGAGGAAGCTTTCCCGGGGGCACGGGAAATTGGTGGCGTGGCAAGGCCGGGTTCTGGTTTTTTGAGGGACACAAGTGACGTAGATTTGCCTGCAACTGCCCCTCAACCAAGCACAACCGCAGATTTGACAACGGGAACTTTGGCCCACATGGCGGATTATGCCTTGCGTATCCTCAAAAGGGACACACGCATTACAAAAATGATGAACGATGACGATTACTGGTTGGCCTGCCTCCTTGATCCTCGCTATAAAGGCAAATTGCAAAATATTATGCCACATGAGAACTTGGAACTAATATTAGCAACAAAACAATCAACTCTTGTTGACCGTTTGCTTCTGGCATTCCCTGCACACAGCGCCCGTGATCGTTCTCACACGAGCTCCAGGGGCCAGCAGACCAGAGGTGTTAGAGGGGCAGAAATCAGAAGTGGCGTTGGCCAGAGGGGTTTTCTGACCAGGTTGTGGAGTGATTTTTCTATGACCGCAGACAGGACAGGTACTGCAGCATCAATTCAAAGTGACAGGAGACAACATTTGTCCAGTATGGTTACAAACTATTTTTCATCCCTTATCGACGTTCTCCCTCAACCGTCATTCCCATTTGATTACTGGGCATCCAAATTAGACACCTGGCCAGAATTGGCAGAATATGCATTGCAGGAGCTTGCTTGCCCGGCAGCTAGTGTCCTATCAGAAAGAGTATTCAGTGCTGCAGGTTCAATACTAACAGAAAAAAGGACTCGTCTGGCTACCCAAAATGTAGATGATCTAACCTTCATTAAAATGAACCACAACTGGATTTCAAAATCTTTTGCCCCACCCTGCCCGGCTGACACCTAGCTTTCCTATGAAAAGGTCTTGCCTGTGGACTATTCTGAATGACTTTTCCAATCTCGTAATTTTCTTCACCTGATTGTCCAGCATACGACATGTTTCCACCTCACGAAATGGCCAAACTCCCCACACGGGCCCGTGCTATCGCCACTTTGCGCTTGGACCCTTGAGAGTGCTGTTTGTCTGAAGAGGTGGGTGTGGCCGCTTTTGGTCGACGGCACTGCCACTGGGTCCCTCATAGTACAATAAAGTGTCTCTGGCGGTGGTGGTGCGCACCCAACGTCAGACACACCGTTGTAATATGAGGGGCCCTGTGCCTGTAACGCCGGCCACAAGACAGTTCCCCCCCCCAGCTCAAACAGTGCTCTACCACTAGCAAAATTATCTCTCACAGCTTCACCAATGTGTAGTCTAGGCGCTGACATCCTTCAATGCCTGGCACTGACAATACCATTGTTTTGACATTTTTGTTATGTTAGGCCTTCGAAGCCTGTCTGCGGTCCCTTCTTTCTACAACTACTACACTGACCAGGCCACTGCTGGCCGTGTTACCCTGGAACCAATTTAAAAGTGCCTACAGTCAGCCCAATTTTGTTATGTTAGGCCTTCGAAGACTGTCTGCCGTCACTCCTTCCACTAGACTTCCACTGACCATACACTGCTGCCCATGTACCCCTGGAACCAATTTAAAGTGCCTACAGCCAGCCCAATTTTGTTATGTTAGGCCTTCGAAGCCTGTCTGCGGTCACTCCTTCCACTAGACTTCCACTGACCAGACCACTGCTGCCCGTGTACCCCTGGAACCAATTTAAAAGTGCCTACAGCCAGCCCAAGTTTGTTATGTTAGGCCTTGGAAGCCTGTCTGCGGTCACTCCTTCCACTAGGCCTCCACTGACCACACCACTGCTGTCCGTGTACCCCTGGAACCAATTTAAAATTGCCTACAGCCATGTGTTATTATTTTAGGCCTTCGATGCCTGTCTGCGGTCACTCCTTCCACTAGGCCTCCACTGACCACACCACTGCTGTCCGTGTACCCCTGGAACCAATTTAAAATTGCCTACAGCCAGCCCAATTTTTTTATTTTAGGCCTTCGATGCCTGTCTGCGGTCCATTCTTTCAACTACTACTACACTGACCAGGTCACTGCTGCCCGTGTACCCCTGGAACCAATTTAAAATTGCCTACAGCCATGTGTTATTATTTTAGGCCTTCGATGCCTGTCTGCGGTCACTCCTTCCACTAGGCCTCCACTGACCACACCACTGCTGTCCGTGTACCCCTGGAACCAATTTAAAATTGCCTACAGCCATGTGTTTTTATTTTAGGCCTTCGATGCCTGTCTGCGGTCCATTCTTTCAACTACTACTACACTGACCAGGTCACTGCTGCCCGTGTACCCCTGGAACCAATTTAAAAGTGCCTACAGCCAGCCCAAGTTTGTTATGTTAGGCCTTGGAAGCCTGTCTGCGGTCACTCCTTCCACTAGACTTCCACTGACCAGGTCACTGCTGCCCGTGTACCCCTGGAACCAATTTAAAATTGCCTACAGCCATGTGTTATTATTTTAGGCCTTCGATGCCTGTCTGCGGTCACTCCTTCCACTAGGCCTCCACTGACCACACCACTGCTGCCCGTGTACCCCTGGAACCAATTTAAAATTGCCTACAGCCAGCCCAATTTTTTTATTTTAGGCCTTCGATGCCTGTCTGCGGTCCATTCTTTCAACTACTACTACACTGACCAGGTCACTGCTGCCCGTGTACCCCTGGAACCAATTTAAAATTGCCTACAGCCATGTGTTATTATTTTAGGCCTTCGATGCCTGTCTGCGGTCACTCCTTCCACTAGGCCTCCACTGACCACACCACTGCTGTCCGTGTACCCCTGGAACCAATTTAAAATTGCCTACAGCCATGTGTTTTTATTTTAGGCCTTCGATGCCTGTCTGCGGTCCATTCTTTCAACTACTACTACACTGACCAGGGCACTGCTGGCCGTGTACCCCTGGAACCAACATCAGAAAATATAAAAATAAGTATTTTGCTTATAAAAAAGAAAATACTGGTGAGATATCAAATGCAGACATTTTAACATTAAAAACAAACACACAACTAAAATCTGGTACAGTACTAAAAATGGCCACCAGCTACAATTACTTTCTCCTGCAAGTAGTTAACTGAAAGTTTTTTTAAATTGAAAACACACATATGGCATCCACCGAGTGTTGTCCTGTCGCGTCTTCTTTATATTATTGCCGAGAAGATGCAAAATAATGAAAATAATAAAATCATTAATTACCAAAATAATAGAGAAAGTCAACACCACATTGCAAATAAACATTCATTCCAAATAAAGAAGCAGGGCGCGTCCGAGGGTGAGTATATACCTAATAAGAATCTAATCACCCTCGGACGCGCAATGCTTATTTCCAACAGCCTTCCTTCCTAAGAATCATCCCTTCCGTGGTGTAGAGAGACGTTGTGTTACACTCCAAGGTGTTCCCCAGGTTGCCTTTCCTGAGCTTCGATCTACCGGCTCTCGTTTAGTAGTTGTTGGAAACTACGCTGCATTAGGCCTTCAAATTGGGTATGGGGTGTAGAGAGATGGTGTGTTCCACTCCAAGGTGTTCCCCAGGTTGCCTTTCCTGAGCTTCGATCTTCCGGCTCTCGTTTAGTAGTTCTTGGAAACTACACTGCATTAGGCCTTCAAATTGGGTATGGGGTGTAGAGAGAGGGTGTGTTACACTCCAAGGTGTTCCCCAGGTTGCCTTTCCTGAGCTTCGATATTCCGGCTCTCGTTTAGTAGTTGTCGGAAACTACGCTGCATTAGGCCTACAAATTGGGTATGGGGTGTAGAGAGAGGGTGTGTTACACTCCAAGGTGTTCCCCAGGTTGCCTTTCCTGAGCTTCGATCTTCATGCTCTCGTTTAGTAGTTGTCGGAAACTACGCTGCATTAGGCCTACAAATTGGGTATGGGGTGTAGAGAGAGGGTTTGTTACACTCCAAGGTGTTCCCCAGGTTGCCTTTCCTGAGCTTCGATCTTCCGGCTCTCGTTTAGTAGTTGTCGGAAACTACGCTGCATTAGGCCTACAAATTGGGTATGGGGTGTAGAGAGAGGGTTTGTTACACTCCAAGGTGTTCCCCAGGTTGCCTTTCCTGAGCTTCGATCTTCCGGCTCTCGTTTAGTAGTTGTTGGAAACTACGCTGCATTAGGCCTTCAAATTGGGTATGGGGTGTAGCGAGAGGGTGTGTTACACTCCAAGGTGTTCCCCAGGTTGCCTTTCCTGAGCTTCGATCTTCCGGCTCTCGTTTAGTAGTTCTTGGAAACTACACTGCATTAGACCTTCAAATTGGGTATGGGGTGTAGAGAGAGGGTGTGTTACACTCTAAGGTGTTCCCCAGGTTTCCTTGCCATTGCTTCGGTCTTCCGACTCTCGTTTAGTAGTTGTAGAAAAGTACACTGCATTAGGCCATACAAAATGGGTATGGGGTGGAGAGAGATGGTGTGTTACACTCCAAGGTGTTCCCCAGGTTGCCTTTCCTGAGCTTCTATCTTCAGGCTCTCATTAAATTGTGGTTAAATGGAACAACTGCATTTGGCGTACTAGTTGGTTTGGGGCCTACTATCGGTGTCTGCCACTCCTTGCTGTTCTCCTCCACTGAACAAAGCTGTGCCGCCTGTTTACTACGGTTGCCAATTTTGAACTGCATTTCGACTACTTACTGATTTGGCCCTACTCTCTGTGTCAGCCTCTCATTCCAGTTGTCCTCCACTGCAATGCCCCCTGGTTATTCCTGTGTTACCAATTTTGAACTGCATTTAGCCCACTTTCTTCTTTGGGCCTATATCTGTGTTTCCACTTCATCGTGCCCATTGCCCAGCCAGTGATAGATGAGTCTGCTGGTACATTGACCCATAACGCAACATTCCCCGTGCACGCTACACAACAACATTGTGACCCTGCTGAAAGTCAGGTTGCTCTTCCCGCATACCATACCACCTTACACGGGGACAAAGAGGAAGGTGCAGATGAAAGTGCAGGTTCCTTCATCAGGTGGGGGGAGGAATACTAGTTGGCGACGTCACTGGCACAGGGCCTCTCATAGTACGCAAAAGTGTTGCTGCCGGTGGGAGGCGCCCCCGCCGTGCAAACACACCGCTGTACTTTGAGGGGCCCTGTGCCAGTGCCAATGCCAACGAGTGGGCCCCCCCTGCTTGCTCAGGTTCACAGCACTTGCAAAGTTGAAATACTTACCTCTCCCTGCTCCACTGCCGTGACGTGGTCCAGATTTCCTGGGCCCACTAATTACTTGAACCAGCCCTACCCCCCACAACTTTAGCCAAATGACCCCCAATTTCAAATGCCTTCCAATTATTATAAGGTAAATTACGCTTGACAAGCTTCATTAAGAAGAATGGATGGTTTTGACATTAAAATGGGCACTCTAGGTGTTTTCCTGGCCCCCACTCACTGCCGACTATGCTGCCCCATTGACTTGCATTGGGTTTCGTGTTTCGGTCGATCCCGACTTTACGTCATAATCGGCCGATTTCACTCGACCCGACTTTGGACATAGTCGGGTTTCTCAAAACCCGGCTCGACTCTAAAAAGGTCAAGGTCGCTCAACTCTACTCCATAGATCTCTTTTGTCTATTCAATTTTTATGTACATTACTAATATTGTCAATTTGTTACCTGGAGCCCTATGGCTTCCTGATACAATAAGTCCATGAATGCAACTGTGATCTGTTATGAGCTAACTTCTTTTCAACTTAGAAACCAAACTCTGCTTTTATCTGCTGTTTCAGCATCTGTTCTTTTTATTTCTGCTTCTTCCCCTTAATTTGAAAAAATATTTTTTACAGTTGAAAGTTTGTTAGATAAGAGAAAAACAACAAATGCATCAGCCAAAAAATATTTGCTTCAAAAATGTTCTGATATTGAAAAATGTCCACAATGGACATCTTTACACTGAGGCTATTTGTGTGTCAGCAGGTTGTACTAGTTACTAATAGTTTCCCTCAAAGGATTCTATTATTGCAAATCTAAACTTTCAAGTTCTTTAAAAAATATATTTTTCTTCACATCTTGTCTAGTTGTGGTGATTGCATTTTAAATAATTATGGGTCTTCAGAAAGCATGATGCAAATTACATTTAAAAGGAATCTGTCAGCAGGTTTCTGCTACCTCATCTGAGAGCAGCCTGATGTAGGTGCAGCGCCCCAGGTTCCTGGTCGTTGCAGTAATGTCATTTTCCTCTAGGGGAGAGTGGTATTACGTTTGAAGGCAAAGAAGGACAACTGCATCCAGGTATCACAAACATGCAACACATTTCACACTCCAGGCCACCAGGGGGAGCTCTGCTCCTATTTATTAGGTCACTCCTCACATTGGTAAAGCTGGTTGCCTGTAGGAAAAGTTAGTTAGTTGCTGGCTGAGCTTCGCTCAGGTAGTTGGTCCCTGACAGGGTTGGGATCCTGTCAGAGATCGAGGAAGAAGGACACGGAGCTGTGCATGCCCTGAGAGCTGCAGCTTCCAGACGGAGACATTGAAGGAGAACTGTATTGCAGAGAGGGTGAAAGAAGTCGTAGCAAAGGAGTGGATACCAGAAGGGGATCAGCCCTACACAGGCTGCCTCCTTCTGAGGCGCAGGATCCCAGTAGCCGGAACACCGAGGGAGCAGAGACTGGCAGGACAGCTAATTTCACGTTACCTGCCCGCCCTACACCCAGGAGGCAAGGTGGCACCCCTTAGAGACTGGGGCATGATAGAGTCCCTGTAAAACGCCTCAAGCCACCAGTCATACGGGTTTTTCTTATCCTATCCGGGGGACAGAGAGAGAGAGAGACATAACATCGATAACATCTACAACATTTGTGAGGACCTTATGAGAAGCTTAGCAGTAAGGGACTACAACACTGCAGTGCTAGAGGAAGGCTACTGATTTCCACTTGGACAAGGGAACTCTGGACTTGCCTCCAAACCGGCCGGACTCTGTCTGCTCTGTGATCTGGTGCTCTGGAGTGTGGATGCTGGAATCTTCAGTAAAGGTAAAGAGACTGCACCCTTGTGTCCTCGTTCTTCACTGCGCCTCTCACCATCCACCATCTACACCCTGGGAAGCCCTGGGGACATACTTCACCTGTGGGAAGGTATACCATCTAGCTGCCATAACATCACCCCAGCGGACCCCTTAAAGCAGCGTCGGTCACCCTGACCGAATACCACAGGTGGCGTCACAAACATTTCCCCTTTAAAGACCTTTCCCTTTTACACAGACGTCCCAGGGCCACAGGCCGGGTCAGCCACCGTGACATCCCCCTGTGAACCGAAGGACCCGGTATCGAGTACCCCACGGCCCCATGGGGGCGCTCCATAGGCAAAAAGATTCTGAATCCGACTATGCATCACTTAGATTACTGGGTGCAGCCATACTGACAGAGCTTTTAGATTTAGAATGAAGCAGAGCTGAGAAAGCTAACCCCGCCCCACACCACAGCTAACCTCGCCCACACCAGGCTCTCTCTGTACAAAGTCCACAGACAGTGAGATGTTTCGTTGCTGGACTAGTTCGGCAATGTTAATCTCTTAGTAACAAATCCTTCACAGTTAATAAACAGCAGCACACACTTTGACAAGTGACACATACCTCAATAATGTGTTTCAGCCTCTATCTACTGCTGTCATCAGATTACATAGCAAAAACCTTCTGACACATTCACTTTAAATCGAGGAAATTAAATAAGGCTGATAATGAGCAAAAATCATTTCTTTAACCCCTTTACCCCCAAGGGTAGTTTGCACGTTAATGACCGGGCCAATTTTTACAATTCTGACCACTGTCCATTTATGAGGTTATAACTCTGGAACGCTTCAACGGATCCCAGTGATTCTGACATTGTCTTCTCGTGACATATTGTAGTGGTAAAATTTCTTTGATATTACCTGCGTTTATTTGTGAAAAAAATGGAAATTTGGAGAAAATTTGGAAAATTTCGCAATTTTCCAACTTTGAATTTTTATGCAATTAAATCACAGAGATATGTCACACAAAATACTTAATAAGTAACATTTTCCACATGTCTGCTTTACATCAGCACAATTTTGGAACCAAAATTTTTTTTTGTTAGGGAGTTATAAGTGTTAAAAGTTGACCAGCAATTTCTCATTTTTACAACACCATTTTTTTTTAGGGACCATATCTAATTTGAAGTCATTTTGAGGGGTCTATATTATAGAAATTAACCAAGTGTGACACCATTCTAAAAACTGCACCCCTCAAGGTGCTCAAAACCACATTCAAGAAGTTTATTAACCCTTCAAGTGTTTCACAGGAATTTTTGGAATGTTTAAATAAAAATGAACATTTAACTTTTTTTCACAAAAAATTTACTTCAGCTCCAATTTGTTTTATTTTATCAAGGGTAACAGAAGAAAATGGACCCCAAAAGTTGTTGCACAATTGGGCCTGAGTACACCGATACCCCATATGTGGGGGTAAACAACTGTTTGGGCGCATGGCAGAGCTCGGAAGCGAAGGAGCGCCATTTGACTTTTCAATGCAAAATTGACTGGAATTGAGATGGGACGCCATGTTGCGTTTGGAGAGCCCCTGATGTGCCTAAACATTGAAACCCCCCACAAGTGACACCATTTTGGAAAGTAGACCCCCTAAGGAACATATCTAGATATGTGGTGAGCATTTTGACCCATTAAGTGATTCACAGAAGTTTATAATGCAGAGCCGTAAAAATAAAAAATCATATTTTTTCACAAAAATGATCTTTTCGCCCCCAATTTTTTATTTTCCCAAGAGTAAGAGAAGAAATTGGACCCCAAAAGTTGTTGTACAATTTGTCCTGAGTACGCTGATACCCCATATGTGGGGGCAAACCACTGTTTGGGCGCATGGCAGAGCTCGAAAAGGAAGGAGCGCCATTTGACTTTTCAATGCAAAATTGACTGGAATTGAGATGGGACGCCATGTTGCGTTTAGAGAGCCACTGATGTGCCTAAACATTGAAACTCCCCACAAGTGACACCATTTTGGAAAGTAGACCCCCTAAGGAACTCATCTAGATGTGTTGTGAGAGCTTTGAACCCAAGTGTTTCACTATAGTTTATAACGCAGAGCCGAGAAAATAAAAAATATTTTTTTTCCACAAAAATTATATTTTAGCCCCCAGTTTTGTATTTTCTCAAGGGTAACAGGAGAAATTGGACCCCAAAAGTTGTTGTCCAATGTGTCCTGAGTACGCTGATACCCCATATGTGGGGGGAACCACCGTTTGAGCGCATGGCAGAGCTCGGAAGGGAAGGAGCGTCATTTGGAATGCAGACTTAGATGGATTGGTCTGCAGGCGTCACATTGCGTTTGCAGAGCCCCTAATGTACCTAAACAGTAGAAACCCCCCACAAGTGACCCCATATGGGAAACTAGACCCCCCAAGGAACTTATCTAGATGTGTTGAGAACTTTGAACCCCCAAGTGTTTCACTACAGTTTATAATGCAGAGCCGTGAAAATAAAAAATCCTTTTTTTTTCCCCAAAAATTTTTTTGTTAGCCCCCAGTTTTGTATTTTTCCAAGGGTAACGGGAGAAATTGGACCCCAAAAGTTGTTGTACAATGTGTCCTGAGTACGGTGATACCCCATATGTGGGGGGAACCACTGTTTGGGTGCACGGGAGAGTTCGGAAAGGAAGGAGCACTGTTTTACTTTTTCAACGCAGAATTAGCTGGAATTGAGATCGGATGCCATGCCGCGTTTGGAGAGGCCCTGATGTGTCTAAACAGTGGAAACCCCCAATTATAACTAAAACCCTAATCCAAACACACCCCTAACCCTAATCCCAATGGTAACCCTAACCACACCCCTAACCCTGACACACCCCTAGCCCTAAACCCAACTCTATTCCTAACCGTAAATGTAATCCAAACCCTAACCCTAACTTTAGCCCCAACCCTAACCCTAACTTTAGCCCCAACCCTAACTGTAGCCTTAACCCTAGCCCCAACCCTAGCCCTAACCCTAACCCTAGCCCTAACCCTAGCCCTAACCCTAACCCTAACCCTAGCCCTAGCCCTAACCCTAGCCTTAACCCTAACCCTAGCCCTAACCCTAATGGGAAAATGGAAATAAATACATTTTTTAATTTTTTTTATTTTTCCCTAGCTAAGGGGGTGATGAAGGGGGGTTTGATTTACTTTTATAGCGGGTTTTTTTAGCAGATTTTTAAGATTGGCAGCCGTCACACACTGAAAGACGCTTTTATTGCAAAAAATATTTTTTGCGTTACCACATTTTGAGAGCTATAATTTTTCCATATTTTGGTCCACAGAGTCATGTGAGGTCTAGTTTTTTGCGGGACGAGTTGACGTTTTTATTGGTAACATTTTCGGGCACGTGACTTTTTTGATCGGTTTTTATTCCGATTTTTGTGAGGCTTAATGACCAAAAACCAGCTATTCATAAATTTCTTTTGGGGGAGGCGTTTATACCGTTCCGCATTTGGTAAAATGGATAAAGCAGTTTTATTCTTTGGGTCAGTACGATTACAGCGATACCTCATTTATATTATTTTTTATGTTTTGGCGCTTTTATACGATAAAAACTATTTTATAGAAAAAATAATTATTTTTGCATCGCTTTATTCTGAGGACTATAACTTTTTTATTTTTCTGCTGATGATGCTGTATGGCAGCTCGTTTTTTGCGGGACAGGATAACGTTCAGCGGTACCATGATTATTTATATTCGTCTTTTTGATCGCGTGTTATTCCACTTTTTGTTTGGCGGTATGATAATAAAGCGTTGTTTTTCGCCTCGTTCTTTTTTTTTTTACGGTGTTCACTGAAGGGGTTAATGAGTGGGACAGTTTTATAGGTCGGGTCGTTACGGACGCGGTGATGCTAAATATGTGTACTTTTATTGTTTTTTTTTTAATTTAGATAAAGAAATGTATTTATAGGAACAATATATTTTTTTAAAATTTTTTCTACATGTGAATATTTTTTTTTACACTATAAACATTGCCCCGGGGGAGGGGGTGTTTCATCATGTTATAGTGTAAGATCGCTGATCTGACGCTTTGTTGTGCATTGTGTCAGATCAGCGATCTGACGTGCACAGCAGGGGGGCTTGCCGGCGCCTGCTCTGAGCAGGCGCTGTGAAGCCACCTCCCTGCAGGACCCGGATGCCGCGGCCATTTTGGATCCGGGCCTGCTGCAGGGAGGAAGGAGGTAGGAGACACTCGGAGCAACGCAATCACATCGCGTTGTTCCGGGGGTCTCAGTGAAGCATGCAGGGAGCCCCCTCCCTGCGCGATGCTTCCCTATACCGCCAGAACACTGCGATCATGTTTGATCGCGGTGTGCCGGGGGTTTTATGCGCCGGAGGCGGTCCGTGACCGTTCCTTGCACATAGTGCAATATGTCAGCTGCGATAGTCAGCTGACACCCGTCCGCGATCGGCCGCGCTCCCCCCGTGAGCGCTGCCGATCACAAATGACGTACAATCCCGTCAGTGGTCATATGGGCCCATCCCACCTTGACGGGATAGTACGTCAGATGTCAGAAAGGGGTTAAGATCCCACTGCCCCTTCTCTGCTTTCTTCATAGATTCCAAAAGTCTCAATTTTACCAGCACTGTCTTAAAGTATGAAAAATAGTCTCAGGAAATTCAGGCACATCCCAGGCCAGAATTCTGGCCACTAGTAGTGATGAGCGAACATCGTTGGCTCCCTTCTTATTCGGCAACCTATAGCACTTACCAAAGAAGCTGCATCGGTAACCTGGATACCTGGAGCGCTGCAGCTGCATATGTCACAGCCGTGTGACAGTGACAATACATGCATGGAGAGACTAACACACAACGTCCAAAAACATAATTATGACGTTTTTACTTTCTTCGCGACGTCATTTACCGATCAGATTAATTATTTTTATAAGTTGATAGATCAGGCGATTCTGAACGTGTCGATACCAAATATATGTATATATTGTTTTTGTTGTAATTGTTTTATTTTGAATGGGGATGAT
This sequence comes from Ranitomeya imitator, assembly GCF_032444005.1. Lineage (NCBI taxonomy): Eukaryota > Metazoa > Chordata > Amphibia > Anura > Dendrobatidae > Ranitomeya > Ranitomeya imitator. The sequence continues at coordinate 77,294,171 of NC_091283.1, read as the reverse complement.
TTGAACTTTAATTTTTTTTTTTTTAACATTTTTTTACTTTCTGCATGCTTCAATAGTCTCCATGAGAGAGTAGAAGCTGTGATAATCTGATTGCCTCTGCTACATATAGGTGATGATCAGATTGCCTGTGTGTCGCAGAAACGCTCACTTGCTATGAGTGCTGATAGCAATCCGGCAACTCCAAGCATATAGGTCTACTGGAGACCTCTGGTTGTCATGCCGACCCATCGATGACCCACATCATGTGACATGGGCACCGATGGGAGGGATTAGTGACATACTTCCAGCGGGATCACATTAAATGCCACTGTCAGCAATTGACAGCAGCACTTAACGGGTTAACAACCTGTTAGGGGCACATGTCAGCTTTTCAAAACAGCTGACATGCCAGGAAAGATGTGGGCTCAGCGCCGGAGCCCACATCAAAGGGAGCCACATGACATGCGCCGTACTAGTTTTAAAGTTTCTTCTTTAATAGAAAAACAACTAGTGATAGTTACCAACAAAAAAAAGTCAAAGATCTGCAAACCAATATAAAAAGAAAGAAAAATATTTCTCTCTGTTTTAGAGATTTTGTTAATATTTATTGTTGGCAAAATTAATTCATTTGTGTTTAAAAGAAATCTGTCATCCATGCAATAAAACAAACCCATACAATTTATAAGTGAGAAAAATGATGTTTACTTCATGCATAAAGGACTGCAATCAAATTATTAGACTGGGATAAAATTAGGGCAAAATCTATAGTTCCATCAAGTCCCGTTGTATGTGTGGCACCCCTGGGGTCCAGTCGCCACAGAGATACTGCACCTAACCCAGAGGTGTGGTATTCCACTCTCAGGTAAGGAGGGAGCACTACCCAGGACTCTAAGGGTATGTGCACACGTCCGGATTTTTCGCGTTTTTTTTTGCGGAATTTCGCTATAAAAACGCTATAAATCCGCATAAAAAACGCTCAAATTATGCATCCTATCATTTAGAATGCATTCCGCATTTTTTGTGCAGATGTATGCGTTTTTTTCCGCAAAAAAAACGCAATCCGCAAAAAGAATGGCCATGCTCATTCTTTTTGCGGATTTTTTGCGGATTTCATGCATTCAGGGAAAAAAAAAAAAAAAAACGCAATAAATCCGCGCAAAAAACGCGCAAAAAACGTGAGAAATCCGCGCGGAAAAAAACGCGATTTTCTGGCAGAATTCTCCGGATTTTGTCAGGAAAAAAACCTGACGTGTGCACATACCCTAAGGGTATGTGCACACGTCAGGTTTTTTTCCTGACAAAATCCGGAGATTTCTGGCAGAAATTCGCGTTTTTTTCCGCGCGGATTTTTCGCGGTTTTTGCACGGATTTTTTGCGGATTTTTTGCGGAATTTTTGCGTTTTTTTTTTTTTTCCTGAAAGTCATTTTGGCTAAGAAATCCGCAAAAAATCCGCAAAAAGAATGAGCATGTTCATTTTTTTTGCGGAATGCGTTTTTTTTTGCGGTAAAAAACGCATCCATCTGAACAAAAAATCCGGAATGCATTCTAAATGATAGGATGCATATTTTTAGCGTTTTTGATGCGGAATTATAGCGTTTTTATAGCGAAATTCCGCAAAAAAAACGCTAAAAATCCGGACGTGTGCACATACCCTAACACTCACATCCAACACACAGTTCAGCCAGGGCTCCTGGGCATACCCTTAGGCTATGGTCACACTTTGCAGATTCCACTGCGGATTTTTCCGCAGCAGAATTACAAAATCCGCAGTGAAAACCCGTCGCGGTTTTTACTGCGGATTTATCGCGGTTTTAACTGCGGTTTCTTCTGCGGATTTTCATCTGCAGTTTTCTATTGGAGCAGGTGAAAATCCGCAGAAAAGAAGTGACATGCTGCGGAATGTAATCCGCAGCATTTCCGCGCGTTTTTTTCCGCAGCATGTGCACTGCGTTTTTTGTTTCCCATAGGTTTACATTGTTCTGTAAACTCATGGGAAACTGCTGCGGATCCGCAGCGGTCAAATCCGCTGCGGATCCGCAGCAAAATCCGCAAAGTGTGAATATAGCCTTAGGGAGGAAGGCCTCATCCCAGGCTGGATAGGAATGGGTGTTGGGGAGTCGGTGGGGTAGGTAGAGTAGGGGAGGAGCTTAGGAAGCTAGAGTCAGGCAGATTGTGAGTGGAGTGGAGCTGAGCAGACGTGCGGTCTGCAGCTCCTGACAAGCGGAAGAGAAAACTGAGAGGGAGAGACAGAAGGAAGCTGCCGTCAGGACAGAAGGGGTCCTACGGGCATGGGTAGTGCAGAACCACCCGTGGGGCCCACATCCAGACGTGGAGGGACCAGGTCGCAGACAGGGGACCAGCCCCAACTTAATGGAATACTTCAAGTTCAGCTAAGAAACCGGAGGCGGTGGCTTTTGCAAGAAGCACAGCCACATCCACCCACACTTTGCCAAAAAGGTAGCTATATAGAATCCAGGGGACTCAGGATGGCGCCCAACCAGGATCGTGGCTGCTGGCTTGGGACACTGTGGGTAGAGCGCTGGGCAGGAGAAGAGGAGGGCCAGTGTAGTGAGATGGCCAGAGAAAGGCATACGAAAGGAGTCCTGGAAAGGTGCATCCCTATTTGCCTGGGAGTTTGCTGGACCACTAACCTGAAGAACACAGCATCATGCCCTTGGGTCTAGCTCTACCTGTGGATAGCTGTACCCACTCTGCTACATCACCAACAGCCCCAGCGGACTCTGAAGTAGCGTCAGCTAACACCTTTACTGCCAAGTACCACAGGTGTCACGAAAAATTCCCCAATTTCCCTTATAAATGTTATTTCCCCTTTCAATTCATTGACTCTTTTATTGGACACCCAGGGCCACAGACCGGGTCACTGCTGCTGTGACACATCCCCTTTAAGAACCGCCGGACCCGGCCCAAGTACCCCACGGCCCTAGCGGGCGCTCCATATGCTAATCTATACTCAGACTAGAAATTGATTTCTATGTAAAGTCTATGCAGATTATATATCCAGAATTAATTTGTTCTTGATCTCTAGATGTGTAAAGTTCACAACAAGAAATCAATGATAAAGAAACAGGTTTCACCTATGTTTGCTGGGAATTTAGATCTGGATTTGGGTAATACTAAGGAGCACAGACTGCAGTGACTGGAGTGTTCACTTCATTTACACATGTGGTCAAAATTGTTGGTACAAAATTGTTTAATGACAGAAAAACCCACAATGGTCACAGAAATAACTTGAATCTGACAAAAGTAATAATAAATAAAAAGATCTGTGAAAATGAACAAATGAAAGTCAGGCATTGCTTTTCAACCATGCTTCCACAGAATTTGTAAAAAAATAAAACTCATAAAATAGGCCTGGACAGAAATGATGGTACCCTTAACTTAATATTTTGTTGCACAACCTTTTGAGGCAATCACTGTAATCAAACGATTTCTGTAACTGTCAATGAGACTTCTGCACCTCTCGACAGGTATTTTGGCCACTCCTCAAGAGCAAACGGCTCCAGTTGTCTCGTGTTTGGAGGTTGCTTTTTCCAGATGACATGTTTCAGCTCTTTCCAAAGATGCTCAATAGGATTTAGGTCAGGGCTCATGAAAGGCCACTTCAGAATAGTTCAATGTTTTCCTCTTAGCCATTCTTGGGTGTTTTTAGCTGTGTGTTTTGCATCATTATCCTGTTGCAAGACCAATAACCTGCAACTGAGACCAAGCTTTCCGACACTGGGCAGCACATTTCTCTCTAGAATCCCTTGATAGTCTTGAGATTTCATTATACCCTGTACAGATTCTAGACACCCTGTGCCAGATGCAGAAAAGCAGCCCCAGAACATGACATTGCCTCCTCCATGTTTCACAGTAGGGACAGTGTTCTCAAAACTCAAGTCGTACAAACGGAGGTCAGACACGGAGAGGGCGGCGCGGTACAGAACGGGCGAGCAGAGAATAGTCAGAACGTAAGCAAGTAGTCATACACAGAGATAGCGGCGCAGTACAAATGGGACAGACAGAACTCTAAACGGGTACAGAACCAGATCAGAACCAGTCAAGCATAAAGTAGCACAGGCACAAAGCACAGACACAAAGCACAGATTCAGGCACAACAGGGTCACACACACTCAGCCAAGGGTCAGAGTGTAAGCGAGAGAGGATGGCTCCACAATGAGGCTATAAAAAGCCTCCCAGAATCCCAGAGTGAGGCCATCCAAGTTAACCCCAAAACCACCTAATCCCAGAAACTCAGCAGACCATGACAGTTTTTCGGTCATTAAATGAGGAGTACCAACAATTTTGACCACGTGTGTATCTGCTCTCACGGGAAATCACTTTTAAAAATTTATTATTCTGCTCACACGTTCAGCTGGGTGTACTTTTTTTCATATGTGCTGTATGTGCTTATTGTTAGTGTTTCCTCGCAGCCATTGCTTTTATACAGTGGCCTGATTAGTCTAGAATAGAAGAAACTGTTTATCTAGAAGAAGATTACTTCCCTTTAGTTCTTAAAGGGATTGTCTCAAATGTTGAAATACCGTATATACTTGAGTATAAGCCGAGATCTTCAGCCCATTTTTTTGGGCTGAAAGTCCTTCTCTCGGCTTATACTCGAGTCATACCCAGGGGTCGGCAGGGGAGGGGGAGCGGGGGCTGTCTAGTTATACTTACCTACTCCTGGCGCGGTCCCTGCAGTCCCTGCTTCTTCCAGCGCAGCAGATTCTTCCTGTCAGATGGTACCGCTCATTACAGTCATGAATATGCGGCTCCACCTCCCATAGAGGTGGAGCCGCATATTCATGACTGTAATGATCGGTAACTGTGACCGCTCAATACAGGAAGAAGATGCAGCGGTGGAAGAAGCAGGGACTGCAGGGACCGCGCCAGGAGTAGGTAAGTATACGGGGAGGGGAGCGCTGCGCAATATTTACCTGCTCCTCGTTCCGGTGCGGCTCCGTCTCCAGCGTCCTCTAGCAGTAACATAGTAACATAGTAACATAGTAAGGCCGAAAAAAGACATTTGTCCATCCAGTTCAGCCTATATTCCATCATAATAAATCCCCAGATCTACGTCCTTCTACAGAACCTAATAATTGTATGATACAATATTGTTCTGCTCCAGGAAGACATCCAGGCCTCTCTTGAACCCCTCGACTGAGTTTGCCATCACCACCTCCTCAGGCAAGCAATTCCAGATTCTCACTGCCCTAACAGTAAAGAATCCTCTTCTATGTTGGTGGAAAAACCTTCTCTCCTCCAGACGCAAAGAATGCCCCCTTGTGCCCGTCACCTTCCTTGGTATAAACAGATCCTCAGCGAGATATTTGTATTGTCCCCTTATATACTTATACATGGTTATTAGATCGCCCCTCAGTCGTCTTTTTTCTAGACTAAATAATCCTAATTTTGTTAATCTATCTGGGTATTGTAGTTCTCCCATCCCCTTTATTAATTTTGTTGCCCTCCTTTGTACTCTCTCTAGTTCCATTATATCCTTCCTGAGCACCGGTGCCCAAAACTGGACACAGTACTCCATGTGCGGTCTAACTAGGGATTTGTACAGAGGCAGTATAATGCTCTCATCATGTGTATCCAGACCTCTTTTAATGCACCCCATGATCCTGTTTGCCTTGGCAGCTGCTGCCTGGCACTGGCTGCTCCAGGTAAGTTTATAATTAACTAGGATCCCCAAGTCCTTCTCCCTGTCAGATTTACCCAGTGGTTTCCCATTCAGTGTGTAATGGTGACATTGATTCCTTCTTCCCATGTGTATAACCTTACATTTATCATTGTTAAACCTCATCTGCCACCTTTCAGCCCAAGTTTCCAACTTATCCAGATCCATCTGTAGCAGAATACTATCTTCTCTTGTATTAACTGCTTTACATAGTTTTGTATCATCTGCAAATATCGATATTTTACTGTGTAAACCTTCTACCAGATCATTAATGAATATGTTGAAGAGAACAGGTCCCAATACTGACCCCTGCGGTACCCCACTGGTCACAGCGACCCAGTTAGAGACTATACCATTTATAACCACCCTCTGCTTTCTATCACTAAGCCAGTTACTAACCCATTTACACACATTTTCCCCCAGACCAAGCATTCTCATTTTGTGTACCAACCTCTTGTGCGGCACGGTATCAAACGCTGTGGAAAAATCGAGATATACCACGTCCAATGACTCACCGTGGTCCAGCCTATAGCTTACCTCTTCATAAAAACTGATTAGATTGGTTTGACAGGAGCGATTTCTCATAAACCCATGCTGATATGGAGTTAAACAGTTATTCTCATTGAGATAATCCAGAATAACATCCCTCAGAAACCCTTCAAATATTTTACCAACAATAGAGGTTAGACTTACTGGCCTATAATTTCCAGGTTCACTTTTAGAGCCCTTTTTGAATATTGGCACCACATTTGCTATGCGCCAATCCTGCGGAACAGACCCTGTCGTTATAGAGTCCCTAAAAATAAGAAATAATGGTTTATCTATTGCATTACTTAGTTCTCTTAGTACTCGTGGGTGTATGCCATCCGGACCCGGAGATTTATCTATTTTAATCTTATTTAGCCGGTTTCGCACCTCTTCTTGGGTTAGATTGGTGACCCTTAATATAGGGTTTTCATTGTTTCTTGGGATTTCACCTAGCATTTCATTTTCCACCGTGAATACCGTGGAGAAGAAGGTGTTTAATATGTTAGCTTTTTCCTCGTCATCTACAACCATTCTTTCCTCACTATTTTTTAAGGGGCCTACATTTTCAGTTTTTATTCTTTTACTATTGATATAGTTGAAGAACAGTTTGGGATTAGTTTTACTCTCCTTAGCAATGTGCTTCTCTGTTTCCTTTTTGGCAGCTTTAATTAGTTTTTTAGATAAAGTATTTTTCTCCCTATAGTTTTTTAGAGCTTCAATGGTGCCATCCTGCTTTAGTAGTGCAAATGCTTTCTTTTTACTGTTAATTGCCTGTCTTACTTCTTTGTTTAGCCACATTGGGTTTTTCCTATTTCTAGTCCTTTTATTCCCACAAGGTATAAACCGCTTACACTGCCTATTTAGGATGTTCTTAAACATTTCCCATTTATTATCTGTATTCTTATTTCTGAGGATATTGTCCCAGTGACGCTCAGGTCAGAGGACGCGGTGACGTAGTCAGTGTGCGCCCTCTGCTGAGCGTCAGTGCTGGAGATGTAGCCACATGAAGAGCAGGTAAATATTGAAAGCGCCGGCGTCCTGAGCGAAGAGAGGTGAGTATGTGATTTATTTATTTTTATTGCAGCAGCAGCAGCAGCATTATATATTGCACAGCTTTCTATGGAGCATCTATGGGGCCATAATGAACGGTGCGGAGCATTCCATATGGCACAGCTTTATATGGAGCATCTATGGGGCCATAATGAAAGGTGCAGAGCATTCTATATGGGGCACAGCTTTCTATGGAGCATCTATGGGGCCATAATGAACGGTGCAGAGCATTATATGTGGCACAGCTTTATATGGGACCATAATGAACGGTGCAGAGCATTATATATGTGGCACAGCTTTATATGGGGCCATAATGAACGGTGCAGAGCATTATATATGGCACAGCTTTATAGGGAGCATCTATGGGGCAATAATGAACAGTATGCAGCATTATATGTGGCACAGCTTTATATGGAGCATCTATGGGGCAATATTGAACGGTTTGGAGCATCTATTTTTATTTTTGAAATTCACCGGTAGCTGCTGCATTTTCCACCCTAGGCTTATACTCGAGTCAATAAGTTTTCCCAGTTTTTTGTGGCAAAATTATGGGGGTCGGCTTATACTTGGGTCGGCTTATACTCGAGTATATACAGTAGGTAAAATTGCAAAGTGCTTGTAAAATCAAAGAACTTTGTAATTTCCATATACTTAAAAATCCAGATCAAAGGAAGCTTCTCCAATGCTGCAGAGGCAAAGCTGCTTTTCCTTGCGTCATGTGAGAGCACAGATCAGAACAGCAGCGCAGCCATACTACTGGTCTGAACTGTCAATCATGGGGATTGCACTGCCCACTGGCAAGCAAGAGGACAAGAACCTGGGGAACAGTGCACTCCTGAAGACAGAAGAAGAGAATAAAGCCCAGATTCATCAAGACCCGCATTGTTCACACTGGTCTCGATGAGGAGTCGTTCTGGAATCAGATGCTGCTGATTCATGAAAAGGCAGAAGCGACAGATGAGTGTCATGCACCTCACTACAAATCTTACTCTAGTCCCTGTGGTCGCAAAGCTAATGTCGGTGCTCATCATGAATTTGATGTGTAGCGGTTGCCACTCTCCTGTCCCGCCCCAGCTCTGCACACTTTGCTGGAGCAGGACAAAAATGGTGTGAGAATGACAAAAGTCACTAAAGTTTAGTACAGTCTCAAGTTGTGCCAAAATTAAGTGACTTTTCAAAGCTTTCTACATCAGAATACTGTTGTAAAAGTTTTGATGAATCGGGCAAAAAGTCTTCAAAGATATTTTAGGTTCTTTGATCCAATATTTTATTGCTTAGTAGTGTCTATTATTAGTAGTCAAATTCATTAAATCTTCAGTTTTTTTAGAATCATTGTAATATGCAATTTAAGTACACTTAGAAAAAAGTAAATTTACAGATGTGTCGTTTGGGTAATCCCAATTTAGACTATGAATGTGGTCTTGGTGTTGGGGATCTGCCAATCTCCCAAATCACTAATTAGAAGCAGGGAAAATGCAACATATCTGTTATTGTTTCTGCACACCTCATCCACTGGAAAAACAGGAGCTGATAGTGAGCTAACAGACAATGGAAGTCAACATATGTTTACACTGTGTGTCCCTATAGTCGCATGTGCTAAGAGACGTATTCTATGTAGCTGATGCATCAGCGTTATTTTAAGGAAATTTGTCAGCTCAAACGGGAATCCAAAGGCAGATTTACAGCAAGCCACTCCACTTAGCAGGTCCCAAAGGCTACTTGGTGCTCATCCTGTCACTCTTATGCAGAAATATGGCTTTTGCTGCAGGGGCCTATCCATTGTGTCTACCAAATTGCTGCAAAATGGTTTCCCAATTGGAGCAAGTAGGATCAGAATCAGAAAAACTAGGACAACCGGTGAGGTCAAACCCGGGAGGTCAGAGAGAAGCAGGGTGGTTCAGTGACTCTTTTCTTTCATACAGCAAATTTGCTTTGCAAAAAAAAAAAAAGTGACGCCTCTTATTTACCAAATACCCCTGCAGAATATCCACATGGCCCTGTATGGATCTGCCATGTGCCAAATTGCAAATCAGCAGCACAAGTTGAAGTGATACCCTTAGATTTTTTTACATCAATTTTCTGAAACAATATTAATCCATTTTAATGTAGCCTTAGAGTTTATGATATGAGGTTGCCTTAAAACCTACAATGACAAGACCATGGGAAGAGCTACAGGTATTCGAAGTATATTTAAAATAAACTACCGTATTTTTCGGAGTATAAGATGCACCGAACCATAAGACGCACCCCAAATTTGGGCTGAAAATTGCAGAAAAAAAGATTTTTTATAAGATGGGGTCCCTCTTATTGTCCGAATTTACAGTATCTTACCTCAGGGCTGGCGGTGGCAGAGCAGAGTCACAGGAGGCATGGTGTCGTCAAAGGTGGGGTGATGCGATACGGCATGCACCTGAGCAGGGTCCCTTCCTGCTTAGGTGGGCGATGCCGCGGCTTGATGTCCATGGGGGGGTTGCAGCAGTGGTGTTGCGATGGCAATTGTGCGGGGATAATGAGCGTTATGGCGTGAGCAGGGTCCCTTCCACAGGTGAGGTGACGCAACGGCCCGGTATCCAATGTGAGCAGCAGAGCCGGTTTAATCACCAGTTTCTTGGTGGCGGTGGCCATCTTCCTGAGGCCAAGCATGCGCAGATAGAGTGCTCTGCTTCCCGGGGCTTCAGGAAAATGGCCGCGGGAGGCTGCACGTCCGCAGATGGAGATCGCGGTGGCCCTTTTCCTGAAGCCGAGATCTAAATCTGCGAACTCGGCTTCAGGAAAATGGCTGCTGCGATCTCCATCTGCACACGCGTGGCCTCCCGTGGCCATTTTCCTGAAGCCCCGGGAAGCAGAGCACTCCATCTGCGCACGCGCGGCCTCAGTAAGATGGTCACCGCCACCGAGAAACCTGTGATTAACCCGGCTCTGCTGCTCACAGTGGATACCGGGCCGCTGCGTCGCATCACCTCACCTGTGGAAGGGACTCTGCTCACACCATACCGGTCATCATCCCAGCACCTCTGCCGCCGCCGCACCTCTGCCAGTAAGCTTGCATTACGACTATAAGACGCACCCTCCATTTTCCTCACATTTTTTTGGGGGGGAAAAGTGCGTGTTATAGTCCGAAAAATATGGTAATTGTTTTTTAAAAGAGAAATAAAAAATTACACGTGTGCATGCATTGGTATGGCCATGTTTGAGCACCACCCCACTTACAGTTTATACATAATCTATATACTGTGTTGAATAATTTTGTAAATATATTGCATCTGGTACTAATCCCAAGTTGCAGCTTGTATTACAGTCCAGAGCCGCCTTTACATGTCTGCTGATTTCAGAGTTGAACTCTCTGTACATTCCTTACCGCCATGAGCTCGCTTACTGACATCAATTCTGGAAAGTGTCATATTCTACTAAACAATGAGCAGTAATGTTATGTAGATGGGGCAGGGCCAGCTCCAAGTTTAAATGGGTCCTTGGGTGATAAAGTCACATTGAGCCCCCCTATGTTTCAATTTTGTTAATCCACTCTGTACTCCATACACCAGTAATAGCACCAGTGACCATTTTGTACTTTATTTTTTTCAACCTGCACTTGTGTATTGGTGTGTTTAAAGTGTTTTTTTGTAAAAATAAATATATTTTCTCACAATTTCTACCAAAGAATGCCCCCCCCCCAAAAAAAAAAACCCTGTGAACATACTATTTGTTGCAAAATTGCAAAATTAGCAATTGAATATTTAAATGTTAGAAATTTGAGAAAATTCCCATCAAGGACGACATCTGCAAAGAGTTTGCATGTTCTCCTTCTGTTTGCGTTGGTTTTCCTCCTACACTGCAAAGACAAACTAATGCGAAACTTAGTTTGTGAGCCCCAATGGGGACAGAAAATGATGGTGCTCTATAAGGAAGCACAATAAAATATTTTGACTGTCTACATTTATTATGGATTAAATTCAGAAAAAGTTTTTATGGTTTTTGATACAGTGATACTTAATTTATCTGTTTAGTGACATTACTTTAAAAAGGGTATTATAAACATTTCTTGACCTTAAATATTTTTTCATAGTTATTTTTAGTAACTTTACTGAAAAAAATGACTTTTACTTTTCAGCTTGTTATTTTTTTTACTAATAATATACTGGCTTTTAGAGACATATCTATAAATATGAGGACATTATGCATGTAAAGAAGAATACTATTAAGATTTTTAAGCAGAGAAAATCCTCTCCTAGGTAACAATATAAATTAAGGTTAAAGTTTCTGACCACATGGTCCTTACTTAGCGTATAAGCAGGGATAAAGTATCCAACTATGCTAAAAATTAGCTCAATTTATAGAGACATACTTACCCCTGTCGGAGGACCCTTTTCCCAAAGGAATGCATCTACATCCAGTAAATCCCAGCATTTTCCTGACCCTGCGAGTGGAGAGGAGCAAATAAACTCAAGTTGAACCAAATACTACTCAAATTTTACAAAAATCTGCATTTGCAAAATTGTTTTGTAATTCATTTCTACGTGGACTCACAAAAATGGCATTTTTCTGAATCATAAAAACAGTCAAAACATAAAAAAGAAAATCCTTACACTAATCTTTCTAGCCCTTTCACGTCACCCATCCAGTCATCACCACATGTTCAGATCGTCTCCACTCACCCTGAAATCCTTGGACCTTTTATACTAGGCCATGGAGCTTTCTATGCAAGGCATCATGACATCATGTTGTGTGCCGCGACCTTGCGCACACATGTGCGGAACCCTCCGGAACCCCATCAAAGCTAATGTGAAAGTGCGGGGAAATCAGAGTGAGCAGCGGCAATTTGAAAATGCGGCAGGGACCAAATGGGTGATGGTGAGGAGCAAAGGGGCCGGAGAGGTGAGCTGTGAGTATAAGGATTTCCAGATTATGTTTATGTGGTCTGGAGGAATCCAAGAGCGTTATTAGGGACATTAAATTCATAGAGAATAACTTCTCCGTGCATCAAATTTCCCAGGAAAAATTGGGCAGACAGGCAAATTTGAAATTTTCCTGATCTGGTTATCTCTATTTGTGAGTGTTCACACTGTCTATGGATGTAGAATTGGGGCTATTATCCATCCTGTAACTATAGGATCACTACAAAATATATGCAAAGCAGTTAGCAGGCCCGGATTGCTAATCTGCTGGGCCGGGCAGTTGCCCGGTGGGCTGGCGGCTCTGTACTACAAAGTGGGCTGACCGCCCTTTAAAACATCTTACTAGGGGCCCTGTTTGCGCGCGCTGTGTACATATACACTGCACAGTACCACGCCACCTGTCCTGTATATACACACTGCACAATAAGGAACTTATCTAGATGTGTAGTGACTGAGCACTTTGACCAACCAAGTGCTTCACAGAAGTTTATAATGCAGAGCCGTAAAAATAAAAAATGATATTTTTTCACAAAAATGATCTTTTTGGTCCCATTTTTTTATTTTCCCAAGGGTAAGAGAAGAAATTGGACTCCAAAAGTTGTTGTGCAATTTGTCCTGAGTACGCTGATAGCCCATATGTTAGGGTAAACCACATGGCAGAGCTTGGAAGGGAAGGAGCGCCATTTGACTTTTCCATGCAAAATTGACTGGAATTGAGATGGGACGCCATGTTGTGTTTGGAGAGCCACTGATGTGTCTAAACATTGAAACCCCCCACAAGTGACACCATTTTGGAAAGTAGACCCCCTGAGGAGCTTATCTAGATGTGTGCTGAGTGCTTTGACCCACGAAGTGCTTCACAGAAGTTTATAATGCAGAACCGTAAAAATAAAAAATAATATTTTTTCACAAAAATGAAATTTTCGCCACCAATTTTTTATTTTCCCAAGGATACCAGAAGAAATTGTACCCCAAAAGTTGTTGTGCAATTTGTCCTGAGTACACTGATACCCCATATGTGGGGGTAAACCACTGTTTGGGCGCATGGCAGAGCTTGGAAGGGAAGGAGCCCCATTTGACTTTTCAATGCAAAATAGACTGGAATTGAGATGGGACGCCATGTTGCATTTGGAGAGCCCCTGATGTGCCTAAACATTGAAACCCCCACAAGTGACACCATTTTGGAAAGTAGTCCCCCTAAGGAACTTATCTAGATGTGTTGTGAGAGCTTTGAACACCCAAGTGTTTCACTACAGTTTATAATGCAGAGCCGTGAAAATAAAAAATAATTTTTTTCCACAAAAATTATATTTTAGCCCCCAGTTTTGTATTTTTCCAAGGGTAACAGGAGATATTGGACCCCAAAAGTTGTTGTCCAATTTTCCTCAGTATGCCGATACTCCATATGTGGGGGGAACCACCATTTGGGCGCATGGCAGAGCTCGAAAGGGAAGGAGCTCCATTTGGAATGCAGACTTAGATGGATTGGTCTGCAGGTGTCACGTTGTATTTGCAGAGCCCCTGATGTACCTAAACAGTAGAAACCCCCCACAAGTGACCCCATATTGGAAACTAGACCCCCAAGGAACTTATCTAGATGTGTTGTGAGAACTTTGAACCCCCAAGTGTTTCACTACAGTTTATAATGCAGAGCCGTGAAAATAAAAAATCTTTTTTTCCCACAAAAATGGTTTTTAAGCCCCCCAATTTTTTATTTTCTCAAGGGTAACAAGAGAAATTGAACCCCAAAATGTGTTGTCCAATTTGTCCTGAGTACGCTGATACCCCATATGTTGGGGTAAACCCCTGTTTGGGCACACGGGAGAGCTCGGAAGGGAAGGAGCACTGTTTTACTTTATCAGCGCAGAATTGGCTGGAATTGAGATCTGACGCCCTGTTGCTTTTGGAGAGCCCTGATGTACCTAAACAGTGGAAACCCCCAATTGTAACTGAAACCCTAACCCAAACACACCCCTAACCCTAATCCCAACCACACCCCTAACCCCAACCACACCCCTAACCCCAACAGACTCCTAACCCTAATCCCAACCCTAACCACACCCCTAACCCTGACACACCCCTAACCCTAATCCCAACCATAAAGATAACCCCCTCCCAGGACATAAATCTAAGGAGACCACGTCTAGAAAACTTCCCTGTGATGGAGAAGGATACGGACTTAGATACTTTCCTGCGGGGATTTGAAAAAACCTGCAGGCAGTACCATCTACCTCATGAGCAGTGGGCACAGTATCTAACCCCAGGGTTGAGAGGCAAAGCCCTGGAAGTTTTCGCTGACATCCCACTGCTGCCACCAATTGTCGTGGGATCCCTACTCCGTGGTGTCACTGATTCGTCGTGTGCCTGCTCTCACACGTGACTGACTTGGGGTTGTGCCTGCAGGGGTTAATCTGTCTCCCCACTGTCAGTCCAGCATTCAACTATAGAATACAATGCAGCCCTCCTCATATAGTATAATGCAGCTCCCCATAGAATATAATGTAACCCCCCTCATAGAGTATGATGCAATCACCCCTCATAGAATATAATACAGCCCTCCATAGAATATAATGTAGCCCCCAGAGAATGTAATACAGCCCCCATAGAATGTAATACAGCCCCCCATAAAATGTAATGCAGCCAGCCCCATAGAATGTAATACAGCACAGCCCCTATAGAATGTAATGCAGCACAGCCCCTATAGAATGTAATACAGCACAGCCCCCATAGAATGTAATACAGCACAGACCCCATAGAATGTAATACAACCTGACCCCATAGAATGTAATGCAGCACAGCCCCCATAGAATGTAATACAGCACAGCCCCCACAGAATGTAATGCAGCACAGCCCCCATAGAATGTAATGCAGCACAGCCGCCATAGAATGTAATGTAGCACAGCCCCCATAGAATGTAATGCAGCATAGCCCCCACCCCCCCAATTGCCCCACAATCATCACTCATTGCTATATTAAAAAAAAAAAAAACACTCACCTCTCCTCGTGCCCAGCGCTGCTCCTGGCTCCGGGCTCAGCAGCCGCAGTCTGCCCGGCCACAGAGTTTGATTTACTTTTATAGCTGTTTTTTTAAACGGATTTTTATGATTGGCAGCCGTCACACACTAAAAGACGCTTTTTATTGCAAAAAATAGTTTTTGCATCTCCACATTTTGAGAGCTATAATTTTCCCATATTTTGGTCCACAGAGTCATGTGAGGTCTTATTTTTTGTGGGACGAGTTGATGTTTCTATTGGTAACATTTTCGGGCACGTTACATTTTTTATCGCTTTTTATTCCAATTTTTGTGAGGCAGAATGACCAAAAAACAGCTATTCATGAATTTCTTTTGTGGAAGGCAATTATATCGTTCCACGTTTGGTAAAATGGATAAAGCAGTTTTATTCTTCGGGTCAGTACGATTACAGCGATACCTCATTTATATCTTTTTTTATGTTTTGGCGCTTTTATACGATAAAAACTATTTTATAGAAATAATAATTATTTTTGCATCGCTTTATTCTGAGGACTATAATTTTTTGAATATTTTGCTGATTATGCTGTATGGTGGCTCGTTTTTTGCGGGACAAGATGACGTTTTCAGCGGTACCATGGTTATTTATATCCGTCTTTTTGATCACGTGTTATTTTACTTTTTGTTCGGCGGTATGATAATAAAGCGTTGTTTTTTGCCTCAGGTTTTTTTTTTGTACGGTGTTCACTGAAGGGGTTAACTAGTGGGACAGTTTTTTAGGTTGGTACTAAAAGAAAGAACCTGGCACTCAACTTAATGCTTGTGAGATTTTAATCGTAGTAGCCAACTACGATTAAAATCTCACAAGCATTAAGTTGAGTGCCAGGTTCTTTCTTTTAGTATCACATGGTGTGGGAACCTACCTGGGCACCACTAGTAGTAGTGCACACGGCTTTATCTTTTAAGTTTTTTAGGTTGGGTCGTTATGGATGCGGCAATACTAAATATATGTACTTTTATTGTTTTTTTTAAATTAAGAAATGCATTTATGGGAGCAATATTCTTTTTTCTTTATTTAGGAATTATTTTTTTTTTTTTTACACATCTAAAAAATTTTTTTTTACATTATCACATTGTCCCAGGGTGGGACATCATGCTATAGTGTCAGATCGCTGATCTGACACGTTGCAGAGCACTGTGTCAGATCAGCGATCTGACGTGTACTGCTCCAGGCTTACAGGCGCCTGCTCTGAGCAGGCGCTTCTAAGCCACCTCCCTGCAGGACCCGGAAGTAGCCCCGCAGCCATTTTGGATCCGGGGCCTGCAGGGAGGAGACGCTCGGTACAAGGTGAGCACATTGCCTTGTACTGAGGGTTTCAGGGAAGCCCGCAGGGAGCCCCCTCCCTGCGTGATGCTTTCCTATGCCCCTGGAATGCTGCGATCATGTTTGATCACAATGTTCTGGGGGTTAATGTGCAAAGAGCGGTCCGTGACCGCTCCTGGCACATAGTGCCGGATGTCAGCTGCGAAAGCTGCATATGACGTACTTTGCCATCACTGGGAATTAAGTCCCAGGTCACCTTGACGGGATACTAGGTCATATGGGATTTAGGGGTAAATTGGGCTTCTACTATATCTTTTACAGAAATGCCTGTTGTGCTATGCAGGCACATTTCGTAGTAGACATGTTGTGTGCACATGAGCTAACTTAGGAAAAGAAAGCTTAAATAATATGTAAAAATAACATAAAATAAAAGAAAATGTTCAAATTGTCTCTTCAGAGAGGAAGAGGACTAGAACTCTAGTGCCACCTATTGGAAGTAGCAATCCTAACAGTCAATGTCGACCCTTTAATGAGCCTTGTCACATGACTTAGGATAAGAGCCAAACCAGAATCTCAATTTGCACACACTGTGTTTCGGAGTACTGCCCCTCGTCAGTGCAAAGTAGAGCTCTGGTTTGGCTGAGTGAGAGGCGTCTGACCGGATCCAAGAAGTATCGTTTCTCCTTGCCGAGAGTGACATGATAAGCATGTTGAGATGAGGAGACTTAAAGCTGCAATGCTCCTCTGGGAAATATGCAAATTGTCTCTTCAGAGTAAGTTATACTAAACTATGGCCCCAATGTCTCATTAGTGTAATTCCTAGTAAATACGAAACATTAGTTTTTAGCTTTACAGGCGGTTTCACACATGATAGGATGGCTCTGCAGAAAGAAAAAACATTGAAGGGGAATTTCCAGTATAATTTGACTGAAAGATGGCACAGATGTTGCCGCTGGTTCGAACTTCAACATTTCACACTGCTTTGCATTTTTTTATGGAATTCAAATAAAGCAACTAATCTTATTGAGTTGAAGACACAAAAGAGAATAGTAAAACCAAAAACACTCAGTTTGAAAAAATGTTGCAGTAATCCGCAAGTGCTAGTAAAAGATGTAAAATACAGGGTATTTGGTTGATACGTTTTTTGCAAAAAATGTATACTAAGCTGCTCTACCAATCTTCACGGTATACCCTTATCAGAGCAGTCCTAACTAATGTATGCAATCCCTATCTGATGTATTTAAAAACCTGATCATCTGTATATAACCTGTGTGAACAGGGTTCAGAGAGGAAAAATCTAGCACTTGCGGATTACTGCAACATTTTTTCAAACTGAGTGTTTTTGGTTTTACTATTCTCTTTTGTGTCTTCAGGTTTCTTGGTGGTGTGTGAACATGATCATACAGACTTGTTCACTGTGCAAGTAGCCCATGTGTTCCTGTTTCCATAATTGTTCTCTTGTGTCTACAAGACTGGGGAGTTCCACCACTCCTCTTGGGCTATCTGCACAAAAGCTGTTCTACCCTGTATGCACACATGGATTTTTCCTCTCTGAACCCTGTTCACACAGGTTATATACAGATGATCAGGTTTTTAAATACATCAGATAGGGATTGCATACATTAGTTAGGACTGCTCTGATAAGGGTATACCGTGAAGATTGGTAGAGCAGCTTAGTATACATTTTTTGCAAAAAACGTATCAACCAAATACCCTGTATTTTACATCTTTTACTAGCACTTGCGGATTACTGCAACATTTTTTCAAACTGAGTGTTTTTGGTTTTACTATTCTCTTTTGTGTCTTCAGGTTTCTTGGTGGTGTGTGAACATGATCATACAGACTTGTTCACTGTGCAAGTAGCCCATGTGTTCCTGTTTCCATAATCTTATTGAGTTACCAGATTTTTCTCTTGGAATACTCTCCTACAGCTTGTGTTGATTAAAGATGGGGCTATACAGTGACTTTGGCCACAACACAGGTGGCGCTGCCAAATATCATAGTAACATAGTAACATAGTAACATAGTTAGTAAGGCCGAAAAAAGACATTTGTCCATCCAGTTCAGCCTATATTCCATCATAATAAATCCCCAGATCTACGTCCTTCTACAGAACCTAATAATTGTATGATACAATATTGTTCTGCTCCAGGAAGACATCCAGGCCTCTCTTGAACCCCTCGACTGAGTTCGCCATAACCACCTCCTCAGGCAAGCAATTCCAGATTCTCACTGCCCTAACAGTAAAGAATCCTCTTCTATGTTGGTGGAAAAACCTTCTCTCCTCCAGACGCAAAGAATGCCCCCTTGTGCCCGTCACCTTCCTTGGTATAAACAGATCCTCAGCGAGATATTTGTATTGTCCCCTTATATACTTATACATGGTTATTAGATCGCCCCTCAGTCGTCTTTTTTCTAGACTAAATAATCCTAATTTCGCTAATCTATCTGGGTATTGTAGTTCTCCCATCCCCTTTATTAATTTTGTTGCCCTCCTTTGTACTCTCTCTAGTTCCATTATATCCTTCCTGAGCACCGGTGCCCAAAATTGGACACAGTACTCCATGTGCGGTCTAACTAGGGATTTGTACAGAGGCAGTATAATGCTCTCATCATGTGTATCCAGACCTCTTTTAATGCACCCCATGATCCTGTTTGCCTTGGCAGCTGCTGCCTGGCACTGGCTGCTCCAGGTAAGTTTATCATTAACTAGGATCCCCAAGTCCTTCTCCCTGTCAGATTTACCCAGTGGTTTCCCATTCAGTGTGTAATGGTGATATTGATTCCTTCTTCCCATGTGTATAACCTTACATTTATCATTGTTAAACCTCATCTGCCACCTTTCAGCCCAAGTTTCTAACTTATCCAGATCCATCTGTAGCAGAATACTATCTTCTCTTGTATTAACTGCTTTACATAGTTTTGTATCATCTGCAAATATCGATATTTTACTGTGTAAACCTTCTACCAGATCATTAATGAATATGTTGAAGAGAACAGGTCCCAATACCGACCCCTGCGGTACCCCACTGGTCACAGCGACCCAGTTAGAGACTATACCATTTATAACCACCCTCTGCTTTCTATCACTAAGCCAGTTACTAACCCATTTACACACATTTTCCCCAAGACCAAGCATTCTCATTTTGTGAACCAACCTCTTGTGCGGCACGGTATCAAACGCTTTGGAAAAATCGAGATATACCACGTCCAATGACTCACCGTGGTCCAGCCTATAGCTTACCTCTTCATAAAAACTGATTAGATTGGTTTGACAGGAGCGATTTCTCATAAACCCATGCTGATATGGAGTTAAACAGTTATTCTCATTGAGATAATATCAATGTATGCCGCTGCTACATCACAGCATAGTGGAAGAGAATGGGGTTGTATTTCGAGCTGCAAGATACCGTGACCATGACAAGCAAGTCTCCCAAATGTGGAATAATTCAGATTATTGGAGTTGATTGTCACAGTACTTTGCAGGTTGCAATGCGCCCCTATTCACTTGAGCTATGCTGCCAACACTGACTGCTGCTTTCCAAGGTGAGAAGTCAGCAGGAGACAACAGTGAGTCATTTGTTGAGGCACCTTCAGCATGACTGCACTCTCCCTACTGTGCTGTAGCCTAAGGGTACGTGCATGTAAAGGAGTGGATAAACTGTCGACACCCCTCCTGAAGATCTTTTAATAATATAATACATAGTAACATAGTTATTAAGGTTGAAGGAAGAGTTTAAATCCAGCTAGTTCAACCCATAGCCTAACCTAACGTGCCCTAACATGTTGATCCAGAGGAAGGCAAAAAAAAACCCATGTGGCAAAGAATAAGGCTGGGTTCCCATTGCGTTATGGGACCGCGTTTAACGGACAGCGTTGCACGGCGAAATTAACGCCGTGCAATGCGTCCGTTAACGCGCCCATTGAAGGCGGTGATTCCTGGCGTGCCGCGGACGCTGCTTGCAGCGTCCGAGGCGCGCCCGCGGTCCGTTCCCCGCTCTCGCAGATCGGGGATCTGCGAGAGCGGGGACGTTACCGCGACCCCGACCGCAGCCCCATAGAAAACATTGCGTTAGCGCAATCCGCTAGCGCTAGCGCTAAACGGATTGCACTAACGCAATGTGACCCTAGCCTTAGCTCCACATTGGGGAAAAAAATTCCTTCCCGACTCCACATACGGCAATCAGACTAGTTCCCTGGATCAACGCCCTATCAAGGAATCTAGTGTATATACCCTGTAACATTATACTTTTCCAGAAAGGTATCCAGTCCCCTCTTAAATTTAAGTAATGAATCACTCATTACAACATCATACGGCAGAGAGTTCCATAGTCTCACTGCCCTTACAGTAAAGAATCCGCGTCTGTTGTTATGCTTAAACCTTCTTTCCTCCAGACGTAGAGGATGCCCCCTTGTCCCTGTCTCAGGTCTATGAGTAAAAGGATCACTGTGCATGTGGAAATAGTAACTTATTATTCATTGCTTGTGCCTCATCGCGAGTCCCCATCTCTCCAGGTTCATCAGGAGGCTTGATGAGTCTAGGAGCAGGCAATGAGGGGCACAGGCTCATTCTGGTGTGACACTCCATATTTATAATTACACTTTAGACTGTGGGCTCTCATTTATTAACCTGTATGTCTTGCACCACTAATGCTATTGTCTCCAGTCATCTATGGATTTTTTTCATTACAACAGGGTGTCATTACTATGACAATCCAGAGAGGGTGAAACACATCTCATCGTATATAGGATGCCAACCTCCGTGACTTGTCAGTATCAGTTTAGGCTACCAGATTAGGGATTCACAGGGTTCTTGGTGTCACCGGGTTTTTGTAGGTGGATTAATCTATATTCACATTTCTCTGGATTACGATATCATAGGTTCATTAAGACTAACTATTTCGAGTTATTTTTCTTTATGTATGTCTATTAGTTGCATAGTCTTTTTTGCGTATTTTAAATATATTTAATAAATTAATAGTTTTATAGGAATGATGTTTTACAAAAATACAATACCTCCTGGGGCTCAGTTAGGCTGGGTTCACATTACGTTATAGGCGTCCATTAAACAGACTACATTACACCACGGCATAACGCGGTGTAACGTAGTCCGCTAACGCCGCCATTATCCCCTATGTCGGACGCATCGCTAGCGCATGCCCACAATGAGCGTGCGCTAGCGATGTGCCGTCATTGAGTGACGGACCCCGAGACGTGGGCTGCAGCGTTTCCGGGTCCGTCACTGCTAGCGCAGATGGAGCTAGCAGATGCTCTATCTGCGCTAGCGATGTGCCAAGTCGGCACTTGTGTTACAGCAGCCCGTTCACGTATGTGTTGAATGGGCTGCTGTTTAACGCAATGTGAACCTGGCCTTACGCTACATACTGTAATATAACGCACTCTCATGATTTATATGATAGCTTTATCTATTTTGTGGCCTGCAACACTTAGCCAGTAAACTGGGTTAGCTATTGGGGCCAGCCTATGGTGGGAGGAGACACCTGGCCTAAAGGAACTCAGTTCCCATTTGTCAGGCAGTTAGTGGAGAGTGCAGAAACTAAAAGGATTTAAGGTCCACATACCTGCATTGATCAAAGGTGTTGTCTGTGAAGTAAAGAGAGAAGACCAAACTTGCAAGTTTGAAAATGATTAAGTATCAAGTGGCGGGATCTTTTATCTCAGGCAATTGGGGGCCAACAGCAAGCGTTATGTATACTAGATAATGAGGTAACGTATAGCCAGACCTGAGGGTCAAAGAGAAGACTGTCCAGGCGATACAAGATCTCCTAAGAGGAATTGCAACAAGTGTGAACAGGTACAAAGTTGCACCAAGGGGCGTGTGGACCATAAGTTTAGGAAGTTGAGAATAGCTGAGGGGTCATAGTGACCTACCTCAAACTCTGTGGCTCTCATACTATTTTGTCATTTCTAATTTGTGGGGTCCTGGCCTGTCATGTCAATCATCAGCATGCGATCTGTAGTGGCGTATCTTAAAGGTACTCACACATACACCCAGCTAAGAGACCTCTTTTTCTATAGTGTTCAGGGAACAGAAGCGACCCATGGCCAGGGTGTCCGCCGGCATTACATGCATGCAACGTCTTTTTTGTGCTGTGAATCTGACAAGTTTTTCAAGAGAAAACTGCTACACTAAACACTATTTTTTTTTCTAAAGCATTTTTTGGGTTATTTCCTAAACGCTTTTCAACACTTTTTTTACAGCCATCATTTCCTTTTTGCATTTTTCCATCATTTTTGTTTCGTCTTTTTTTACTCCCATTTCCGGTCATTTTCTTAACTTCATTCAACAATAAAGAAATCGCTAGCAGTTTTTCAAATAAAAACGCTGGCAAAACACTCAAAAAGACACAGGATGTATTTTTTGCCTTCTCATTGACTTCTATTATAAAGTATGGAGCATCCTCAGAGCGGAAAACATCTAAAGAACAGTCCACTCACTTGTTTTCAACTGCTTTGAGCTAAAATTGGCACACATCTGAATGGCAATTCACACTCCATGTAAAGCCACATCCCAAAAGAACACAATTTTTATTAATGTAAACTTTATTGGTATTTTTAGGACAAAAAACATGGCGACCTAATTGACAACCTATCAGGAGCTTAAGATCGCATCACGGGGGTGATAATGGTCTTAAGGTACCGTCACACTCAGCGACGCTGCAGCGATATAGACAACGAGCCGACCTAAACTAGATCGCTGGAGCGTCGCTGTTTAGGTCGCTGTAGAGACGTCAAACACAGCAACTCCAGAACGATGCAGGAGCGATCCAGTAATGTAACTGGAGCGCCCCCAGATGCAGGGCCACGGGTTACTCGGTACCGGTCCTCTCTGTCTCAGTCCTAGGATTGTCACGGTGGCTGGACCCGGTCCGTGACCCTGCTAAGGGGCGCCCAAGGAAAGGGTGGTGAAAGTTGTTAGGTGTTTGTGACGCCACCTGTGGTGTTCGGTCAGGGTGACCGATGCTGCTTGGGGTCCGCTGGGGTGATGTGATGGCAGCTAGATGGTATACCTTCCCACAGGTGAAGTAGATCCCCAGGGCTTCCCAGTGGTGTAGGTGGCGATGGTGTGAGGCGCAGTTAATAACGAGGACACAGGGTTGTAGTCTCTTTACCTCTTTACTGGTGACTTCAGGATCCTCAATCCGGAGCATTGTTAACAGGGCTGGCTGAGACCGGCCGGTCCGAAGGCACATCCAGAGTTCCCTTTGCAGGTGGAAATCAGTGCCTACCAACTAGCGCCTGTGTGTTGTAGTCCTTCCCTGCTGAGCATTCGGGATAGTCCTCACAACTGTCGTTTCTATTCTGATGTTCTGCTTCGTCCCCCTGTTTGTTATGGCTAGGGCGCACCCAATTGACGGGAAGGCTCGGAGCTATTCTGGGACCCTAGAGATGCCCCTCTCCACGCGTTGCCCCCTATGTCTTCTTAGGTGATGTATGTTAGACAGCCAACCTATAATCAACTGTCCTGCCTCTGTTTGAAGTAATGCTTGGAGTCAGTTACTTCCTCGGCGTTCTGGCCACCGGCTACGCGCCTCAGTAGGATGTTGCCGATCTTGGGGCACGACTCCTACTGGCTCTCCTTTGTGCTTTGATCTCGTTTCTCACTTCTCCACAAATACTTTGCTTCATGTCCTTTCGTTAGATGCCGCCGCAAAGTAGTGCAGGCGCGGCTCTGTAACGATCTGTCCTTGTCACTAAGTCACTGCCAGGTTCCCACGCCTGACAGGGACCCCTCTGAATCTTCCCCGCAACACCCCCTGCCACGGGATGTTGCCTGGACAAAACCCAGCCAGCTTCTGACTAACTTCCTATCCAACCACCAGTTTTACCAAAGTGTGAGGAGTGGCCTAGTAGATAGAACCTTTTGCTCCCCCTGGTGGCCGGAGTGTGAAATGTAGTGTGTGACTGTGATACCTGGTCAGGTGAACTCTTTAGTGCCATCAGACGTACCATCACTCCCCTTAGTGGCAGAGCGACATTACTGCAACGACCAGGTCTCTGGGGCGCTGCATAACGGCAACTCACTTATCGTTTTCGCTGGTTGTTAGCTCCATGTAAAACGTTGCTGGCATCGTTGCTTTTGATGTCAAACATGACGATACACACCGACCTGGCGACAAAATAAAGTTCTGGACTTCTAGCTCCGACCAGCGATGGCACAGCGGGATCCAGATCGCTGCTGCGTGTCAAACACAACGAGATCGCTATTCAGGACGCTGCAACGTCACGGATCGTTGTCGTTCTCTTTGCAAAGTTGCTGAGTGTGACGGTACCTTTAAACAGGGAGTTCCTTCCCACTGTAAAAAATCACTTAGATTCCAAATTTAGCATTGATTATGGCGCCTCAGGGATGTTGAGTCATTGACTCCCTAATTAGGTGGGGAGGAGTGATAAGATCTTCTTGCTCCTTTTTGGAATGGAGATACTAGGTATGTGTGACACCAGCAATGGACAATTCTGTAAGCGGTCTAAAAAATTTTTAAGCCAAAGCTGCGATATCTTACAATCTCTAGCTACTGTAAATCTTGGATTTTGAGACTGCCTCCAGGTTTTGTGAAGGAACAAATTATGAAAGATTCTCCATTTTGTGCTTTGACTCCATTTTTTTGTTGGTTAAAGATAAATTCTGTTATTTAATTATATAGAAGGTTACAGCTGCCATGAAGTAATTTTATCTTGTTTTTCACAAGCCTGTTATTCAACTAGGCTATGGTTTATAATTGGTATAAAGACCTTGAGTTTTCTCACTCGAGCCAGATAAGAGACTCGTGGGTGTATCGCTATACAAGACTGAGGCATCTGTTAATATCTTTTTTATGCCAAAAAGACACAACCATATCTGTAGTTTCCATTTTTCCTGTATCCTCATGGGTTAAGTTTTTCCTGCATTCTTGTAGGTTAAGAACTGTGAGCGTGTTCTTATGCTGATTGGTTGAAGTATAATTTCTATGACTATGAAAACTCATACACAATAAACGGGGGCCAGAGATCTGCTCGATCCCCATACAGAGGCACGGGTCTCCGTCTGGTCATTTTCAGTTGCCGGCAACGCCCTGTAGATTAATTTGGAAATCACTGAGTCAACCGTGAAGGATCACTTTAGATCCTCCCTCAACAGCTTGGCGCCCGAAACGTGGGGCCCCAAACAGGAACGCCTCTGCCCCCCGGAGGACAACAAGACAAAGGACCCTCGGAGCGGACACAGGCACTGGAAAATTGGGACTGATCATCCCCCACAACAACCACGGTAAGTTGGCAGTTATACTGTCCAGACTGGCCGTTTGGTGTGGTTTTCCTGTGTTTGTGCTGCAAAGAGGATCTGAGGTTTGTCCCCGATGGTGGGTGATTTTTGGGTGGAATCATATAGAGGTGTAGTTCCGTTGGGAGCCCAGTGCTCGAACCGTACCTCATAAGGGACGGACACCCCGGATTGACCAGTGATTGTAATTCTCTTTATAGTCAAAATATCCTGAATTCCTGATCATTGTTAGAATCAGGCGCGGTGAGGTGATCGAAGATTGGGTAGGATACGTAACTCAGGAATATATAGAAGTATACAGTATATATATCCAGAGGTATTCGGAGGGAAGTCTAAGACGCCCTCCTCCTTTCACTGAGTACCGCGTTTTTGGGTTGTCCCAGCGGGGGACAGGTAAACCTAGTGAAATAGACTATATACGGCCGCTCTGGTACTATGCACGACAAAGTAAGGATATTTAGCTCTAAAGGAGAATCATGTTTCATGGAAGTAAGAGAAGACTTTGAATTTGTGTGTTGAATCTGATATTGTTAGCCCAAAGATGAGGAAAATATTGTCAATCATTGGTTTTTCTAAGGTGTTCTGGCATATGAATTGTGTGATGAAGGTTTTGTAGAAATTAATTAAGTCTGAGAACTGCTGTATTCCGTTTCTGTGTGAAATTTCCAAGATGGGAGGGGTCAAACAGCTGCGCTATTGCTTTCTTTTGTGTTGAGGAATGCTGTGATGTTCTTATCTGTTCTGTGTTTCTGGTATGGAGGGGGCACAATGCTGCGTCCTCTCTGAATTTTCTATCCTTGTGTAGTATGTGCTGGGAGATCTGTGCTTTATTTAAAGCAATAGTACAATATTGCATTGAATTAGAAAGAAATATTGTAAGTTTAAAGTAAAAAATTGTGTCTTGTTTTAGAAGAAAACTTGTAAGTGATAGTTTGGTTATCAGTATGATTGAAAGATTGGTAAAAGATTCACCTGCTTCAAGTTGAGTGGTTGATATATAGCAAATTAACGATTAACAGAGAAAGTGAATTCGGATTTGTTTTTGTTATGTTGAAAAAGGAAAGTTGTCTATTACTATGACAAAAACTGGATGTTTGTGGTACAAGAAGGAACTGAGAAAGTGATTGAGGGTAATGTGTTAGAAAGACAAATAATTAAAAATAATAATCTGAAACAGGGGGGCTCCCTGTTAGGTAATATGGTCCCTCCCCAGGAAATTAAGCCTCTTCTCCCGACTGTAAGCCCTATGCCCCTTAACCCCAAAGCACCAATATATCCTGGACTGCCGAGAAGTTCTATGGGCGTCTTATGGTAGTATTTAAAGATCTGGGGTTTTCACTGTATAATAAAGCCCATTCACACCTTTTTGCAGTAGCTTTGATGTCCAGCCTTAAATCTGAATTGAAAGAGGCAATAATGTCAGTCAGATCCGATATTGAGATTTCCATTCCGGACGATGCATTAAAAGTAATACAAAGTTTTCAGAAGAACTTAACCCATTCTGTATCAGCAGTGAAATTAGAGGTTAAATCAGTAGCTGCAGTGATTTCTGCTCCAATCTCAGCCCCCCCCACAGCTGCAAGGACGCAGCTCCATTCCTTATCAGTGGCCCACCAGACTCCAGCTCCTGACCTCCTCCCACCCTTACACAAATCCAGTCCCATACTCCAATATCCCTTTTTAACCCTATGTCTGGGAATCTCCCTCCCAAGCCCCGCCATGTCAATTCTCAGATCAAGAGCTTGTTTTAATTAGAGTAGATGGCAGACTCAATAAATATACTCTCACAAAACCCATCCCTGTGGGACCTTTCCCTGAAGTTACTGCTCAGTTCGTAATCTCTCCCTCATGTCCGGTAAATTTACTGGGGGCAGATTTATTATCACAGTTCCGCTCCAGAATATAATTCCAAGATGATGGTCAGATGGTATTTACGTTATATAACCCCTATGCAGATGAACATAATGAGATCTGTATTTTACACGCCCTTGTTTCCCGTTAAGAGAAAGACCCCACCTGGCCAACCCCCTGTATACCGGCTGGTACAAGATCTACGGGCAGTTAATGCAGCCACTGTTCTAGAAACTCCAGTGGTGCCTAATCCACATACTCTTGTCCCAGATACCTCAGGATGCTGCTTGGTTCACAGTCATCGACCTTGCCAATGCCTTCTTCAACATTCCATTACACCCAGATTGCCAGTTTCTGTTTGCATTCACTTATCAGGGACGACAATTGATGTGGACAGTTATGCCACAAGGGGCCCAAAACAGTCCCAATCAGTTTGCAAAAAAATATGTGCGAGTGTCTTTTACCCTGGCAGTTAAATCATCCTTATGTCACGCTGTTTCAGTATGTGGGTAATCTTTTGTTGTGTGCACAGACAGAGCAGGAAGCCATTGTTGCCACTGTTAGCCTTCTCAAGTATCTGGCAGATCTGAACTGTCGGGTTTCGGCCTCGAAACTTCGGTTCTGCCTTGGTCAAGTGATATTTTTGGGTCACTGTCTCCTTCAGGGTGCCAGACACCTCACAGAAAAAAAAAATAGCCGTCAGCTCCCTTCCTTTCCCAAAAGATGAGACTGAACTCCAGCGTTTCCTTGGACTATGTACTTATTGTTGTCAGTGGATACCGGACGCATCCCGCATAATGCTACCTCTCTACAATGCCCTGAAAGACGGTTCAAGATATGCTGATGATTTTGGCAGATTCCACACCGGATACACTGTTACTACGGAAGATACTGTAGTGCCCGGAGCTGCACTCCCTCCCTCCCTCCCTCACTGTCAGCACAAGAAGCAGAACTTCAGGATCTGTCTACTGCATGTGTTCTGGCCAAAGACAGGCGGGCTAATATATACACGGACTTACAGTATGCATTTGGTATTGCTCATGATTTCGGAGCCCTATGGGCCAATCTAGGGTTTATTACTACTGTGGGGACTCCAGTGAAGAATGTTGAAGCTGTTAAAACCCTCATGGACTCAATCAAATTACCTACTCAGGTGGCCATTATCAAAGTTAAGGAGCACGGTCCTAGGAACAGTCCACAGACTGTTGGTAACACCTTTGCGGATATGCAAGCAAAAGCTGCTGCTCTCCTACCCGTTGAACAGACCATACCAACTATGGTGACCACACGCTCTCAGCGTAAACAGTTACAAGAAACACTGACTCTGACAGGAACCTGATGATCTATGCCAGACTGAAATTTTCTGCCGGACCCCGCGAGACCGCTTAATGACGATGCAGAGAATGTCTCCAAAGGGAGAAGTGAAGCAGTGGAAAGCTGATGGAGCATGTATGGACAATGGTCTCAGGAAAAGGACCAACTTGTGTGTTTCCCTAAACGGATGTACCCTGCTATTGCCACGTGGGCACATGGGCCCACACATCGAGGAAAAAAACCAGGCCCTAGCCCTGGTACAAAAATTCTACTGGACTTCAGGTATTTCTACAGTCCTGACAGCACTCAACCGTGCATGTAATATCTGTCAGACCTGCAATCCCGGTCAACTTCAACGTGTACCCCCAAAGCATCTTGCTAAGCCCGACTATCCTTTCCAAAGGCTCCAGGTGGACCACATCACGTTGCCTAAGTCTGGAAGGTATGAATATTGTCTGGTGGTTGTCGACATGTTCTCCAGTTGGCCAGAAGCATTCCCCGTTACCAACATGACTGCAAAGACCACAGCAAAGAAACTGGTGATGGAAGTTATATGCAAATATGGTGTTCCAGAAGTCGTCGAAAGTGACCAAGGCCCGGCCTTTTCTTCTCATGTGTATCAGGAGGTTCTGACAATGCTTAGATCCACTGCAGCCCTCCATACTCTCCACAATCCAGTGGGAAAGTTGAGAGGCTGAACGGCACACTGAAGGGACAATTGACCAAAATGATGCAGGAGACTACGGCTCCATGGCCAGGGCTCTTACACATTCGTACTACCCCTATTGCAAAACATGGCCTGTCCCCTAATGAAATATTGTTTGGTGCTAGGCCCCCAGTTGCAAATTTCAAGCCTCAGTAGTTATCAGAAGAAACTGACCGTGCTGTTCAATATGTTATTCAGCTTAGTAAAAATGTTGCTAACACCCATGTTTTAGTTTATTCTTCCCTTCCAGATTCAGCAGAAACCGACACTTGTCACAATTTGAAGCCTGGTGGTTTTATGGTCGTGAAAAGCTATGTCAGAAAACACGGACTAGAACCCTTGTATGACGGTCCCTACCAAGTCCTCCTCATTACTCCTATGTCAGTAAAGCTGGAAGGAAGGCCGACATGGATCCACGCATCGCACTGCAAGCTGGTCAAACAGACTAGTAGCAAATAAAGGGACATAATGTTTTAGTTTTTCGTATTTCCATATAATAATATTGGTAACCGCATGGGAAAGTCTAAATTCTCCAATATCCTTGAATAATAAGTTTGTACAATATCATGAAAGATTAGTAGTACAGATGGGTATAGCCAATAAAATTCAGTTCTATTTTCATTTACCCTATGATTACACAAAGGTAGGAAAAATTGCTTAGGGCTACAGACTATCTAGATGATCAAATTTGGGATATATTGGATATACTTTATACTACTGTTGCTGTCCAAAACCAACTTATCATAGTCACTAATCAACATACTGTAGTACTGGACTACTTAACAGCAGCACAGGGTGGTATGTGTCAGATTATTGGACCCGCTTTCTGTTATTATACAGATCCCAATAGTACTTTAAAGTTAAAGTTAGAGGATATTCAAAGACTCAGAGATCAATATGATAAAGACAATGACCGTAATAAGGACAGTTGGTGGGCAGATACCTTCTCCTTTCTTAATCCAGACAATTGGTTTGAGGGACTTGGGGGCTGGATAGCTGGAATCTTGCAAAGTTTGTTTCACATCGCTGCCTTTATCCTTGTCATGTATGTAATACTAAAACTTGTTCTTTGGTGTATTTCTGTATGTATTAGGAAATTCTGCACTAAGACAACTAATGATGAAACCAAAAGCGTTGCCACCCCTGCTCTCTACACCGATTTCACAAAGTTACCAGATGAAGATGTTGAAGCCAAGCGCATGGCTATCTTCAAAAGATCCCCACCACCGTCATCAACAATTGTTATTTGTAAATTCTAGCATACAGGGGGGACGGGTACGCCGCAACAGCCATGGCTGGTAACATGGCACCAGTCATGTGAAGACCAGTACCCCTCGAGCTTATAGCTTGGGATAGTACCTCTGATGCTGGACATTAATTAACAAAATTTATCTAGGGGAGAATGTGAAGGAACAAATTATGAAAGATTCTCCATTTTGTGCTTTGACTCCATTTTCTTGCTGGTCAAAGATAAATTCTGTTATTTCATTATATAGAAGGTTACAGCTGCCATGAAGTAATTTTATCTTGTTTTTCACAAGCCTGTTATTCAACTAGGCTATGGTTTATAATTGGTATAAAGACCTTGAGTTTTCTCACTCGAGCCAGATAAGAGACTCGTGGGTGTATCGCTATACAAGACTGAGGCATCTGTTAATATCTTTTTTATGCCAAAAAGACACGACCATATCTGTAGTTTCCATTTTTCCTGTATCCTCATGGGTTAAGTTTTTCCTGCATTCTTATAGGTTAAGAACTGTGAGCGTGTTCTTATGCTCATTGGTTGAAGTATAATTTCTATGACTATAAAAACTCATACACAATAAACGGGGGCCAGAGATCTGCTCGATCCCCATACAGAGGCACGAGTCTCCGTCTGGTCATTTTCAGTTGCCGGCAACGCCCTGTAGATTAATTTGGAAATCACTGAGTCAACCGTGAAGGATCACTTTAGATCCGCCCTCAACAGTTTTATGAGAAAATGTGCTGGTCATGACGTAAGCAACGTAAAAGGAAGGTCAAAGTTGACTTAAAGTATCACACACTGGTTTGGGGTCGTCTTTTTTAAATTTTTTTAATAATCTTTCCATAGTTATCTTTTAGGGAGGAGGCTTATGATTTTTCAATTTAGAAACATGAAAAAAGTAAGAAACAAATGACAATTTCATGTTTCCTTCACTATGGCAGATATTCAGACATCTAAAGTGAATCATGTCTTTCCTAATAACACACTACATAGTGAGATATTAGAAAACGCACACAAGTGACCTTGCCCAAAGCAACTGTTCACTATACTTCACAGAAAGTAAGTTGCCAGAAGACATAGAACATTTTTCTTTAGTTACTGTATGTACATACTAGTTCTTGGAACAGACAACAAAAAGAAATCACTGTTTGTTTTGATTTGTGTTTTTGCGAAGTCAAAATTCTCCAAGAAGAATAATCAACAGAACCTTTAACTATACTTTAAAATCTTACCAAGAACTATAAATACAGTATGTCCATGGGCTGTGACAAAATTACACCTTACATCAGAAATCTTTTTGCTACTTTTTTGCAAGATATGAATAGGGTTTTAACATTTTTAAAGAATTTACTAGTCCTTTTCCTCTCTGAAGAGACAATTTGCAAATTTCCCAGAGGAGCATTCAGGCTTTAAGTCTCCTCATCTCGGCATGCTTAACATGTCATTCTCCGCAAGGAGAAACAATATTTATTGGATCCCGATCAGACGCCTCTCAATCAGCCAAACCAGATCTCCACTTTGCACTGACAAGGGGCAGTACCCCTAAACACAGTATCTACAAATTGAGATTCTGGTTTGGCTATTATCCTAAGTCATGTGACAAGTCTCGTTAAAGGGTTGACATTGACTGTTAGGATTGCTACTTCCAATAAGTGACACTAGAGTTCTAGTCTTCTTCCTCTCTGAAGAGACAATTTGCATATTTCCCAGAGAAGCATTGTGGCTTTAAGTCTCCTCATCTCAACATGCTTATCATGTCACTCTCCGCAAGGAGAAACAATACTACTTGGATCCCGATTAAAAAATTTACAGAACTTCAGTGAATCAAAAATTTGAACCAATTCCACAATATGTGAACTCTACGTTATCCTGAATATTTTAGATTGTCAAGTGACCCTAAAATAAAGTTTTTACTTTCTTGTACAGCTGTATGTTCATATGTGTTATATCTTCTCGCTTTAGGATACATTTCTTTTTTTTTAGAATTTAGAGATAAAGTTAGAGTTACAAGAAAAGACACTCACTCAAGTAAAAGAATAACATTAAGTAAATGAAATTGAGGTATCCCACCCCACCCCTCCCTCCAAAAAAACAAATCTTACTTAATAGTGTTAATGTAATGTGAATATTTTTGAGGTTCCACGGGCCAGATTCTTTCAGAACATAACATCCAAACCTGAGGATCATGTTGCTGGTATCACATATATATTGTAATATGTTATAGAGGGTCTGTAAATACAAAAGGATCCAGAGTCCAGGGGAGTGATGTAACACTCTGTTCAGGGGACATTTCTATCTGGATGTTTTTATTTTATTTTTTTATGCAAGTTTTTTCATTAACCACTTAGTGACGGAGCCAAATTTTTGAAATCTGACCAGTGTCACTTTATGTGGTAATAACTCTGCAACGCTTCACCAAATCCCAGTGATTTTGAGAATGTTTTTTCGTGACACATTTTACTTTATGATAATGGTAAAGTTAGGTCAATATGTTTTGTGTTTATTTATAAAAAATATCAAAAATTTGAGAAAAATTTTAAAAAAATTAGCAATTTTCAAAATTTGAATAATTATCCCTTTAATCCAGATGGTGATACCACAGCAAACCATTAATAAATAACATTTCCCTCATGTCGGCTTTACATCCGCACCATTTGTAAAATGTTATTTTATTTTGTTAGCATTTTAGGAGGTTTAAAAATGTAGCAGCAATTTTTCATTTTTTTCAAGGAAATTTACTAAATTTATTTTTTAGGGGCTTATCCATGTTTGAATTGACTTTAGGGGTCTCATATATTGGGAAACCCCCAAACGTGATACCATTTCAAAAACAGCACTTCCTGACAAATCGAAAACTGCTGTCAGGTAGTTTATTAACCCTTCAGGTGCTTCACAGGAATTAATGCAAAGTGGTATGACAGAAGTGAAAATGTGTATTTTTACCACCTAAATGCCTCTAACTTCTGAACAGATTACTACACCCGGCAGACTCTAAAGGTACCGTCACACAAAAAACAAACAGTACATACTTACATTCCAGTGTCTGTCCCCCGTCGCTGTGTCAGCGCCAGCCGGCCATAAAGCAGAGCACAGCGGTGACGTCACCGCTGTGCTTTACGGCCGGCCGGCGCTCACAGTCAGTGAGGGAAGCTGACGGCGAGGGGACAGACACCGGAATGTAGGTATGTACTGTTTGTTTTTTTTTACATTTACAATGGTAACCAGGATAAACATTGGGTTACTAAGCGCGGCCCTGCGCTTAGTAACCCGATGTTTACCCTGGTTACCAGTGAAGACATCACTGAATCGGCGTCACACACGCCGATTCAGCGATGTCTGCGGGAGATCCAGCGACGAAATAAAGTTCTGGCCTTTCTGCTCCGACCAACGATGTCACAGCAAGATCCAGATCGCTGCTACGTGTCAAACACAACGATATCGCTATCCAGTACCCAGGACGCTGCTATCGTTGTTAAGTTGTTCAGTGTGAAGGTACCTTAAAGGTGCTATTTGGTCATGAATTGCCATGGCAAACATCAGGATCACAAAATCATGATCTGAGGGCACCAATTGGGATAAAGAGGAAGCCCCCACACTAGATGCTGCTGTAAATAGTAGTCACTATTTACAGCAGCATCTAAGGGGTTAAACAGATTTGGATGGTGCAAACATTGATCGTGGCTGATACAGCAATCTGTCAGCTATAGTAGACAGCCGACAGATGCTGGATTGTTAACTGTATGGGGAGGCTATTCTCTTATATGTCAGGTCAGTTAAAAGACGTATTGGCTGTCATTAAGGGGTTAAACAACAGTACAATATTTGAAGAGACCAGGGTTTAAAGAGTAACCATTGTTTTAAAGCTACACAAGGGAATTTCAATTAATAAAAAGAAAAAACCCAAAAAGAGTGTTTATACAAAAAATATAAATTTATTTCGACATAAAATATTCATAATTATAACAAGGTAAAGCTAATCGTGCAGGGTAGGGGGAGTAGCTATCCACATATCACAATGGTATAGGTATAATCAATAAGTAGTCAAATCTAGGTGAAAAGTACCAGAAAAAATTTACCAATAGATACCATAATATAGTCACAGGCATATATTAAGCAGCACAGATGTAAAGAGATCTCAATTAGCCCAGTAAAAAACGCGCCTCCTGAAGAAGATCGGCGAAACGCGCGTTGAGGCGGCAGGCAGGGGTCCGGTTACCACACTTCTGAATAGGTAATTTATGCAAGCATACTATCTTTATTAAATAGCCTACTGATATTACAGCGCTATCCCTAGACACAGCACTTGCTGTAACTCTTTTTGCACTATGTCACTTTATGTCTATAGATTTACGCTGATCTTACTGGGCTAATTGAGATCTCTTTACATCTGTGCTGCTTAATATATGCCTGTGACTATATTATGGTATCTATTGGTAAATTTTTTCTGGTACTTTTCACCTAGATTTGACTACTTATTTATTATACCTATACCATTGTGATATGTGGATAGCTACTCCCCCTACCCTGCACGATTAGCTTTACCTTGTTATAATTATGTATATTTTATGTCGAAATAAATTTATATTTTTTGTATAAACACTCTTTTTGGGTTTTTTCTTTTTATTAATTGAAATTCCCTTGTGTAGTACATGTATCATTAGAGTGATCCACTTTGATGGATATTTTTTGGTGGAATTAGATGTTCTAATTGTTTTAAAGCTGTCAGCTGTTTTGGCTGATATAAGATGCGGCCACTGCATTTCAGGGCTTATCTACAGCATTCTATAATGCTGTAGATAAGCCCCGGTCTGACCAGAAAGAGAAGAGAAATAAGGGGGGTGGTCCGGTACGATGGGAGTCGCAGGTCCGAGTCCTCCCATCTTCTTGCGATGCCGCCCTCCTGTTGCTTCATTGCTCCCCGGCATCGAGCTCCTGCTCAGGTGTACTTATCTGCCCGGTTGAGGGCAGAGCAAAATACTGCAGTGCGCAGGCGCTGGGCCTCTCTGACCTTTCCCAGGGCCTCAACAGGGCAGATAAGTACGCCTGCGCAGGAGCGCGTTGCCAGGGAGCAATGAAGCAACAGGAGGGCGGCATCGCAAGAAGATGAGAGGCGCCGGACCCGGATCTGTGACACCCAGGGGACCGAACCGCCTTACCCCCCCCCCCCCCGGGTGATTATAATAAAACTTATTTTTCTTATCTTTCAGGTCGGACAAGGAGCTTATCTACAGTATTATAGAATATCCAAGTATATTCACTTTTTGTATTGAAGAATTGAAATAAACTAATTTTGTGAGAAGCAGTTGTATGTGCACTTAATATTCTGTAGGCGTCATATAACAAATCTGTACACCAAGGATCGATAAATACAGTTGTGCATGGGATAAAGATATATTTTTAATAAGGTTTGCAAACCTGTAATGTTACCTATTCTAAAATTCTAAAAAGATGAAAGAACCTATATCATACCACCTTTTTTTTATAGATTTCCTTTCCTCCGTGTATCTCATCTATGTGAGGCCCCTTTTAACTCTCATCTAAATCTAAGTACTGTTTTGTGCCCTTTTAAGTCTATGCACCAAGTAAGAAATTAAATGTAATCTTTCTAATGGTTCATTTAGACACATCAGAAGCTGAGACCACTTTGATAATTTAATCAAATCATGTCTTGTCAACGTTTCCAAGAATCAGACGAGAATTAAATATTGTTATTACACCATATGCCTATGAGGAAAGGTTATTTTACAGTGTATACAGTATATTGACTTTGTAGACAACATAGACTATGCTGACATATTTACACTTTTATTTTATTTCTTTACTATAGGCCACCACACTACAATGGATTGACTTCTGAAGTTGTCAAATAATTTTATACCTCAGATAAACTGAACATCTGGTATGGAAAACGCATAATGATCATCATTTTCTAAGATACAGTAGCATGAGAATATTGCAGTATTTAATGATATTCCTGTAGAAACCCTGATGCGGCAACATTTAGGTCTAGAGCATTTTTTGCTTTGTTAGAAGTCATGGATGATAACTCTGAAAAGCTTAATTTAATCTGGTTGATTTTTATCATACATCAGATAAAGATAAAATATCAGATCCATAAAACATCCTTAAAGATGGCCTATCAGCTCCCGGGAAACCTCTTAAAGTAAATGGAGACCAAATATGAATCTCTCTCAAATGAGTAATTTAGAAAAATAAAAACATATTTGTTCACTATTGTGTTTCTGGGCTTGGGAGAGTGGAAAATTTAAATAACATAGGAGAGTCTTTTTATGTAGATACATATCTGGCAAAATCAGATTAATCCCGGTATGGCCATTTGGAGTGGTTAGGCTGCTGCTATTTCTTTGATGTATGTAGTAAGTGACAGAGATGAAACCTTTACAAGCTGCTGTGTCCTCCTATTAGCAGCTCAACCTTCCATAATCAGCTATGTCCTCTTCCTTTAGCTTATCTGCAGAATACACAGACCATCTTATTACATATATCATAAATAGCAATAGTCAGAGTCAAGTAAGGTTCAGACTCCTGGTTGAAGAGGAGGAAATGTTTTGCCTGATTGGCATCTCACTGATTGATTGCTTGTTGGGATGCATTTATGAAATGATTCATCATATTTGAGAATCTGTTTAGGGGAATTTATTAGAAAAATAGATGAATCAATTCTCCCAATGTGTTCAATGGATAAGCGACTTGACAAAACAGGTACAGAACTATTAAATTCTCTTTAAGTATACTTCATTCCTTTAATT
Organism: Ranitomeya imitator; assembly: GCF_032444005.1. NCBI lineage: Eukaryota > Metazoa > Chordata > Amphibia > Anura > Dendrobatidae > Ranitomeya > Ranitomeya imitator. The sequence continues at coordinate 77,256,575 of NC_091283.1, read as the reverse complement.
AATAATCTCCGGTGTCACATTCCCCTATATATTCATTTCATTTAACATAAATAATCTGGCAAGGCCCAGGTGGTCTAATATCAATGTTATATTCCGAGCTTGTCAATGCCAATAGTTATAATAACCCTCTTCCTGCACTTGAAAGATGAAAGTCACAAACCTCTTCTCTACTCAAAGAACAGCCCTCAGTTCTAAAGTTACATTTATATGTTTCACCGGCCATCAATGAAGATCTAATTGAATTGTACATAATACATCAATATTACCTTACACCCATATTACCTGCATAAGATAGGTAGATCCCTAAATGCCCAATATGAATTGTAATTACCCTATTTCTAACATATGATATGGGATTGCTCCAGTAGGTAAACCTTCTGAACAAGGACATATGGTATCATTACATATTTACAGTACTTATATATAGCTACATCCATATTTTCAGATGGTCTCAAAAAGTAGTAGACTACATTTTTGTGGCCATCTAAACATGGGAAAATTAGAAAAAAGCACTAACGTGATCCATTTGAGCTCCATTTGTGCCATTGCCATCTATAGGCACAATGTAAGGGCAAAGAATCCAAATAAACATCATCATATGGGAGTCCAATGCATAGATTTACGTATACATAATATAAAGTATAGCAGTGATAAGGCTCAGATAATGATCATTACCCCTGAGGAAGCCACATGTTGTGGCGATACGCGTGGGGCTCCTGCTCCTTATATCAATCATGGCCGCTTATAGGTCCCACTAATGATTGACTTTATCTTCTAGCTTGTCAGCTTTTTTTTACTTGTTTTCCCTGGCTATACATACTCTGCCACACTTGCATTTTTTGCGTTTGTTGCCTGTGGGAGTTATTTGTAATATTCTGACTTCCATAGTGCATACTATTTTGACTTGTATACATTAGTCTATCCTTGACTTGTCTGAGCCTCATCACTACTATAGTTTATATTATGTATACCTAGGTCTAAGCATTGGACTCCTAATTGATGATGATGATGGAGGAAGATCTATGGTATTTACCTGGACACTTCTGGTGGTTATCTTAGTCTTTCTTTGTTTTTCTACATGTTTTTAATATATATATCTTATGTTTGTTCTTGTTGTTTAATAAAGATTTATTCATATTTTTACATTTTAGTGATCCTGACTATTTTGCGCACTTCTTTTTGTATACATTCAGATTGTCAGAAATAAATAATGTATGTCATTGGAATAAGGGGATCCATAGTGAATCTGTGTGAATGTATACGGATATCTCAGTACAAAGACATAGCCTGATCCTCTAAGCTCCAAGTGAAAAATCTAAAACAAAATCTTCTTAAAGGGAATATCTGGGACTTTGTGAAAAACAAAAAATGTGCCTAAGCACTAACAGGCTGGTAGTTGCCACCTACCTGCCTGCTGTGCCCGGAGCCGTGCCCCGTTCTTCACTGGCACAGAGTAGTCACAGACCGCTCCTGCCGGCGATTCAGCTGCTTCTGCTGGCGATTCAGATGCTTCTGCTGATATCGCGCTCTGTTGACAGGGTGGGATTTCTGGCATCATTCTGATTGACAGCCAGATTCCCGCTGCCTAACTGGGGGGCATGACGTCGGCAGTCACGCCCCATAGACAGAGCAGGGCAGAAAAAATGGTGGCGTACTGTTGTCGTTACGTCAGCAGAGGCAGCTGAATCCCTAGCAAGAGTTATCTATGACGGCTCCGTGCCAGCAAAGAACGGCGCTGCACATAACAGGCAAGTAGGTAGCAACAACCTGCCAGTTAGTGCTCAGGCACTTTTTTTTGTATTTCTCAAAGTCCTGGATATCCCCTTTAATAATCACATATCATTTATGTGATAGTGTGACATCACATTCTGCCCACACTGGCTATCTGGTTTATTTAAAATCTCTATATTTCAAGCCTTCATTATGGGTCCGACATTGGCTTACAACTACCCATAGATGGCAGCAGAGAGACAGTTTTCTTCCTTTTGTCTAATTTACATAATTAAAAAGTGTTAAAAGGCAAGTTATTCATCAATATTGAATGCTATATCCACTCATTCCACTAATATATAGTCCTATGTTGGGTAACTATAATGATTTCCATGTGAGTTTTTCAGATAAATGTTAGATTAGATTATACCTGTGATGATAATTTTCAGAAGATGTTTTATAGAAAATAATTTTTTGACCTTTTTGCTATTCAAATTAACAAGTACCAAACAGTTTTTCTTATAAAAACAAATGGAAGAAATTTTCGTACATTTTCAATTTCTGCATTGTCCCTTTTCACTGTAAATTGATCCATATTTCTGTGTAACGCTTCACCTTGAGGATATAAGGAACACGCCTGTCATCGGTATGTGGACACACTGCAATGGAGATGTACTCTAAAGCAACAGAAGGGCCTTTGTTACATGGCTCCTACAAGATAATAATCACTATGATCTGTGTGTTTAGTGATCAGTGAGTAATAATATAAAGGCACATCTGCACTCCAAATGGTACAATAAATTGTGGCATTTTGATAATAGAACTTAAAGGTAGGGTTGAGCGACTTAGTTTTTTAGGGTCGAGTCGGGTCAAAAGTCGAGTCGAGTGGAATCGGCCGATTATCGCGAAAAGTCGGGGATCGACCGAAACACGAAACCCAATGCAAGTCAATGGGGTGCATAGTCGGCAGTGAGTGGAGGCCAGGAAAACACCTACAGTGCCCATTTTAATGGCAAAAACATCCATTCTTGTCACTGAAGCTTGTCAATCTTAATTTACCTTATAATAATAGTAAGGCATTGGAAATTGGGGGTCATTTGGCTAAAGTTGTGGGGGGTAGGGCTGGTTTAAGTATTTAGTGGGCCCAGGAAATCTGGACCACGTCACGGCAGTGGAGCAGGGAGAGGTAAGTATTTAAACTTTGCAAGTGCTGTGATCCTGAGCAAGCAGGGGGGGCCCACTCGTTGGCATTGGCACTGGCACAGGGCCCCTCAAAGTACGGCGGTGTGTTTGCACGGCGGGGGCGCCTCCCACCGGCAGCGACACTTTTGCGTACAATGAGGGGCCCTGTGCCAGCGACGTCGCCAACGAGTATTCCTCCCCCCACCTGATGAAGGAACCTGCACTTTCATCTGCACCTTCCTCTTTGTCCCCGTCTAAGGTGATATGGTATGCGGGAAGGGGAACCTGACTTTCAGCAGGGTCACATTCTGGCTGTGTAGCGTGCACAGGGAATGTAGCGTTCTGGGTCAATGTACCAGCAGACTCATCTATCACTGGCTGTGCAATGGGCAGGATGAGGAGGAAACACAGATATAGGCCCAAATAATAAAGTGGGCTAAATGCAGTTCAAAATTGGTAACAGGACTAACCAGGGGGTATTGCTTTGTTCAGTGGAGTACAACTGTAATGAGAGGCTGACACAGTGAGTAGGCCCAAATCAGTAAGTAGGCTAAATGGAGTTCAAAATTGGTAACAGAAGTAAACAGGCGGCACTGTTCAGTGTAGGAGAACATCAAGGGCCGTTAGTAGGGCCAACAAAACAAGTAGGCCAAATGCAGTATTATATTAAAAACAATTTAACGAGAGCCTGAAGATAGAAGCTAGGGAAAGGCAACCTGGAGAACACCTTGGAGCGGAAGACACCGTTTGTAGAATCCAGACCCAACTTGTAGGCCTAATGCAGTGTTGTTTCAACAACTACTTAACAAGAGCTTCAAGATAGAAGCTAGGGAGAGGCAACCTGGAGAACACCTTGGAGCAGCAGACACCGTCTCTACAACCCAGACCCAACTTGTAGGCCTAATGCAGTGTTGTTTCAACAACTACTTAACGAGAGCTTCAAGATAAAAGCTAGGGAGAGGCAACTGTTGTGAATTCTGTGGTCAAGCTCCCTCCTGTGGTCATGAGTGGTACTTCGGCTGGTTCTGTCTATGAGCTTCCTCTGGTGGATGTGAGTGGGGCTGCGGCTTCTGAGTTTCCTTCCTCAGGTGACGAGGTTAAGTCGTTAGGTGCTGCTCTATTTAACTCCACCTAGTTCTTTGTTCCTGGCCTCCAGTCAATGTTCCAGTATTGGTCTGGCTCTCTCCTGGATCGTTCTTGTGGCTTTTCTGCCCTGCATAAGCTAAGTTTTGCTTGTGTTACTTTTGTTTGCTATATTTTCTGTCCAGCTTGCTATATTGGTTTTTCTTGCTTGCTGGAAGCTCTGAGACGCAGAGGGAGCACCTTCGTACCGTTAGTCGGTGCGGAGGGTCTTTTTGCCCCCTCTGCGTGGTTGTTTGTAGGTTTTTGTGCTGACCGCAAAGCTATCTTTCCTATCCTCGGTCTATTCAGTAAGTCGGGCCTCACTTTGCTGAAATCTATTTAATCTCTGTGTTTGTATTTTCATCTTTACTCACAGTCATTATATGTGGGGGGCTGCCTTTTCCTTTGGGGAATTTCTCTGAGGCAAGGTAGGCTTGTTTTTCTATCTTCAGGGCTAGCTAGTTTCTCAGGCTGTGCCCGAGGCGCCTAGGCCTGGTCAGGAGCGCTCCACGGCTACCTCTAGTGTGGTATGATAGGATTAGGGATTGCGGTCAGCAGAGTTCCCACGTCTCAGAGCTCGTCCTATGTTAGTAACTATCAGGTCACTTTGTGTGCTCTTAACCACTAGGTCCATTGTGGTTCTGAATCACCAGTTCATAACAGGTAACCTGGAGAACACCTTGGAGCGGCAGACACCGTCTCTACAACCAAGACCCAACTTGTAGGCCTAATGCAGTGTTGTTTCAACAACTACTTAATGAGAGCTTCAAGATAGAAGCTAGGGAGAGGCAACCTGGAGAACATCTTGGAGCGGCAGACACCGTCTCTACAACCCAGACCCAACTTGTAGGCCTAATGCAGTGTTGTTTCAACAACTACTTAATGAGAGCTTCAAGATAGAAGCTAGGGAGAGGCAACCTGGAGAACACCTTGGAGCGGCAGACACCGTCTCTACAACCAAGACCCAACTTGTAGGCCTAATGCAGTGTTGTTTCAACAACTACTTAATGAGAGCTTCAAGATAGAAGCTAGGGAGAGGCAACCTGGAGAACAATATTGGAGCGGCAGACACCGTCTCTACAACCAAGACCCAACTTGTAGGCCTAATGCAGTATTGTTTCAACAACTACTTAATGAGAGCTTCAAGATAGAAGCTAGGGAGAGGCAACCTGGAGAACACCTTGGAGCGGCAGACACCGTCTCTACAACCCAGACCCAACTTGTAGGCCTAATGCAGTGTTGTTTCAACAACTACTTAAAGGGAACCTGTCACCCCATTTTCAGATTACTCGGCTTCAGGAAAATGGCCGCCGCGATGTCCATCTGCGCACGCGCGGCATCCCGTGGCCATTTTCCTAAAGCCCCGGGAAGCAGGAGACTCCATCTGCACACGCGCGGCCTCAGGAAGATGGCCACGCCCACCGAGAAACCGCTGAATAGCGGCGAGCGCGCTCTTTTTCTACAGCTGCGCAGTGCATTCGACACTTGCGCATGCGAGAAGCACTACGCCACCAACGGGAACATAAGCAAGATCTGCGGGAAGAAACAGCGCTGTGACCACGCCCATCCGACCTGACCAGCCTGACTGACAGGCGAAAAAGGCCACTTTTGTAAGGTATTTCGGTAGCATAGGTAGGGAATCAGGGGACAAAAAATACCCTATTGTAAAGCACAGCTCAGGCCCTATTTAACGGTATTTTTATCTCCTACTGAAAAACGGGGTGACAGGTTCCCTTTAATGAGAGCTTCAAGATAGAAGCTAGGGAGAGGCAACCTGGAGAACACCTTGGAGCAGCAGACACCGTCTCTACAACCAAGACCCAACTTGTAGGCCTAATGCAGTGTTGTTTCAACAACCACTTAACGAGAGCTTCAAGATAGAAGCTAAGGAGAGGCAACTTGGAAAACACCTTGGAGCGCAGACACCGTCTCTACAACCAAGACCCAACTTGTAGGCCTAATGCAATGTTGTTTCAACAACTACTTAACGGGAGCTTCAAGATAGAAGCTAGGGAGAGGCAACCTGGAAAACATCTTGGAGCGGCAGACACCGTCTCTACAACCAAGACCCAACTTGTAGGCCTAATGCAGTGTTGTTTCAACAACTACTTAATGAGAGCTTCAAGATAGAAGCTAGGATGAGGCAACCTGGAGAACACCTTGGAGCGGCAGACACCGTCTCTACAACCAAGACCCAACTTGTAGGCCTAAAGCAGTGTTGTTTCAACAACTACTTAATGAGAGCTTCAAGATAGAAGCTAGGGAGAGGCAACCTGGAGAACATCTTGGAGCGGCAGACACCATCTCTACAACCCAGACCCAACTTGTAGGCCTAATGCAGTGTTGTTTCAACAACTACTTAATGAGAGCTTCAAGATAGAAGCTCAGGAAAGGCAACCAGGAGAACACCTTGGAGCGGCAGACACTGTTAGTAGGCCCCAACCAAACTAGTAGCCCCACTGCAGTTGTTCGATTAAAAAACTATTTAACAAGAGCCTGAAGATAGAAGCTCAGCAAAGGCAATCAGGAGAACACCTTGGAGCGGAAGACTCAGTTTGTAGACCACAACGAAACTTGTGGCCCCAATGCAGTTTTATAATTCTGACAGGCTGAAAACCAGCCTTTTTTTTTTTTAGAGGAGGACAGCTGTATTAAGTGGCGCAGACAGACACTGCTAGTAGGCCTTACACCACAAAGTAGGCTCACTGCAGGTTGAAAAAATGTTACATGGGTACACGGTCGGCATTGATGTGCTCAGCGGAGAACAAATGGTAGGAGGGACCGCAGACACACTTAGTAGGCCTAAAATTAAAAAAAATAGGCTCAAAGCATCTACGATTATGTGGCAGGGGTACACAGGCAGCATTGGTGTGGTCAGCGAAGGACGATTGGAAGGAGTGTCTGACACAGTTAGTACTCCCAAAAAATAAATAGATGTTAATGTCTCGCAAAACAACAAAACCAAAAAACAAAAGGGTGGCATACTTAGGTAGAGGGGTGGGCTCCTCTGCTGAGTTTCAGACAGAGTAATTTGGCGCTAAGTATTTACTGGTGTCAATATAGGACACTGACCCTGACTATTTTAACTAGCATCATACATGTCAACAAATTGGTATTGTCAGTGCCAGGCATTGAAGGATGTCAGTGCATAGACTAAACATTGGTGGAGCTGTGAGAGATAATTTTGCAAGTGGTAGAGCACTGTTTGAGCTGGGGGGGAACTCTCTTGTGGCCGGCGGTACAGGCCCAGGGTCCTTCATGTTACAACGGTGAGTCTGAAATTGGGTGCGAGCCACCACCGGCAGAGACACTTTATTGTACTATGAGGGACCCAGTGGCCGTGCCGTTGACCAAAAGCGAGCACACCCACCTCTTCAGACAAACGGCACTCTCAAGGGTGCTTGCGCCAAGTGGCGAGACCACGGCCCCGTGGGGGGAGTTAGCCCTATTAGGGAGGTGTAAACATGTCGTATGCTGGACAAACAGCTGCTACAAATAAAGAGATTGGAACAGTCAGTAAGACCAGTCCACAAGCAAGACCTTTTTATAGGAAAGCTAGGTGTCAGCCGGGAAAGGTGGGGCAAAATAATTAGAAATCCATAAGTGGTTGATTTTAATGAAGGTTAGATCATCAACATTTTGGGTAGCCAGACGAGTCCTTTTTTTGGTCAATATTGAACCAGCAGCACTGAATACTCTTTCTGATAGCACACTAGCTGCTGGGCAAGCAAGCTCCTGCAATGCATATTCTGCCAATTCAGGCCAGGTGTCTATTTTGGATGCCCAGTAATCAAATGGGAATGACGGTTGAGGGAGAACAGCGATAAGGGATGAAAAATAGTTAGTAACCATACTGGACAAATGTTGTCTCCTGTCACTTTGAATTGATGCTGCAGTACCTGTCCTGTCTGCGGTCATTGCGAAATCACTCCACAACCTGGTCAGGAAACCCCTTTGTCCAACGCCACTTCTGATTTGTGCAACTCTAACACCTCTGCCCTGTTGCCCCCTGCAGCTCGTGTGAGAACCATCACCGGCGCTGTGTCCTGGGAATGCCTGAATCAAACGGTCTACAAGAGTTGCTTGTTTGGTTGCTAATATTTGTTCGAGGTTCTCATGTGGCATGATATTTTGCAATTTGCCTTTATAGCGAGGATCAAGGAGGCAGGCCAACCAGTAATCGTCATCGGTCATCATTTTAATAATGCGTGGGTCCCTTTTGAGGATACGTAAGGCATAATCCGCCATGTGGGCCAAAGTTCCAGTTGCAAAATCTGCAGTTGTGCTGGGTTGAGGGGCAGTTTCAGGCAAATCTACGTCACTTGGGCACCAAAAAAGAAAGCATGAAGAGGCTGGATCACAACCGAGTAAGCATATAAAAACAATGAATTTATTAGTATCAAAAACATATAAAACATACACATAACATCTACAATAATATGGTGAGATACAGTAACAATGAGATCATAACATAGCCAGAGACTAGAGTGACTCCCCACTGAATGACTATCAGAACAATCACACTAGTGCGTATAATCTAAACATGACAAATTGTACTTACAGCCGCTAATCTGGCTCATATGCAGGATCTAATACGTATATATATCCACTCGGCCCCTAGCCACATATAAATAACGGTCAAGTTCCCCTATATCATGTAGCTAGCACGGCTCCACATACAATTGTAAAAAATCTCTTATTATACCTGCTGTCATGTTGGTCACCAGAAAGAGAAGGGGGGGTCACTCAGCCAAAGCGCACCTCGACGCGCGTTTCGCTGTCTTACCAGCTTCGTCAGGAGGTATGGTGTGGATGTTGCCTCGGTCTTATATAGCCGGAACTGATCACTCAATTACCGGCATGTGTGTGTGGAATCGCGCATCGGCGCCATGATGCGTCGTCACTAGAAGAGACCGCGCTCAGTACGCGCGTCATCCGGTCACATGCCCAGGTCATATGACCCGGCATGTAACCAGGGCGACGCGACGCCACAACAGAGCACCTCTCCACAGCGCCGACACAGCGCATGCGTGCCGTGCGCCAGCACAACACAACAGAATATAGGTAGCTCCTCCCAAAGGTAGTGAATATCCGGGGCTCACTAATTTACACTCATATCGCCTAAAGTTACGGCGTATCTGATTATAAGGTGAGTGATAGGTGCCATATACCGGAATTCTTAGTAGAACAGTAACCTAACTGCAATTCTAAACATACCCATAACCTTCTAAATACCCTAATACAGGATCTACATAGTGGTGTATGATAGCTAAATAATAACGACATCACATCAAATACATACAGGAATATATAACATAACACAGTAACAATGGGACCATATACATATGGATAAACATCAACTGCATATACATTTGAAAATGGAGCAAATTGTCCAGTCTCTCATTTAGGGATGTTTTCACATATAACAGTAATGTAGGGATCCATTTCCAGATAGATGATGTGACCATAGTGTTCATACGATATTGCAATGATGGTCCACAATGTCTGTTAAAATACTGTAGTGAGATAACAAATATATAATATAAGCAAAAGTTATTGATATCTCGCACCACCCAAAAGCGAACTTAATGACTGTTGGACAAGAGGTATTATGCCAACACCGTATCATGGAGAAAACGACAAAAAGAACAATGGGAAGGGAAAGAAACACAAATATATACAAAATAAAAACATAAAATACAAAAGACCACAACTAAAATTCGCGCTAACCTAAAAAGGATTTAAAGCTAACATACTCGTTAAGGCCCTTGGGGGCAACTGTGTCCAGATCTACCATCCATCTGGTTTCTCTTTTAAGTAGCTCCTTCTTATAATTCCCCCCTCTGATCCCCAGTTGGACACGGTCAATTCCTCTCACTTTGAACCATTTAGGATTGCTGTTATGATGTAACCTGAAGTGTTTGGGTACAGTTTTTAACGTGTCTATATCTACTGCCAGGGCTCCGTTTCTTATGTCACGTACATGTTCCAAAATCCGCACCCGCAGCTCACGTGTGGTCATTCCAATGTAGATAAGACCGCACCCACATTTGGCATAGTACACCACATTCTCGGTTTTGCAATTGATGTGGTGTGTAATGGAAAAGGTTTTGGTAGAGTCACTATTCTCAAATGAAAATGTCCTTTCCATGAATTTACATGCCGAACATCCTCCACACTGGAATGACCCCCATTTTGGACCCGCAGTTCCAGAAAACACTGGCCTGTGCGGAGCCACATAATGGCTTCTAGTCAACAAATCTTTAAGATTCCTTGACCTCCGCCATGTAATTGAAGGATATTGAGAAATGTACGGTTCAACATCTTCATCTGCCCGGAGCACAGGCCAGTATTTTCTCAAAATGTCAGATATTACTCTCCACTCGGAGTTGAAATTGGTAATAAACCGTACAGGTTGGTTATCAAAACGTGTTCTAGACACATTGTGTCGAGACTGGGCCAAGAGAGTTTCCCTTGGCGTAAATTTCGCCCTCCTATATCCAGCACGTATGGCTCTATGATTGTACCCTCTATCAAGCTAGGATATTGAAGAACAATCTTCAGCAGAGAGGGTACAATCATAGAGCCATATGTGCTGGATATAGGAGGGCGAAATTTACGCCAAGGGAAACTCTCTTGGCCCAGTCTCGACACAATGTGTCTAGAACACGTTTTGATAACCAACCTGTACGGTTTATTACCAATTTCAACTCCGAGTGGAGAGTAATATCTGACATTTTGAGAAAATACTGGCCTGTGCTCCGGGCAGATGAAGATGTTGAACCATACATTTCTCAATATCCTTCAATTACATGGCGGAGGTCAAGGAATCTTAAAGATTTGTTGACTAGAAGCCATTATGTGGCTCCGCACAGGCCAGTGTTTTCTGGAACTGCGGGTCCAAAATGGGGGTCATTCCAGTGTGGAGGATGTTCGGCATGTAAATTCATGGAAAGGACATTTTCATTTGAGAATAGTGACTCTACCAAAACCTTTTCGATTACACACCACATCAATTGCAAAACCGAGAATGTGGTGTACTATGCCAAATATGGGTGCGGTCTTATCTACATTGGAATGACCACACGTGAGCTGCGGGTGCGGATTTTGGAACATGTACGTGACATAAGAAACGGAGCCCTGGCAGTAGATATAGACACGTTAAAAACTGTACCCAAACACTTCAGGTTACATCATAACAGCAATCCTAAATGGTTCAAAGTGAGAGGAATTGACCGTGTCCAACTGGGAATCAGAGGGGGGAATTATAAGAAGGAGCTACTTAAAAGAGAAACCAGATGGATGGTAGATCTGGACACAGTTGCCCCCAAGGGCCTTAACGAGTATGTTAGCTTTAAATCCTTTTTAGGTTAGCGCGAATTTTAGTTGTGGTCTTTTGTATTTTATGTTTTTATTTTGTATATATTTGTGTTTCTTTCCCTTCCCATTGTTCTTTTTGTCGTTTTCTCCAAGATACGGTGTTGGCATAATACCTCTTGTCCAACAGTCATTAGGTTCGCTTTTGGGTGGTGCGAGATATCAATAACTTTTGCTTATATTATATATTTGTTATCTCACTACAGTATTTTAACAGACATTGTGGACCATCGTTGCAATATCGTATGAACACTATGGTCACATCATCTATCTGGAAATGGATCCCTACATTACTGTTATATGTGAAAACATCCCTAAATGAGAGACTGGACAATTTGCTCCATTTTCAAATGTATATGCAGTTGATGTTTATCCATATGTATATGGTCCCATTGTTACTGTGTTATGTTATATATTCCTGTATGTATTTGATGTGATGTCATTGTTATTTAGCTATCATACACCACTATGTAGATCCTGTATTAGGGTATTTAGAAGGTTATGGGTATGTTTAGAATTGCAGTTAGGTTACTGTTCTACTAAGAATTCCGGTATATGGCACCTATCACTCACCTTATAATCAGATACGCCGTAACTTTAGGCGATATGAGTGTAAATTAGTGAGCCCCGGATATTCACTACCTTTGGGAGGAGCTACCTATATTCTGTTGTGTTGTGCTGGCGCACGGCACGCATGCGCTGTGTCGGCGCTGTGGAGAGGTGCTCTGTTGTGGCATCGCGTCGCCCTGGTTACATGCCAGGTCATATGACCTGGGCATGTGACCGGATGACGCGCGTACTGAGCGCGGTCTCTTCTAGTGACGACGCATCATGGCGCCGATGCGCGATTCCACACACACATGCCGGTAATTGAGTGATCAGTTCCGGCTATATAAGACCGAGGCAACATCCACACCATACCTCCTGACGAAGCTGGTAAGACAGCGAAACTCGCGTCGAGGTGCGCTTTGGCTGAGTGACCCCCCCTTCTCTTTCTGGTGACCAACATGACAGCAGGTATAATAAGAGTTTTTTTACAATTGTATGTGGAGCCGTGCTAGCTACATGATATAGGGGAACTTGACCGTTATTTATATGTGGCTAGGGGCCGAGTGGATATATATACGTATTAGATCCTGCATATGAGCCAGATTAGCGGCTGTAAGTACAATTTGTCATGTTTAGATTATACGCACTAGTGTGATTGTTCTGATAGTCATTCAGTGGGGAGTCACTCTAGTCTCTGGCTATGTTATGATCTCATTGTTACTGTATCTCACCATATTATTGTAGATGTTATGTGTATGTTTTATATGTTTTTGATACTAATAAATTCATTGTTTTTATATGCTTACTCGGTTGTGATCCAGCCTCTTCATGCTTTCTTTTTTGGTGCCCATTTATATAGTGATGGAGGGATCTTGGTGATAATATGAGGATATTTTTATTGGAAATCTACGTCACTTGTCTCCCTCAAAAAACCTGAACCCGGCCTTGCAATGCCACCAGTTGCTATTGGCCCCGGAGAAGCTTCCTCATTCAAAAAATACTCATCCCCATCATCCCCCTCGTCCTCCTCCTCTTCACCCGCTACCTCGTCCTGTAGACTGCCCTGACCAGACAATGGCTGACTGTCATCAAGGCTTCCCTCTTCCTCGGCTGCAGACGCCTGCTCCTTTATGTGCGTCAAACTTTGCATCAGCAGATGCATTAGGAGGATGCTCATGCTTATTATGGCGTTGTCTGCACTAACCAGCCGTGTGCATTCCTCAAAACACTGAAGGACTTGACACAGGTCTTGTACCTTCGACCACTGCACACCTGACAACTCCAACTGCCTGCCCGTGTATGTGTATCCTCCCACAAATACATAACAGCACGCCTCTGTTCGCACAGTCTCTGAAGCATGTGCAGTGTGGAGTTCCACCTTGTTGCAACGTCGATAATTAGGCGATGCTGGCGAAGGTTCAAAGACCGCTGATGGTTCTGCATACGGCTGGAGTGCACGGGCGAACGGCGGATATGCGAGCAAAGTCTGTGCACTTGGAGGAGCAGGTCAGGTAACCCCGGATAACTTTTCAGGAAGCACTGCACCACCAGGTTTAAGGTGTGAGCCAGGCAAGGAATGTGTTTCAGTTGTGAAAGGGCTATGGCAGCCATAAAATTCCTTCCGTTATCACTCACTACCTTGCCTGCCTCAAGATGTACAGTGCCCAGCCATGACTGAGTTTCTTTCTGCAAGAACTCGGACAGAACTTCCGCGGTGTGTCTGTTGTCGCCCAAACACTTCATTGCCAATACAGCCTGCTGACGCTTGCCACTAGCTGTCCCATAATGGGACACCTCGTGTGCAACAGTGGCAGCTGCGGATGGAGTGCTCGTGCGACTGCGGTCTGTGGACGAGCTCTCGCTTATGCAGGAGGACGAGGAGGAGGGGGGGCGAACACCTACAGCCAACTGTTTCCTAGACCGTGGGCTAGGCAGAACTGTCCCAATATTGCTGTCCCCTGTGGACCCTGCATCCACCACATTAACCCAGTGTGCCGTGATGGACACGTAACGTCCCTGGCCATGCCTACTGGTCCATGCATCTGTTGTCAGGTGCACCTTTGTACTCACAGATTGCCTGAGTGCATGGACGATGCGGTCTTTTACATGCTGGTGGAGGGCTGGGATGGCTTTTCTCGAAAAGAAGTGTCGACTGGGTAGCTCATAGCGTGGTTCAGCGTAGTCCATCAGGGCTTTGAAAGCTTCGCTTTCAACTAACCGGTAGGGCATCATCTCTAATGAGATTAGTCTAGCAATGTGGGCATTCATACCTTGTGTACGTGGATGCGAGGATGAGTACTTCCTTTTCCTAACGAGAGTCTCATGTAGGGTGAGCTGGACTGGAGAGCTGCAGATCGTGAAACTAGCGGGGGTGCCGGTGGACATGGCAGACTGAGAGAGGGTTGGAGATGGTATTCTTGCTGGTGCCCTACATGCAGTGTTTCCTACTATGAAACTGGTGATTCCCTGACTGCTTTGGCCTGGCGACGAAATATGCACATTTACTGCAGGTGGTGCAGGAAATGGTGGGCTTACAGTGAAGGAAGGGATGTAGCGTTGCTGACTAGCTTCATTGGCCGAGGGTGCTACAACCTTAAGGGACATTTGATAGTGAGTCCAGGCTTGCAAATGCATGGTGATTAAATGTCTACGCATGCAACTTGTATTTAGACTTTTAAGATTCTGACCTCTGCTTAAGGTAGTTGAACATTTTTGACAGATGACTTTGCGCTGATCATTTGGATGTTGTTTAAAAAATGCCCTCTTTCTACTATTGGATACCTTTTCAGGCATTGCAGACTGAGCTTCTTTATCCAGATGTCCACGCTGTCCTACAACTGGTTTTGGTTTTGCCACGCGTTTTTGGCCAGATACGGACCTGGCAGATGGAACCTGTTGCGATGTTGATGCCTTCTGCGGCTCCTCCTCCTCCGCTTCAGAGCTACTGCCGCCCGCACCCTGTTCCCCCAATGGCTGCCAATCGGGGTCAACAACTGGGTCATCTATGACCTCCTCTTCTATCTCGTGTGCAACTTCGTCTGTGTCACCGTGCAAGCCGGTGGTATAGCGTTCGTGACGGGGCACCATAGTCTCATCAGGGTCTGATTCTGGATCAGTACACTGCGAGGGCAATGTTGTGGTCTGAGTCAAAGGAACAGCATAGTAATCTGGCTGTGGCTGTGCATCTGTGCACTCCATGTCCGATTCAACTTGTAATGGGCATGGCCTGTTAATTGTTTCACTTTCTAACCCAGGAACGGTATGTGTAAAGAGCTCCATGGAGTAACCCGTTGTGTCGCCTGACGCATCCTTCTCTGTTGTTCTTGGTGAAGAAGACAAGGAAGCGACTTGTCCCTGACCGTGAACATCCACTAACGACGCGCTGCTTTTACGTTTAGCAGTTTCAGAAGAGGAGGCGAACGAGCTAGAGGCTGAGTCAGCAAGGAAAGCCAAAACTTGTTCTTGCTGCTCCGGCTTTAAAAGCGGTTTTCCTACTCCCAGAAAAGGGAGCGTTCAAGGCCTTGTGTAGCCAGACAATGAACCTGGCTCAACAACTCGAGACTTAGGTGCTATATTGCTTTTCCCACGACCACCTGATGCTCCACCACCACTACCATCATTACCAGCTGGCAATGACCGCCCACGACATATTCCACCAGACTTCCTCATTGTTTGAAAAACGTAACCAAACTAACGGTATTTGTTACTGTAAAACCAGTTACAAGGTGAACTCAAACTTCTGTTGGATTTATATATCCCTTTATAGGTGGGTGAGACTGCAGGGAAAATCAGGCCCAATGTATAACAGTACACAGTTTCAGTGGCAGACAGATATGCCACTAACAGGACTGACGCTGATGCAGACACCAACAATTAAAATCTCCCCCTTTTTATTTTTTCAGGGAGAATTTAAAAGAAATCTGGCCCAGTATTACACACTAAGTTTAATGTGGCACACAATTTGAGACAGGTGGCACACACAGGAGTGGCACTGAAGCAGAAATGCCAATCTTACTCTCCCACTATTTTTATTTTTTCAGGGAGAATTTAAAAGAAATCTGGCCCAGTATTACACACTAGATTTAATGTGGCACACAATTTGAGACAGGTGGCACACACAGGAGTGGCACTGAAGCAGAAATGCCAATCTTAATCTCCCACTATTTTTGTTTTTTCAGGGAGAATTGAAAAGAAATCTGGCCCAGTATTACACACTAGGTTTAATGTGGCACACAATTTTAGACAGGTGGCACACACAGGAGTGGCACTGAAGCAGAAATGCCAATCTTAATCTCCCACAATTTTTTTTTTTCAGGGAGAATTGAAAAGAAATCTGGCCCAGTATTACACACTAGGTTTAATGTGGCACAAAATTTGAGACAGGTGGCACACACAGCACTGGCAATGAGGCAGAATTGCCAATCTTAATCTCCCACTATTTTTATTTTTTTTTCAGGGAGAATTTAAAAGAAATCTGGCCCAGTATTACACATTAGGTTTAATGTGGCACAAAATTTGAGACAGGTGGCATACACAGGAGTGGCACTGAAGCAGAAATGCCAATCTTAATCTCCCACTATTTTTATTTTTTCAGGGAGAATTGAAAAGAAATCTGGCTGTACACTGCTCCATTATGGTTGATGGCCCCATAAGATGCTCCATAGTATTATATGCCCCCTGTTATGGCTGGCAATCAGGCAACACAGCGTGCAGTAATCAGCGCACATACAGAGATCTGGCAATAACCAAAAACAATAGGACGAGCTCTGAGACGTGGAATCTCTGTAGACTGCAGTACCTGATCTATCCTCACACAACTATAAGCAGCAGTGGATTGCGCCTATCACTACCTATGCAACTCGGCACTGCCTGAGGAGCTGACTAGCCTGAAGATAGAAATACAAGCCTGACTTACCTCAGAGAAATACCCCAAAGGAATAGGCAGCCCCCCACATATAATGACTGTTAGCAAGATGAAAAGACAAACGTAGGAATGAAATAGATTCAGCAAAGTGAGGCCCGATATTCTAGACAGAGCGAGGATAGCAAAGAGAACTATGCAGTCTACAAAAAACCCTAAAACGAAAACCACGCAAAGGGGCAAAAAGACCCACCGTGCCGAACTAACAGCACGGCGGTGCACCCCTTTGCTTCTCAGAGCTTCCAGCAAAAGTTAATAGCAAGCTGGACAGAAAAAACAGAAAACAAACTAGAAGCACTTATCTAGCAGAGCAGCAGGCCAAGGAAAGATGCAGTAGCTCAGATCCAACACTGGAACATTGACAAGGAGCAAGGAAGACAGACTCAGGTGGAGCTAAATAGCAAGGCAGCCAACGAGCTCACCAAAACACCTGAGGGAGGAAGCCCAGAGACTGCAATACCACTTGTGACCACAGAAGTGAATTCAGCCACAGAATTCACAACAGTACCCCCCCCTTGAGGAGGGGTCACCGAACCCTCACCAGAACCCCCAGGCCGACCAGGATGAGCCACATAAAAGGCACGAACAAGATCTGGGGCATGGACATCAGAGGCAAAAACCCAGGAATTATCTTCCTGAGCATAACCCTTCCATTTGACCAGATACTGGAGTTTCCGTCTAGAGACACGAGAATCCAAAATCTTCTCCACAATATACTCCAATTCCCCCTCCACCAAAACAGGGGCAGGAGGCTCCACAGATGGAACCATAGGTGCCACGTATCTCCTCAACAACGACCTATGGAATACATTATGTATGGAAAAGGAGTCTGGGAGGGTCAGACGAAAAGACACCGGATTGAGAATCTCAGAAATCCTATACGGACCAATAAAACGAGGTTTAAATTTAGGAGAGGAAACCTTCATAGTAATATGACGAGAAGATAACCAAACCAGATCCCCAACACGAAGTCGGGGTCCCACACGGCGTCTGCGATTAGCGAAAAGCTGAGCCTTCTCCTGGGACAAGGTCAAATTGTCCACTACCTGAGTCCAGATCTGCTGCAACCTGTCCACCACAGAATCCACACCAGGACAGTCCGAAGACTCAACCTGTCCTGAAGAGAAACGAGGATGGAACCCAGAATTGCAGAAAAATGGAGAGACCAAGGTAGCCGAGCTGGCCCGATTATTAAGGGCGAACTCAGCCAACGGCAAAAATGACACCCAATCATCCTGGTCAGCGGAAACAAAACATCTCAGATATGTTTCCAAGGTCTGATTGGTTCGTTCGGTCTGGCCATTAGTCTGAGGATGGAAGGCCGAGGAGAAAGATAGGTCAATGCCCATCCTACCACAAAAGGCTCGCCAGAACCTCGAGACAAACTGGGAACCTCTGTCAGAAACAATATTCTCAGGAATGCCATGTAAACGAACCACATGCTGGAAGAACAAAGGCACCAAATCAGAGGAGGAAGGCAATTTAACCAAGGGCACCAGATGGACCATTTTAGAAAAGCGATCACAGACCACCCAAATGACCGACATCTTTTGAGAAACGGGAAGGTCAGAAATGAAATCCATCGAAATATGTGTCCAAGGCCTCTTCGGGACCGGCAAGGGCAAAAGCAACCCACTGGCACGTGAACAGCAGGGCTTAGCCCTAGCACAAATTCCACAGGACTGCACAAAAGCACGCACATCCCGCGACAGAGACGGCCACCAGAAGGATCTAGCAACCAACTCCCTGGTACCAAAGATTCCTGGATGACCGGCCAGCACCGAACAATGAAGTTCAGAGATAACTTTACTAGTCCACCTATCAGGGACAAACAGTTTCTCGGCCGGACAACGATCAGGTTTATTAGCCTGAAATTTCTGCAACACTCTCCGCAAATCAGGAGAGATGGCAGACACAATGACTCCTTCCTTGAGGATACTCGCCGGCTCAGATAACCCCGGAGAGTCGGGCACAAAACTCCTAGACAGAGCA
Source organism: Ranitomeya imitator (assembly GCF_032444005.1). Taxonomy (NCBI): domain Eukaryota; kingdom Metazoa; phylum Chordata; class Amphibia; order Anura; family Dendrobatidae; genus Ranitomeya; species Ranitomeya imitator. The sequence goes on along the minus strand of NC_091283.1, from coordinate 77,237,722 downwards.
TCCGCCTTCACATTTTTAGAGCCCGGAAGGTATGAAATCACAAAATCAAAACGAGCAAAAAATAACGACCAACGGGCCTGTCTAGGATTCAAGCGCTTGGCAGACTCAAGATAAGTAAGGTTCTTATGATCAGTCAAAACCACCACGCGATGCTTAGCACCCTCAAGCCAATGACGCCACTCCTCGAATGCCCACTTCATGGCCAGCAACTCTCGGTTACCCACATCATAATTACGCTCAGCAGCAGAAAATTTCCTGGAAAAGAAAGCACATGGTTTGAACACTGAGCAACCAGAACCTCTCTGTGACAAAACCGCCCCTGCACCAATCTCAGAAGCATCAACCTCGACCTGGAACGGAAGAGAAACATCAGGTTGACACAACACAGGGGCACAGCAAAAACGACGCTTCAACTCCTGAAAAGCTTCCACGGCAGCAGAAGACCAATTAACCAAATCAGCACCCTTCTTGGTCAAATCGGTCAATGGTCTGGCAATGCTAGAAAAATTACAGATGAAGCGACGATAAAAATTAGCAAAGCCCAGGAATTTCTGCAGACTTTTTAGAGATGTCGGCTGGGTCCAATCCTGGATGGCCTGAACCTTAACCGGATCCATCTCGATAGTAGAAGGGGAAAAGATGAACCCCAAAAATGAAACTTTCTGCACACCGAAGAGACACTTTGATCCCTTCACGAACAAGGAATTAGCACGCAGTACCTGGAAAACCATTCTGACTTGCTTCACATGAGACTCCCAATCATCTGAGAAGATCAAAATGTCATCCAAGTAAACAATCAAGAATTTATCCAGATACTCACGGAAAATGTCATGCATAAAAGACTGAAAAACAGATGGAGCATTGGCAAGTCCGAACGGCATCACCAGATATTCAAAATGACCCTCGGGCGTATTAAATGCCGTTTTCCATTCATCTCCCTGCCTGATTCTCACCAGATTATACGCACCACGAAGATCAATCTTAGTAAACCAACTAGCCCCCTTAATCCGAGCAAACAAGTCAGAAATCAATGGCAAGGGATACTGAAACTTAACAGTGATCTTATTAAGAAGGCGGTAATCAATACACGGTCTTAGCGAACCATCCTTCTTGGCTACAAAAAAGAACCCTGCTCCCAATGGTGACGACGATGGGCGAATATGTCCCTTCTCCAGGGACTCCTTCACATAACTGCGCATAGCGGTGTGTTCAGGTACGGACAAATTAAATAAACGACCCTTAGGGAATTTACTACCAGGAATCAAATCGATAGCACAATCACAATTCCTATGCGGAGGTAGGGCATCAGACTTGGACTCTTCAAATACATCCTGAAAGTCCGACAAGAACTCTGGGATGTCAGAAGGAATGGATGACGAAATAGACAAAAATGGAACATCACCATGTACTCCCTGACAACCCCAGCTGGTTACCGACATAGAGTTCCAATCCAATACTGGATTATGGGTTTGTAGCCATGGCAACCCCAACACGACCACATCATGCAAATTATGCAGTACCAGAAAGCGAATAACTTCCTGATGTGCAGGAGCCATGCACATGGTCAGCTGGGCCCAGTACTGAGGCTTATTCTTGGCCAAAGGTGTAGCATCAATTCCTCTCAACTGAATAGGACACCGCAAAGGCTCCAAGAAAAATCCACAACGTTTAGCATAATCCAAATCCATCAGATTCAGGGCAGCGCCTGAATCCACAAACGCCATGACAGAATACGATGACAAAGAGCACATTAAGGTAATGGACAAAAGGAATTTGGACTGTACAGTACCAATAACGGCAGAGCTATCGAACCGCCTAGTGCGTTTAGGACAATTAGAAATAGCATGAGTAGAATCACCACAATAGAAACACAGTCTGTTCAGACGTCTGTGTTCTTGCCGTTCTACTTTAGTCATAGTCCTGTCGCACTGCATAGGCTCAGGTTTACTCTCAGACAATACCGCCAGATGGTGCACAGATTTACGCTCGCGCAAGCGACGACCGATCTGAATGGCTAAGGACATAGACTCATTCAAACCAGCAGGCATAGGAAATCCCACCATTACATCCTTAAGAGCTTCAGAGAGACCCTTTCTGAACAAAGCCGCTAGTGCAGATTCATTCCACAGAGTGAGTACTGACCACTTCCTAAATTTCTGACAATATACTTCTACATCATCCTGACCCTGGCATAAAGCCAGCAGATTTTTCTCAGCCTGATCCACTGAATTAGGCTCATCGTAAAGCAATCCCAGCGCCTGGAAAAATGCATCAACATTACTCAATGCAGAATCTCCTGGTGCAAGAGAAAACGCCCAGTCCTGTGGGTCGCCGCGCAAAAAAGAAATAATAATCAAAACCTGTTGAATAGGATTACCAGAAGAATGAGGTTTCAAGGCCAAAAATAGCTTACAATTATTTCTGAAGCTCAGGAACTTAGTTCTGTCACCAAAAAACAAATCAGGAATCGGAATTCTTGGTTCTAGCATCGATTTCTGATCAATAGTATCTTGAATCTTTTGTACATTTACAACGAGATTATCCATTGAGGAGCACAGAGCCTGAATATCCATGTCCACAGCTGTGTCCTGAAGCACTCTAATGTCTAGGGGAAAAAAAAGACTGAAGACAGAGCTAAGAAAAAAAAAATGATGTCAGGATTTCTTTTTTCCCTCTATTGGGAATCATTGGGGGGCTCCTTGTACTGTTATGGCTGGCAATCAGGCAACACAGCGTGCAGTAATCAGCGCACATACAGAGATCTGGCAATAACCAAAAACAATAGGACGAGCTCTGAGACGTGGAATCTCTGTAGACTGCAGTACCTGATCTATCCTCACACAACTATAAGCAGCAGTGGATTGCGCCTATCACTACCTATGCAACTCGGCACTGCCTGAGGAGCTGACTAGCCTGAAGATAGAAATACAAGCCTGACTTACCTCAGAGAAATACCCCAAAGGAATAGGCAGCCCCCCACATATAATGACTGTTAGCAAGATGAAAAGACAAACGTAGGAATGAAATAGATTCAGCAAAGTGAGGCCCGATATTCTAGACAGAGCGAGGATAGCAAAGAGAACTATGCAGTCTACAAAAAACCCTAAAACGAAAACCACGCAAAGGGGCAAAAAGACCCACCGTGCCGAACTAACAGCACGGCGGTGCACCCCTTTGCTTCTCAGAGCTTCCAGCAAAAGTTAATAGCAAGCTGGACAGAAAAAACAGAAAACAAACTAGAAGCACTTATCTAGCAGAGCAGCAGGCCAAGGAAAGATGCAGTAGCTCAGATCCAACACTGGAACATTGACAAGGAGCAAGGAAGACAGACTCAGGTGGAGCTAAATAGCAAGGCAGCCAACGAGCTCACCAAAACACCTGAGGGAGGAAGCCCAGAGACTGCAATACCACTTGTGACCACAGAAGTGAATTCAGCCACAGAATTCACAACAGCCCCCGTACACTGCTCCATTATGGTTGATGGCCCCCATAAGATGCTCCATGGTATTATATGCCCCCGTACACTGCTCTATTATGGTTGATGGCCCCATAAGATGCTCCATGGTATTATATGCCCCCGTACACTGCTCCATTATGGTTGATGGCCCCATAAGATGCTCCATGGTATTATATGCCCCCGTACACTGCTCCATTATGGTTGATGGCCCCATAAGATGCTCCATGGTATTATATGCCCCCGTACACTGCTCCATTATGTTGACACAAAAGAGCACAGCGAGGTCAAAAATACTCTGTTGTAAAAAAGTCACAGTAAATAAGCAAGTGCTAGTCAAAAGATGAAAAAAATACAGGGTATTTAGTTAATACGTTTTTTTGCAAAAAAATGTATATTAAGCTGCTCCACCAATCGCCAAGGTATACCCATAATAGAGCAGTCCTATCTAATGTATATAATCCCTATCTGATGTATTTAAAAACCTGATTATCTGTATAGTACCTGTATAAGCAGGGCTCAGAGAGAAAAAATATCCATGTGGACGTGCTGGATGAAGCAGCTCCAGTGCAAATAACCCACAGAGGAGTGGTGGACTCCCTAGTCTTGTAGAAACAAGAAAGCAATTATAGAACCTAAAACACATGGGCCACTTGCACAGTGAACAAGTCTGTAGGAACATGTTCACATACCACCAAAAAACTTGTTGACACAAAAGAGCACAGCGAGGTCAAAAATACTCTGTTGTAAAAAAGTCTCAGTAAATAAGCAAGTGCTAGTCAAAAGATTAAAAAAATACAGGGTATTTAGTTAGTACGTTTTTTTGCAAAAAAATGTATATTAAGCTGCTCCACCAATCGCCAAGGTATACCCATAATAGAGCAGTCCTATCTAATGTATATAATCCCTATCTGATGTATTTAAAAACCTGATTATCTGTATAGTACCTGTATAAGCAGGGCTCAGAGAGAAAAAATATCCATGTGGACGTGCTGGATGAAGCAGCTCCAGTGCAAATAACCCACAGAGGAGTGGTGGACTCCCTAGTCTTGTAGAAACAAGAAAGCAATTATAGAACCTAAAACACATGGGCCACTTGCACAGTGAACAAGTCTGTAGGAACATGTTCACACACCACCAAAAAACTTGTTGACACAGCGAGGTCAAAAATACTCTGTTGTAAAAAAGTCACAGTAGATAAGCAAGTGCTAGTCAAAAGATGAAAAAAATACAGGGTATTTAGTTAATACGTTTTTTTGCAAAAAAATGTACCGTATATACTCGAGTATAAGCCGACCCGAGTATAAGCCGACCCCCTTAAATTTGCCACAAAAAACTGGGAAAACTTATTGACTCGAGTATAAGCCTAGGGTGGAAATGCAGCATTTACCAGTGAATTTCAAAAATAAAAATAGATCATTATTTCCCCATAGCTGTGCCATATAGTGCTCTGCACCGTTCATATTTCCCCATAGCTGTGCCCCATATAGTGCTCTGCACCGTTCATTTTGTCCCATAGCTGTGCCCCATATAGTGCTCTGCACCGTTCATTTTGTCCCATAGCTGTGCCCCATATAGTGCTCTGCACCGTTCATTTTGTCCCATAGCTGTGCCCCATACTGTGCTCGGCACCGTTCATTATTGCCCCATATCTGTGCCCCATATACAATGCTCTGCACCGTTCATTTTGTCCCATAGCTGTGCCCCATACTGTGCTCGGCACCGTTCATTATTGCCCCATATCTGTGCCCCATATACAATGCTCTGCACCGTTCATTTTGTCCCATAGCTGTGCCCCATACTGTGCTCGGCACCGTTCATTTTGTCCCATAGCTGTGCCCCATACAGTGCTCTGCACCTTTCATTGTGCCCCATACAGTGCTCTGCACCGTTCATTGTGCCCCATACAGTGCTCTGCACCGTTCATTGTGCCCCATACAGTGCTCTGCACCGTTCATTGTGCCCCATACAGTGCTCTGCACCGTTCATTTTGTCCCATAGATGCTCCACATAAATCTGTGCCGCCGCTGCTGCTACAATAAAAAAAAAAAAAACACATACTCACCTCTCTTGCTTGCAGCTCCCGGCGTCTCGTTCCGGCGTCTCGTCCCGGCGTCTCTGCACTGACTGATCAGGCAGAGGGCGCCGCGCACACTATATGCGTCACCGCGCCCTCTGACCTGAACAGTCAGAGCGCAGAGACGCCGGGAAGATGGAGGCGCCGGGAAGATGGAGCGACGCCCGGCGGCTGGAACGCGGACAGGTGAATATTACATACTTACCTAGTCCCAGCGATCCTGGCGCTCCCCCTGCCGTCCCACGGTCTTCGGTGCCGCAGCCTCTTTCTCTATCAGTGGTCACCGGCACCGCTGATTAGAGAAATGAATACGCGGCTCCACCCCTATGGGAGGTGGAGCCGCCTAGTAATTTCTCTAATGAGCGGTCCCACGTGACCGCTGAAGAGGGGAAGAACTGCAGCACCAAAGACTGTGGGACGGCAGGGGGAGCGCCAGGATCGCTGGGACTAGGTGAGAGTGCCTCAGCGCCCTCACCCCCTCACCCGCCGACCCGCACTTTCAGCCCAAAAATTTTGGCTGAAAATCTCGGCTTATACTCGAGTATATACGGTATATTAAGCTGCTCCACCAATCGCCAAGGTATACCCATAATAGAGCAGTCCTATCTAATGTATATAATCCCTATCTGATGTATTTAAAAACCTGATTATCTGTATAGTACCTGTATAAGCAGGGCTCAGAGAGAAAAAATATCCATGTGGACGTGCTGGATGAAGCAGCTCCAGTGCAAATAACCCACAGAGGAGTGGTGGACTCCCTAGTCTTGTAGAAACAAGAAAGCAATTATAGAACCTAAAACACATGGGCCACTTGCACAGTGAACAAGTCTGTAGGAACATGTTCACACACCACCAAAAAACTTGTTGACACAGCGAGGTCAAAAATACTCTGTTGTAAAAAAGTCACAGTAGATAAGCAAGTGCTAGTCAAAAGATGAAAAAAATACAGGGTATTTAGTTAATACGTTTTTTTGCAAAAAAATGTATATTATGCTCCATTATGGTTGATGGCTCCATAAGATGCTCCATGGTATTATATGCCCCCGTACACTGCTCCATTATGGTTGATGGCCCCATAAGATGCTCCATGGTATTATATGCCCCCGTACACTGCTCTATTATGGTTGATGGCCCCATAAGATGCTCCATGGTATTATATGCCCCCGTACACTGCTCCATTATGGTTGATGGCCCCATAAGATGCTCCATGGTATTATATGCCCCATACACTGCTGCATTATGGTTGATGGCCCCCATAAGATGCTCCATGGTATTATATGCCCCCGTACACTGCTCCATTATGGTTGATGGCCCCATAAGATGCTCCATGGTATTATATGCCCCCGTACACTGCTCCATTATGGTTGATGGCCCCATAAGATGCTCCATGGTATTATATGCCCCCGTACACTGCTCCATTATGGTTGATGGCCCCCATAATATTCTCCATGGTATTATATGCCCCCGTACACTGCTCCATTATGGTTGATGGCCCCATAAGATGCTCCATTGTATTATATGCCCCCGTATGCTGCTGCGATATATAAAAAAAAATACCATACTCACCTATCGTCGCTGGGCGCCGAGTGCTAGGGGGCCTGAGCAGGCGGGGACACCGGTACGCTGTGGGGTCAGGTGCCGGAGTCGCCGCTCGCTCAGGCCCCCGACACTTGCTATATTCACCTGGCCCTGATCCAGCGCTGCGTCCGCTCCATCTTCCAGCTCCTCTGGCTGTGACTGTTCAGTCAGAGGGCGGCGCGCATTATGCGTGTCATCGCACCCTCTGAACTGTGAATGTCACAGGCAGAGGACCCGGGAGACGGAGCCGCACACAGCGCTGGAACGGGGGACAGGTGAATATACTTACCCTCCTGGCACGTCCCTGCCTCTCCGGTGGAGATCGCGGTGTGCGTTCAGTGTTTACGCATACCGCGATCTCCTGGGAGCGTCACTCTGTGGGGTCCAGACTGCGCCGGCGCTTGCGCTTGCGCAGTCTATAAAGGAAACAGAAAAATAACACATGAAATTACGTAGAGGGTATCGAGCACCTCAATTGTAAAGGAATTAGAGATGCAAGATGTATTACACAAAGAATGGGATTTTCTGACAATTCTCAGGAGTTAAAAGGCTGAGGTGTCAATCCTCTTCCCAATTTTGACCTCTCTCTCTGCATTTTATGCCTATCCCAAGCCACTCATGGGTTTCGTGATGTGAAGATCGGTTTACCATCTGCCAGAACATTTAGCTTTGCCCGAGACATTATCCCACACCTCAATCTTTTATCTGTTAAGTTTCACTTGATGTTGTCCCTTGGCATTTCTATAGAAAATCAGGATATATGGAGATGTACATTTTCATAAAGGTTTACAGCCTTTTCCCAGTCAGGTGTAGGTTAGCATCTCTGTCTTTGTAGTTCAGAAATGTGATGATGAATGCTCTTGGCGGAGCTCCTGGCGGAGGGTATTCAGGCACAATTTGATGGGCTCTCTCTATAGCAAACATGACTGAGAACACTGTTCTACAGCCAAATTGATTTAGAGACAAAAACAGTTTAACGTTACTAATTTGTTGTTGCTGAAAACGAATATGATGCTTAAATTTGCTGATTGGCTCTAATTTTCAAGATCCAGAGGAGGTTGTAATTACTTGTGACACCTTTCATGCAGACTTGTAAAAAATTGAGTCATTATTATTTCATCATCATTATTGGATTGTTAGTAGCTGGTCTATTGCGTCATCTATTTAGTCTATTGATCCTTCAGAATTCTATCATCTTAGGGCGACCAATCAAAAAAGCCAACTCAGCTCCTAATTACGGTTGCATCACCTACTTGTATAAATGCTCTGTGTGTAAGTTATACAGTTTTAGGATTTCTTAGCTTAGTTTCTTAGCATATTGATATGTTTCCATATGTTTTTTTTTCCGATATGCCTTTTGCGTCACAAGGGCAAAACTTGACTGCCATGATAAGGAAAACCCACCAGCTGTATTTTGGCTGCAGAATAGGAGATCAGGATAAGAGTTGGGCTCCACACATATGCTGCAACAGATGTGCATTACATCTTACCCAGTGATTGCATAGGAAGAGGCAATCAACGCCTTTTACAGTCTTATTCCAATGATCTCGAGACAGCCAACTGATCACACTACCAATTGCTATTTCTGCATGGTGCCCCCAATTAGGAAAGGACTTTACAGTGTCTACACATTCAGTATGCAGTATACCCAGTACCACATACAGAAGAGCTGCCGGTTCCAAAAGCACCGGGAACATTTTCAGTTGAGTCAAGAGAGGAAGAAAAGGACGCTTGGTGTCATGAAGCATCTTCCTCTCATAGCCCAGACTTTCTGTCAGCAACCTCAACCGAACCCCACCTAACAACACAAAGTAAACTGAGCGATCTTGTTAGAGATCTGGATCTGCCAAAAAGTAAAGCTGAGCTTGTAGGTTCCAGGCTACAAAGTGCAATCTCCTAGCGGGTGATGTTCAGATTTCCTTGTTCTGCAACTGTGATAAAGATCTTGTCCAATACTTCTTTATGGAGGGTGATCTTGTGGCATGCAACAACATCAACAGTTTAATGGAAGCTTTCAAGATAAGTTATAACCAGAGAAATGGAGGCTCTTCATCAAATCATCCAAAGCAAGCTTAAAAGCTACCTTGCTGCATAATGGCAATGTGCTACCTTCAATTCCAGTTGGTTATGCAGTCCACATGAAAGAAGGCTAGGACAACATGACACAGCTGTTGAGATGCCTAAATCATGACCAACATTTGTGGCTCCTTTGTGTTGCCTTAAATGGGTATTCATATCTCCAAGATCCTGTCCAAATGTGTAGTAGGTGTAATAATAATAATTTTAGCAAATACCTGCAATGTAGTACATTTTTTCTAATTCGCTCTATCTCTTTCCTCATGTGCAGACATTGCTGGACCTTAGGTATCTATGGTTACAACCACTAGCAACTGGCTAACTAACTGTCACTATATTAGTGGTCGTAACCATGGATATTTGCTAATATTATTACTATTACACATGTAAAATATTGGGATAGGATCTTGAAGATGGAAATACCCCTTTTAAAGGTGATTGCCCTCTTACTTGGTCTCCAGGGTGGATACACAAAGTACTGTTGCTTTCTGTGTGAGTGGGATAGCCGTGCAATAAAATATCACAGGAATAAAAGAGATTGGCCTCCACAACATTCACTTCAGCCAGGGAGTAAAAATGTCCCACATCCAACACTTGTTGAGCCACATAAGATTTTGTTACCACCATTGCATATCAAGTTGGGCCTAATGAAGATCTTTGTAAAGGCAATGGATAAAAATGCTAAATCAGTACAATATCTCACTGATAAATTTCCAAGGTTGAGTGATGCAAAGATAAAGGAAGGAGTCTTTATTGGACCTCAGATTTGTATGCTTCTTCAAGATGAGGAGTTTCTCCATTTGTTGCAGGGCAAGGAAAACGGCCGCATGGGTAGCATTCACAAAAATGATTTTTGGGAAAATTCAAGAGCTGTTAGCTATGAAGCGTTGTTGGAAAATTCCCTCAAAACATATAAGGATCTTGGCTGTAACATGTCCTTAAAGATTAATTTCTTACATTTACATCTAGTCTTTTTTCCAACAAACTGAGGAGCAGTGAGCGACGAGCACAGTGAGAGATTTTACCAAGATATTATGGCTATGGAGAAAAGATATTAAGGAAAATGGAATCCATCAATGCTTACAGATTACTGTACCGGCGCTATAGAGTTTAAGTCCTCTTTTTCTCAGAAGAGGCAATTTGCATATTATATTTCCCAGAGGAGCATTGCACGGCGAATAAGCCTCCTTACCTTGACAAGCCAGAGCTGGTATGTCACTCTCCATAAGGAGAAATGATACCCCTTAGACCCCAGTCCAGAGCCTCTCACCTAGCCAAATCAGTTCTCGTGCTTCGCACTGACGAGGGCCAACAGCCCGAAACACCATGTCTGCGAATTGAGATATTGATTTGGCTTTTATCCTAAGTCATATTGCACGACTCGTTAAAGGGTTGATTGTGACTTGTAGGATCGCTACTTCCAACAGGTGGCGCTATAGAGTTTAAGTCCTCTTTTTCTCAGAAGAGGCAATTTGCATGTTGTACAATTGTAAGAGATGATTCCATGCAGGAGTACAAGAGACAAGCAAAAAAGAGTTGTCACTAAATGAGGACCAAATTCTGTAGTGCAATTTCTGTAACTGTTTATAAGTCGCAATAGTGTTTTGACATGTTTTAGTAATTTAAATTGTTGTTAAGTTTCTTCTATATAAATATAAAAAAAATTGGCTTAACACAAAATTCTGCATCTTTACATTTGCAAAAATATTAATGTCTTAAAGTACTGAAACTTGTATTCATTAATTATATGTAGCAGTAACAGGGAAAACTCTTTGATGTAGAAACAAGACCCCACTGACTATTTTCATTGTCAAATTTGAATTCAGGAGTTAAAATCAATAAGAAATGGCTCTTTGCATAACTGAACTTGACAACTTTTGAAAATATGTAGAACAGTGGAATTTGTCCAATCTCAAGGTGTTAGTAGAGATTCTAGAAAGACTTTTGGGGCATGCTTTCCAGCTTTTTTTGGGAAGAACAAAGCAAAGATTACATTGAGGTTGATGGATTATTGGTCCAGTTGTTGGTGGAGTTTGATACAGGAAAGTTTGTTGTTGGTGGTGGTGAGGTATGAGTATGTTATATTGTAATTCCTTCATTGGGCGCATCAAAGGTAACAATAAATTATTTAATTGCAGCAATTTAATATACCTTTAACCACATGCCACAGGCTCATATGTGACTATCAATTATGTTTAATCACTACTAATCCTTTAATTTATTTTTTTACATTTAATACATGATACAGACGGCAAATATTTCAAAGCTCTTATAATATTATTATTATTATTTATTATTATAGCATATGTTCCATGCTTAAAAAAAATAAAAAATGTAAACAAATGATAGAATTAAATAACTCACCAATCCTTTTATATAATCAATAAGTCAAATTTATCCAGAATGTGAATTTTTAAGATTTCTTTAAGAAGTGGAAATTTTCTTTGTGCAGTGCAGGGGTTAATCTGGTCTGTTGAGAGTTCCTGGAGCATAGGTAACTTACCGTATATAGGCTATCTGACGTTTTAGATCTACCTTTTCTATCCAGTTGTGTTATCCCCATGTTTTCTATGACATAAATTCTCTTGATTGATCTCCTTGCTCTTATCGCTGATCAAGTGTACATAATTTTGTTTTGTTTACTTTTGGAATTTTGGAATTAATTTTTTATTGTTCTATATTATTCTTATGCAGATAATACTTGAAAAAGGCCCTACAAGGCCAAAATGTCATAAGTATAATATATCTGTGTGATGGTGTGATATGCTATGTGGGTATCATTTTTGTGTATATTTTTATTTTACTTGTTTTCATGGTGATCTCTTGTAGAAGGAGTTATTTGCTAACTGATAATTGGCTGTTGCTGCCATCTGATATCAGCCCCACAGTATTGTTTGCTAATTTGCTAATGACATATTGACCTAGCTTGTTGAAACAATGAGCCCCTGCGACCTTCCCCCTCCTGACCTGTGAATGAGGAGGAGACTTAAAATAGCAGAGAGGTCAGTCTTGTGTGGAATGATGATGTGAGCACAGCACCTCAGAGAGAAGGGGAAGCATATGGACCATTTTGTATCACCTGTCTGCTGGATTGTTGGATTCTCATCTCCTTGGACATTTATCCGGTTACTGAACTGCATTCGTGTTCTGGACTATTTTATCCTTTGTGTGGTGGATCGTATATGGACCTTTCGTGTTTTTGCCTAAATAAAGCTTTTGGAATTGTTCACTATTTTCTTGCTCTGTTGATTGTGTGGTATCGGAGAAGGACCCCGTGACAATCTGCATTTGAGTTAAAATCTCCCGATTGAAGCATTACTATTCTCAGAGTGCCGAAGATTTCTTACAATTATCCTTATACTGCCAGTGGAATGATCGGCCATAACATCATTTGTCCGACAGTCATCTAATATGTATTTCATTGTCAGATGTTCAGAATAGAGTTTATTTGAGGTTGTGAAAATGTGGATCAATGTTCTCCACCTACACACAGCTTTATCTTTTGATAGGTATGAATATGGGGCACAAATGTCAGGTTTACTACATACAAAGAAAGTAAAGCCAGGGGCGGATTATCAGAGGGTCAATATGGGCGGTAGCCCAGGGCCCAGTGGTCTGGGGGGGCCCTGGGCTACCGCACAGATTGACCCTCCACTAATTGTCTGAATGCCCGCCGGCATTTGTGTGCCCCCGGACCCGGTGGGCAGAGAGAGGGGGCCCGCATTGGTTAGGAGGTGCGTGTATCACCCGGTCAGCTGAGAGCTCCGAGTCCCTGCACCAGGCCTGCACAGCAGCACACCACATAATGGCTGCTCTGTGCACAGGACCTGTGATGAGGTCACAGGATGGGAGGAGTCAAGGGTCACATGATCGGGAGGAGGACCTCCATGTACAGGACTTTGCAGGTTGCCATGGCGCCGGAGGAGGGTAAGGCAGCGTATGTGTGAGGTCAGGAGGTGTTTACAGGGTGGATGTAGCAGAGCCGTGTGTGTACGAGGTGTATGGATCAGAGCAGCGTGTGAAAGGTCTATGGAGCGGAGTCGTGTGTGTACGATGTGTACGGAGCCGTGTGCATGAGGTGTATGGAGCGCAGCCGCGTGTGTACGAGGTGTACGGAGCGGAGTCGTGTGTACAAGGTGTACGGAGCACAGCCGCGTGTGTACGAGGTGTACGGAGCAGAGCAGCGTGTGTATGAGGTATACGGAGCGGAGTCGTGTGTACAAGGTGTACGGAGCGGAGTCGTGTGTACAAGGTGTACGGAGCACAGCCGCGTGTGTACTAGGTGTACGGAGCGGAGCCGTGTGTACGAGGTGTACGGAGCACAGCCGCGTGTGTATGAGGTGTACGGAGCGGAGCAGCATGTGAAAGGTGTACGGAGTGGAGTCGTGTGTACGAGGTGTATGGAGCACAGCCGCGTGTGTACGAGGTGTACGGAGCACAGCCGCGTGTGTTCGAGGTGTACGGAGCGCAGCCGCGTGTGTACGAGGTGTACGGAGCGCAGCCGCGTGTGTACGAGGTGTACGGAGCACAGCCGCGTGTGTACGAGGTGTACGGAGCGCAGCCGCGTGTGTTCGAGGTGTACGGAGCGCAGCCGCGTGTGTACGAGGTGTACGGAGCGCAGCCGCGTGTGTACGAGGTGTACGGAGCGGAGCCGTGTGTACGAGGTGTACGGAGCACTGCCGCGTGTGTACGAGGTGTACGGAGCACAGCCGCGTGTGTATGAGGTGTGCGGAGCGGAGCAGCATGTGAAAGGTGTACGGAGTGGAGTCGTGTGTACGAGGTGTATGGAGCACAGCCGCGTGTGTACGAGGTGTACGGAGCGGAGTCGTGTGTATGAGGTGTATGGAGCGGAGCAGCATGTGAAAGGTGTACGGAGTGGAGTCGTGTGTACGAGGTGTACGGAGCACTGCCGCGTGTGTACGAGGTGTACGGAGCACAGCCGCGTGTGTATGAGGTGTACGGAGCGGAGCAGCATGTGAAAGGTGTATGGAGTGGAGTCGTGTGTACGAGGTGTATGGAGCACAGCCGCGTGTGTACGAGGTGTACGGAGCACAGCCGCGTGTGTACGAGGTGTACGGAGCACAGCCGCGTGTGTTCGAGGTGTACGGAGCGCAGCCGCGTGTGTACGAGGTGTACGGAGCGCAGCCGCGTGTGTACGGAGCGGAGCAGCATGTGAAAGGTGTACGGAGTGGAGTCGTGTGTACGAGGTGTATGGAGCACAGCCGCGTGTGTACGAGGTGTACGGAGCACAGCCGCGTGTGTTCGAGGTGTACGGAGCGCAGCCGCGTGTGTACGAGGTGTACGGAGCGCAGCCGCGTGTGTACGAGGTGGACGGAGCACAGCCGCGTGTGTACGAGGTGTACGGAGCACAGCCGCGTGTGTACGAGGTGTACGGAGCGCAGCCGCGTGTGTTCGAGGTGTACGGAGCGCAGCCGCGTGTGTACGAGGTGTACGGAGCGCAGCCGCGTGTGTACGAGGTGTACGGAGCGGAGCCGTGTGTACGAGGTGTACGGAGCACTGCCGCGTGTGTACGAGGTGTACGGAGCACAGCCGCGTGTGTATGAGGTGTACGGAGCGGAGCAGCATGTGAAAGGTGTACGGAGTGGAGTCGTGTGTACGAGGTGTATGGAGCACAGCCGCGTGTGTACGAGGTGTACGGAGCACAGCCGCGTGTGTATGAGGTGTACGGAGCGGAGCAGCATGTGAAAGGTGTACGGAGTGGAGTCGTGTGTACGAGGTGTACGGAGCGCAGCCGCGTGTGTACGAGGTGTACGGAGCGCAGCCGCGTGTGTACGAGGTGTACGGAGCGCAGCCGCGTGTGTACGAGGTGTACGGAGCGGAGTTGTGTGTAAGAGGTGTACGGAGCCATGTGTACAAGGTGTACGGAGCACAGCCGCATGTGTAAAAGGTGTACGGAGCAGAGTCGTGTGTAAGAGGTGTACGCAGCCATGTGTACGAGGTGTACGGAGCAGAGCCGCGTGTGTACGAGGTGTACGGAGCGCAGCCGCGTGTGTACGAGGTGTACGGAGCGCAGCCGCGTGTGTACGAGGTGTACGGAGCGGAGTTGTGTGTAAGAGGTGTACGGAGCCATGTGTACAAGGTGTACGGAGCACAGCCGCATGTATAAAAGGTGTACGGAGCAGAGTCGTGTGTAAGAGGTGTACGGAGCCATGTGTACGAGGTGTACGGAGCACAGCCGCGTGTGTACGAGGTGTACGGAGCGGAGCCGTGTGTACGAGCTGTACGGAGCACTGCCGCGTGTGTATGAGGTGTACGGAGCACAGCCACGTGTGTATGAGGTGTACGGAGCACAGCCGCGTGTGTACGAGGTGTACGGAGCACAGCCGCGTGTGTACGAGGTGTACGGAGTGGTGCCGTGTGTGTACGAGATGTATGGAGAGGAGCCGTATGTGTATGAGGTGTACGCAGCGGAGCTGTGTGTGTGCAAGGTATGCGGAGCAGTGTGTGCAATGTGTATGGAGCGGAGCGGTGTGTGTATGAGGTGTACGGAGTAGTGCCGTGTGTACGAGATGTATGGAGCGGAGCCGTGTGTCTATGAGGTGTATGGAGCGGAGCCGTGTATGAGGTGTATGGAGCAGAGCCGTGTATGAGGTGTATCGAATGGAGCTGAATGTGTACGGAGCGGAGCCGTGTGTGTATGAGATGTATGGAGTGGAGCCGTGTGTACGGAGCGGAGCCGTGTATGCAAAGTTTACAGAGCGCAGCCGCGTGTGTAGGAGTAGCTATGTGTGGCCATTATCATGTGCGGCCAATATACAGTAAGGAGCATCATGTGTGGCCATTATACAGTATGGAGCCTCATGTGCGGTCATTATAAAGTATGGAGCATCATGTGTGGCCATTATACAGTATAGAGCATCATGTGCGGTCATTATACAGTATGGAGCATCATGTGTGGCCATTATACAGTATGGAGCATCATGTGCTGTCATTATACAGTATGGAGCATCATGTGCTGTCATTATACAGTATGGAGCATCATGTGCAGTCATTATACAGTATGGAGCATCATGTACGGCTATTATACAGTATGGAGCATCATGTGCGGCTATTATACAGTATGGAGCATCATATGCGCTCATTATACAGTATGGAGCATCATGTGTGGCCATTATGGAGCATCATGTGCGGTCATTGTACAATATGGAGCATCATGTGTGGTCATTATACAGTATAGAGCATCATGTGCGGTCATTATACAGTATGGAGCATCATGTGTGGCCATTATACAGTATGGAGCATCATGTGTGGCCATTATACAGTATTGAGCATCATGTGCGGTCATTATACAGTATGGAGCATCATGTGCAGTCACTATACAGTATGGAGCATCATGTGTGGCCATTATACAGTATTGAGCATCATGTGCGGTCATTATACAGTATGGAGCATCATGTGCAGTCACTATACAGTATGGAGCATCATGTGTGGCCATTATACAGTATTGAGCATCATGTGTGGCCATTATACAGTATTGAGCATCATGTGGGGTCATTATACAGTATTGAGCATCATGTGGGGCCATTATACAGTATTGAGCATCACGTGGGGTCATTATACAGTATTGAGCATCATGTGGGGCCATTATACAGTATGGAGCATCATGTGTGGCCATTATACAGTATTGAGCATCATGTGGGGTCATTATACAGTATTGAACATCATGTGTGGCCATTGTACAGTATTGAGCATCATGTGGTCATGTGGGGTCGTTATACAGTATGGAGCACTGTGTGGCCATTATACAGTATCGAGCACTGTGTGGCCATATTTTTTTTTTATAATTATTCTTTATGAACAGTGTGATCAGCAGTGCTAAATGGGTGTGGTTGAGACATGGATATGGGTGTGACTAGTGAATGGGTGTGGTCAGAGGTGTGTCCCAAAACTTGCTGCGGCGCGCAAGTTGGGAGGTATGGTAATATGTGGTCTGGAAATGGTGCGATGGTATTTGTCCCTTGTATGTGCTATTATTCGATCACTGTGGTTGTAATTTGTGGTCTGGTCATGGTGCGGTGGTATTTGCTCCTTGTATGTGATATTATTGGTCAAGATATACCTAAATTGTATTGCAGATTTTAACAAATATTTCCTAGGTTACAGTAGAGTAGGGCCCGGCCCTTTTTCTGGAATAATCTGGTTCGGGTATATCATGACCCCCGTCACGTGACAACCGTCACATGACCCCCTTCACATGACCTCCGTCACATGACCGGGGGGGGCCACAGTGTGTGAACAGCCCGGGGCCCTGGCTACCCTTAATCCACCCCTGAGTAAAGCTAATTACCTTGAATATATACAATGAATAGTGTTTTCTAATTCCATTTTTATATATGAAAACAAATTCAGATGTAAAAGAGCATTGTTGTAATGATCACCTCCATTTCTTTGCTTTACTTTCTTATGAGAGTAGCTTCTGAGCGTTGTTCGCTTCATGAACTATGTTTGAAATAAAGGTTTTTATGATTTAGTGATAATTGTGCCGAGTATAAAACTCAGAACTAAAAACAATTACACAAGTGTTTCCGCTCCCTTAGCCTGGAGAGCATTTTTAACTTGTACAAGGGTTCACCATAGCGGTACAGTTGGTACCTGGGCAAATATCTAACAATGTACCCATCAGAGCTATGCTGAGTGATGTTACTTTATTACAGTGTGTTTTAAGTGTTCTTTTTGGCACTGTGGTACTTATGCCTAAGGGGCAGCTAAGCTGCGATTATCCTATTTGCCATGCACCGGAAAGAACTGTTTCAAATTATAGCACTAGAAGCCTGTGCCACAATGTCGCTAGATAGAGTTTGGTAAGATCCAGAGGTGTAGCTATAGTTTTGGTTCAGAGGTGAGCGAAACTTCTGAGTGGGCCACTAACCAGGTAACCATGATTACAACTGGGTCACACACTGTAATATTGGAGGAGAACCTCAGCAGATGACCACGCTGTTACTGAACATAATTTCTATATAAACACCAACTGTAATGACACCGATGGTGTCACAGACGCAGCCTAGGGAGCGCTACCAGAGGGAATGGGAACGAATGCAAGGAGAGGGGGAACAAGGCACGCAGTGCACAAGGACCTGAGACTAAGCAGTGAGCACAGGACCTGGAACAAAGCAGTCACGTGATGACAGGAGGAGGAGTCACCGCACGCGCGGCCAGGGAAGGCAGCTGGGGGCGCAGAGTACAGGGCACAGAACGTAAATGTGGTCAAAGTAGAGCCGAGGGTCAAAATCCAGACGAGAGCGTGGTACCTACGGATAAGACAGAGAGTAAACCGAGCTGAGCCAAGGGATCAGATAACCAGGAAGGACAGGGCAGTACAATGCAGTATACAGAGGCAAAAGTCAGGGGACAAACCGGGTAATACACAGCAAAAGCTCACACACACAGAGGCACAGCGATTACTGATGAGTAAACTGGGTCAGCAACCACAAACCGAGTATAAGGAAGTATCACCGACACCAAACCAAGGAACTACCAACATTAAATAGCCGCCCCAAAACCAAAGACAGGTGGACTAGAATTAACCCTGGCCTGACCAGGATGGAGGCAAAACCATCCTGCCAGAGTCATGACACCAACATTGATATTACCGCCATATGGTCAGTGGTAGATACCAATCCTACAGAACATACAAGAGATCACAGCAGTATAACACAGTTATAGATGGTGACTTACAGAGGGCGATCTTTCTGATGGAATCGTTCACTTTTCCCATCTTTTCCATCTGGCCCAGACCAACATGACAACTTCTTCCAGCCAGGACAAGGCAGCAAAGATTACAACAAAGACACATTTCACGACTCATATTTTCAGCACTGTCACCATCTATTCCCAACCTGCACAAACTCCTTATTCTGCTGATACTCCAATGCTGAGCCGCTGCTGTATGTGTCCCTATTACTGCACCTGCTGTGTGGTTCTTTGTGCCCTCTAAATTCTAATGCAACCCTGTAGAATATAGTAATGCCGGGTGCAATTGCCCTAGAAAACAGTACCCACATTTTGTCCCCTTGAAAGTAAAAGTGCCCTGTGTACCCCTTTCACAGTCACAGTAACCTGAGATCCCCTATAACAATAAGTGCCCACTTTACATTTAATGTAATTGTTTGATGGCTCCAACACTGTATGATGGCACCCTCACTGTAATCTCCACACTGTATGATGGCCCCCTAGATAGTCTCCATATAGTATAATGCACCAGATAGTCCTCATTATAGTATAATGTACTCCCCATAGACCTCCATAGTATAATGCACCCCCATATGCAGAATCTATAGTATACTGCACTCCCTATAGGCAAATTCTATATCGTACAATCCTCTTCCCATAGGCAAATGTTATATAGTATAATGCATCCACTATAGGCAGACTCTATATAGTATAATGCACCCCCATAGACAGACTCTGTATGATACAATGCACCCCCCATAGACAGACTCTATAGTATGATGCAGCCACCCATATGCAGACTCTAATATAATGCAGCCCCCCATAGGCAGACTGTAATATAATGCAGCCCCCCATAGGCACACTGTAATATAATGCACACCCTCAGGCCTCTATAGTATAATGCACCTCCAAAAATAAATAAATACAATACTCACCTCTCTTGCTCCTGGTTCCTCCGCTGCTCCGAGCTCTGGTAAGATCTTAACCCCTTCGCAACATATGACATAATAGGATGTCCCCCACAGACGCTCTTGTTATGTCCCCACACTCAGCCCATTGCAATGTCACGACAGCCAGCCCCTAGTATATCCCCACAGCCAGCCCCTCATATGAACCCACAGCCAGCCCCTTGTATGTCCCCATGCCCAGCCCCTCATAATTCCCCCACAGCTAGCCCCTCTTGTAATGTCCGCACAGCCAGCCCCTCGTATGTCCCCACAACAAGATACTCACTTGACCCCAAAGCAACCGTACACATCTTCCCACATCCAGCCCCACATATATGGCTCCACAGCCAGCCCCTCTTGTTATGCCCCGCACACAAACAAAAATAAGATAAATTAAAAATAAAAGCTTTTTCTCACCTAATCCAGGTGCAGCACAAATCCATCTCCTCTTCTATTCTGTACAGTAGTGGGCACTGGATGGAGCGATGATGTCATTGCATTGCGCCATGCGATCTCCCCTGCATGTACCGTCTTCTTCAGTCTACAGGCAGGAAGTGGCCTGCATTCTGGCAGATTTCCTGGCGGAGCAGGGGTCTGATTACAGCTTCTCAGCTCCTGTCCTGGGCAGCGCTTACAGCAATTGTATTCGTATGTGACATACAAGAAAACATTTGATTGCTGGGAATGATTGACGACTGGGACGCAGACAGAAAGACGGGTGAGTGGTGTCAGTGACTGATACTGCTCCCCTGTGTGTCTGCTCCTCGGCCATCACTATGCCGAAAGAAGATGAGGAAGGTGCATTCATCAATGTCATTCCCCCCCTGTTATGGACCTGGTGGTTAGGAGCACCCGAAACGACCTGATGGTTAAAATAACAAAGGACAAGCTCTGGGAAGTGGGAGCTCTGCTGACCGCAACCCCTAATCCTATCACACACACTAGAAATAGCCGTGGAGCGTACCTAACTCTACCTAGACGCCTCTTCACAGCCTAAGAGCTAACTAGCCCTAGAGATAGAAAATAAAGCCTACCTTGCCTCAGAGAAATTCCCCAAAGAAAAAGGCAGCCCCCCACATATATTGACTGTGAGTTAAGATGAAAGTCACAAACACAGAAATGAAACAGGTTTCAGCAAAGGGAGGCCAGACTTACTAAACAGACTGAGGATAGAAAAGGTAACTTTGCGGTCAGCACAAAAAACTACAAAAAGACCATGCAGAGTGTGCAAAAAGACCTCCGCACCGACTCACGGTGCGGAGGTGCCACTCTGCCTCCCAGAGCTTCCAGCTAGCAAGGCAAAATCATGATAGCAAGCTGGACAAGAAAACAATGAACAAATAATAAGCTAGCAGAGACTTAGCTTCTGCTGGAGTAGACAGGTCACCAGAAAGATCCAAGAGCGAACTGAACCAGTACAAGAACATTGACAGCTGGCATGGAGTAACGATCAGAGTGGAGTTAAATAGAGCAGCCAGCCAAAGAATAAACTAAGTCACCTGTGGAAGGAACCTCAGAAGCAGCAGCTCCACTCACAGCCACCAGGGGGAGTCTATGGACAGAACTCGCCGAAGTACCATTCATGACCACAGGAGGGAGTTCGATAACAGAATTCACAACAGTACCCCCCCCCTTGAGGAGGGGTCACCGAACCCTCACCAGAGCCCCCAGGCCGATCAGGAGGAGCCAAATGAAAGGCACAAACTAGATCGGCAGCATGAACATCAGAGGCAAAAACCCAGGAATTATCTTCCTGACCATAACCCTTCCACTTGACCAGGTACTGGAGTTTCCGTCTCGAAATACGAGAATCCAAAATCTTCTCCACCACATACTCCAACTCCCCCTCGACCAACACCGGGGCAGGAGGACCAACGGAGGGAACCATAGGCGCCACTTATCTCCGCAATAACGACCTATGGAACACATTATGGATGGCAAAAGAAGCTGGAAGGGCCAAACGAAATGACACAGGATTGAGAACTTCAGAAATCTTATACGGACCAATGAAACGAGGCTTAAACTTAGGAGAGGAAACCTTCATAGGAACATAACGAGATGACAACCAAACCAAATCCCCAACACGAAGTCGGGGACCAACACAGCGCCGGCGGTTAGCGAAACGTTGAGCCTTCTCCTGGGACAATGTCAAATTGTCCACCACATGAGTCCAAATCTGCTGCAACCTGTCCACCACAGTATCCACACCAGGACAGTCCGAAGGCTCAACCTGCCCTGAAGAGAAACGAGGATGGAAACCAGAATTACAGAAAAAAGGCGAAACCAAAGTAGCCGAGCTGGCCCGATTATTAAGGGCGAACTCAGCCAAAGGCAAGAAGGACACCCAATCATCCTGATCAGCAGAAACAAAGCATCTCAGATATGTTTCCAAAGTCTGATTAGTTCGTTCGGTTTGGCCATTAGTCTGAGGATGGAAAGCCGAGGAAAAAGACAAATCAATGCCCATCTTAGCACAAAAGGACCGCCAAAACCTCGAAACAAACTGGGAACCTCTGTCCGAGACGATGTTCTCTGGAATGCCATGCAAACGAACCACATGCTGGAAAAACAATGGCACCAAATCAGAGGAGGAAGGCAATTTAGACAAGGGTACCAAATGGACCATCTTAGAGAAGCGATCACAAACCACCCAAATGACCGACATCCTTTGAGAGAATGGGAGATCTGAAATAAAATCCATGGAAATATGCATCCAGGGCCTCTTCGGGACCGGCAAGGGCAAAAGCAACCCACTGGCACGAGAACAGCAGGGCTTAGCCCGAGCACAAGTCCCACAGGACTGCACAAAAGAACGCACATCCCGTGACAAAGAAGGCCACCAAAAGGATCTAGCCACCAAATCTCTGGTACCAAAGATTCCAGGATGACCAGCCAACACCGAACAATGAACCTCAGAGATAACTCTACTAGTCCATCTATCAGGGACAAACAGTTTCTCCGCTGGACAATGGCCAGGTCTATCAGCCTGAAACTTCTGCAGCACCCGTCGCAAATCAGGGGAGATGGCAGACAAAATTACCCCCTCTTTGAGAATACCCGCCGGCTCAGGAACACCCGGAGAGTCAGGCACAAAACTCCTTGACAGGGCATCAGCCTTCACATTCTTAGAGCCCGGAAGGTACGAAACCACAAAATCAAAACGGGAGAAAAACAGCGACCATCGAGCCTGTCTAGGATTCAACCGTTTGGCAGACTCGAGATAAGTCAAATTCTTGTGATCCGTCAAGACCACAACGCGATGCTTGGCTCCTTCAAGCCAATGTCGCCATTCCTCGAATGCCCACTTCATGGCCAACAACTCTCGATTGCCAACATCATAATTGCGCTCAGCAGGCGAGAACTTTCTAGAAAAGAAGGCACATGGTTTCATCACCGAGCCATCAGAACTTCTTTGCGACAAAACAGCCCCTGCTCCAATCTCAGAAGCATCAACCTCGACCTGAAACGGGAGCGAAACATCTGGCTGGCACAACACAGGGGCAGAAGAAAAACGACGCTTCAACTCCTGAAAAGCCTCTACAGCTGCAGAGGACCAATTGACCACATCAGCACCTTTCTTGGTCAAATCAGTCAACGGTTTAGCAACACTAGAAAAATTAGCGATGAAGCGACGGTAAAAATTAGCAAAGCCCAGGAACTTCTGCGGGCTCTTCACAGACGTCAGCTGAGTCCAATCATAAATGGCCTGAACTTTAACAGGATCCATCTCGATAGTAGAAGGAGAAAAAATGAAACTCAAAAATGAAACCTTCTGAACTCCAAAGAGACACTTTGACCCCTTCACAAACAAGGAATTCGCGCGAAGGACCTGGAACACCATTCTGACCTGCTTCACATGAGACTCCCAATCATCCGAAAAGACCAAAATATCATCCAAATATACAATCATGAATCTATCCAGGTACTCTCGGAAGATGTCATGCATAAAGGACTGAAACACAGATGGAGCATTAGAAAGCCCGAATGGCATAACCAGGTACTCAAAATGGCCCTCGGGTGTATTAAATGCTGTTTTCCATTCATCGCCCTGTTTAATACGCACAAAATTATACGCCCTTCGAAGATCTATCTTGGTGAACCAACTAGCCCCCTTAATCCGAGCAAACAAATCAGACAACAGCGGCAAAGGGTACTGAAATTTGACCGTGATCTTATTAAGAAGGCGGTAATCAATACAAGGTCTCAAAGAACCATCCTTCTTGGCCACAAAAAAGAACCCTGCTGCCAACGGTGATGACGACGGGCGAATATGACCTCTCTCCAAGGATTCCTTTATATAACTCCGCATAGCGGCATGCTCTGTCACAGATAAATTGAACAGTCGGCCCTTAGGAAACTTACTACCAGGAATCAAATTAATGGCACAATCGCAATCCCTATGAGGAGGTAGGGCACTGGATTTGGGCTCATCAAATACATCCCGGTAATCCGACAAAACCTCAGGGACTTCAGAAGAAGTGGAAGGCAAAATTGACAGCAATAGAACATCACCATGTACCCCTTGACAACCCCAGCTGGACACAGACATAGATTTCCAATCCAATACTGGATTATGGAGCTGTAGCCATGGCAACCCCAAAACGACCACATCATGCAGATTATGCAATACCAAAAAGCGAATATCCTCCTGATGTGCAGGAGCCATGCACATGGTCAATTGAGTCCAATACTGAGGCTTATTCTTGGCCAAAGGCGTAGCATCAATTCCTCTCAATGGAATAGGATACTGCAAGGGCTCCAAGAAAAAACCACAGCGCCTGGCAAACTCCAAGTCCATCAAATTCAGGGCAGCGCCTGAATCCACAAATGCCATAACAGAACAGGACGACAAAGAGCAAATCAGAGTAACGGACAAAAGAAATTTAGACTGTACCGTACCAATAGTGGCAGACCTAGCGAACCGCTTAGTGCGCTCAGGACAATCGGAGATAGCATGAGTGGAATCACCACAGTAAAAACACAGCCCATTCCGACGTCTGTGTTCTTGCCGTTCAGCTCTGGTCAAAGTCCTATCACATTGCATAGGCTCAGGCCTATGCTCAGAGAATACCGCCAAAAGGTGCACAGCTTTGCGCTCACGCAAGCGCTGATCGATCTGAATGGCCAAGGACATAGACTCACACAGACCAGCAGGCGTGGGAAATCCCACCATGACATCATTAAGGGCTTCAGAAAGACCCTTTCTGAAAATTGCTGCCAGGGCACACTCATTCCACTGAGTAAGCACAGACCACTTTCTAAACTTCTGACAATATACCTCCGCTTCATCCTGACCCTGACACAAAGCCAGCAAGATTTTCTCTGCCTGATCCACTGAATTTGGTTCATCATAAAGCAATCCAAGTGCCAGAAAAAACGCATCTACATCACGCAATGCAGGATCTGCTGGCGCAAGGGAAAATGCCCAGTCTTGAGGGTCGCCACGCAACAAAGAACTAATGATTTTTACTTGTTGAACGGGGTCACCAGAGGAGCGGGGTCTCAAAGCAAGATACAGTTTACAATTATTTTTGAAATTCAGGAACTTAGATCTATCCCCAGAAAACAAATCAGGAATTGGAATTCTAGGCTCTAACATCGGATTCTGAACCACAAAATCTTGAATGTTTTGTACCCTTGCAGTGAGATGATCCACACAAGAGGACAGACCTTGAATGTCCATAGCTACACCTGTGTCCTGAACCACCCAGAGGTTTAGGGGAAAAGAAAGACAAAACACACTGCAGAGAAAAAAAATGGTCTCAGAACTTCTCTTATCGCTCTATTGAGATGCATTAACACTTTGGGCCAGCTGTACTGTTATGGACCTGGTGGTTAGGAGCACCCGAAACGACCTGATGGTTAAAATAACAAAGGACAAGCTCTGGGAAGTGGGAGCTCTGCTGACCGCAACCCCTAATCCTATCACACACACTAGAAATAGCCGTGGAGCGTACCTAACTCTACCTAGACGCCTCTTCACAGCCTAAGAGCTAACTAGCCCTAGAGATAGAAAATAAAGCCTACCTTGCCTCAGAGAAATTCCCCAAAGAAAAAGGCAGCCCCCCACATATATTGACTGTGAGTTAAGATGAAAGTCACAAACACAGAAATGAAACAGGTTTCAGCAAAGGGAGGCCAGACTTACTAAACAGACTGAGGATAGAAAAGGTAACTTTGCGGTCAGCACAAAAAACTACAAAAAGACCATGCAGAGTGTGCAAAAAGACCTCCGCACCGACTCACGGTGCGGAGGTGCCACTCTGCCTCCCAGAGCTTCCAGCTAGCAAGGCAAAATCATGATAGCAAGCTGGACAAGAAAACAATGAACAAATAATAAGCTAGCAGGGACTTAGCTTCTGCTGGAGTAGACAGGTCACCAGAAAGATCCAAGAGCGAACTGAACCAGTACAAGAACATTGACAGCTGGCATGGAGTAACGATCAGAGTGGAGTTAAATAGAGCAGCCAGCCAAAGAATAAACTAAGTCACCTGTGGAAGGAACCTCAGAAGCAGCAGCTCCACTCACAGCCACCAGGGGGAGTCTATGGACAGAACTCGCCGAAGTACCATTCATGACCACAGGAGGGAGTTCGATAACAGAATTCACAACAGTACCCCCCCCTTGAGGAGGGGTCACCGAACCCTCACCAGAGCCCCCAGGCCGATCAGGAGGAGCCAAATGAAAGGCACAAACTAGATCGGCAGCATGAACATCAGAGGCAAAAACCCAGGAATTATCTTCCTGACCATAACCCTTCCACTTGACCAGGTACTGGAGTTTCCGTCTCGAAATACGAGAATCCAAAATCTTCTCCACCACATACTCCAACTCCCCCTCGACCAACACCGGGGCAGGAGGACCAACGGAGGGAACCATAGGCGCCACTTATCTCCGCAATAACGACCTATGGAACACATTATGGATGGCAAAAGAAGCTGGAAGGGCCAAACGAAATGACACAGGATTGAGAACTTCAGAAATCTTATACGGACCAATGAAACGAGGCTTAAACTTAGGAGAGGAAACCTTCATAGGAACATAACGAGATGACAACCAAACCAAATCCCCAACACGAAGTCGGGGACCAACACAGCGCCGGCGGTTAGCGAAACGTTGAGCCTTCTCCTGGGACAATGTCAAATTGTCCACCACATGAGTCCAAATCTGCTGCAACCTGTCCACCACAGTATCCACACCAGGACAGTCCGAAGGCTCAACCTGCCCTGAAGAGAAACGAGGATGGAAAACAGAATTACAGAAAAAAGGCGAAACCAAAGTAGCCGAGCTGGCCCGATTATTAAGGGCGAACTCAGCCAAAGGCAAGAAGGACACCCAATCATCCTGATCAGCAGAAACAAAGCATCTCAGATATGTTTCCAAAGTCTGATTAGTTCGTTCGGTTTGGCCATTAGTCTGAGGATGGAAAGCCGAGGAAAAAGACAAATCAATGCCCATCTTAGCACAAAAGGACCGCCAAAACCTCGAAACAAACTGGGAACCTCTGTCCGAGACGATGTTCTCTGGAATGCCATGCAAACGAACCACATGCTGGAAAAACAATGGCACCAAATCAGAGGAGGAAGGCAATTTAGACAAGGGTACCAAATGGACCATCTTAGAGAAGCGATCACAAACCACCCAAATGACCGACATCCTTTGAGAGAATGGGAGATCTGAAATAAAATCCATGGAAATATGCATCCAGGGCCTCTTCGGGACCGGCAAGGGCAAAAGCAACCCACTGGCACGAGAACAGCAGGGCTTAGCCCGAGCACAAGTCCCACAGGACTGCACAAAAGAACGCACATCCCGTGACAAAGAAGGCCACCAAAAGGATCTAGCCACCAAATCTCTGGTACCAAAGATTCCAGGATGACCAGCCAACACCGAACAATGAACCTCAGAGATAACTCTACTAGTCCATCTATCAGGGACAAACAGTTTCTCCGCTGGACAACGGCCAGGTCTATCAGCCTGAAACTTCTGCAGCACCCGCCGCAAATCAGGGGAGATGGCAGACAAAATTACCCCCTCTTTGAGAATACCCGCCGGCTCAGGAACACCCGGAGAGTCAGGCACAAAACTCCTTGACAGGGCATCAGCCTTCACATTCTTAGAGCCCGGAAGGTACGAAACCACAAAATCAAAACGGGAGAAAAACAGCGACCATCGAGCCTGTCTAGGATTCAACCGTTTGGCAGACTCGAGATAAGTCAAATTCTTGTGATCCGTCAAGACCACAACGCGATGCTTGGCTCCTTCAAGCCAATGTCGCCACTCCTCGAATGCCCACTTCATGGCCAACAACTCTCGATTGCCAACATCATAATTGCGCTCAGCAGGCGAGAACTTTCTAGAAAAGAAGGCACATGGTTTCATCACCGAGCCATCAGAACTTCTTTGCGACAAAACAGCCCCTGCTCCAATCTCAGAAGCATCAACCTCGACCTGAAACGGGAGCGAAACATCTGGCTGGCACAACACAGGGGCAGAAGAAAAACGACGCTTCAACTCCTGAAAAGCCTCTACAGCTGCAGAGGACCAATTGACCACATCAGCACCTTTCTTGGTCAAATCAGTCAACGGTTTAGCAACACTAGAAAAATTAGCGATGAAGCGACGGTAAAAATTAGCAAAGCCCAGGAACTTCTGCGGGCTCTTCACAGACGTCAGCTGAGTCCAATCATAAATGGCCTGAACTTTAACAGGATCCATCTCGATAGTAGAAGGAGAATAAATGAAACCCAAAAATGAAACCTTCTGAACTCCAAAGAGACATTTTGACCCCTTCACAAACAAGGAATTCGCGCGAAGGACCTGGAACACCATTCTGACCTGCTTCACATGAGACTCCCAATCATCCGAAAAGACCAAAATATCATCCAAATATACAATCATGAATCTATCCAGGTACTCTCGGAAGATGTCATGCATAAAGGACTGAAACACAGATGGAGCATTAGAAAGCCCGAATGGCATAACCAGGTACTCAAAATGGCCCTCGGGTGTATTAAATGCTGTTTTCCATTCATCGCCCTGTTTAATACGCACAAAATTATACGCCCTTCGAAGATCTATCTTGGTGAACCAACTAGCCCCCTTAATCCGAGCAAACAAATCAGACAACAGCGGCAAAGGGTACTGAAATTTGACCGTGATCTTATTAAGAAGGCGGTAATCAATACAAGGTCTCAAAGAACCATCCTTCTTGGCCAGCCACAAAAAAGAACCCTGCTCCCAACGGTGATGACGACGGGCGAATATGACCTCTCTCCAAGGATTCCTTTATATAACTCCGCATAGCGGCATGCTCTGTCACAGATAAATTGAACAGTCGGCCCTTAGGAAACTTACTACCAGGAATCAAATTAATGGCACAATCGCAATCCCTATGAGGAGGTAGGGCACTGGATTTGGGCTCATCAAATACATCCCGGTAATCCGACAAAACCTCAGGGACTTCAGAAGAAGTGGAAGGCGAAATTGACAGCAATAGAACATCACCATGTACCCCTTGACAACCCCAGCTGGACACAGACATAGATTTCCAATCCAATACTGGATTATGGAGCTGTAGCCATGGCAACCCCAAAACGACCACATCATGCAGATTATGCAACACCAAAAAGCGAATATCCTCCTGATGTGCAGGAGCCATGCACATGGTCAATTGAGTCCAATACTGAGGCTTATTCTTGGCCAAAGGCGTAGCATCAATTCCTCTCAATGGAATAGGATACTGCAAGGGCTCCAAGAAAAAACCACAGCGCCTGGCAAACTCCAAGTCCATCAAATTCAGGGCAGCGCCTGAATCCACAAATGCCATAACAGAACAGGACGACAAAGAGCAAATCAGAGTAACGGACAAAAGAAATTTAGACTGTACCGTACCAATAGTGGCAGACCTAGCGAACCGCTTAGTGCGCTCAGGACAATCGGAGATAGCATGAGTGGAATCACCACAGTAAAAACACAGCCCATTCCGACGTCTGTGTTCTTGCCGTTCAGCTCTGGTCAAAGTCCTATCACATTGCATAGGCTCAGGCCTATGCTCAGAGAATACCGCCAAAAGGTGCACAGCTTTGCGCTCACGCAAGCGCTGATCGATCTGAATGGCCAAGGACATAGACTCACTCAGACCAGCAGGCGTGGGAAATCCCACCATGACATCCTTAAGGGCTTCAGAAAGACCCTTTCTGAAAATTGCTGCCAGGGCACACTCATTCCACTGAGTAAGCACAGACCACTTTCTAAACTTCTGACAATATACCTCCGCTTCATCCTGACCCTGACACAAAGCCAGCAAGATTTTCTCTGCCTGATCCACTGAATTTGGTTCATCATAAAGCAATCCAAGTGCCAGAAAAAACGCATCTACATCACGCAATGCAGGATCTGCTGGCGCAAGGGAAAATGCCCAGTCTTGAGGGTCGCCACGCAACAAAGAACTAATGATTTTTACTTGTTGAACGGGGTCACCAGAGGAGCGGGGTCTCAAAGCAAGATACAGTTTACAATTATTTTTGAAATTCAGGAACTTAGATCTATCCCCAGAAAACAAATCAGGAATTGGAATTCTAGGCTCTAACATCGGATTCTGAACCACAAAATCTTGAATGTTTTGTACCCTTGCAGTGAGATGATCCACACAAGAGGACAGACCTTGAATGTCCATAGCTACACCTGTGTCCTGAACCACCCAGAGGTTTAGGGGAAAAGAAAGACAAAACACACTGCAGAGAAAAAAAATGGTCTCAGAACTTCTCTTATCGCTCTATTGAGATGCATTAACACTTTGGGCCAGCTGTACTGTTATGGACCTGGTGGTTAGGAGCACCCGAAACGACCTGATGGTTAAAATAACAAAGGACAAGCTCTGGGAAGTGGGAGCTCTGCTGACCGCAACCCCTAATCCTATCACACACACTAGAAATAGCCGTGGAGCGTACCTAACTCTACCTAGACGCCTCTTCACAGCCTAAGAGCTAACTAGCCCTAGAGATAGAAAATAAAGCCTACCTTGCCTCAGAGAAATTCCCCAAAGAAAAAGGCAGCCCCCCACATATATTGACTGTGAGTTAAGATGACAGTCACAAACACAGAAATGAAACAGGTTTCAGCAAAGGGAGGCCAGACTTACTAATCAGACTGAGGATAGAAAAGGTAACTTTGCGGTCAGCACAAAAAACTACAAAAAGACCATGCAGAGTGTGCAAAAAGACCTCCGCACCGACTCACGGTGCGGAGGTGCCACTCTGCCTCCCAGAGCTTCCAGCTAGCAAGGCAAAATCATGATAGCAAGCTGGACAAGAAAACAATGAACAAATAATAAGCTAGCAGGGACTTAGCTTCTGCTGGAGTAGACAGGTCACCAGAAAGATCCAAGAGCGAACTGAACCAGTACAAGAACATTGACAGCTGGCATGGAGTAACGATCAGAGTGGAGTTAAATAGAGCAGCCAGCCAAAGAATAAACTAAGTCACCTGTGGAAGGAACCTCAGAAGCAGCAGCTCCACTCACAGCCACCAGGGGGAGTCTATGGACAGAACTCGCCGAAGTACCATTCATGACCACAGGAGGGAGTTCGATAACAGAATTCACAACAGTACCCCCCCCCTTGAGGAGGGGTCACCGAACCCTCACCAGAGCCCCCAGGCCGATCAGGAGGAGCCAAATGAAAGGCACAAACTAGATCGGCAGCATGAACATCAGAGGCAAAAACACAGGAATTATCTTCCTGACCATAACCCTTCCACTTGACCAGGTACTGGAGTTTCCGTCTCGAAATACGAGAATCCAAAATCTTCTCCACCACATACTCCAACTCCCCCTCGATCAACACCGGGGCAGGAGGACCAACGGAGGGAACCATAGGCGCCACTTATCTCCGCAATAACGACCTATGGAACACATTATGGATGGCAAAAGAAGCTGGAAGGGCCAAACGAAATGACACAGGATTGAGAACTTCAGAAATCTTATACGGACCAATGAAACGAGGCTTAAACTTAGGAGAGGAAACCTTCATAGGAACATAACGAGATGACAACCAAACCAAATCCCCAACACGAAGTCGGGGACCAACACAGCGCCGGCGGTTAGCGAAACGTTGAGCCTTCTCCTGGGACAATGTCAAATTGTCCACCACATGAGTCCAAATCTGCTGCAACCTGTCCACCACAGTATCCACACCAGGACAGTCCGAAGGCTCAACCTGCCCTGAAGAGAAACGAGGATGGAAACCAGAATTACAGAAAAAAGGCGAAACCAAAGTAGCCGAGCTGGCCCGATTATTAAGGGCGAACTCAGCCAAAGGCAAGAAGGACACCCAATCATCCTGATCAGCAGAAACAAAGCATCTCAGATATGTTTCCAAAGTCTGATTAGTTCGTTCGGTTTGGCCATTAGTCTGAGGATGGAAAGCCGAGGAAAAAGACAAATCAATGCCCATCTTAGCACAAAAGGACCGCCAAAACCTCGAAACAAACTGGGAACCTCTGTCCGAGACGATGTTCTCTGGAATGCCATGCAAACGAACCACATGCTGGAAAAACAATGGCACCAAATCAGAGGAGGAAGGCAATTTAGACAAGGGTACCAAATGGACCATCTTAGAGAAGCGATCACAAACCACCCAAATGACCGACATCCTTTGAGAGAATGGGAGATCTGAAATAAAATCCATGGAAATATGCATCCAGGGCCTCTTCGGGACCGGCAAGGGCAAAAGTGTTATGTTTGCTAATGACAGGTGTTATGAAGGCAATCCAGAAACACAGTGTGCTTAGCGATCAGAGCGCACACAGTGATCTGACAAATACCCAAAAATACAAGAACGAGCTCTGAGACGTGGAAACTCTGTAGACTGCACACCTGATCCTATCCTAAACACAACTAAAAGCGGCTGTGGATTGCGCCTAACAACTACCTAGGCAACTCGGCACAGCCTAAGAAACTAGCTAGCCTGAAGATAGAAAAATAGGCCTGACTTGCCCCAGAGAAATTCCCCAAAGGAAAAGGCAGCCCCCCACATATAATGACTGTGAGTAAGATGAAAAGACAAAACGTAGGGATGAAATAGATTCAGCAAAGTGGGGCCCGATATTCTAGGATAGAGCGAGGACAGTAAAGCGAACTTTGCAGTCTACAAAAAACCCTAAAGCAAAACCACGCAAAGGGGGCAAAAAAAACCCACCGTGCCGAACTAACGGCACGGCGGTACACCCTTTGCGTCTCAGAGCTTCCAGCAAAACAAAAGACAAGCTGGACAGAAAAAAAGCAACAAAAAAGCAAAAAGCACTTAGCTATACAGAGCAGCAGGTCACAGGAACAATCAGGAGAAGCTCAGATCCAACACTGAAACATTGACAAGGAGCAAAGATAGCAGCATCAGGCGGAGTTAAGTAATGAAGCAGTTAACGAGCTCACCAAAACACCTGAGGGAGGAAGCTCAGAAGCTGCAGTACCACTTGTGACCACAGGAGTGAATTCAGCCACAGAATTCACAACAGTACCCCCCCCTTGAGGAGGGGTCACCGAACCCTCACCAGAGCCCCCAGGCCGACCAGGATGAGCCGCATGAAAGGCACGAACAAGATCGGAAGCATGAACATCAGAGGCAAAAACCCAGGAATTATCTTCCTGAGCATAACCCTTCCATTTAACCAGATACTGGAGTTTCCGTCTAGAAACACGAGAATCCAAAATCTTCTCCACAATATACTCCAATTCCCCCTCCACCAAAACCGGGGCAGGAGGCTCAACAGATGGAACCATAGGTGCCACGTATCTCCGCAACAACGACCTATTGAATACATTATGTATGGAAAAGGAGTCTGGGAGGGTCAAACGAAAAGACACAGGATTGAGAACCTCAGAAATCCTATACGGACCAATAAAACGAGGTTTAAATTTAGGAGAGGAAACCTTCATAGGAATATGACGAGAAGATAACCAAACCAGATCCCCAACACGAAGTCGGGGACCCACACGGCGTCTGCGATTAGCGAAAAGTTGAGCTTTCTCCTGGGACAAGATCAAATTGTCCACTACCTGAGTCCAGATCTGCTGCAACCTATCCACCACAGAATCCACATCATGACAGTCCGAAGACTCAACCTGTCCTGAAGAGAAACGAGGATGGAACCCAGAATTGCAAAAAAATGGAGAAACCAAGGTAGCCGAGCTGGCCCGATTATTAAGGGCGAACTCAGCCAACGGCAAAAAGGACACCCAATCATCCTGGTCTGCAGAAACAAAACATCTCAGATATGTTTCCAAGGTCTGATTGGTTCGTTCGGTCTGGCCATTAGTCTGAGGATGGAAAGCCGAGGAAAAGGATAGGTCAATGCCCATCCTACCACAAAAGGCTCGCCAAAACCTTGAAACAAACTGGGAACCTCTGTCAGAAACAATATTCTCAGGAATGCCATGCAACCGAACCACATGCTGAAAGAACAAAGGTACCAAATCAGAGGAGGAAGGCAATTTAGCCAAGGGCACCAGATGGACCATTTTAGAAAAGCGATCACAGACCACCCAAATGACTGACATCTTTTGAGAAACGGGAAGGTCAGAAATGAAATCCATCGAAATATGTGTCCAAGGCCTCTTTGGGACCGGCAAGGGCAAAAGCAACCCACTGGCACGAGAACAGCAGGGCTTAGCCCTAGCACAAATCCCACAGGACTGCACAAAAGTACGTACATCCCGTGACAGAGATGGCCACCAGAAGGATCTAGCCACTAACTCTCTGGTACCAAAGATTCCAGGATGACCAGCCAACACCGAACAATGAAGTTCAGAGATAAGTTTATTAGTCCACCTATCAGGGACGAACAGTTTCTCTGCTGGACAACGATCAGGTTTATTCGCCTGAAATTTTTGCAGCACCCGCCGCAAATCAGGGGAGATGGCAGACACAATGACTCCTTCCTTGAGGATACCCGCTGGCTCAGATAAACCCGGAGAGTCGGGCACAAAACTCCTAGACAGAGCATCTGCCTTCACATTTTTAGAGCCCGGAAGGTACGAAATCACAAAGTCGAAGCGGGCAAAAAATAACGACCAACGGGCCTGTCTAGGATTCAAGCGCTTGGCAGACTCGAGATAAGTCAAGTTCTTATGATCAGTCAATACCACCACGCGATGCTTAGCTCCTTCAAGCCAATGACGCCACTCCTCGAATGCCCACTTCATGGCCAGCAACTCTCGATTGCCCACATCATAATTACGCTCAGCGGGCGAAAACTTCCTGGAAAAGAAAGCACATGGTTTCATCACTGAGCAATCAGAACCTCTCTGTGACAAAACCGCCCCTGCTCCAATCTCAGAAGCATCAACCTCGACCTGGAACGGAAGAGAAACATCTGGCTGACACAACACAGGGGCAGAACAAAAACGATGCTTCAACTCCTGAAAAGCTTCCACAGCAGCAGAAGACCAATTAACCAAATCAGCACCCTTCTTGGTCAAATCGGTCAATGGTTTGGCAATGCTAGAAAAATTACAGATGAAGCGACGATAAAAATTAGCAAAGCCCAGGAACTTTTGCAGACTTTTCAGAGATGTCGGCTGAATCCAATCCTGGATGGCTTGGACCTTAACTGGATCCATCTCGATAGTAGAAGGGGTAAAGATGAACCCCAAAAATGAAACTTTCTGCACACCAAAGAGACACTTTGATCCCTTCACAAACAAAGAGTTAGCACGCAGGACCTGAAAAACCATTCTGACCTGCTTCACATGAGACTCCCAATCATCTGAGAAGATCAAAATGTCATCCAAGTAAACAATCAGGAATTTATCCAGATACTCACGGAAGATGTCATGCATTAAAGACTGAAACACAGATGGAGCATTGGCAAGTCCGAACGGCATCACTAGATACTCAAAATGACCCTCGGGCGTATTGAATGCAGTTTTCCATTCATCTCCTTGCCTGATTCTCACCAGATTATACGCACCACGAAGATCTATCTTAGTGAACCAACTAGCCCCCTTAATCCGAGCAAACAAGTCAGATAACAATGGCAAGGGATACTGAAATTTAACAGTGATCTTATTAAGAAGGCGGTAATCAATACACGGTCTCAGCGAACCATCCTTCTTGGCTACAAAGAAGAACCCTGCTCCCAGTGGTGATGACGATGGGCGAATATGTCCCTTCTCCAGGGATTCCTTCACAT
The DNA here is from genome assembly GCF_032444005.1 of Ranitomeya imitator. Taxonomy (NCBI): domain Eukaryota; kingdom Metazoa; phylum Chordata; class Amphibia; order Anura; family Dendrobatidae; genus Ranitomeya; species Ranitomeya imitator. The sequence continues at coordinate 77,201,705 of NC_091283.1, read as the reverse complement.
AACTGCGCATAGCGGCGTGTTCGGGCACGGATAAATTAAATAATCGACCTTTAGGGAATTTACTACCAGGAATCAAATTGATAGCACAATCACAATCCCTATGCGGAGGTAGAGCATCGGACTTGGGCTCTTCAAATACATCCTGATAATCAGACAAGAACTCTGGGACCTCAGAAGGGGTGGATGACGAAATCGACAAAAATGGAACATCACCATGTACCCCCTGACAACCCCAGCTGGATACCGACATGGAATTCCAATCCAATACTGGATTATGGGTTTGTAGCCATGGCAACCCCAACACGACCACATCATGCAGATTATGCAACACCAGAAAGCGAATAACTTCCTGATGTGCAGGAGCCATGCACATGGTCAGCTGGGCCCAGTATTGAGGTTTATTCTTGGCCAAAGGTGTAGCATCAATTCCTCTCAATGGAATAGGACACCGCAAAGGCTCCAAGAAAAACCCACAACGTTTAGCATAATCCAAATCCATCAGATTCAGGGCAGCGCCCGAATCCACAAACGCCATGACAGAAAACGACGACAAAGAGCATATCAAGGTAATGGACAGAAGGAATTTGGACTGTACAGTACCAATGACGGCAGACCTAGCGGACCGCTTAGTGCGCTTAGGACAATCAGAAATAGCATGAGTGGAATCACCACAGTAGAAACACAGACCATTCAGACGTCTGTATTCCTGCCGTTCAACTCTAGTCATAGTCCTATCGCACTGCATAGGCTCAGGTTTAACCTCAGGCAGTACCGCCAAATGGTGCACAGATTTACGCTCGCGCAAGCGTCGACCGATCTGAATGGCCAAAGACAAAGACTCATTCAAACCAGCAGGCATAGGAAATCCCACCATGACATCCTTAAGAGCCTCAGAGAGACCCTTTCTGAACAAAGCTGCCAGCGCAGATTCATTCCACTGAGTGAGTACTGACCATTTCCTAAATTTCTGACAATATACTTCTATATCATCCTGACCCTGGCACAAAGCCAGCAAATTTTTCTCAGCCTGATCCACTGAATTAGGCTCATCGTACAGCAATCCGAGCGCCAGGAAAAACGCATCGACACTACTCAATGCAGGGTCTCCTGGCGCAAGAGAAAATGCCCAGTCTTGAGGGTCGCCGCGCAAAAAAGTAATAATAATCAAAACCTGTTGAATAGGATTACCAGAAGAATGAGGTTTCAAGGCCAGAAATAGCTTACAATTATTTTTGAAACTTAGAAACTTAGTTCTATCTCCAAAAAACAAATCAGGAATAGGAATTCTTGGTTCTAACATAGATTTCTGATCAATAGTATCTTGAATTTTTTGTACATTTATAACGAGATTATCCATTGAAGAGCACAGACCCTGAATATCCATGTCCACACCTGTGTCCAGAATCACCCAAATGTCTAAGCGAAAAAAAAAAAGTGAACACAGAGCAGAAAGAAAAAAAAAAAAAAATGATGTCAGAACTTTTTCTTTCCCTCTATTGAGAATCATTAGTAGGGCTCCTTGTACTGTTATGTTTGCTAATGACAGGTGTTATGAAGGCAATCCAGAAACACAGTGTGCTTAGCGATCAGAGCGCACACAGTGATCTGACAAATACCCAAAAATACAAGAACGAGCTCTGAGACGTGGAAACTCTGTAGACTGCACACCTGATCCTATCCTAAACACAACTAAAAGCGGCTGTGGATTGCGCCTAACAACTACCTAGGCAACTCGGCACAGCCTAAGAAACTAGCTAGCCTGAAGATAGAAAAATAGGCCTGACTTGCCCCAGAGAAATTCCCCAAAGGAAAAGGCAGCCCCCCACATATAATGACTGTGAGTAAGATGAAAAGACAAAACGTAGGGATGAAATAGATTCAGCAAAGTGGGGCCCGATATTCTAGGATAGAGCGAGGACAGTAAAGCGAACTTTGCAGTCTACAAAAAACCCTAAAGCAAAACCACGCAAAGGGGGCAAAAAAAACCCACCGTGCCGAACTAACGGCACGGCGGTACACCCTTTGCGTCTCAGAGCTTCCAGCAAAACAAAAGACAAGCTGGACAGAAAAAAAGCAACAAAAAAGCAAAAAGCACTTAGCTATACAGAGCAGCAGGTCACAGGAACAATCAGGAGAAGCTCAGATCCAACACTGAAACATTGACAAGGAGCAAGGATAGCAGCATCAGGCGGAGTTAAGTAATGAAGCAGTTAACGAGCTCACCAGAACACCTGAGGGAGGAAGCTCAGAAGCTGCAGTACCACTTGTGACCACAGGAGTGAATTCAGCCACAGAATTCACAACACAAAAGCAACCCACTGGCACGAGAACAGCAGGGCTTAGCCCGAGCACAAGTCCCACAGGACTGCACAAAAGAACGCACATCCCGTGACAAAGAAGGCCACCAAAAGGATCTAGCCACCAAATCTCTGGTACCAAAGATTCCAGGATGACCAGCCAACACCGAACAATGAACCTCAGAGATAACTCTACTAGTCCATCTATCAGGGACAAACAGTTTCTCCGCTGGACAACGGCCAGGTCTATCAGCCTGAAACTTCTGCAGCACCCGCCGCAAATCAGGGGAGATGGCAGACAAAATTACCCCCTCTTTGAGAATACCCGCCGGCTCAGGAACACCCGGAGAGTCAGGCACAAAACTCCTTGACAGGGCATCAGCCTTCACATTCTTAGAGCCCGGAAGGTACGAAACCACAAAATCAAAACGGGAGAAAAACAGCGACCATCGAGCCTGTCTAGGATTCAACCGTTTGGCAGACTCGAGATAAGTCAAATTCTTGTGATCCGTCAAGACCACAACGCGATGCTTGGCTCCTTCAAGCCAATGTCGCCACTCCTCGAATGCCCACTTCATGGCCAACAACTCTCGATTGCCAACATCATAATTGCGCTCAGCAGGCGAGAACTTTCTAGGAAAGAAGGCACATGGTTTCATCACCGAGCCATCAGAACTTCTTTGCGACAAAACAGCCCCTGCTCCAATCTCAGAAGCATCAACCTCGACCTGAAACGGGAGCGAAACATCTGGCTGGCACAACACAGGGGCAGAAGAAAAACGACGCTTCAACTCCTGAAAAGCCTCTACAGCTGCAGAGGACCAATTGACCACATCAGCACCTTTCTTGGTCAAATCAGTCAACGGTTTAGCAACACTAGAAAAATTAGCGATGAAGCGACGGTAAAAATTAGCAAAGCCCAGGAACTTCTGCGGGCTCTTCACAGACGTCAGCTGAGTCCAATCATAAATGGCCTGAACTTTAACAGGATCCATCTCGATAGTAGAAGGAGAAAAAATGAAACCCAAAAATGAAACCTTCTGAACTCCAAAGAGACATTTTGACCCCTTCACAAACAAGGAATTCGCGCGAAGGACCTGGAACACCATTCTGACCTGCTTCACATGAGACTCCCAATCATCCGAAAAGACCAAAATATCATCCAAATATACAATCATGAATCTATCCAGGTACTCTCGGAAGATGTCATGCATAAAGGACTGAAACACAGATGGAGCATTAGAAAGCCCGAATGGCATAACCAGGTACTCAAAATGGCCCTCGGGTGTATTAAATGCTGTTTTCCATTCATCGCCCTGTTTAATACGCACAAAATTATACGCCCTTCGAAGATCTATCTTGGTGAACCAACTAGCCCCCTTAATCCGAGCAAACAAATCAGACAACAGCGGCAAAGGGTACTGAAATTTGACCGTGATCTTATTAAGAAGGCGGTAATCAATACAAGGTCTCAAAGAACCATCCTTCTTGGCCACAAAAAAGAACCCTGCTCCCAACGGTGATGACGACGGGCGAATATGACCTCTCTCCAAGGATTCCTTTATATAACTCCGCATAGCGGCATGCTCTGTCACAGATAAATTGAACAGTCGGCCCTTAGGAAACTTACTACCAGGAATCAAATTAATGGCACAATCGCAATCCCTATGAGGAGGTAGGGCACTGGATTTGGGCTCATCAAATACATCCCGGTAATCCGACAAAACCTCAGGGACTTCAGAAGGAGTGGAAGGCGAAATTGACAGCAATAGAACATCACCATGTACCCCTTGACAACCCCAGCTGGACACAGACATAGATTTCCAATCCAATACTGGATTTTGGAGCTGTAGCCATGGCAACCCCAAAACGACCACATCATGCAGATTATGCAACACCAAAAAGCGAATATCCTCCTGATGTGCAGGAGCCATGCACATGGTCAATTGAGTCCAATACTGAGGCTTATTCTTGGCCAAAGGCGTAGCATCAATTCCTCTCAATGGAATAGGATACTGCAAGGGCTCCAAGAAAAAACCACAGCGCCTGGCAAACTCCAAGTCCATCAAATTCAGGGCAGCGCCTGAATCCACAAATGCCATAACAGCACAGGACGACAAAGAGCAAATCAGAGTAACGGACAAAAGAAATTTAGACTGTACCGTACCAATAGTGGCAGACCTAGCGAACCGCTTAGTGCGCTCAGGACAATCGGAGATAGCATGAGTGGAATCACCACAGTAAAAACACAGCCCATTCCGACGTCTGTGTTCTTGCCGTTCAGCTCTGGTCAAAGTCCTATCACATTGCATAGGCTCAGGCCTATGCTCAGAGAATACCGCCAAAAGGTGCACAGCTTTGCGCTCACGCAAGCGCTGATCGATCTGAATGGCCAAGGACATAGACTCACTCAGACCAGCAGGCATAGGAAATCCCACCATGACATCCTTAAGGGCTTCAGAAAGACCCTTTCTGAAAATTGCTGCCAGGGCACACTCATTCCACTGAGTAAGCACAGACCACTTTCTAAACTTCTGACAATATACCTCCGCTTCATCCTGACCCTGACACAAAGCCAGCAAGATTTTCTCTGCCTGATCCACTGAATTTGGTTCATCATAAAGCAATCCAAGTGCCAGAAAAAACGCATCTACATCACGCAATGCAGGATCTGCTGGCGCAAGGGAAAATGCCCAGTCTTGAGGGTCGCCACGCAACAAAGAACTAATGATTTTTACTTGTTGAACGGGGTCACCAGAGGAGCGGGGTCTCAAAGCAAGAAACAGTTTACAATTATTTTTGAAATTCAGGAACTTAGATCTATCCCCAGAAAACAAATCAGGAATTGGAATTCTAGGCTCTAACATCGGATTCTGAACCACAAAATCTTGAATGTTTTGTACCCTTGCAGTGAGATGATCCACACAAGAGGACAGACCTTGAATGTCCATAGCTACACCTGTGTCCTGAACCACCCAGAAGTTTAGGGGAAAAGAAAGACAAAACACACTGCAGAGGAAAAAAATGGTCTCAGAACTTCTCTTATCCCTCTATTGAGATGCATTAACACTTTGGGCCAGCTGTACTGTTATGGACCTGGTGGTTAGGAGCACCCGAAACGACCTGATGGTTAAAATAACAAAGGACAAGCTCTGGGAAGTGGGAGCTCTGCTGACCGCAACCCCTAATCCTATCACACACACTAGAAATAGCCGTGGAGCGTACCTAACTCTACCTAGACGCCTCTTCACAGCCTAAGAGCTAACTAGCCCTAGAGATAGAAAATAAAGCCTACCTTGCCTCAGAGAAATTCCCCAAAGAAAAAGGCAGCCCCCCACATATATTGACTGTGAGTTAAGATGAAAGTCACAAACACAGAAATGAAACAGGTTTCAGCAAAGGGAGGCCAGACTTACTAAACAGACTGAGGATAGAAAAGGTAACTTTGCGGTCAGCACAAAAAACTACAAAAAGACCATGCAGAGTGTGCAAAAAGACCTCCGCACCGACTCACGGTGCGGAGGTGCCACTCTGCCTCCCAGAGCTTCCAGCTAGCAAGGCAAAATCATGATAGCAAGCTGGACAAGAAAACAATGAACACATAATAAGCTAGCAGGGACTTAGCTTCTGCTGGAGTAGACAGGTCACCAGAAAGATCCAAGAGCGAACTGAACCAGTACAAGAACATTGACAGCTGGCATGGAGTAACGATCAGAGTGGAGTTAAATAGAGCAGCCAGCCAAAGAATAAACTAAGTCACCTGTGGAAGGAACATCAGAAGCAGCAGCTCCACTCACAGCCACCAGGGGGAGTCTATGGACAGAACTCGCCGAAGTACCATTCATGACCACAGGAGGGAGTTCGATAACAGAATTCACAACAGTACCCCCCCCTTGAGGAGGGGTCACCGAACCCTCACCAGAGCCCCCAGGCCGATCAGGAGGAGCCAAATGAAAGGCACAAACTAGATCGGCAGCATGAACATCAGAGGCAAAAACCCAGGAATTATCTTCCTGACCATAACCCTTCCACTTGACCAGGTACTGGAGTTTCCGTCTCGAAATACGAGAATCCAAAATCTTCTCCACCACATACTCCAACTCCCCCTCGACCAACACCGGGGCAGGAGGACCAACGGAGGGAACCATAGGCGCCACTTATCTCCGCAATAACGACCTATGGAACACATTATGGATGGCAAAAGAAGCTGGAAGGGCCAAACGAAATGACACAGGATTGAGAACTTCAGAAATCTTATACGGACCAATGAAACGAGGCTTAAACTTAGGAGAGGAAACCTTCATAGGAACATAACGAGATGACAACCAAACCAAATCCCCAACACGAAGTCGGGGACCAACACAGCGCCGGCGGTTAGCGAAACGTTGAGCCTTCTCCTGGGACAAGGTCAAATTGTCCACCACATGAGTCCAAATCTGCTGCAACCTGTCCACCACAGTATCCACACCAGGACAGTCCGAAGACTCAACCTGTCCTGAAGAGAAACGAGGATGGAACCCAGAATTGCAGAATAATGGCGAAACCAAGGTAGCCGAGCTGGCCCGATTATTAAGGGCGAACTCAGCCAAAGGCAAAAAGGACACCCAGTCATCCTGATCGGCAGAAAGAAAGCATCTCAGATAGGTTTCCAAGGTCTGATTGGTTCGTTCGGTCTGGCCATTAGTCTGAGGATGGAAAGCCGAGGAAAAAGACAAGTCAATGCCCATCCTACCACAAAAGGCTCACCAAAACCTCGAAACAAACTGGCAACCTCTGTCAGAAACGATATTCTCTGGAATGCCATGCAAACGAACCACATGCTGGAAGAACAATGGCACCAAATCAGAGGAGGAAGGCAATTTAGACAAGGGTACCAGATGGACCATCTTAGAAAAGCGATCACAGACCACCCAAATGACTGACATCTTTTGAGAAACGGGAAGATCTGAAATAAAATCCATAGAGATATGTGTCCAAGGCCTCTTCGGGATTGGCAAGGGCAAAAGCAACCCACTGGCACGAGAACAGCAGGGCTTAGCCCGAGCACAAGTCCCACAGGACTGCACAAAAGAACGCACATCCCGTGATAAAGAAGGCCACCAAAAGGATCTAGCCACCAAATCTCTGGTACCAAAGATTCCAGGATGACCAGCCAACACCGAACAATGAACCTCAGAGATAACTCTACTAGTCCATCTATCAGGGACAAACAGTTTCTCCGCTGGACAACGGCCAGGTTTATTTGCCTGAAATTTTTGCAGCACCCGCCGCAAATCAGGGGAGATGGCAGACACAATTACTCCTTCCTTGAGGATACCCGCCGGCTCAGATAAACCCGGAGAGTCGGGCACAAAACTCCTAGACAGAGCATCTGCCTTCACATTTTTAGAGCCCGGAAGGTACGAAATCACAAAGTCAAAACCACATCAGCACCTTTCTTGGTCAAATCAGTCAACGGTTTAGCAACACTAGAAAAATTAGCGATGAAGCGACGGTAAAAATTAGCAAAGCCCAGGAACTTCTGCGGGCTCTTCACAGACGTCAGCTGAGTCCAATCATAAATGGCCTGAACTTTAACAGGATCCATCTCGATAGTAGAAGGAGAAAAAATGAAACCCAAAAATGAAACCTTCTGAACTCCAAAGAGACATTTTGACCCCTTCACAAACAAGGAATTCGCGCGAAGGACCTGGAACACCATTCTGACCTGCTTCACATGAGACTCCCAATCATCCGAAAAGACCAAAATATCATCCAAATATACAATCATGAATCTATCCAGGTACTCTCGGAAGATGTCATGCATAAAGGACTGAAACACAGATGGAGCATTAGAAAGCCCGAATGGCATAACCAGGTACTCAAAATGGCCCTCGGGCGTATTAAATGATGTTTGGCAATACTAGAAAAATTGCAGATGAAGCGACGATAAAAATTAGCAAAGCCCAGGAACTTTTGCAGACTTTTCAGAGATGTCGGCTGAGTCCAATCATGGATGGCTTGGACCTTAACAGGATCCATCTCGATAGTAGAAGGGGAAAAGATGAACCCCAAAAATGAAACCTTCTGCACACCAAAGAGACACTTTGATCCCTTCACAAACAAAGAATTAGCACGCAGGACCTGAAAAACCGTTCTGACCTGCTTCACATGAGACTCCCAATCATCTGAGAAGATCAAAATGTCATCCAAGTACACAATCAGGAATTTATCCAGGTACTCTCGGAAGATGTCATGCATAAAGGACTGAAACACTGATGGAGCATTGGCAAGTCCGAATGGCATCACTAGATACTCAAAATGACCCTCAGGCATATTAAATGCAGTTTTCCATTCATCGCCTCGCCTGATTCGCACCAGATTATACGCACCACGAAGATCTATCTTGGTGAACCAACTAGCCCCCTTAAACCGAGCAAACAAATCAGATAACAATGGCAAGGGGTACTGAAATTTAACAGTGATCTTATTAAGAAGGCGGTAATCTATACAAGGTCTCAGCGAACCATCCTTCTTGGCTACAAAACAGAACCCTGCTCCTAATGGCGACGATGACGGGCGAATATGCCCCTTCTCCAGGGATTCCTTCACATAACTGCGCATAGCGGTGTGCTCAGGCACGGATAAATTAAACAGTCGACCTTTTGGGAATTTACTACCAGGAATCAAATTGATAGCACAATCACAATCCCTATGCGGGGGTAGGGCATCGGACTTGGGCTCATCAAATACATCCCGGTAATCAGACAAGAAGTCTGGAACCTCAGAAGGGGTGGATGACGAAATTTACAGAAATGGAACATCACCATGTACCCCCTGACAACCCCAGCTGGACACCGACATGGATTTCCAATCCAATACTGGATTATAGGCTTGTAGCCATGGCAACCCCAACACGACCACATCATGCAGATTATGCAACACCAGAAAGCGGATATCCTCCTGATGTGCAGGAGCCATGCACATGGTCAGCTGGGTCCAGTATTAAGGCTTATTCTTGGCCAAAGGCGTAGCATCAATTCCTCTCAATGGAATAGGACACTGCAAGGGCTCCAAGAAAAACCCACAACGCTTAGCATATTCCAAGTCCATTAAATTCAGGGCAGCGCCTGAATCCACAAACACCATGACAAAATACGATGACAAAGAGCAGATCAAGGTAACGGACAGAAGAAATTTTGACTGTACTGTACCAATGGTGGCAGACCTAGCGAACCGCTTAGTGCGCTTAGGACAATCAGAGATAGCATGAGTGGAATCACCACAGTAGAAACACAGCCCATTCAGACGTCTGTGTTCTTGCCGTTCAACTCTGGTCATAGTCCTATCGCACTGCATAGGCTCAGGTTTAATCTCAGGTAATACCGCCAAATGGTGCACAGATTTACGCTCACGCAAGCGTCGACCGATCTGAATGGCCAAAGACATAGACTCATTCAAACCAGCAGGCATAGGAAATCCCACCATGACATCCTTAAGGGCTTCAGAGAGACCCTTTCTGAATATAGCTGCCAGCGCAGATTTATTCCATTGAGTGAGTACGGACCACTTTCTAAATTTCTGGCAATATACCTCTATCTCATCCTGAGCCTGACAAAGAGCCAGCAAATTTTTTTCTGCCTGATCCACTGAATTAGGCTCATCGTACAGCAATCCAAGCGCCAGGAAAAACACATCGATATTACTTAATGCAGGATCTCCTGACGCAAGAGAAAATGCCCAGTCCTGAGGGTCGCCACGCAAAAAAGAAATGACGATCCTAACCTGTTGAACTGGGTCACCAGAGGAGCGAGGTTTCAAAGCCAGAAATAGTTTACAATTATTTTTGAAACTCAGAAATTTAGTTCTATCTCCAAAAAACAAATCTGGAATAGGAATTCTCGGTTCTAACAAAGAATTCTAAACCACAAAATCTTGAATATTTTGAACTCTTGCCGTGAGCTGATCCACACATGAAGACAGACCTTTAATGTCCATTGCTACACCTGTGTCCTGAACCACCCAAATGTCTAGGGGAAAAAAAAGGCAAAACACAGTGCAAAGAAAAAAAAATGGTCTCAGAACTTCTTTTTTCCCTCTATTGAGAATCATTAGCACTTTGGGCTTCCTGTACTGTTGTGATAGGCAATTCAGTATCACAATGGACATAGCGGTCAGAGCACATACATTGATCTGACAATAACCCAAAATAATAGAACGAGCTCTGAGATGTGGGAACTCTGCAGACCGCAATCCCTAATCCTCTCCAAACAACACTAGAGGCAGCCGTGGATTGCGCCTAACTCTGCCTATGCAACTCGGCACAGCCTGAGAAACTAACTAGCCTGAAGATAGAAAATAAGCCTACCTTGCCTCAGAGAAATACCCCAAAGGAAAAGGCAGCCCCCCACATATAATGACTGTGAGTTAAGATGAAAAGACAAACGTAGGAATGAAATAGATTCAGCAAAGTGAGGCCCGACTTTCTTAATAGAGCGAGGATAGGAAAGATGACTTTGCGGTCTACACAAAACCCTAAAGAAAACCACGCAAAGGAGGCAAAAAGACCCTCCGTACCGAACTAACGGCACGGAGGTACACCCTTTGCGTCCCAGAGCTTCCAGCAAAACAAATAGACAAGCTGGACAGAAAAAATAGCAAACAAATAGCAAGGAAGAACTTAGCTATGCAGAGCAGCAGGCCACAGGAATGATCCAGGGAAAAACAAGTCCAACACTGGAACATTGACAGGAAGCATGGATCCAAGCATTAGGTGGAGTTAAGTAGAGAAGCACCTAACGACCTCACCAGATCACCTGAGGGAGGAAACTCAGAAGCCGCAGTACCACTTTCCTCCACAAACGGAAGCTCCCAGAGAGAATCAGCCGAAGTACCACTTGTGACCACAGGAGGGAGCTCTGCCACAGAATTCACAACAGGAGTCCGTCCAGGAGAGGAGGTACCATGATCCAGTTTCCTCCATTAACAGATCTCTCAGCCCGCAATCTCTGGCGTCCTCTTCCGTTCCCGCACCTGAACCTATGCAGGTGGATCAGGTCAAGATGGCGGTCCAGCGTCGGAAAGAGAGGGTTGCACAAGGGCTTTGTTTTTATTGTGGTAATGCCTTGCATTTACTCCATTCCTGCCCTGTTCAGCTGGGAAACTCCTCCACTTAGGTCAGGTAGGAGAGGCCTCCCTGGGTGTGTGTGACTCCTCTCTAGCTTTAACTATGTCTGTCCAAATAACTTCTGTGAATGGGCGCTACTCGGTGTTGGCGTATTTGGATTTGGGCGTGGCAGGCAACTTCATTAGTCTGGAGGAGGTCAAGAAGCATCAGACTCCGGTCAGGATTCTGAAGGAGCTGCATCTGATTTCCTCTGTGGATGGAAGGCCTTTACAAGAGACCGTCACTAAGGTTATGGAAGAGGTGGAGTTGCAGGTGGGGTTCTGCATCGCGAGAGAATCACGTTCTACGTCTTGCCCAATTTGTCCCATGCAATTCTTCTTGGGCTACCTTGGCTGAGGGCGCATGAACCTATCCTGGATTGGCACTCGGGAAACGTTGCTTGTTGGGGTCAGCATTGCCATGATCAATGCCTGTTATCAGTTCACCCTGCCAAAATTTCTCGTCCCATCTCCACTCCGGCCGGATTACCAGTCGCGTAATGGTCCTTCGCGGAAGTCTTTTGCAAGAGGGAGGTGGAGAGTTTCCCCCCGCATCGGTCATATGATTGCCCGATTGAACTCATTCCTGGCTCTATGCCCCCCAGCGGTAGAATGAATCCGCTCTCTCCAGTTGAGTTGCAAGCAATGTCGGAGTATTTTAAGGAGAATATGGCCAAAGGCTTTATTCAAAAGTCTTCTTCCCCCGCTGCCGCTGGATTCTTCTTTGTCAGGAAGAAAGACTGCTCACTTCATCTTTGCATTGACTAGAGGGGGCTCAATGAAATTATCATCAAGAACAAGTACCCACTGCCGCTCATCCCTGAGCTCTTTGATCACCTGCGAAGAGCAAGAATTTCTACTAAGCTTGACCTCCGTGGGGCCTACAATTTGGTCCGCATCCATGCTGGAGATGAGGGGAAGACCACATTCAACACATGGGATGGGCACTACGAATATTTGGTCATGCCCTTCGGTCTCTGCAATGCTCCTGCAGTGTTTCAGGAGTTTGTAAATGACATCTTCCGGGATCTCTTGTATTCCTGCGATGTGGTGTACCTCGATGACATTGTTTTTTCTCCAGATCTGCCTACCCATAGACGGAACATTTGTCAAATGTTACTTCATTTGAGAGAACCGTCTCTACTCCAAGTACGAAAAGTGTATCTTCGAACAGACATCCCTGCCTTTTTTGGGGTACATCATCTCAGATTCCGGTTTAAAGATTGATCCCAAGAAGGTGTCCGCCATCCTCAACTAGCCACGACCCCTCGGAGTGAAGGCCATCCAAAGATTCCTCGGTTTCGCGAACTATTACAGGCAGTTTGTGCCCCATTTCTCCTCATTAACCATGCACCTCTCGTCACTTATCCACAAGGGAGCTGATCCCGTTGTTTGGTCTTTGGAAGTCGAGGACGCCTTTTTGACTCTAAAGCAAACCTTTGCACAAGCGCCGGTACTTCATCGCCCAGACACTAATAGACCATTCATTCTCGAGTTGGATGCCTCCTCCACAGGGGCCAGGGCTGTGCTCTCTCAGAGGTCGTCTTCCCGTCGTTTGATCACTTGTGGATTCTTCTCCAAGGCATTTTCTACTTTGGAATGCAACTATTCCATCGGTGACAGAGAACTACTGGCCATCAAGTTAGCGTTGGAGGAGTGTCGATATCTTCTGAAAGGCGCGGTACACCCCTTCATAATTTTCACCGACCACAAGAATCTGGCTTATATTCAGTTGGCCCAAAGACTTAACCCTCGGCAAGCTCAGAGGTCCCTGTTTTTCACTCATTTTACTTTGGAGCTTCACTTCCGACCCGGTGGCGAAAAGAACGTTAAGGCTGATGCGCTGTCAAGGTACTTCCAGTTGGCTGACTTCGAAGAGGAACCATCCCACCAACAAAATCATTCCAGTGGCTCTCCTGAGGTTTGCTATCTTACCGCCGGGTAAGACATTCATCTCTGAGAAAGACAGGGAGAGGGTGCTGCACTGGGGACACTCTTCTAAAATTGCCGGTCATGCTAGAACTAAGAAGACGTACTTCCTTATCTCTTGCCACTACTGGTGCCCGTCCCTGCGCCAGGATGTCAAAGAATTTTCAGCCTCCTGTCCTTCCTGTGCCCGGAACAAGATTCAGAGACAACTACCCTCTGGGGCCCTGCATCATCTTCCTGTGCTCTAGGTTGCCAGGTGGCATATTGCCATGGACTTTGTCACCGATCTTCCTCGCTTCATGGGTTGCACAACAATCCTGGTGGTTGTGGATCAGTTTTCTAAGATGGCCCACTTTGTCTCGCTGCCTGGTTTGCCCTCAGCTCCTGAGTTGGCAAGAATTTTTATTCATCACATCTTAAAATTCTATGGTTTCCCACAACACATCGTGTCAGATAGAGGAGTCCAATTCACCTCCCAGTTTTGGAGAGCTCTCTGTAAACCTTTGAATGTGATTTTAGATTTCTCTTCTGCTTATCATCCTCAGTCCAACGGTCAGGTGGAGCGGATTAACCAGGTCTTGACCTCGTATCTCCGACATTTTTCTAATGCCCACCAGGGTGATTGGGTTGACCTCCTTCCTTGGGCCGAGTTTGCCTATAACAATCACTCCAGTGAGTCTTCTACCAAGTCCCCGGTCTTCATCGTCTCTGGTCAGCATCCCAACCTGCCTCTTCCGGTTTCACCTGGTTGGGTGTGTCGGCTGCTGACTCCCTGTCCTTGGAATTCTCTAAGATTTGGGACGAGACCAAGGATGTGCTTGAGAGGTATTGCATTAGGATGAAAAAGCATGCTGACAAAAGGCGTTTGGATGCTCCTCCTTATCAACCAGGCAATAAGGTCTGGCTTTCGTCCAAGTATATCCGTCTTAAGATTCCCTCCTATAAATTGGGCCCTCGCTACATTGATCCCTTTGAGATCTTGGCTTGAGTCAATGACACTACCTACAAGTTGAGGTTGCCTGTCTCACTCGGTATCCCCAACTCCTTCCATGTGTCTCTCCTTAACTGCCATCATACTTCTGTTGGTTCTTCTCTGCCACCGGATAGCTCTGATAATGTTTTTGAAGTAAGAGATATACTAGCCAGGAGAAAGGTTAGGGGGGGAACCTTCTTCTTGATTGATTGGAAGGGGTATGGGCCTGAGGAGAGGTCATGGGAACCACAGGAGAACATCAACGCTCCTCGTATCTTGAGGAGATTTCTTTCCACCCATAAGAAAGGGGGATGTAAGGGAGAGGGTACTATTACGGCACATGCAGGTATGGCGCGTGCAGATACTCACCTTGCTTCCTGGGTTCCTCGCTGCGTCTCGCCTCCTCTTCCACGTCCTCAGCCGCGCTGGGGATCCCGTTCCCCGCACATGCGCGCTAGACCACTTAGGTCGCGGTCACGCACACTCCCAGCTTCTTTATGAAGCCGGGTTTTACTGACCCGAAAGCGCTGTCCTGTCTGGGCAGCGGCCTCCGGGTATATCAGGTCGCTTCCTGCTAGAGGAAGCGCCTGATTGTTACTATGCCTTTCCGTTCTCCTTCCAGGTTCACTTAGGTTTCTGCACGTCAGGTCCCTGTACGTTTCTAGTGTGTGCGTGCTCTGCTCAGTTCCTGTACGCTTCCAGTGCGTGCTCTGCTCAGTCCCTGTACGCCTCCAGCGCGACCTCCACTCTGTACCTGCATGCTTCCAGTGCGTGCGTGCTCTGCTCCATCCATCTGGTCCTCAGTGAGTACCCTGATTCTCCTCGTTGAGCCACCCCTCTGGCACAAGCTATCGCGGTGTATCTCCCTCCTAGACTTGCCCCTAACAGTCCCTGTATAGGGGTCGGTTCCACCTGGTCAGCTCGCATGGGAGCGGTTGTCACCACGATCCAGTGGGTCCACTCCAGGAATCATAACACGTGCATCATTTCATGATCTCCTTGTGTCGTGTATGAACATTACACAAATGCCGCCCCGATGGCATCTATGTGCTGTCAACTGCATTTTTTGCACACCATTTTTCCGCCAAAACAATAGAAGTGGGAAAAGAGCCATATGATAAAAGCTGTCTATGTACTATATGTTTAAAAAGTAGCACACATACGCAAAAACAGATGTGAATTCAATCTAAGAAAAGCGATAAGGCATATATTATATATGGAATCTGTCACCACGTTTTTACTACGTATCTGAGAGCAGCATAATGTAGGGACAGAGATTTTCTGAGTGCTGAGCTCTGTATAAACCCACCCCCACACAGTGGCGTAGGAAGAGGGGTGCGGGGGGGGCAGTCCGCCCCGGGCGGCACAATGCGGGGGGCGGCCGGCGCTGCAGGAGAAGAAGAAAAAAAAAAAAAAGACGCCCCTTTAAATATTCGGGCGGCGCCGTCCGCCACCACGACCAGGGCCAGCTCCCCCCATCCCCGCCCCCGCGCCCCGCTCTAATACTCACCTCTCCTGGTTCCTGCGGCTTCAGCGTCCTCTGACTCTGCGACGTCTCAGAGCAGAGGGCGCAATGACGTCACTACTGTGCGCGCCGCTCTGCCTCTCTGTCCTGAGCGTCGCAGAGCCGGAGAGACGCTGACTGGCTGCACCGGACCTGCGCTAGGAACGGGAGAGGTGAGGATTTTACTTTTTTTTTTTCTTTATGTCTGACTGTCTGGGGGCAATGCTGGACACACTGGGGCAATACTGGAGACCATGGGGCAGATTGCTGGACACACTGGGGCAATACTGGAGACCATGGGGAAGATTGCTGGACACACTGGGGCAATACTGGAGACCATGGGGCAGATTGCTGGACACACTGGGGCAATACTGGAGACCATGGGGCAGATTGCTGGACACACTGGGGCAATACTGGAGACCATGGGGCAGATTGCTGGACACACTGGGGCAATACTGGAGACCATGGGGCAGATTGCTGGACACACTGGGGCAATACTGGAGACCATGGGGCAGATTGCTGGACACACTGGGGCAATACAGGAGACCATGGGGCAGAATGCTGGACACACTGGGGCAATACAGGAGACCATGGGGCAGATTGCTGGACACACTGGGGCAATACATGAGACTATGGGGCAGATTGCTGGACACACTGGGGCAATACTGGAGACCATGGGGCAGAATGCTGGACACACTGGGGCAATACAGGAGACCATGTGGCAGAATGCTGGACACACTGGGGCAATACAGGAGACCATGGGGCAGATTGCTGGACACACTGGGGCAATACAGGAAACTATGGGGCAGATTGCTGGACACACTGGGGCAATACTGGAGACCATGGGGCAGATTGCTGGACACACTGGGGCAATACTGGAGACCATGGGGCAGAATTCTGGACACACTGGGGCAATACAGGAGATTATGGGGCAGATTGCTGGACACACTGGGGCAATACAGGAGACCATGTGGCAGAATGCTGGACACACTGGGGCAATACAGGAGACCATGTGGCAGAATGCTGGACACACTGGGGCAATACTGGAGACCATGGGGCAGATTGCTGGACACACTGGGGCAATACAGGAGACTATGGGGCAGATTGCTGGACACACCGGGGCAATACTGGAGACCATGGGGCAGAATGCTGGACACACCGGGGCAATACTGGAGACCATGGGGCAGAATGCTGGACACACTGGGGCAATACAGGAGACCATGGGGCAGATTGCTGGACACACCGGGGCAATACTGGAGACCATGGGGCAGATTGCTGGACACACTGGGGCAATACTGGAGACCATGGGGCAGAATTCTGGACACACTGGGGCAATACAGGAGATTATGGGGCAGATTGCTGGACACACTGGGGCAATACAGGAGACCATGTGGCAGAATGCTGGACACACTGGGGCAATACAGGAGACCATGTGGCAGAATGCTGGACACACTGGGGCAATACTGGAGACCATGGGGCAGATTGCTGGACACACTGGGGCAATACAGGAGACTATGGGGCAGATTGCTGGACACACCGGGGCAATACTGGAGACCATGGGGCAGAATGCTGGACACACCGGGGCAATACTGGAGACCATGGGGCAGAATGCTGGACACACTGGGGCAATACAGGAGACCATGGGGCAGATTGCTGGACACACCGGGGCAATACTGGAGACCATGGGGCAGAATGCTGGACACACTGGGGCAATACAGGAGACCATGGGGCAGATTGCTGGACACACTGGGGCAATCCTGGAGACCCTGGGGCAGATTTCTGGACACATTGAGGCAATGCTGGAGACCCTGGGGCAGACTTCTGGACACACTGGGGCAATGCTGGACACTGGGGCAGATTGCTGGACACACTGGGGGTAATATGCTGGACACACTGGGGCAATGCTGGACACTGGGGGTAATATGCTGGACACACTGGGGCAGACTGCTGGACACACTGGGGAAAGGCTGGACACTGGGGCAGATTGCTGGACACACTGGGGGCAGTGCTGGACATACTGGGCAGATTGCTGGACACACTGGGGGTAATATGCTGGACACACTGGGGCAGATTGCTGGACAACATGGGGGTAATATGCTGGACACACTGGGGCAGATTGCTGGACAACATGGGGGTAATATGCTGGACACACTGGGGGCAGGACTTGAGGCATGGGCAGAATGTAGATACGGGGCATGATTGGAGACACGGGGCAGGATTGGATCATGGGGCAGGACGGATACGATGGAGGCTGGTGGGGCAGGATGGGGAGATCATATGGGGTAGAATGGATACTCATGAGGGCAGGATGCGAGAACATATGGCTGGAGCCAGGAATGAGATAAACGGGGCCAGGGTGGGGAATAGTATTACCATAGGGGATAATTAAGGGATATTATTACTGCAGTGATGTATTTATTTTATTTTTTGAGTATACTGTTTTAAATGGGGGGGCGGTCCTGTTACTGTGCAGAGTGACACTATATCGCCTTTTTATCTTCATGTGGTGTAATGTAGAAGTTGTGAAAAATTAAGTAATGTGTTCTGCAAGCGGAGCTCGAGATAACTGTGTTATTTCCTGCAGAAACGAGTCCTGGCTGGAAGGAATGATGGCGGTCTGTGCTGGATGAAAGATGAAGGACTTCACCTAGAGACGTCACTGGTGAGTCAGTGTTACCTATACACTGACACTATACACTGTATACTATATAGAGGTCCTGTGTATAATGTCACCAGTGATCTCTGTATTACCTCTACACAGACACTGCATACTAAGTACAGATCTCCTGTGAATACTGGCACTTATGGTGATAGTATTGTGTTTTTTTTTTTTTTATTACTGATCAGTATTGTAGTATTCAGTCACTATGTGGTGGTAATATGTGGTCTGGAAATGGTGTTGTGGTATTTGTCCCTTGTATGTAGTATTATTCGGTCACTATGTGGCCTGGTCATGATGTGGTGGTATTTAGTCACAGGTTTGGCATGTGGGGGTGACACCATTAGGCCCAGTTTAAGTTCTACAAAACAGGAAAACCATTTTTGGTAACCTTTGTGTGTATTGAGCCGGGGGAGGGGGGGGGGCGCCAAACTCGGGAACAGCCCCGGGCGGCAAAAGCTCTAGCTACGCCTCTGCCCCCACAATGATTGGCTGCTTTTTGTGTACGCTGTGCATAGGCAGAAAGCTGCCAATCAGTGATCCGGGAGGGGCTACACAGAACTACAAGGTAATGGGTTTATTAGTCTTTTAGTGATAATCTCCTGCTGATAAAACAATGATTTTATCAAAACTATAGCAGGCAGCCCAGTAAGTGATACATAGCTGGAATCAGGGTATCTGTCTCTACATTATGCCACTCTCAGATTGGGTGGTGAAAACCTGGTGACAGATTCTCTTTAAAGGGCACCTGTCACCTGAATTTGGCGGGACCAGTTTTGGGTCATATGGGCGGAGTTTTCGGGTGTTTGATTCACCCTTTCCTTACCCGCTGGCTGCATGCTGGCTGCAATATTGGATTGAAGTTCATTCTCTGTCCTCCATAGTACACGCCTGCACAGTCTACAATCTTGCCTTGCGCAGGCGTGTACTACGGAGGACAGAGAATGAACTTCAATCCAATATTTCGGCCAGCATGCAGCCAGCGGGTAAGGAAAGGGTGAATTAAACACCCGAAAACTCCGCCCATATGACCCAAAACTGGTCCCGCCAAATTCAGGTGACAGGTTCCCTTTAAGGAAGGGTGAACACTGCAACGCTGCCATGAACTGTGCAAGGGCCCAAACATATGGATCTGAAATTGTTACACTGGAACCCTCTATAACTTCCTAATTAATCACTACATTGACAAACTTGTTTTCTCCCTTTATGGCTTCAATGCAATAAAAAAAAATCTGGACATTTAGTTTCATATTGCATTGTTATTCAGCGCCCATTGTGTTCACTATGATTGAGAGTTTTAATCTTCTTATTCACTTTCTATGTAAGACATGAAAGATTCTACCGGGGTGATCTGAAATATCCTGGAGTCTTTAATGTGAATGTAAAATTGCATTACCATTAGTATTATATTCCTGTCGCATTTGAAGGTTTTTTGACAACGCTTCATTAAATAGTTGTTTTTTCCATTTGTATTCAGCTGTTAAATAATAACACCAGAATGACAAGAAGACCGATAACCATTGACTGCGGCGGTTTGAAATTCTGCATGTGACCATAGAGACATAGCCATGCTGAATGTTATTAATGCTTTGTAATAGGAACACGTTGTACACCTTTACAAAGGGCAATCCGCTCTCTCAATGACACTAAGATCTTGTCGAAGACATACATACGAGGATGGGAAAATATCATTGTCCCTCGTAGAATTGGGGTTTAATAGCTGAAAATTGATTTATTTTTGCAGAGGGTCACTATGTCATTATTCAAGGAAATATGGACGATTAAATTGATTCTGCATTGTCTTAAAGTGAGTATCCACTTTGTATCATCATCACATGATTTTCAAGTCTAAAAGTGCTGATAGTGGAGCAGATCTATTTGCAGGACACCGGTTCATAGCCGGCGGCCAGTAGTCTCTGGCCGCTGGATGGGAGACTCATGAATCTCATACTTTTCGTGATCCTGGGGTGGCTTTACATTAGCCAGGATAGCGCGTTGTCATCATTACAGTGTGACGCTCTGTGTCTGTTTAGCTGAAAAGTCACCGCAGGGATCCTGGAATATAAGAGATTGGCGAACTTCCCATCCATCGGCCAGAGACTACTGACTAGTGTTGAGCGATACCTTCCGATATCGGAAAGTATCGGTATCGGTTGGGATCGGCCGATATTCAAAAAATATCGGATATCGCCGATACCGATACCCGATCCCAATGCAAGTCAATGGGACCAAAATATCGGAATTAAAATAAACCCTTTCTTTCCTTGTAGGTTCATTCTACATCAAGGAAAACAACTAAGAATAATGTAGGATGTATTGTGGGAGGTGGCGGAGACATTAAAGGCAATGAGGTTTAGCCCAATCAAATAGAATAGCATGTTTTTTTTTTTTTTAAGACGTTCGGAGTGAAAAAGATATTGAGTATGTAAATTTTTTTTAATTTTGTCAGATATTGATGTTTCACTATTCCACGCCCTTCCCCTTCTTTTTTTTTCTTTTTTTTTTTTACTTTTCCCACACTTTCATCTTCATCATCATCAGCATCTTTGACATCAACTTCTTCTTCACCTTATTCATCTTCTTCTTCATCTTCTACCTATTTTTTTTTTTTTATTACATTCTTCATATTCATTTTATTCAACTATTATTATTCTTCCTATTCTACATATTCTTTTTATTCCACTGTTATTATTCTTCCTATTCTACTTCTTCATCATATTCTCATTTGTGACAGGCATTCCCGTAGTTGTTATCTATAAAAGTTGGAAGATTACACCTTCCGTTCTGCCAGTCACAAAAGTTACATTTGTCCGCGTTCAGTTTGGCCTGCAGCATCAGGCTTTATCCAGGGGCACCACGAGGAGGAACGGACTCACCCCCATACACTGCTTAGTCTTCTTCTGCATATAATTTAGATAATATCTTTTGCTCTGATATTAAGTCTTATGCTTAATGTTCTTCTGCTCTTTGTTCTGCAGCCTCTTGTTCTTCTGCTTCTCGGTCTTCCATGTCGTCGTCTCCAGTGTCGTCATCTCCGCCGTCGTCGTCTCAGCCGTCGTCGTCTCCGCCGTCGTCGTCGTCGTCATCGGGGTGGTCTTCCGGGTCGTCGTCGTCGTCATCGGGGTGGTCTTCCGGGTCGTCGACTTTAGGGTCTTCAACTTGGAAATGTAGCAGAAGGTACAAGAAGGCTGAGAAAATGCCAAGAACCAGCTGATGGAACTGGAACTCGGATGGCTACTCGAAGGTTCAAGAGCCTATGGAACTACCGAGGACCAGCTGACGTTACTGGAACCCGGTTACTAAGCAGGAGGTACCCGTGCTAAAAAGCACTACCAAGGACCGCCTGACGTTGGCGGAACTCGGATACCCAGAAGGAGGCACCTAAGCCAAAGGCTCTGCCCGGAACCAGCTGACGGTACTGGAACCAGGATGGGGAGCAGAAGGTACAAGAGCAAAAGACACTGCCGAGAACCAGCTGACGGTACTGGAACCCGGATGGGTAGCCGAAGGTCCAAGAGCCAATGGAACTACCGAGGACCAGAAGACGTTACTGGAACCCGGTTACTAAGCAGGAGGTACCCGTGCCCGAAAGCACTACCAAGGACCACCTGACGTTGGTGGAACTTGGATACCCAGAAGGAGGCACCTAAGCCAAAGGCTCTGCCCGGAACCAGCTGACGGTACTGGAACCAGGATGGGGAGCAGAAGGTACAAGAGCAAAAGACACTGCCGAGAACCAGCTGACGGTGCTGGAACCAGGTGGTGGACCTGAAGGTCCACAGGAGAGGAGAGAACAGCTAGGCCGCGAGGCAGCCGCAGTTACCGAACCCCAACAGTCCTACAGGGGGAGCTGGGCCTACTGGCACTACAGAACCAGCCTTGACTACCAGTTCACGCAGCCCACATAGGAAGCTCCTAAACTGGAGGCACCCTGGAGTTGGCTAACCCGACCGCACCACGACGGGGCAAGCATAGGCGTCTCAGTGAGCTTGACACAACCCGGAAACAGCTGGCGGTGCTGAAACCAGGCTTGGCACGAGGGAGTACCTGTGTCAAGAACACTGCCGAGAACCAGCTGGCGGTGCTGGAACCCAGATGCGTTGCCCCAGTGTGCAAGAGCCAATGGCACGACCGAGGACCAGCTGGCGGTGCTGGAACCCGGTTACTAAGCTGTAGGTGCCCGCGCTTAAAAGCACTACCAAGGACCGCCTGACGTTGGCGGAACTCGGATACCCAGGAGGAGGCACCTAAGCCAAAGGCTCGGCCTGGAACCAGCTGACGGTGCTGGAACCAGGTGGTGGACCTGAAGGTCCACAGGAGAGGAGAGAACAGCTAGGCCGCGAGGCAGCCGCAGTTACCGAACCCCAACAGTCCTACAGGGGGAGCTGGGCCTACTGGCACTACAGAACCAGCCTTGACTGCCAGTTCACGCAGCCCACATAGGAAGCTCCTAAACTGGAGGCACCCTGGAGTTGGCTAACCCGACCGCACCACGACGGGGCAAGCATAGGCGTCTCAGTGAGCTTGACACAACCTGGAAACAGCTGGCGGTGCTGAAACCAGGCTTGGCACGAGGGAGTACCTGTGTCAAGAACACTGCCGAGAACCAGCTGGCGGTGCTGGAACCCAGATGCGTTGCCCCAGTGTGCAAGAGCCAATGGCACGACCGAGGACCAGCTGGCGTCTCAGTGAGCTTGACACAACCTGGAAACAGCTGGCGGTGCTGAAACCAGGCTTGGCACGAGGGAGTACCTGTGTCAAGAACACTGCCGAGAACCAGCTGGCGGTGCTGGAACCCAGATGCGTTGCCCCAGTGTGCAAGAGCCAATGGCACGACCGAGGACCAGCTGGCGGTGCTGGAACCCGGTTACTAAGCTGTAGGTGCCCGCGCTTAAAAGCACTACCAAGGACCGCCTGACGTTGGCGGAACTCGGATACCCAGGAGGAGGCACCTAAGCCAAACGCTCGGCCTGGAACCAGCTGACGGTGCTGGAACCAGGTGGTGGACCTGAAGGTCCACAGGAGAGGAGAGAACAGCTAGGCCGCGAGGCAGCCGCAGTTACCGAACCCCAACAGTCCTACAGGGGGAGCTGGGCCTACTGGCACTACAGAACCAGCCTTGACTGCCAGTTCACGCAGCCCACATAGGAAGCTCCTAAACTGGAGGCACCCTGGAGTTGGCTAACCCGACCGCACCACGACGGGGCAAGCATAGGCGTCTCAGTGAGATTGACACAACCTGGAAACAGCTGGCGGTGCTGAAACCAGGCTTGGCACGAGGGAGTACCTGTGTCAAGAACACTGCCGAGAACCAGCTGGCGGTGCTGGAACCCAGATGCGTTGCCCCAGTGTGCAAGAGCCAATGGCACGACCGAGGACCAGCTGGCGGTGCTGGAACCCGGTTACTAAGCTGTAGGTGCCCGCGCTTAAAAGCACTACCAAGGACCGCCTGACGTTGGCGGAACTCGGATACCCAGGAGGAGGCACCTAAGCCAAAGGCTCGGCCCGGAACCAGCTGACGGTGCTGGAACCAGGTGGTGGACCCGAAGGCCCACAGGAGAGGAGAGAACAGCTAGGCCGCGAGGCAGCCGCAGTTACCGAACCCCAACAGTCCTACAGGGGGAGCTGGGCCTACTGGCACTACAGAACCAGCCTTGACTGCCAGTTCACGCAGCCCACATAGGAAGCTCCTAAACTGGAGGCACCGTGGAGTTGGCTAACCCGACCGCACCACGACGGGGCAAGCATAGGCGTCTCAGTGAGCTTGACACAACCCGGAAACAGCTGGCGGTGCTGAAACCAGGCTTGGCACGAGGGAGTACCTGTGTCAAGAACACTGCCGAGAACCAGCTGGCGGTGCTGGAACCCAGATGCGTTGCCCCATTGTGCAAGAGCCAATGGCACGACCGAGGACCAGCTGACGGTGCTGGAACACGGTTACTAAGCTGTAGGTGCCCGCGCTTAAAAGCACTACCAAGGACCGCCTGACGTTGGCGGAACTCGGATACCCAGGAGGAGGCACCTAAGCCAAAGGCTCGGCCCGGAACCAGCTGACGGTGCTGGAACCAGGTGGTGGACCCGAAGGCCCACAGGAGAGATCAGCTAGGCCGCGAGGCAGCCACAGTTACCGAACCCCAACAGTCCTACAGGGGGAGCTGGGCCTACTGGCACTACAGAACCAGCCTTGACTACCAGTTCACGCAGCCCACATAGGAAGCTCCTAAACTGGAGGCACCCTGGAGTTGGCTAACCCGACTGCAACACGACGGGGCAAACATAGGCGTCTCAGCGAGTTTGACACACCCCGGAAACAGCTGACGGTGCTAAAACCAGGTTTGGCACGAGGGAGTACCTGTGACAAATACACTGCCGAGAACCAGCTGGCGGTGCTGGAACCCAGATGCGTTGCCCCAGTGTGCAAGAGCCAATGGCACGACCGAGGACCAGCTGACGGTGCTGGAACACGGTTACTAAGCTGTAGGTGCCCGCGCTTAAAAGCACTACCAAGGACCGCCTGACGTTGGCGGAACTCGGATACCCAGGAGGAGGCACCTAAGCCAAAGGCTCGGCCCAGAACCAGCTGATGGTGCTGGAACCAGGTGGTGGACCCCAAGGCCCACAGGAGAGGAGAGAACAGCTAGGCCGCGAGGCAGCCGCAGTTACCGAACCCCAACAGTCCTACAGGGGGAGCTGGGCCTACTGGCACTACAGAACCAGCCTTGACTACCAGTTCACGCAGCCCACATAGGAAGCTCCTAAACTGGAGGCACCCTGGAGTTGGCTAACCCGACTGCAACACGACGGGGCAAACATAGGCGTCTCAGCGTGTTTGACACACCCCGGAAACAGCTGACGGTGCTGAAACCAGGTTTGGCACGAGGGAGTACCTGTGACAAAAACACTGCCGAGAACCAGCTGGCGGTGCTGGAACCCAGATGCGTTGCCCCAGTGTGCAAGAGCCAATGGCACGACCGAGGACCAGCTGACGGTGCTGGAACACGGTTACTAAGCTGTAGGTGCCCGCGCTTAAAAGCACTACCAAGGACCGCCTGACGTTGGCGGAACTCGGATACCCAGGAGGAGGCACCTAAGCCAAAGGCTCGGCCCGGAACCAGCTGACGGTGCTGGAACCAGGTGGTGGACCCCAAGGCCCACAGGAGAGGAGAGAACAGCTAGGCCGCGAGGCAGCCGCAGTTACCGAACCCCAACAGTCCTACAGGGGGAGCTGGGCCTACTGGCACTACAGAACCAGCCTTGACTACCAGTTCACGCAGCCCACATAGGAAGCTCCTAAACTGGAGGCACCCTGGAGTTGGCTAACCCGACCGCACCACGATGCGGCAAGCATAGGCGTCTCAGTGAGCTTGACACAACCCGGAAACAGCTGGCGGTGCTGAAACCAGGCTTGGCACGAGGGAGTACCTGTGTCAAGAACACTGCCGAGAACCAGCTGGCGGTGCTGGAACCCAGATGCGTTGCCCCATTGTGCAAGAGCCAATGGCACGACCGAGGACCAGCTGACGGTGCTGGAACACGGTTACTAAGCTGTAGGTGCCCGCGCTTAAAAGCACTACCAAGGACCGCCTGACGTTGGCGGAACTCGGATACCCAGGAGGAGGCACCTAAGCCAAAGGCTCAGCCCGGAACCAGCTGACGGTGCTGGAACCAGGTGGTGGACCCCAAGGCCCACAGGAGAGGAGAGAACAGCTAGGCCGCGAGGCAGCCGCAGTTACCGAACCCCAACAGTCCTACAGGGGGAGCTGGGCCTACTGGCACTACAGAACCAGCCTTGACTACCAGTTCACGCAGCCCACATAGGAAGCTCCTAAACTGGAGGCACCCTGGAGTTGGCTAACCCGACCGCACCACGACGGGGCAAGCATAGGCGTCTCAGCGAGCTTGACACAACCCGGAAACAGCTGACGGTGCTGAAACCAGGCTTGGCACGAGGGAGTACCTGTGACAAGAACACTGCCGAGAACCAGCTGGCGGTGCTGGAACCCAGATGCGTTGCCCCAGTGTGCAAGAGCCAATGGCACGACCGAGGACCAGCTGGCGGTGCTGGAACCCGGTTACTAAGCTGTAGGTGCCCGCGCTTAAAAGCACTACCAAGGACCGCCTGACGTTGGCGGAACTCGGATACCCAGGAGGAGGCACCTAAGCCAAAGGCTCGGCCCGGAACCAGCTGACGGTGCTGGAACCAGGTGGTGGACCCGAAGGCCCACAGGAGAGGAGAGAACAGCTAGGCCGCGAGGCAGCCGCAGTTACCGAACCCCAACAGTCCTACAGGGGGAGCTGGGCCTACTGGCACTACAGAACCAGCCTTGACTACCAGTTCACACAGCCCACATAGGAAGCTCCTAAACTGGAGGCACCCTGGAGTTGGCTAACCCGACCGCACCACGACGGGGCAAGCATAGGCATCTCAGTGAGCTTGACACAACCCGGAAACAGCTGACGGTGCTGAAACCAGGCTTGGCACGAGGGAGTACCTGTGACAAGAACACTGCCGAGAACCAGCTGGCGGTGCTGGAACCCAGATGCGTTGCCTATTAAAGATTGTCTTCCTAGAGCCCCAACTAGCGGTGTTGGAGCTAAGGGTAAGCAGGGGGAGCAGAGTGTAGGCCGAAGCCTGCACTGGAGGCAGCTTTGTGTCTGCGTTGCGTTTGCAGGACACTTTGCCGGCTACACAGTGGGGGAACAGCTGGCGTTGCTGAACCCCACTAACACAATGGCGTGTGTTTTTCTCTGTGCAGCTAGCACTTGCGGTCAAAAACTAGCGATGTTAGAGCCCGTGTTGAAGCAGGAGGAGGAGGAGAGGAGCAGAGTGTAGGCCGAAGCCTATTTGAACCAATTTCAAAGGAAACCTTTAACCCCCCTCAGGTGTTACAAAGTACAAGAGACACACCTTGTGCAGTATTAATGCTGCACAAGTGAAAGGTTGCTCTATTAATTTGTCTACTTGCACACGCTGAATGAAAGACGTACACAATTTAGCCCATTCTACAGTCAAACTGTAGTGGATGCGTGACTTGGCTTTTTAAGGAGACGCAGCACAGGTGTCCCAAATAACGCCTTGGTGCTTGGCGCAGCTTCCTGAGCATTGTTATTTGCTGTACAGGAGTCTGCGCTCTTGTGTTATCCTTTGGCAATGCCCTGTTAGAGCTGCCCGTCTTATGACCTCATTTCATGTTGGCCGGTGCGGTTAACGATTGCCATAAATCCCAGACCCACAGTGCCTTTTCATAAAGTCACACTGCGGTGCTGTGATTCGTGGCCTTGAGCAGTAAATATTTTGGCCGCTCACACACGTCCTTACACCTGCTTCAGACTGGGCGGCCTCTGCTGATCCCTTCTCGCATGCCGCGGCCATGAGGCTGCACAGTCTGAAGAAGGCGGAAGGAGATGAGTTAAGACAGGTGAAGATATGCACTGCTCGTGCCCATCAATCACACCCTCGCAGTCAAAATAAGACAACGAGGAGCATTGTTTCAGGCAGGGCGGACGCACAGGCGCAACAAGCCAACCAATGATGTCAGAAGACGGGAAGCGCTACCAAGGGGGGTGCTGCGTATCATTAGAAAGGAAAGTCACACCTCAGGGACAGTGGAATGGTCTCAATGAGACACATTTTGTACGTTTTGAGTTCCACGTGGGCAAGGACAAAAAGTCAGCCACCTTGTACAAATGCAGCAGTACTGCTGTACAAGGTGGCTGTTATACATAGAAACACCTGGGGGTGGGGGGCAGGCTCCCTTCAATTTCAGTTCATGTGCCTGCGTGGCGTTTGCAGGACACGTTGCCAGCTACACAGCAGGGGAACAGCTGGCGGTGCTGAACCCCACTAACACATTGGCTGGTGTTTTTCTCTGTGCAGCTAGCATGTCCGGGCAGAAACTGGCGTTGTTTGAGCCCAGGGTCAGCAGGAGGAGGAGAGGAGCAAAGTGTAGGCCGAAGCCTGCACTGGTGGCAGCTTTTGTTCAGTTGTGCCAGCGTGGCTTGTGCTGGACACGATGCCGACTACACAGCAGGGGAACAGCTGGCGGTGCTGAACCCCACTAACACATTGGCTGGTGTTTTTCTCTGTGCAGCTAGCATGTCCGGGCAGAAACTGGCGTTGTTTGAGCCCAGGGTCAGCAGGAGGAGGAGAGAAGCAAAGGGTAGGCCGAAGCCTGCACTGGTGGCAGCTTTTGTTCTGTTGTGCCAGCGTGGCTTGTGCTGGACACGTTGCCGACTACACAGCAGGGGAACAGCTGGCGTTGCTGAACCCCACTAACACATTGACTGGTGTTTTTCTCTGTGCAGCTAGCAGTTCCGGGCAAAAACTAGCGGTGTTTGAGCCCAGGGTCAGCAGGAGGAGTAGAGGAGCAGAGTGTAGGCCGAAGCCTAGTTGAACCAATTTCAAAGGTTACCTTTAACCCCCCCCTCAGGTGTTGCAAGGTACAAGAGCCACACCTTGAACAGCATTAATGATGCACAAGTCAAAGGTTGCTCTATTTAATTTTGCTCCTTGCACACGCTGAATTAAACACGTACACTATTTAGCCCATTATACTGTCAAACAGTAGTGGAGGCGTGACTAGTCTACTAGTCTTTTTAAGGAGACGCAGCACAGGTGTACAAATTTACACCTAGGTGCTGTGCGCAGATTCCTTACCGTTGTTATTTGCAGTACAGGAAACTGCGCTCTTGTGTTATCCCTTGGCAATACCCTGTTAGTGCAGGCCGTCTCATGACCTCATTTCATGTTGGCCGGTGCGGTTAACGATGGCCATAAATCCCAGACCCACAGTGGCTTTTCCTAAAGTCACACTGCGGTGCTGGGATTCGTGGCCTTGTGCAGTAAATATGTTCGCCGCTCACACATGTCCTTACACCTGCTTCAGACTGGGCGGCCTCAGCTGATCCCTTATCGCATGCCGCGGCCATGAGGCCGCACAGTCAGAAGAAGGCGGAAGGAGGGGAGTGAAGACAGGGGAACATATGCACTGCTCGTGCCCATCAATCACACCCTCGCAGTCAAAATATATGAGACAACAGGGGGCGTTGTGTCGGGCAGGGGGGACGCACAGGCACAGCCAGCCAACCAATGATGTCAGGAGACGGGCAGCGCTAACAATGGGGGTGCTGCGTGTCATTAAAAAGGAAAGTCACACCTCAGGGACATTGTAATGGTCTGTAATGAGACACATTTTGTACTTGTTGAGTTCCACGTGTGCAAGGAGAAAAAGTCAGCCACCTTGTACAAATGCAGCAGTACTGCTGTACAAGGTGGCTGTTATACATAGAAACACCTGGGGGGGTGGGGGGCAGGCTCCCTTCAATTTCAGTTCATGTGCCTGCGTGGCGTTTGCAGGACACGTTGCCAGCTACACAGCAGGGGAACAGCTGGCGGTGCTGAACCCCACTAACACATTGGCTGCTGTTTTTCTCTGTGCAGCTCGCATGTCCGGGCAGAAACTGGCGTTGTTTGAGCCCAGGGTCAGCAGGAGGAGGAGAGGAGCAAAGTGTAGGCCGAAGCCTGCACTGGTGGCAGCTTTTGGTCAGTTGTGCCAGCGTGGCTTGTGCTGGACACGATGCCGACTACACAGCAGGGGAACAGCTGGCGGTGCTGAACCCCACTAACACATTGACTGGTGTTTTTCTCTGTGCAGCTAGCATGTCCGGGCAGAAACTGGCGGTGTTTGAGCCCGGGGTCAGCAGGAGGAGGAGAGGAGCAGAGTGTAGGCCGAAGCCTGCACTGGTGGCAGCTTTTGGTCGGTTGTGCCAGCGTGGCTTGTGCTGGACACGATGCCAACTACACAGCAGGGGAACAGCTGGCGGTGCTGAACCCCACGAACACATTGACTGGTGTTTTTCTCTGTGCAGCTAGCAGTTCCGGGCAGAAACTAGCGGTGTTTGAGCCCAGGGTCAGCAGGAGGAGTAGAGGAGCAGAGTGTAGGCCGAAGCCTAGTTGAACCAATTTCAAAGGTTACCTTTAACCCCCCCCTCAGGTGTTGCAAGGTACAAGAGCCACACCTTGAACAGCATTAATGATGCACAAGTCAAAGGTTGCTCTATTTAATTTTGCTCCTTGCACACGCTGAATAAAACACGTACACTATTTAGCCCATTATACTGTCAAACAGTAGTGGAGGCGTGACTACTAGTCTTTTTAAGGAGATGCAGCACAGGTGTCAAAATTTACACCTTGCTGCTGTGCGCAGATTCCTGAGCGTTGTTATTTGCTGTACAGGAGTCTGCGCTATTGGGATCCCTTGGCCATGCGCTGTGAGCGCTTCCTGTCTTCTGACCTCATTTAATGTCGGCCGTTACGGTTAGCAAAGGACATGAATCCCAGACCCACAGTGTGTTTTCAAAAAATCACACTGCGTGGCTGGGATTCGTGGCCTTGTTCAGTAAATATGTTTGACGCTCACACATGTCCTTACACCTGCTTCAGACTGGGCGGCCTCATCTGATCCCTTATCGCCTGCCTCGGCCATGAGGACACCCAGTCTGAAGAAGGCGGAAGGAGATGAGTGAACACAGGCAAACATATGCACTGCACATGCCCATCAATCACACCCTCGCTGTTCAAAAAAATAAGACACCGAGGGGCGTTGTTTCGAGCAGGGCAGACGCACAGGCGCAGCCAGCTAACCAATGATGTCAAAAGACGGGCAGCGCTAACAAGGGTGGTGCTGCGTATCATTAGAAAGGAAAGTCACACCTCAGGGACAGTGGAATGGTCTCAATGAGACACATTTTGTACGTGTTGAGTTCCACGTGGGCAAGGAGAAAAAGTCAGCCACCTTGTACAAATGCAGCAGTACTGCTGTACAAGGTGGCTGTTTTACATAGAAACACCTGGGGGTGGGGGGCAGGCTCCCTTCAATTTCAGTTCATGTGCCTGCGTGGCGTTTGCAGGTCACGTTGCAAGCTACACAGCAGGGGAACAGCTGGCGGTGCTGAACCCCACTGACACATTGACTGTTGTTTTTCTCTGTGCAGCTCGCATGTCCGGGCAAAAACTGGCGGTGTTAGAGCCCAGGGTCAGCAGGAGGAGGAGAGGAGCAATGTGTAGGCCGAAGCCTGCACTGGTGGCAGCTTTTGGTCAGTTGTGCCAGCGTGGTTTGTGCTGGACACGATGCCGGCTACACAGCGGGGGAACAGCTGGCGGTGCTGAACCCCACTAACACATTGGCTGGTGTTTTTCTCTGTGCAGCTAGCACTTCCAGGCAGAAACTGGCGGTGTTTGAGCCCAGGGTCAGCAGGAGGAGGAGAGGAGCAGAGTGTAGGCCGAAGCCTGCACTGGTGGCAGCTTTTGGTCAGTTGTGCCAGCGTGGCTTGTGCTGGACACGATGCCGACTACACAGCAGGGGAACAGCTGGCGGTGCTGAACCTCACTAACACATTGACTGGTGTTTTTCTCTGTGCAGCTAGCAGTTCCGGGCAAAAACTAGCGGTGTTTGAGCCCAGGGTCAGCAGGAGAGGAGCAGAGTGTAGGCCGAAGCCTAGTTGAACCAATTTCAAAGGTTACCTTTAACCCCCCTCAGGTGTTGCAAGGTACAAGAGCCATACCTTGTGCAGCATTAATGCTGCACAAGTAAAAGGTTGCTCTATTTGTTTTGCTCCTTGCACACGCTGACTAAAACACGTACACTATTTAGCCCATTATACTGTCAAACAGTTGTGGAGGCGTGACTTGTCTTTTTAAGGAGACGCAGCACAGGTGTCAAAATTTGCACCTAGGTACTGGGCGCAGATTCCTGAGCGTTGTTATTTGCTGTACAGGAGTCTGCGCTATTGTGATCCCTTGGCCATGCGCTGTGAGCGCTTCCTGTCTTCTGACCTCATTTCATTTTGGCCGTTGCGGTTAGCGATGGACATGAATCCCAGACCCACAGTGTGTTTTCAAAAAATCACACTGCGTGGCTGGGATTCGTGGCCTTGTGCAGTAAATACCGTATATACTCGAGTATAAGCCGACCCGAGTATAAGCCGACCCCCCTAATTTTGCCACAAAAAACTGGGAAAACTTATTGACTCGAGTATAAGCCTAGGGTGGAAATGCAGCATTTACCGGTGAATTTCAAAAATAAAAATAGATCATTATTTCCCCATAGCTGTGCCATATAGTGCTCTACACCATTCATATTTCCCCATAGCTGTGCCCCATATAGTGCTCTGCACCGTTCACTGTGCCCCCTAGCTGTGCCATATACAGTGCTCTGCACCGTTCACTGTGCCCCATAGCTGTGCCATATACGGTGCTCTGCACCGTTCATTGTGCCCCCTAGCTGTGCCATATACGGTGCTCTGCACCGTTCACTGTGCCCCCTAGCTGTGCCTTATACGGTGCTCTGCACCGTTCATTGTGCCCCCTAGCTGTGCCTTATACGGTGCTCTGCACCGTTCATTGTGCCCCCTAGCTGTGCCTTATACGGTGCTCTGCACCGTTCACTGTGCCCCATAGATGTGCTCCATATACGGTGCTCTGCACCGTTCACTGTGCCCCATAGATGTGCTCCATATACGGTGCTCTGCACCGTTCACTGTGCCCCATAGATGTGCTTCATATACGGTGCCCTGCACCGTTCACTGTGCCCCATAGATGCTCCACATTAATCTGTGCTGCCGCTGCTACTGCTGCAATAAAAAAAAAAAACACATACTCACCTCCCTTGATTGCAGCTCCCAGCGTCTCGTTCCGGCGCCTCCATCTTCCCGGCGTCTCTGCTCTGACTGATCAGGCAGAGGGCGCCGCGCACACTATATGCGTCATCGCGCCCTCTGCCTGATCAGTCAGAGCGCAGACGCCGGGAAGATGGAGGCGCCGGCCGGGAAGATGGAGCGGCGCCCGGCGGCTGGAACGAGGACAGGTGAATATTACATACTTACCTAGTCCTGGCGATCCTCGCGCTGTCCCCTCCTGTCTTCGGCGCTGCAGCTTCTTTCTCTATCAGCGGTCACCGGCACCGCTGATTAGAGAAATGAATAAGCGGCTCCGCCCCTATGGGAGGTGGAGCCGCTTATTCATTTCTGTAATGAGCGGTCCCACGTGACCGCTGAAGAGAGGAAGAAGCTGCAGCGCCGAAGCCCGTGGGACGGCAGGGACAGCGCGAGGATCGCTGGGACTAGGTAAGTATACCCCAGCGCCCTCAGCCCCTCACCTGCCGACCCCACCGCTACCGTGACTCGAGTATAAGCCGAGGGGGGCACTTTCAGCCCTAAAATTTGGGCTGAAAATCTCGGCTTATACTCGAGTATATACGGTAGGTTTGCCGCTTACACATGTCCTTACACCTGCTCCAGACTGGGCGGCCTCAGCTGATCCCTTATCGCCTACCACGGCCAGGAGGCCGCATAGTCTGAAGAAGGCGGAAGGAGATGAGTTAAGACAGGCGAACATATGCACTGCTCGTGCCCATAAACCACACCCTCGCTGACAAAATAAATATGACAACGAGGGGCGTTGTTCCTAGCAGGGCGGATGCACAGGCGCAGCCAGCTAACCATGATGACAAAAGACGGGAAACGCTACCAAGGGGGGTGCTGCGTATCATTAGAAAGGAAAGTCACACCTCAGGGACAGTGGAATGGTCTCAATGAGACACATTTTGTACGTGTTGAGTTCCACGTGGGCAAGGAGAAAAAGTCAGCCACCTTGTACAAATGCAGCAGTACTGCTGTACTAGGTGGCTGTTATACATAGAAACACCTGGGGGGGTGGGGCCAGGTTCCCTTTAATTTCAGTTCATGTGCCTGTGTGGCGTTTGCAGGTCACGTTGCCGGCTACACAGCAGGGGAACAGCTGGCGTAGCTGAACCCCACTAACACATTGGCTGGTGTTTTTCTCTGTGCAGCTAGCACTTCCGGGCAAAAACTAGCGGTGTTTGAGCCCAGGGTCAGCAGGAGGAGGAGAGGAGCAGAGTGTAGGCCGAAGCCTGCACTGGTGGCAGCTTTTGTTCTGTTGCGGCAGCGTGGCTTGTGCTGGACACGTTGCCGACTACACAGCAGGGGAACAGCTGGCGGTGCTGAACCCCACTGACACATCACCTAGTGTTTTTTCTGTGTAGACAACACTTCCAGGTGGCAACTGACAGTGTTGAAACCCAGGGAATCAAAGAGGAGCAGAGTGTAGGCCAAAGCCTGCAGTGGAGCAAGTTGAAAGGGAACCTTTAACCCCCCCCCCCCCCCAGGCATTTGTTGCTGAAAGAGCCATCTTGTACAGCAGTAATACTGCACATGGAAAATGGTGGCTCCGAAAATTATGCTCCTTGCAAACGGTGAAGTACACACTCATATAATGTGTCCCCTCACACCGTCAAACCATCCCGGAAGTGGGACTTTCCTTTGTAATGTGACACAGCACAGCCGTCATTCCAACCCCCTTGGTGCCGGGCGCCACCTCCTCAACGTTGTTTGGTTCTGTCACGGAGCCCGCGCTGTAATGTTATCCCTTGGCCATGCACAGTTAGCGGTGCCCGTCTTCTGACATCATGTAGGTGTCAGGCTGGCAGTGCCTGTGCGTCCAAGCTGCCCGAGATACAACCTTGCAGTGTCATCTAATGTAGTCCCACTGCGGGCCAGGGATCCATGGGCATGCGCAGTGCATATCATCGCCTCTCACTCACCTCCTTCCTGCTTCTTCAGACTGTGCGGCGTCACGGCCGTGGCATGCTATTAGGGATCAGCTGACGCCGCCTAGTCTGAAGAAGCGTGAAGAAGGGGAGTGAGAGGCTAGTATATGCACTGCGCATGGCCATGGATACCAGGCCCACTGTGGGATCACATTAGACGACACTGCGAGGTGTGATTTCGGGCAGCGTGGACGCACAGGCGCAGCCAGGACGACAACAAATGATGTCAGAGTACGGGCAGCGCAAACTGTGCATGGCCAAGGGATAACATAACAGCGCAGGGTCCATGACGGAATCAAACAACGCTAAGGAGGCAGCGCACGGTGCCAAGGGGGTAGCAATGACGGCTGTGCTGCGTCACATTACAAAGGAAAGTCCCACCTCCGGGACGGTTGGACGGTGTGAGGGGACACATTACATGAGTGTGTAGTTCAGCGTTTGCAAGGAGCATAATTTCAAGAGCGACCTTTCCCTTGTGCAGTATTAGTGCTGCACATGGTGGCTCTTTCAGTAACAAACGCCTAGGGGGGGGGGGACAGGTCCCCTTACATTTTAGTTGTGCCAGCGTGGCGGTCGCATGACACGTTGCCGGATACACAGCTGGGGATCAGCTGACGTTACTGAACCCCAATAACAGAGGAGCGACTGTTGACTGTGCACACAGCACTTCCAGGCACCAACTGGCGGTGTTAGAGCCCAGGGACAGCAGGAGGAGCAGATTGGAGGTATTGCCGCACACACAGCTGGGGATCAGCTGACGTTACTGAACCCCAATAACAGAGGAGCGACTGTTGACTGTGCACACAGCACTTCCAGGCACCAACTGGTGGTGTTAGAGCCCAGGGACAGCAGGAGGAGCAGATTGGAGGTATTGCCGCACACACAGCTGGGGATCAGCTGACGTTACTGAACCCCAATAACAGAGGAGCGACTGTTGACTGTGCACACAGCACTTCAAGGCACCAACTGGCGGTGTTAGAGCCCAGGGACAGCAGGAGGAGCAGATTGGAGGTATTGCCGCACACACAGCTGGGGATCAGCTGACGTTACTGAACCCCAATAACAGAGGAGCGACTGTTGACTGTGCACACAGCACTTCCAGGCACCAACTGGCGGTGTTAGAGCCCAGGGACAGCAGGAGGAGCAGTTTGGAGGTATTGCCGCACACACAGCTGGGGATCAGCTGACGTTACTGAACCCCAATAACAGAGGAGCGACTGTTGACTGTGCACACAGCACTTCCAGGCACCAACTGACGGTGTTAGAGCCCAGGGACAGCAGGAGGAGCAGATTGGAGGTATTGCCGCACACACAGCTGGGGATCAGCTGACGTTACTGAACCCCAATAACAGAGGAGCGACTGTTGACTGTGCACACAGCACTTCCAGGCACCAACTGGCGGTGTTAGAGCCCAAGGACAGCAGGAGGAGCAGAGGAACAGAGTGTAGGCCGAAGCCTGATTGGAGCAAGTTGAAAGGAAACCTTTAACCCCGCCCCCCCAAGACGTTTGTAGCTGAAAGAGCCATCTTGTGCAGCACTAAGGATGCAAAAGGAAAAGGTTGCTCTTTTATTTATGCTCCTTGCAAACACCGAAGTAAACACTAAAAATGTGTCCCTTTATACCGTTAAACCGTTCCGGAGGTGCGAATTTCCTTCGTAATGGGACACAGCACAGCTGTCATTCCTATCCCCTTGATGCCGTGCGCTGCCTCCTCAGCGTTGTTTTAAGCTGTCACGGAGCCTGCGCTGTTCTGTTAGCCCTTGGCCATGCCCAATTAGCGCTGCCTGTCTTCTGACATAATTTGGTGTCAGGCTGTCAGTGCCTGTGCGTCCACGCTGCTCCAGATCCCACCTCGCAGTCTCGTCTAACGTAATCCCACTGCAGGCCTTGGAACCATGGGCATGCACAGTGCATAACCTCGACTCTCACTCCCCTCCTTCCCTCTTCTTCAGACTGTGCGGTGTCATGGCCGTGGCATGCTAGGGATCAGCTGACGGCGCACAGTCTAAAGAAGGCGGAGGGAAATGAGCGAGAGCCCGAGGGGAAGATATGCACTGCGCATGCCCATGGATCCCAGGCCCGCAGTGTGACTCAATCAGAAGACACTGCGAGGCGGGATCTCGGGCAGCACGGCCGCACAGGCGCAGCCAGCCTGACACCAAATTATGTCAGAAAACAGGCAGCGCAAATAGGGCATGCCCAAGGGATAACAGAACAGCGCAGGCTCCATGACAGCTTAAAACAACGCTGAGGAGGCAGCGCATGGCACCAAGGGGGTAGGAATGACGGCTGTGCTGCGTCACATTACGAAGGAAAGTCCCAACTCCGGGACGGTATAACGGTATCAGTGAACACATTTTATAAGTGTTAAGTTCTGCGTGTGCAAAGAGCTAAAAAAAAGAGCTACCTTTTCCTTGTGCAGCATTACTGCTGCACAAGATGGCTCTTTCAGTAACAAACGACGGGGGGGGGGGGGAGGACAGGTTCCCTTACATTTAGGTTGTTGTGCCAGCGTGGCGGTCGCAGGACACATTGCCGGCTACACAGCTGGGGATCAGCTGACGTTACTGAAACCCAATAACACTGGGTCGTATGTTTTTACTGTGCAGCCTGCACTTCTGAGCCGCAACTGGCGGTGTTGGAGCCCAGGAATAGCAGTTCAGGTGGTAGAAAGATGAACACAGCAGGAGACCTGGATGACACCCAATTACTTAATCAGGCAGAGGAGTGGCAAATTCCTGCGAGATCCAGGCCTGGTTCATTTTCAGGAAAGTAAGCCGGTCAACGTTATCGGAGGATAGTCGCATGCGACGGTCTGTTAGTACACCACCTGCGGCACTAAAGACACGTTCCGATAAGACACTAGCCGCAGGGCAAGCCAGCACCTCCAATGCATACTGGCTTAGCTCTGGCCATGTATCCAGCTTAGAGACCCAAAACTTGAACGGGGAAGAGCCGTCTGGGAGTACAGTAAGAGGGCAAGCCATGTAGTCTGTCACCATCTGACGGAACCGTTGCCTCCTGCTGACTGGAGCCGCCGGTGATGGTGTAGACATTTGGGGCGGGCACACAAAAGTGTGCCAGAGTTGTGCCATACTGGGCTTGCCTTGGGCAGAGGCACTGCTTCTGCTCCCTCTTTGGGCAGAGCCTCCCCCACTGCCTCGACGCACTGAGCTGCTTTGTAAAGCACTAGCAGCACTCCTCTCAGTTGGACAGGAGAAGATGATGGAATTCACCAGTGTGTCGTGGTACTCCCGCAATTTACGCTCCCGGGTCAACGCAGGGATGAGGTTTTGGACGTTGTCCCGGTAGCGAGGATCGAGGAGGGTGAACACCCAATAATCAGGCATGTTGAGAATGTGGTCGATGCGGCGGTCGTTTCTCAGGCACTGCAGCATGAAATCCACCATGTGCTGCAGAGTGCCAACTGGCCCAGAAACGCTGTCCCCTGCTTGAGACATGATCTCTGCCCGCTCGTCATCACCCCACCCTCGCTGTACACACTGACCACTGGACAATTGTGTCGCTCCCTCCTCTGGACGGAGCTCTTCCTCCTCCATTGACTCCTCCTCATCCTCCTCACAAATTGGCCCCTGCGTACCCCTTTGTGAGGAACCACGTGGCGCTGACTCTCCAGAAGCTGATGGAAAAGGTGACTCCTCATCCTCCACCTCTTCCACCACATCATCCCTTAACCCTTGCAAAGTTTGCTGAAGCAGGCAGATAAGGGGGACAGTCATGCTGACTAGTGCATCATCTGCACTTGCCATCCGCGTGGAATAATCAAAAGGACGCAAAACCTGGCAGACGTCCTTCATAGTGGCCCACTCTGTGGTTGTGAAGTCTGATCGGCGCTGACTGCGACTTCTTTGCGCCTGATGCAGCTGGTACTCCATAACTGCTTGCTGCTGCTCACACAACCGCTCCAACATATGTAACGTGGAATTCCACCGGGTAGGTAGGTCACATATGATGCGGTGTTCCGGAAGGCGGAATCGGCGCTGCAGAGCAGCAATGCGGGATCTGGCCAAGCTGGAACGCCGCAAGTGAGCACACTCTAGGCGGACCTTGTGCAGCAGGGCATCAAGATCCGGATAGTCCCTCAGAAAACTCTGCACAACCAAATTGAGCACATGTGCCAGACATGGGATGTGAGTGAGGTTGCCAAGGGCCAAAGCTGCCACCAGATTTCGGCCATTGTCACACACTACCATGCCTGGCTGGAGATTCGCTGGCAGTAACCACACATCGCTCTCCTGCTTGATGGCATTCCAGAGCTCCTGCGCTGTGTGGCTTCGATGCCCCAATGAAACTAGTTTCAAGACGGCCTGCTGACGTTTGGCCACGGCTGTGCTCATGTCGGTCATAGGTAAACGTTCACGGGTCCATGTGGAGGTGGACTGTGACGGATCCTGCAGAGAGGAATCAGAGGAACTGGTGTAAGAGGAGGAGACGATGCGTACAGACTGGATTCCTGCAATCCTTGGAGTGGGCAGGACACGTCCTGCGCCACTCGCACGATCTGTACCTGGCTCAACAACATTAACCCAATGGGCAGTGAGGGAAACATATCGCCCCTGTCCATGCTGACTGGTCCACGCATCGGTGGTGAGGTGGACCTTGCTACTGACGGCGTTCAGTAGCGCATGTTTTATGTTTGCCTCAACATGCCTGTGCAGGGCAGGGACAGCCTGCCTGCTGAAGTAAAAGCGGCTGGGCACCTTGTACTGTGGGACTGCCAATGCCATCAAGTCACGGAAGCTGTCAGTCTCCACCAGCCTGAACGAGAGCATTTCCAGGGACAACAGTTTGGCAATGCCTGCATTCAGAGCCTGTGCTCGGGGGTGGTTGGCCGAGAATGCCCGCCTTTTCTCCCTTGCCTGGACTACCGATGGCTGTAGAGTAGACTGGGAGTGTGAGGATGACTGGGAAGGTGGTGCTGTGGGTGGAATTACACTAGGTCTCTGGACAACAGTGGAGGAAGAGGCAACACGAGATGAAGAGGTGGTAGCTGCCGCTGTTGGTTGGCCTACGTCTTCACTGTGTTTCTGTAACTCCACCGCGTGCCTGTTCCGCACATGTTTCCACATATTTGTGGTATTGAGGTTGCTGACACTTTTACCTCTTTTTACTTTCTGATGACACAGCTTGCATTTGACAAAACAAATGTCATCTGCAACTGTGTCAAAAAAGGACCAGGCACTGCAAGTCTTGGGAGCGCCCTTTTTGGCTTTGGAAAGAGACAGGCTCCTAACGGGTGCCAAAGTGGAGGCTACAGGCTCCGCAGTCTTCCCCCTCCCTCTTCCTCTTTGGCCCGTAAGGGGAAGCTCTTCCTCAGAGCTGCTCCCACCACCTTCCTGTTCCTCACGCCACGATGGGTCAAGGACCTCATCATCTCCACTACCCTCTGCCACCAACTGCTCCTCCTGGGTAGTCTCGGCAGCACAGTACGCATCAGAAAGCGGCACCTGAGTTTCATCATCAGATGCGTACTGCGCTGTGGTCACCGGAGGCACTGGCCCACCTGCCTCTTCAGAGTCAGAGAGATAAAGCTTTTGGGCATCACTGCACACTGCCTCTTCTTCCATTTCTCCAATGCTGCTTGGCTGGCCCCCTGTTTCCAAGCCAAGAGATTCAGAGAACAGAAGTAGAGACGGCTCCTGTCCTGGGCTCTCTGACTGCCTGGCCAATTTGGCAGGTGGTGAAGAGACAGATGGCTGCTCTCCAGTGCTCTGTGCCTGAGAGGATGTGGCACTAACTGAAGTCGATGCCGAGGCGTTAGCTGCCATCCACCCGACAACGGCTTCAATTTGGTCTTCACGTAGCAGCGGTGCACGGCGCTCTCCGACAAAGCTGCGCATGAAGGACTGTTCCCTGCTGAAACTGAGTGACGACGAGTCACCGGCGCCCGCAGCAGGCACAGAATCACCACGTCCTCTCCCTGCTCCTCTCCCTGCTCCGCGCCCACACCCACGTGCCTTACTCCCTGCCCTCTTCATCTTGGTTGACAGATAAAGATAAGCAGAAAAGTACTAAGGCCTTAGTGTGCTTATTCCTGAAATGCTCCTCCTAACAGGTGTAAGAAACACTAATGTTGTAAATTGTGGACTAAACTTTATTATTTTTCAAATGTGGCCTACACAAGTGTTAAGTTGTGTTTGGTGAACTTAACTTTTTTTTTGGTGCAGATCGGGCTACAGAGCTAGTTTAAATCACACGGAGACCGTGTAGACAGCCGTAAACGGCGCTGCAAGGCCAAAAAACCCTCCTCTCTGTTATCCTATATAGTGTTTTTCCACTATTTAGCTGGATACGAGTGGAAAGACACTAATAGGAATTTTTTTTTTCAAATTTTAAACTGGCTGCACTATTTGAAAAAAAGGAAATTGTTTTTCAAGGTATGAGGCAGTAACGCACCCTGAGCTGAATCCAACCGGCTATGGCTGCACACAGACTACAGGGCGAGCTGCGCTCACACAGAGACCGTGCAGACAGCCGTAAACGGCGCTGCAAGGCCAACAAACCCTCTTCTAGGTTATCCTATATAGTGTTTTTCCACTATTTAGCTGGATACGAGTGGAAAGACACTAATAGGAATTTTTTTTTTCAAATTTTAAACAGGCTGCACTATTTGAAAAAAAGTAAAATTTTTCTCAAGGTATGAGGCAGTAACGAACCCTGAGCTGAATCCAACCGGCTATGGCTGCACACAGACTACAGGGCGAGCTGGGCTCACACGGAGACCGTGCAGACAGCCGTAAACGGCGCTGCAAGGCCAAAAAAACCTCCTCTATGTTATCCTATATAGTGTTTTTCCACTATTTAGCTGGATACGAGTGGAAAGACACTAATAGGAATTTTTTTTTTCAAATTTTAAACTGGCTGCACTATTTGAAAAAAAGGAAATTGTTTTTCAAGGTATGAGGCAGTAACGCACCCTGAGCTGAATCCAACCGGCTATGGCTGCACACAGACTACAGGGCGAGCTGCGCTCACACAGAGACCGTGCAGACAGCCGTAAACGGCGCTGCAAGGCCAAAAAACCCTCCTCTAGGTTATCCTATATAGTGTTTTTCCACTATTTAGCTTGATACGAGTGGAAAGACACTAATAGGAATTTTTGTTTTTCAAATTTTAAACAGGCTGCACTATTTGAAAAAAAGTAAAATTTTTCTCTAGGTATGAGCCAGTAACGAACCCTGAGCTGAATCCAACCGGCTATGGCTGCACACAGACTACAGGGCGAGCTGGGCTCACACGGAGACCGTGCAGACAGCCGTAAACGGCGCTGCAAGGCCAAAAAACCCTCCTCTAGGTTATCCTATATAGTGTTTTTCCACTATTTAGCTGGATACGAGTGGAAAGACACTAATAGGAATTTTTTTTTTCAAATTTTAAACAGGCTGCACTATTTGAAAAAAAAGTAAAATTTTTCTCAAGGTATGAGCCAGTAACGAACCCTGAGCTGAATCCAACCGGCTATGGCTGCACACAGACTACAGGGCGAGCTGGGCTCACACGGAGACCGTGCAGACAGCCGTAAACGGCGCTGCAAGGCCCAAAAACCCCCCTCTAGGTTATCCTATGTAGTGTTTTTCCACAATAGAGCTGGAGACTGGTGGAAAAACACTAATAGGAAATTTGAGAAAAAATGTGCAGCAGGCTGCACTAAGAGCAAAAAAGGACAACTGTGTGAGGCAGTGTGAACCCCCCCTGAGCTGAATACAACCGGGTATATGGCTGCACACAGACTACAGAGTGAGCTGCACACACACACACACACAGAGACCTTGCAGAACGCTGTTAAAACAGCGCTGCAAGGCAAGAGCAAGGTGAACAGTGAAGAACACACAGCGTTTTGCTAAATTAGCCTTTGGAAAGGAAAATAAAGCAATTAGCTAGCTCGACTGGCCCTCAGTTAGAACACAGCGTCCTGTCCCTAACTGAAATCACAGCAGAGTGAGCGCAAAATGGCGGCAGCGTTTTTTATAGTGCAGAGTGACATCATTTCAGCAGCCAATCCAAGCCTTGCCAGTACTTACATGCCCACCATGCTAAACAGGATGTGCCCACACTTCCAATCATTCCTCATTGGCTGCTGCGTTCAGTTTGAATTCTGGGAACTTCCGATTCCGGTATCCGATACGCGGGAAGTATCGGAATTCGGTATCGGAATTCCGATACCGCAAATATCGGCCGATACCCGATACTTGCGGTATCGGAATGCTCAACACTACTACTGACCTTTCCAAATGTAAATTTTTGGTGAATAATCAACAACAAGTGGAACACAATTGTGGAGTTGAATGAAATTTATTGGTTATTTTAAATTTTTGTGGAAATTCAAAAACTGAAAAGTGGACTGTGCAATATTATTCGGCCCCTTTAACTTAATACTTTGTTGCGCCACCTTTTGCTGCGATTACAGCTGCAAGTCGCTTGGGGTATGTCTCTATCAGTTTTGTACATCGAGAGACTGAAATTCTTGCCCATTCTTCCTTGGCAAACAGCTCGAGCTCAGTGAGGTTTGATGGAGATAGTTTGTGAACAGCAGTTTTCAGCTCTTTCCACAGATTCTCGATTGGATTGAGCTCTGGATTTTGACTTGGCCATTCTAACACCTGGATACGTTTATTTGTGAACCATTCCATTGTAGATTTTGCTTTATGTTTGGGATCATTGTCTTGTTGGAAGACAAATCTCCGTCCCAGTCTCAAGTCTTTTGTAGACTCCAACAGGTTTTCTTCAAGAATGGTCCTGTATTTGGCTCCATCCATCTTCCCATCAATTTTAACCATCTTCCCTGTCCCTGCTGAAGAAAAGCAGGCCCAAACCATGATGCTGCCACCATGTTTGACAGTGGGGATGGTGTGTTCAGGGTGATGAACTGTGTTGCCTTTACACCAAACATATAGTTTGGCATTGTTGCTAAAAAGTTCGATTTTGGTTTAATCTGACCAGAGCACCTTCTTCCACATGTTTGGTGTGTCTCCCAGGTGGCTACATCTCTGATCAGACTTCTCCTTGTTTGAGATGAAAGTTTAGAGGGATGGCCGGGTCTTGGTAGATTTGCAGTGGTATGATACTCCTTCCATTTCAATATAATCGCTTGCACAGTGCTCCTTGGGATGTTTAAAGTTTTGGAAATCATTTTGTATCCAAATCCAGCTTTAAACTTCTCCACAACAGTATCACGGACCTGTCTGTTGTGTTCCTTGGTCTTCATGATGCTCTCTGTGCTTCAAACAGAACCCTGAGACTGTCACAGAGCAGGTGCATTTACACACAGGTGGATTATATTTATCATCATTAGGCATTTAGGACAACATTGGATCATCCAGAGATCCACAATGAACTTCTGGATTGAGTTTGCTTCACTGAAAGTAAAGGGTCCGAATAATATTCTCTTTCACACTGCTTCTGGCGCAAACATGTAAGCAGTTCTTCTTTGTTTGATGGCTTGTGACTATCCATCATCCTTTTGATTACATTCCAGAGGTTTTCAATGGGGTTCAGGTCTGGAGATTAGGCTGCCCATGACATCGATTTGATGCGGTGGTCTCTTAATTTTTGTCAGAGCTGTATATTCCATTATCTTATTTTACTTACTTCTCTCCCAAACACAACACTGCAGTGCTTTTTCAATGCCCAGTTCACTTTCCTTTAGAAGCTGTTTTCAGCTGCTGCTCAGCAAGATCCCTACACTGCACTCAAACAATTTGGGTACAGGACTTTCCCTATCTGAGCCTCTCTGCTCACCCTCTGTATTAGGTGCCAATTTTTGCACACAGACCATTTGATT
This sequence comes from Ranitomeya imitator, assembly GCF_032444005.1. Taxonomy (NCBI): domain Eukaryota; kingdom Metazoa; phylum Chordata; class Amphibia; order Anura; family Dendrobatidae; genus Ranitomeya; species Ranitomeya imitator. The sequence continues at coordinate 77,156,771 of NC_091283.1, read as the reverse complement.
ATTTTCCGAGCAACAGTTAAATGCAGCTTCTAAAAAAGCTTAAACTGGTCATTGAAACAGCGCTGAACTAGAGTGTTTAGGAGAAAAATAAAACAAAATAGGGTAAAGGAGTAAACTTTGAAAGCCTGGAAGATAATTAAATAAAAAAAATTGCTAAAGGTACCTTCACACTAAGCGACGCTGCAGCGATACCAACAACGATGTCGATCGCTGCAGCGTCGCTGTTTGGTCGCTGGAGAGCTGTCACACAGACAGCTCTCCAACGACCAACGATGCCGGTAACCAGGGTAAACATCGGGTTACTAAGCGCAGGGCCGCGCTTAGTAACCCGATGTTTACCCTGGTTACCATCGTAAAAGTAAAAAAACAAACACTACATACTTACCTTCCGCTGTCTGTCCTCGGCGCTCTGCTTTCCTGCACTGACTGTGAGCACAGCGGCCGGAAAGCACGTCACCGCTCTGCTTTCCGGCTGACCGGCGCTCACAGCCAGTGCAGGAAGCAGAGCGCCGGGGACAGACAGCGGAAGGTAAGTATGTAGTGTTTGGTTTTTTTACTTTTACGATGGTAACCAGGGTAAACATGGGGTTACTAAGCGCAGCCCTACACGCCGATTCAGCGATGTCTGCAGGGAGTCCAGCGACTAAATAAAGTTCTGGACTTTCTGCAGCGACCAACGATCTCCCAGCAGGGGCCTGATTGTTGGTCGCTGTCACACTGAACGATATCGCTAGCCAGCACGCTGCAACGTCACGGATCGCTAGCGATATTGTTCAGTGTGAAGGTACCTTAAGTGCAGCACAGTAATTTCCAATGTAGATCACACATAATAATTTAGCTCCCATTATGGATTAGACTAATGTTGGCTGAACCTGGCAATATAGACAGTATTAGCCAACAGTCTAACGTGTATGGCGGCTCCGGACAATAGATCGTCGTGGAGAAATGGATCCAGCGTGTCTGATTTCAGAATGCTGATCCTTTTGTTCTCCCGGAGGTAAGCCACCGCCAGAGGAGTCTGGCAGCAGCTCTCGCATAGAAAACAAAGGAGCGCTTGGCCGAGTAAGCGCTCTTGTGTATAGTAGAGCTTTCCGAGATGGTTCATGGCCAAACAATAGTTTGGCTGAGACATTGTTTAGTTGACAGCCCCCTGATGTGTATGTAGAGCTTTAGTGTCCTTCATCCTGTATACAGATTTGTGTTCTAAAACTTCTGCCGTAGGTATGGCTCCTTGCTCTCAGTTTTACGTTTTTTTTTCCTTTTTCTTTTGCATTGTATCATTTGGTGCACCTTTTTTTACCAATGATTTCAATGGTTTAATAAAAGATAAGTATTTTGTATTGTCCATCAATCTGTGATCTTTAGTTTCCAGTGCTCCAGGGTTCATTTTACATTAAGGGTGCATCACCATATATCCATGTTCTTGGGTTTACCTTCACTGTGAAAAAAACCATATTGGAATTTAATTAAGCTTCACATGAAACCAGTCTTGGAATATTTATATCTATGTAAATGTGAGCCTGCAGTCAGGAAATAAATGTACAAGCTTCACTGAACCGAGGCTCATGTTATATAATGCAATTCTGCATAAAGCTCTGTAATGAATGAGAAATTATGATATGTGTCATTTTCTTTAGTCTAACTACAATGAACAGCCTTAATTGTGTCTGCAGCTGGGATGCAATATCTTATCCATGGCTGGCATTCCTTCACCATAAATGTTCAGGTCACTGCCCATAGCTATGCAACCACTTTTTGCCAACCCCAATCCCACAGCACCTGGGGCAAATAATGATGCTCAGGACTCTCCCTTTATTTTCCTAAAAGTTTTGTCTTCTAACAATAATTGTGTCTCAGAGGTACATGGCAGAGGTCCATCACCCAAAAAGGTCCAATAATTCTGTTGTGCATGGGTCGCCATTTAACTCAGTAGTATTCATAATGTAGATATTATAATGTGACAATGTATCATCAACTGTGAATATAAGGTATATACACAACCACAGTTGGTTACATTGCCGCGAATCCCCTGAAGAAGCTGCTTCATGCAGTGAAACATGTTGGGGTTGAGTGCTCTGATGTGCTATTTTAATTATCAGGCTAAGTGGTGGTCCCAAGTTATATTTGGCTGTCCTACAGACAGCAAGATACCAGTAACAGCTCAATGAAGCGAGCTGTGTTGTGGATATACCACGCATTCACAGTTACTGTTGCTCCGTCTGCCCTTTATTTTTACCTTATGAATACTATGGAGAGGCAACAGATGCGGGATCTCTAAACTCTCAATTTATTGAAGCCATTAAGTAATAATAAAGGTGAACTTTTATTGTGTATACCGTAATTTTTCTTGCTACATATGGATGGAGTTTTGAAAACCCCATTCACCTTTGCTATACAGTCGATCATAGTGATCAGCTGGTTTTAGAAGGGAAGGTTGTAATTAATATGTAGGACTCTATGTAGAGATGAGCATATCTAAAGGTCATATCATGCAGATTTGCTCATATCAATCAAAAGATTCCATTCGGTCTGAATCAAATCTGACCCTAAAATATGTTTATTGCAGTATTTTCTGAGATTTCTAAAGACCCAAAAGCATAATAAACCGAAGATCGGGAAGAGATTGAAAGTAATTAAAGATTATACTCATCTGTACAAGGCTCTAACTGAGTCCTAACTATGGGACTAGACCCTCTTAGTCACGAGCACTTGAAAAATGACAGTACGTCGGTTATGAGCATATACAATTCTGTTTATAACCCTGTAAGCAGTTTTCTTAAGCCATTAACAGGCAAAATAACACTCCACTCCAGTTCCCATTGGAAGTCCCACTAGCTACCCCCTTCTCAAAAGACCAAATATGAAACCTTGAAGAATCGTAACCCTTTCATATCACAAGTGCCGCTTCCCATTTGACTAGATAAGATCTAGTAAGTGTCAGAAGACCAATCAAAGCTAGCAGAGGGCCATGTGTGGAGCTACAGTGGATAGGACAGGTCATCGCCTGACTTTGGCCAAGTCAGCATAAGATTTTATTATCTTTTAACCCCCATTGTGCTGAATTTATGCAAATCGAATGTCGTAAAATTGGATAATGACGAAATCCAAATTTTGGTGGAGAATTTCTGACAAACTTGATTAGCCGTTCTCTAACTGCATGACAGCCATTGAAATGAATATCAAAACTTGTAAAACATTAATAGCTTAAGTCCAGAAGAAGAGCCACTGTTTGACTGCCTCAATGACAGATCAATAGACCCTATATAACATATGGGCAGGAGTTGTTCAGTTGTGACAATTCCTTTAATAGAGGACAGGTTTGGAAAGATAAATTGGATGCTTGCTATCCTGTAGAGCTATAGATTTTTCCTTCTAGCAAAAATATCTGAACAAATCATTTCAAGGTCGTGGAAGTAAAATGTCTTTTTTTCAATCAAACGGCTTGATGTGTTTATCGTATTCACTCATCTCATTATCTCATCCCGTTCTTTCTTCCTTATCTACACTAATTACCAAAAGCAAGATGTCTCCAATGTTCTATCATTTCCTTTACTTGCATGCAAGCCAGTTTTTCAAGTTACAGGAATGAATAAGACATTTAAAAAAATAAAATTAATATGATATCCATCATATTTCAGGTGTCACCTTTTGTGCACCGACACACGTTCTCTAATGCTCCAACTGTTTGGACAAGGTCACGTAAAGGCTCCGAGACATGTACGTGTCCTTGGATTTGTCTTTGGATTTCTAGAGGTAACCCATTTAGATTTATTAAATGTCATTACTTGATCTTTACTCATTATGTTACCAACTATGTGAAGGCTTGTCTCTGAGCTAGAAGAAGGGTATTATCACACCTCAATCTGCAAAATTAGATGAGAAAGAATCAAATAGATCACAATACTAACAGTTGGTGAAGTGTATGCCTATCCTTGGAACCACCATTATATCCCAAAATAAGGCAAGGAAAGGGAAAAGGATCAGTGGGAGGATCAACCAGGAGGAAGTCCAATTTGGTTTACCCTCCCTCTCTTTCTTCTATGTTCACTCTGCTACATACACAGATACACAGAAGATAAGGTTGAAAAAGGACGTCCAGTCCAAACAAAATTTTTATTGTGCTGATGCGGAGAAAAGCAACAACTCCTACGAGGCGAGTGCCAATAGCCCAATTTTAGGTTAAAAAAAATCCCCTTCCTCCTTTATAACAACATTTTTTTCCTTTGACTTTCATTTTCCAATTAACTCACTTATTTTCTTAAAATTTGAGAACAAGATGTGAACACTTCAAATCCCAAAAACATGTCCTAAATAATGATGAGCGAATATACTCGTTACTCAAGATTTCCCGAGCACGCTCGGGTGACCTCCGAGTATTTTTTAGTGCTCGGAAATTTAGTTTTTTAATTTTATGATTTACATCTGTTAGCCAGCATAAGTACATGTGGGGGTTGCCTGGTTGCTAGAGAATCCCCACATGTACTTATGCCGGCTAACAGATGTAAATCATTCAGCTGCGGCAATAAAAACTGAATTTCCGAGCACTAAAAAATACTCGGAGGACCCCCGAGCGTGCTCGGGAAATCTCGAGTAACGAGTATATTCGCTCATCACTAGTCCTAAAGTTATCAGATGTTGGATAAGAAGAGCAAGCATTCCCTACACCTACACTGGATCAACTTTTCTTAGAAGCTCCTGTTCAAAGCTAAGGCCCCAATAGGTATAACAAAAATAAATAACAAGGGAACTATATAAGATTGATTTTCCATAACATAGAAAAAAAACAATACAAAGTGTTGATCATTATAAAAGGAAATTAATTGTTGGATAATCATCTAAAAAACAACAGCTCTTCATTTTGCAAGCATCTGTGAGGATGCATCAGACACATCATGGGGTTTCCCACCTCTGACCTCCAAAAGATAATTCATTTCTGATATTTACAATAATTGCTGAACATCGTAAGAACAAGTCAATTATAGATCAGAAAAGCACCATAAGGATGTCAGATAAATTAGACTTCTCCTTGAAGCATCTCACAAGTTGACTATAATCTCTAATATCTATTCAGAGCAGCTCACATGTTACTCTAGTATCACTTTCCATATTACTTCTACTGCTCATGTTTCTGTAACAGATAGGGCAATATTAGCCAAATGATACTCTATTGTTTGCCACAAAATATAGTCATAGGTCAATGTACATTGAAAAAGGAATAAATCCCATGATGATATCATGGCCTACTACTACACTCAAGTATGGGATCGCCCTGCTCTGCCTGCCACCGGCAGATTAAGTCACATGGTTGGTTGCGGACAGGCATCAAGTGTAAAACTACTGCCTGTGAAGAAGAACCAGGGCACAACAATGGGCACATCAAAGAGACACACAGCTCCCATGGAGACATACCAGCTCCTGGCCCATACATAGTAAACGTCATTGAAGGTCTTTGTTGTTTTCAGTGGTATCTGTCAAAACACATAATTGCATCTAATTGGTTACCATACAACAGAGAGATAATAGGATTGTCAAACATGAGACTTATAGACCTTATCGAAGATTATTATTGATGTATCAATAGGAAACAACTATCTAATGATCCTACGCTTTCTTACGTAATTACATCGGTAAGGGGCCAAGAAACAACAAGGTCAAGTTTCTGTAATAAGAAAACCCCAGTGGATCCAAAAATTATCTGGTATCATCTAACAATAAAAGTTGTACATGTTGCAAATGCAATTCGGCCCTGGTGTCTGAAGAGTCCCATTAGACCCTCTGTTGAAAAAGGAGGTGACAGCCTTATAAATAGTAATCCATTTTAAAGTTCGCTTCACCTTTGTAACACAGCTCTGTTGTGTAAGACCTCTGACTGCTCATGTGCTGAGTCAGAAGTGGACAAAGACAAAAGAAGGACCCTGTGCAAGAACAATATAATGGCTCTTTGCAGCCCAATGTCTCATCATAATGCTGAATTCCACCTGCTTTGGAGGTAGAAGTTGCCCTCTTTCCTCTTGGGCTGATGTGCGGCTGCACAGGTTGCATCATTGGCATGTCCGCTCCTGTGCATGTGTAAACAATGGATGCAGCAATCTCCAAGTCTATACAAAGAAACTTGCTGGCAGTCACAGGATATATCCATGTGATAACTTCCTCAGATGTCCCAGCTTCTACCCAAGCAGTGAATAAGTCCAAAATTTGTACAGATACCTAATAGACCGTATTGCTTTTTGAACCTCTCTTTCCTCATACATTCAATACTTTTTTCTTGTAAAATAATAATAATAATAATAATCTTTATTTATATAGCGCCAACATATTCCGCAGCGCTTTACAGTTTAACAGTTTCAAACACAAAAGTCATAAGTAACAACGTTAACAATACAATAATTAAAGCAAAATAAGACGACCCTGCTCGTGAGAGCTTACAATCTACAATGAGGTGGGGGAGATACAAAGTACAGGTGTGTATTTACAATGATGTATTTACAATCATGGTCCAGCCATCTTCAGGGGTTGGGGAATAGATGGGGATAGTGAATGGGCTACACACAAACATAACATAACTTTGATTAGTGAACGTGATAGGCCGCTCTGAACAAATGTGTTTTGAGCGAGCGCCTAAAACTATGCAAATTATGGATGGTCCTAATATCTTGGGGTAGAGCATTCCAGAGGATTGGCGCAGCACGGGAGAAGTCTTGGAGTCGGGAGTGGGAGGTACGGATTAGTGCAGAGGTTAGCCGAAAGTCATTTGCAGAGCGCAGTGGTCTGTTAGGCTGATAGACAGAAATGAGGGAGGAGATGTAAGGGGGTGCCGCACTGTGGAGAGCTTTGTGGGTGAGAACAAGTACTTTGAATTGTATCCTGTAATGAATGGGCAGCCAGTGTAACGACTGGCGAAGAGCGGACGTGTCCGAGTAACGATTAGCCAGATGGACGACCCTGGCTGCTGCATTAAGGATGGACTGGAGAGGGGAAAGTCGAGTGAGGGGGAGGCCAATTAATAGAGCGTTACAGTAGTCCAGGCGGGAGTGGATCAGGGCGACCGTGAGGGTTTTAGCTGTCTCCATGGTGAGAAAAGGGCGGATTCTAGAGATGTTCTTTAGGTGTAAGCGGCACGAGCGGGCAAGAGATTGTATATGGGAGGTGAAGGAGAGATCGGAGTCAAACATAACACCCAGACAGCGCGCCTGCTGCCGGGGTGTTATTATGGTGCCACCCACGGAGAGGGAAATGTCAGATTTAGGGAGGTTAGTAGATGGTGGGAGCAGAAGAAGTTCAGTTTTGGAGAGGTTGAGTTTCAGATAGAGAGCGGACATGATGTTGGAGACTGCGGACAGACAGTCAGTGGCATTCTGTAGTACAGCGGGGGTAAGGTCAGGGGATGATGTATATAGTTGTGTGTCGTCGGCATAAAGATGGTACTGAAAGCCAAATCTGCTGATGGTCTGTCCAATTGGGGCCGTGTAGAGAGAGAACAGAAGGGGGCCAAGGACTGAGCCCTGAGGTACCCCAACAGTGAGAGGAAGAGGAGATGAAGTGGAGCCAGAGAACAGAACACTGAAGGAGCGGTCGGAAAGATAGGAGGAGAACCAGGAGAGAGCAGTGTCCTTAATGCCTAGTGACTGGAGCCTAGAGAGCAGGAGAGGGTGGTCAACAGTGTCAAAAGCTGCAGAAAGGTCGAGAAGAATGAGCAGAGAGTGGTCACCATTACGTTTTGCTGTCAGAAGGTCATTGGTCACTTTGATGAGTGCAGTTTCTGTCGAATGTAGGGGGCGGAAACCGGACTGTGAAGGGTCTAGGAGGGAGTGAGTGGAGAGGTAACGGGTAAGGCGGGAGTATATCAGGCGCTCCAAGAGTTTAGAGATGAAGGGGAGATTGGAGACCGGTCTGTAGTTGTTTGTGCAGGATGGGTCGAGGGTGGGTTTCTTTAGTAATGGAGTAATGATAGAGTGTTTGAAGGAGGAGGGGAAAATGCCAGAGGAGAGGGAGAGATTAAAGATTGTAGTTAGGTGACTTGTGACAACTGGAGAGAGAGACTGGAGGAGATGTGAGGGAATGGGGTCGGTAGTGCATGTAGTCGGACGAGAAGAGGAGAGGAGCTTGGAGACTTCTTCTTCTGTGATGGGATCGAATGTGGAGAGTGAGCCAGGGGCAATGAGGGGAGGGATGGGAGTCACTGAACTTAGTTGTTGGGAGCGGATTTCCTGACGGATATTGTCTATTTTCTCTATAAAGTGGGAGGCCAGGTCACCAGCACAAATATCTGTGATAGGGGCTTGTGCTTTTGGCCTGAGGAGGGAGTGAAAGGTGTCAAAAAGTTTCTTGGGGTTGTTGGATAGTGAGGAGATCAGAGTGGTAAAGTAGGTCTGTTTAGCGAAGTGAAGGGCAAAGTTATAGGTCCTTAACATAAATTTGAAGTGTATGAAGTCTTCTGGTGTGCGTGTTTTCCTCCATAAGCGTTCAGCACACCTAGAGGATCGCTGGAGAAATCGGGTTTGCGATGTGAGCCAGGGCTGTTTTATTCTGTGTTTGGAGGTCCTGAGGGTGAGGGGAGCTACTTGGTCAAGGGTGCTTCTAAGAGTGTCATTGAAGTGATGTACCGCCAGATCAGGACAGGAAAAGGAAGAGATTGGGGACAATGATAAGCGTAGGGAGTCTGAAAGTGTAAGAGGGTTAATGGCTTGTAGATTTCTGACTGAATGGTGTGTAGGAGGGTGCTGGGGTGAGCGAGGATATGTGAGTGTGAAGGAGAGAATGTTGTGGTCAGAGAGGGGAAAATGGTGTTCAATACTTATTTCACCCACTCGCTGTGTATAAATACATATACAGTATATATATATATATATATGTTAAAATCCCTTCTATAATGTAACATTAATTACACTGCTAGTAATATTATTAGCAAAATGTTATTCGTTGTAAAGAACTACAGGTAGATACGATAATGGTTAATATAGTCCACCAAAATATAGAATGTGCCCTAATAGTCCATCTATAAGACTGCAGTAATTCTTTATACACGATAATCAGATGTGGCACCCCAGGAGTCCGGTTGCCACAGTGGCATTGCCTCCCTCACAGTGGGTGATGTCATGCCTGGAAGCAAGGAGGGATCCCCTTAGCAGGCAATACAAGCTTCTAACACCTTTTCTACTCCAGACCAGAAGGGGGAGCTCTAACACCTGATTTCAGGGGAGCTCCCTATAAGTTCTGGCCTGGAGGCGGAGTTAGTCAGTCAGGGAGAGAGCGTGAGTCAGGAGGGAGAGAAGTGAGGAGAGCCTGGGGAGTGGAGCTGTAACTAAGCTCCCCCAGAGATGAGCGCCAGAAAACCGGACGCTGGAGTCCGTGGTTGTGCAGGTACTGAAGACCCAGCAACTAAATCCGGAGGACAGGAGATTGCAGGTTTCCTGGCCAAATTGGACACCACAGCAGCATGCCAGAGCCTGGAGTCGCCAAGAGGGAGTGACACTTGTAACAGGCTCAAGCTGCCTGCCATGCGGGTAGTATTCCATTTAATGGACAGACTGAGAGAGGGACTTGAGTAGAGCTTAAAGCACCAAGAACCCTGAGAACAGAGCAGTAGGAAGGCCTCCAACCCCACCTGGCTATGTTGTCCGTCAGGTTGACCTTCAGGCTGAGTTTTTTCCCATCAGTTGTACAGGTGCTTCTCACAAAATAAGAATATCATGAAAAGTTAATTTATTTCAGTTCTTCAATACAAAAACTGAAACTCATATTATATAGAGTCATACCAAAGAGAGTGATCTGTTCTAAGTGTTTATTTATGTTAATGTCGATGATTATGACTTACAGCCAACCCAAAAGTCATTATCGAGATCAGCTGGGAATCCATTCCCGCTCCCTGAAGTGATTGTAGCACCGGCGTCTCTGCCTGCAGTCCCTCTCCCCCGCAGAGACACCAGCGTACTCACCATCGCAGCCTCCGTCTGCTGCTACCCGAGGTGCGTGCACCACACTGTGCTTAAAATGGGCCGCACGCGTTCCTCAAAAGTGTCCCCAGTCAATACCTGGAAGACACTTACTATTTAATGCACCACCTCCAACATGGAGGTGCCTGTGCAATGTTGTGAGTTTGTTTCCTAACACTCTTGTGAGTTCTCAGATCTCAGGGCTCATATCCCTGTGCCCTGCACCTGCCAGTTCTCATCTCAACGTCAGCTGGTCCAGTTAACCTTCTAGTACCAATCTCAGTGTCATCCTGCCCTGCTGCACCTGCCAGATCTCATCTCAATGTCAGCCAGTCCAGTTGCACCTGCAAGTGCTCAACTCAATGTCAGCCACTTCCACTGCACTTGGCAGTGCTCATCTCTACATCACCTGGTCTAGTTGCACTTACCAGTGCTCATCTCTCCATCAGCCGGTCCCATCTATATGTGTGGTTCCTGTAAACGTACTCCACCTGCCTGCATCTGTTGGACATTCCCCAACTACCAGTTCCTGGGGGTCCGCTACCATCCTCCCAAGGTCAGTCCTGGAGTAGCACTTGGACCACCTCCGTTGTCTCTCCTCGGATCTCGGTGTCGCTCGCTGCTGCGTATCTGTGGTTAGATTAGGGGAGGCTCCTAGTTACACCCCTCCAAACCTTCCTTGGGCTTCGGCACAGTGGTTCCACCACCCTGCCCATTAGAGTGATGAATATATAAGCACACCTTTCCATGACTATGGGCATTGACCTAATGGCAAAAGGGGCAAGAAGATATCATGCTGCTCTGTGATGGGAGAAAATGTAAAAGAAAACAGGACCACCATATTCAAGATGGAAGCTGCGTACATAGAGAAATAAAAAAGCACTAAGACAGGAACAGTTTGATTTTTTTATGGGATGTTACCTATACCTTGTCTACCTTGTGTGACATTTATGAATCATCAAGTTTCAAGTAACACAGATCTTTAATATGATACATCTCTTATATAGTACATATCAATTACCATATTGTTTTCATATGGTAATTGACATCTGCCTGGCTAAACATTACCTAAAGGTATTTTAGGATGGGCACGTGATTCATTTTAAAAGCATCTATTGTATGTTTGCCTTCGTAATTCCTAAGGATATGATTGACCAATTACTAATTCTTTTACTAAAGGTACAACTCTTTGGGGAGTACTCTATTACAACATTACATCCCAAAAGTTCTTGGGCCCAAGAAAATGAATTACATAGTCCTGGATAACAACTCTAAGGTATTTTTATGTAAATACTTTAATCAGGTCAATCCCAACAGACCATAGGCAATAATACTATTTTAGAATTTACAGAGGTTGTGCGCTTGAATCTTCTATGGTCTTCTATGGTCTTCTATGGTCGGCATTACCTTATGGCCCAAAAAATACACAATATATATACAGTTTCCTTGACCTAATTGTTCCAGTCATAAACGATGATGTGATTAGTAGATATTTGATTGTAATTATCTAATGACCGTAAAAGAATATTAATCTGTGCTGCCTCTAATTATTAACAACATGTACATGGAGCGCCCCCAGACACAGGGCCACAAGTCACTCAGTACCGGTCCCTTCTGGTTCAGTTCTGCGGTTGTCACGGTGGCTGGACCCGGTCGTGACCCTGCTAAGGGGCATCCAATGAAGGTAGTGGTACAGTCTGTCAGGGATTCGTGACGCCACCTGTGGTGTTTGGTCAGGGTGACCAACGCTGCTGTGGGGTCCGCTGGGGTGATGGAATGGCAGCTGGATGTGTACCTTCCCACAGGTGAAGTATATCCCCAGGGCTTCCCAGTAAGGTGGATGGTGATGGTGTGAGGTGCAGGCAATAACGAAGACACAAGGTTGCAGTCTCTTTACCTTTTTACTAAAGGCTTCAATATACTCAGTCCAGAGCACGTTCAACCGGGCTATCAGAGACCAGCCGGTCCGATGGGCACATCCAGAGTTTCCCTCGCAGATGGAAATCGTTGCCTACCAATAGCGCCTGTGTGTTGTAGTCCTACCCTGCTGAGCATTCGGAATAATCCTCACAACTGCTGTTCTCGTTCGTTCGTTCTCTACAGCTCTCTCTCTCTCGTTCTTTGGTTCCAGATGTTGCTAGTTTCTAACGTCCCCCAGGTATATTTTGGCTAGGATACCACCCGTTTGACGGGAAGGCTTGGAGGTCTTCTGGGACCCTAGAGACGCCCCTCTCCCAATGTTGCCCCCTATGTCTTCGTAGGTGTAGAAGGTAGACAGCCAACCTATAATCAACTGTCCCACGGAATTTGAAGTAAGGCCTGAAGTCAGTTACTCCTACGGTGATCCGGCCACCGACTACGCGCCTCAGTAAGATGTTGCCTTTCTCTCTCGGCACGACTCTTCCTGGCTCTCCTTTGTGCTGATCTCGTTTACACTGTTCCACAATATTCTTCCCTTCTTGTCTCTTTCTTAGGATACCGCCGCAAGGTGTGCAGGCGCGGTTCCGTTACGTTCTGTTCACTAGGCACCTGCCAGGTTCCCACGCCTGACAGGGACCCTCCTGTGCCTTCTCCCTGCAACACCCCCTGCCACGGGATATTGCCTGCTTCCAACCCAGTCAGCTTCTGACTAACTTCCTCCCCAGCCCCTAGTTTTACCAGTGTGAGGAGTGGCCCAATAAATAAAGCCTTTTTCTCCCCCTAGTGGCCGGAGTGTGAAGTGTAGTGTGTTCTAGTGATACATGGTCAGGAGAACTCCTTAGTGCCATCAGACGTACAGCTGCTCCCCTTAGTGGCAGAGCGCTATACTGCAAAAGAAGAACAACAATATAATGCAGTGAAAGACATACAAAAATTTTGAATGCTAAGAACAAGTAATTAGAAAAGGTGCTTCCCTTTATGGGAGGTAAGGACGCTTGAACGTTGCAAACAATAACAAGATTAAATAGTTTTAAATAACATTTGGATTATAAATAACCTTTAGTACCCAGCCGGGTATTCTACTTACTGTAAGTGCAAATTTTTAACAAATAACTAACTCTTCCTTTAAGGGCGTGTTCGCTTAACCCACTACAGGCCTTCTATAAAATGCTACATAACTCGTTTCTTTCCATTCTAACTTCCCCAATGCAGGACCGCCTAGCTCCTTGGCTGGGCCTACTGTCATTGTACCAACCATCTTTCTGCGTTTCTCAAGAGGACCCTCTCTCTAACCCCTACGGGTTCACTTCCAGGCTTTCCTGTCCTCAATCTTTACCAACTTTATTAACTATCTAAGTTCTTCAACATTATTAACGTCTCAATAAAACAATCATCAAACATTCCCTTTAAGAGGGACCCAAGTCTCTGGTGCAGACTCTCTTTCAGCAGCAAGTTCGCAATCAGCAAGTCCTTCTGCATCAGGTCTTCGCAAAAGTCTTCTTCGACTTATAAAACCAGTAGGGAGCACCTTTAAGAAGGTGCAAACTATTTACAAGGCAGTTCTGAATCATTCACCGTCCATGATCCGACAGTCTTTAAAACAATGATGAACATTGGTTAACAGTAGAAAAGGAAACAATAGCAAACAATAGGGATCCCGGGTAAACGAAGGGATCCCTAGGAGTTAACCCTGGACGGGTTGAAGGTAGCAGCAGGAAACAGTTAACTATGTACAAATGTCGGGGTTTTGAGGTTTATTTCTGAGGAGGTTGTGGTCTTACCTCACAGACCACACCTTTCCGTTGGGCACGGGTGGAATCCGCAGTTGCTCGCGGGGCCGGGCTCGCTTGGTGGTCTACCACAGGGACCCCTTCCTCTGGAGCTCCAGCTTCCACCTGTAGGGCCGCGCATAACTGGACACCTCTGGCCACCCAGCCGGCCTCTCTCCGCCACCGGGTATATGTCACCGCGTCGCCTGGCCTCAGTTCACGGGTCTCCTCCCTCGTCCCATAGCGGGGCTCCACTTCACTCCGGTCGACACGGACCTGCAGGGGTTCTCCGATCTCCTGGATAACCCCCCTCTCCTGCCTGGAGTTGTAGAAGACTACCACTTCCCAGTGCAATGGCGGGACCTTCTCCTCTCCGGTGAGGTCTATCACTTCTACAGGTCATGGCTGTTTCCTCCAAGCCGCCACTAGACATCGCTGGTACTCCGTCACCGGCAGGATTCTTAAGTCCCGCTCCTGCGGGGCACAACTCCCTGGCCGGGTGCAAAGTCCTGACGCAGCCGGAGTGGGCAGAGGAGGGGACACAGGGGACAGATGGATCTCCGTTGGGTGGCCCAACCGGGAACTCACTTGGGCACGGGCTTCCAGGTAACGTGCCAGCCATCGAGCCTCGGCGGCGGCCACCCAGCCATCAGGCATCCGCCCTCCAGGTTTTCCCTCAGGCGGCATTACAGCAGTCACGTCCTGCAGCGGCGGTGACTCTGGGATCGCTGCGGGCGATACAGGCCTGTGCCTGGCCGGGTCGTCTCCATACGGTGGCCTGGGAGTCGCCATCTTTGTCCCCTTCTCCAGATCTTCTTCTCGGGCTCTCTTTCGAGGGCAGCTCCGTCCCCACTGTCCCCATCCTCCATAGAGGATGAGAAGGCGGACCTCGGCGGCTGACGGGCCCGCCCTCAAGGTACAGCAATGCTTAGACTGGGCGGCCATTATCGTTCGCGCTCTTCGATTCTTCTACACCCACTTCCATGCCCTTCTTCTTCTCTTGCGCTCCTCGTGGCGCTATAATGGCGGCAGTTTTGGCGGGAATCTTACGGCGATAGTAGCACACAGTCTTTGCAATAAATCACAGTCCAACACATTTCAATCACAGTTTCAAGACACACATGACCCGATTCTTAAGGCTTAAGTACGATCCTGTTCGTGACGCCAAGTTGGAGCGCCCCCAGACACAGGGCCACAAGTCACTCGGTACCGGTCCCTTCTGGTTCAGTTCTGTGGTTGTCACGGTGGCTGGACCCGGTCGTGACCCTGCTAAGGGGCGTCCAATGAAGGTAGTGGTACAGTCTGTCAGGGATTCGTGACGCTACCTGTGGTGTTCGGTCAGGGTGACCGACGCTGCTGTGGGGTCCGCTGGGGTGATGGAATGGCAGCTGGATGGTGTACCTTCCCACAGGTGAAGTATATCCCCAGGGCTTCCCAGTAAGGTAGATAGTGATGGTGTGAGGTGCAGGCAATAATGAGGACACAAGGTTGCAGTCTCTTTACCTTTTTACTGAAGGCTTCAATATACTCAGTCCAGAGCACGTTCAACCGGGCTATCAGAGACCAGCCGGTCCGATGGGCACATCCAGAGTTTCCCTCGCAGATGGAAATCGTTGCCTACCAATAGCACCTGTGTGTTGTAGTCCTACCCTGCTGAGCATTCGGAATAGTCCTCACAACTGCTGTTCTCATTCGTTCGTTCTCTACAGCTCTCTCTCTCTCTCTCTCTCTCGTTCTTTGGTTCCAGATGTTGCTAGTTTCTAATGTCCCCCAGGTATATTTTGGCTAGGACGCCACCCGTTTGACGGGAAGGCTTGGAGGTCTTCCGGGACCCTAGAGACGCCCCTCTCCCAATGTTGCCCCCTATGTCTTCGTAGGTGTAGAAGGTAGACAGCCAACCTATAATCAACTGTCCCACGGAATTTGAAGTAAGGCCTGAAGTCAGTTACTCCTACGGTGATCCGGCCACCGACTACGCGCCTCAGTAAGATGTTGCCTTTCTCTCTCGGCACGACTCTTCCTGGCTCTCCTTTGTGCTGATCTCGTTTACACTGTTCCACAATATTCTTCCCTTCTTGTCTCTTTCTTAGGATACCGCCGCAAGGTGTGCAGGCGCGGTTCCGTTACGTTCTGTTCACTAGGCACCTGCCAGGTTCCCACGCCTGACAGGGACCCTCCTGTGCCTTCTCCCTGCAACACCCCCTGCCACGGGATATTGCCTGCTTCCAACCCAGTCAGCTTCTGACTAACTTCCTCCCCAGCCCCTAGTTTTACCAGTGTGAGGAGTGGCCCAATAAATAAAGCCTTTTTCTCCCCCTAGTGGCCGGAGTGTGAAGTGTAGTGTGTTCTAGTGATACATGGTCAGGAGAACTCCTTAGTGCCATCAGACGTACAGCTGCTCCCCTTAGTGGCAGAGCGCTATACTGCAAAAGAAGAACAACAATATAATGCAGTGAAAGACATACAAAAATTTTGAATGCTAAGAACAAGTAATTAGAAAAGGTGCTTCCCTTTATGGGAGGTAAGGACGCTTGAACGTTGCAAACAATAACAAGATTAAATAGTTTTAAATAACATTTGGATTATAAATAACCTTTAGTACCCAGCCGGGTATTCTACTTACTGTAAGTGCAAATTTTTAACAAATAACTAACTCTTCCTTTAAGGGCGTGTTCGCTTAACCCACTACAGGCCTTCTATAAAATGCTACATAACTCGTTTCTTTCCATTCTAACTTCCCCAATGCAGGACCGCCTAGCTCCTTGGCTGGGCCTACTGTCATTGTACCAACCATCTTTCTGCGTTTCTCAAGAGGACCCTCTCTCTAACCCCTACGGGTTCACTTCCAGGCTTTCCTGTCCTCAATCTTTACCAACTTTATTAACTATCTAAGTTCTTCAACATTATTAACGTCTCAATAAAACAATCATCAAACATTCCCTTTAAGAGGGACCCAAGTCTCTGGTGCAGACTCTCTTTCAGCAGCAAGTTCGCAATCAGCAAGTCCTTCTGCATCAGGTCTTCGCAAAGTCTTCTTCGACTTATAAAACCAGTAGGGAGCACCTTTAAGAAGGTGCAAACTATTTACAAGGCAGTTCTGAATCATTCACCGTCCATGATCCGACAGTCTTTAAAACAATGATGAACGTTGGTTAACAGTAGAAAAGGAAACAATAGCAAACAATAGGGATCCCGGGTAAACGAAGGGATCCCTAGGAGTTAACCCTGGACGGGTTGAAGGTAGCAGCAGGAAACAGTTAACTATGTACAAATGTCGGGGTTTTGAGGTTTATTTCTGAGGAGGTTGTGGTCTTACCTCACAGACCACACCTTTCCGTTGGGCACGGGTGGAATCCGCAGTTGCTCGCGGGGCCGGGCTCGCTTGGTGGTCTACCACAGGGACCCCTTCCTCTGGAGCTCCAGCTTCCACCTGTAGGGCCGCGCATAACTGGACACCTCTGGCCACCCAACCGGCCCCTCTCCGCCACCGGGTATATGTCACCGCGTCGCCTGGCCTCAGTTCACGGGTCTCCTCCCTCGTCCCATAGCGGGGCTCCACTTCACTCCGGTCGACACGGACCTGCAGGGGTTCTCCGATCTCCTGGATAACCCCCCTCTCCTGCCTGGAGTTGTAGAAGACTACCACTTCCCAGTGCAATGGCGGGACCTTCTCCTCTCCGGTGAGGTCTATCACTTCTACAGGTCATGGCTGTTTCCTCCAAGCCGCCACTAGACATCGCTGGTACTCCGTCACCGGCAGGATTCTTAAGTCCCGCTCCTGCGGGGCACAACTCCCTGGCCGGGTGCAAAGTCCTGACGCAGCCGGAGTGGGCAGAGGAGGGGACACAGGGGACAGATGGATCTCCGTTGGGTGGCCCAACCGGGAACTCACTTGGGCACGGGCTTCCAGGTAACGTGCCAGCCATCGAGCCTCGGCGGCGGCCACCCAGCCATCAGGCATCCGCCCTCCAGGTTTTCCCTCAGGCGGCATTACAGCAGTCACGTCCTGCAGCGGCGGTGACTCTGGGATCGCTGCGGGCGATACAGGCCTGTGCCTGGCCGGGTCGTCTCCATACGGTGGCCTGGGAGTCGCCATCTTTGTCCCCTTCTCCAGATCTTCTTCTCGGGCTCTCTTTCGAGGGCAGCTCCGTCCCCACTGTCCCCATCCTCCATAGAGGATGAGAAGGCGGACCTCGGCGGCTGGCGGGCCCGCCCTCAAGGTACAGCAATGCTTAGACTGGGCGGCCATTATCGTTCGCGCTCTTCAATTCTTCTACACCCACTTCCATGCCCTTCTTCTTCTCTTGCGCTCCTCGTGGCGCTATAATGGCGGCAGTTTTGGCGGGAATCTTACGGCGATAGTAGCACACAGTCTTTGCAATAAATCACAGTCCAACACGTTTCAATCACAGTTTCAAGACACACATGACCCGATTCTTAAGGCTTAAGTACGATCCTGTTCGTGACGCCAAGTTGGAGCGCCCCCAGACACAGGGCCACAAGTCACTCGGTAGCGGTCCCTTCTGGTTCAGTTCTGTGGTTGTCATCGTGGCTGGACCCGGTCGTGACCCTGCTAAGGGGCGTCCAATGAAGGTAGTGGTACAGTCTGTCAGGGATTCGTGACGCCACCTGTGGTGTTCGGTCAGGGTGACCGACGCTGCTGTGGGGTCCGCTGGGGTGATGGAATGGCAGCTGGATGGTGTACCTTCCCACAGGTGAAGTATATCCCCAGGGCTTCCCAGTAAGGTAGATAGTGATGGTGTGAGGTGCAGGCAATAATGAGGACACAAGGTTGCAGTCTCTTTACCTTTTTACTGAAGGCTTCAATATACTCAGTCCAGAGCACGTTCAACCGGGCTATCAGAGACCAGCCGGTCCGATGGGCACATCCAGAGTTTCCCTCGCAGATGGAAATCGTTGCCTACCAATAGCACCTGTGTGTTGTAGTCCTACCCTGCTGAGCATTCGGAATAGTCCTCACAACTGCTGTTCTCGTTCGTTCGTTCTCTACAGCTCTCTCTCTCTCTCTCTCGTTCTTTGGTTCCAGATGTTGCTAGTTTCTAACGTCCCCCAGGTATATTTTGGCTAGGACGCCACCCGTTTGACGGGAAGGCTTGGAGGTCTTCCGGGACCCTAGAGACGCCCCTCTCCCAATGTTGCCCCCTATGTCTTTGTAGGTGTAGAAGGTAGACAGCCAACCTATAATCAACTGTCCAGCAGAATTTGAAGTAAGACCTGAAGTCAGTTACTCCTACGGTGATCCGGCCACCGACTACGTGCCTCAGTAAGATGTTGCCTTTCTCTCTCGGCACGACTCTTACTGGCTCTCCTTTGTGCTGATCTCATTTATACTGTTCCACAATTTTCTTCACTTCTTGTCTCTTTCTTAGGATACCGCCGCAAGGTGTGCAGGCACGGTTCCGTTACGTTCTGTTCTGTTCGCTAGGCACCTGCCAGGTTCCCACGCCTGACAGGGACCCCCCTGTGCCTTCTCCCTGCAACACCCCCTGCCACGGGATGTTGCCTGGTTCCAACCCAGTCAGCTTCTTTCTAACTTCCTCCCCAGCCCCTAGTTTTACCAGTGTGAGGAGTGGCCCAATAAATAAAGCCTTTTTCTCCCCCTAGTGGCCGGAGTGTGAAGTGTAGTGTGTTCTAGTGATACCTGGTCAGGAGAACTCCTTAGTGCCATCAGACGTACCGCTGCTCCCCTTAGTGGCAGAGCGCTATACTGCAACGACCAGGTCTCTGGGGCGCTGCATACACGTATTGTTTCCAGAACTTACACATATCCATAGAACCAATAAAAGCACAATTCACTATGCAGACAGAACTAAAGCTGCCATCTAGAAGCTATTGCAAAAATCATGTCCTGACCTCGCTGTTTGTATTTTTCATAGCTAGAAGCATTGGTCAAATTATTCAGGACGTTTATGAATAATGTACAATGTGGGATTGCGACTATCAAAACTTTGTCACCTTCTATGAGAAAATTAAGAAATAAATGTGAAAATGGAGGCAAGTTATTGTAATAATTTGCGCCAATGTTTCAGTAAACACCAACTTAAATATAAAAAGAATCTAATAGCCCATTACATAGGTTGACTAAAAGAAGAATCCTTAAAACCATGTGCTTCGTGGGACAGAATGATTGTTCATTACCAGAAAAGAGCTACTTTGCGAGACTATGTAAGAGGTAGTTGTGATCTAAGAATTCAAGAGAGTTATTCCGAGTGCCTTGGTCGCCGTACAGCTGAGATGGAGACACAACAGGAAAAAAAGCATTTATATTCAGATTGTAAACCAATTTACTATATTGTTAAACTATTAAACTTGAGTTCCTTGGACCAACCAGATGATCCGAGATTCACCTAGAAAACTTGGATGATTTTCATCGGATTTTCATCCATATTGCCATCCGTGTGTCCATTTTTTATGTCCGGGTGACATGGGCGTGACGTTCGAGTGCCATTTGTTTTTACACATCTACATTCAAAAATGATCAAATACAGTTTCCTAGATTAATAATGGGAATGTATTAAAAAATGAGATCTAGTGGTGTAACCATAATAAGTGCAGGGGTTTCAATCACTCCTGGACCCTGGAGCCTAGGGGGCCCAAAAGGTCCCTTTGGCCCATATGAAAAGACCATTATTATTAAAGACTTGCAATAATTGGAACCTTTGCATTGGGGCATACAAGTTTCAAGTTATACCACGATTTTCTTTGCCCACACATAGACTTGTTTCATCCAAAATATGGAAGAAAATAGAGCGTGCAATGATTTTTTCACACTGACACTGGGTCATCTGAACGGTCCTACTGAGTTAGATTGGTCAGTGTCCTGTTCGATTTTTATTCAGACAGCACATATCCATATTAGATGCTCATTTGAATGAGTCCTAAGGTTGACTTTTCGCCTAAACCTTTTAAAAATCTTTTAATTTCACCTTTATGTTTGTTATAACTGCAGTCTGCACACATTATATAACATCGATCAATGTGAATTACCTAAAATAAGTGGCTCCAGTCAGCTCCAAATGAAGTTATTTCCTGCTTAGCATGTGAGTCTCATTATTGTAGAGTTTTGACCCACCGGAGGATATTTTGGTACCGGGCAAATCAAATTCTGCACATGAAAGATATATTTATCTAGTGACATTATTACTTTTCTGGCCATGTTTGCAAGGATTAACAAAGTAAATCAATACAGTAGAATATGCATGAACAATCAAATAATCCAGCAAAAAAACATTGTCGTTAAAAAAAAAAAAAGCTATTACTGATAAAAAAAAGAACATGACTGTAAAAACCATTTGGGAACCAAGTGAAAGGCAATTATTTTATTTAGATACTGTAGAACATCACATTTAGACATGATCAAGTTATAGATACCGAACATGGTTCTTCTTTTTAGGGTTTAGTACCTATCAGTACAAGAAAAAGAAATGTCATCAGTCAGACTTTATCAAGCTATTAGTAATGCATGTCTGCAAGACCGGGTGTACCCCTGTTCTTGATATTTGTTGGATTTTATTATGTGTTGCCTAAATATAAGTATTAACCTTACTCCACTCATGTGTAATGCACAAGAGAAATTGGCACCCCCTAGAGCAATGTAGAACGGTCCTCTAGGATGATCATATACTTGACAGTATACAGTAGTTATTAGACTGCAATAAAGCTCAACATATTATGACATTATTAGCAAAATAAAAACAAATCCCAGGGATAAATGTAAATCTAATTGTTACATCACAGTAATAAATATTGAATATTCTTATACCTTTGCCAAAAAATCATATGAGTTCTATCCTTCGTTTGATGGACAGTAATCGCCCCCATGTTATTCTATGGAGCCAGGCACGTATTTATGTATTTTATTTATTTTTACTCATTTATATAGCGCTATTAATTTCGTAGAACTTTACATACCTTGGCACAGCCCCCATTGGTGCTCACAATCTAGATTACCTATCTGTATGTCTTTGTAGCATGGAAGGAAACCAGAGACCCCGGAGGAAACTCACCAAACACGGGGAGAACATACAAACTCCTTGTAGATGTTGTCCTTGGTGGGATTTCAACTGAGATCCCCAGCACTGCAAAGCAACAGTGCTAACCACTGAGCCACTAACCACAAGTGGTATGAGGAAAAAAAAAATCGCAATATGCACAAGTTGCATCTGATGATCGTATCGCACTTGGCCACTCATGTCAATGGGTCCATGGAAAAAATCGGACCACGCTGGGAAGAAATTCAAGTGTAGTCCGATTTTCACAGACTGCAAGAATGGAGAAGATGGAGACACTTTTTTTATTCTCTAAATCCAAGTAAATCGAATCACACACAAACTCTGATCAGAGTGTGGTTAGCATAATTGGATTGATTTTCTCAGATGATGGAAAAAATGGTCGTGTGACCCCGGCCTGAGAGGTCCATTGACACTGCAAGATTATTGTGAATGAACATTCCTACGGAAGCTTGGTTCATGGTAATTGTGCAGTCTAAAAAGGCCGATGATCACCTAAAAATTGAGCAAATAGATCGGGTAAAATGATGCTTTGTGCTCGTCAGCCCATTATCCTGGGAAAGGCTTCATTCAGATGTCCGTGAGTCACGTACGTGTTCTGTGTTTTTCCCAGATACATAAATGTAGTCTATTGGAGCTGTTCATATCATGTCTGGTTTTGATCTGGGTCAGTGATTAATATGACCCATATAAGTCTGTGGGTCGGTAACAATCACTGACAGCACACGGTAGGCGTCAGATTACAGTCACGGGATTAATATAATGAGAAGGAAAAGCAGTTTTTTTTTTTATCTTAGTGAAAAATCACTGATGAACCATTGGTCCCACGGACCAAACAAAACACTGATGTCTTAACGTAGCCCAAACAAGACTCGCGCTGTCAGAAACAATGGCAGGCTATGTGCCTTGAATGGTCTTTTTAACCTGTTAAGGGAGTCTGCCTACAGAATAACCACGTTTTTGGGGGGGATTTGTTTTTACAACATTCAATGTATGATATAAATAACCTGGCAATAAAATTCTTCAGGTCAATTTGAATATAGCAATACTAATAGAGTAATTTTTTTATCATTTAGTAAATTAAAAAAATCAGAACCTTACGCAAAAAAAAAAATTGGCAGCATTTTCTACGAACAGGGAAAAAGCAAAACCAGTTCACGATTGACCCTGACAGGTGCTTAGAACTCTGTCCTGATGAGACGTGATCAGCAATGAAGAAAAAATTGGAATGTTCCAGCTCCTTAGGATAACATTTTCAAAATGTATTTAGTCCATGTTAAAGAGTATAAATGCTTCTGAACGGCTCTCAAACTCAAGGGAAAAAGCCGCTAATTTCTATTACAACTGCGATATTTGTCAAACTATTTTCTGAAATCCTAAGGCCGGCTTCACACTCAGCGTATGAAAATACGGTCCGTATATTACGGCCGTAATACGCTGAAATGTCCCGAAAATAGTGGTCCGTAGCTCCTCCGTAGGCAGGGTGTGTCAGCGTTTTTTGCGCATGGCATCCTCCGTATGTAATCCGTATGGCATCCGTACTGCGTGGTTTTCTCGCAGGCTTGCAAAACCGACATACCGCTATAGAAATGATCCATGTGTCCCAAAAAGAAAAAAAAAAATATATATATATATATATATACTGTCTATATATATATATATATATATATATATATATATATATATATGTCAGTAGACACATATATGTATATATATTAATATTTATTCCAGCGCTATACAGCTTGAAAGCCGGTAATTCAATTACCGGCTTTTTCTTTCTCCTTCCTAAAACCCGACATGATTTGAGA
Organism: Ranitomeya imitator; assembly: GCF_032444005.1. Classification (NCBI taxonomy): domain Eukaryota; kingdom Metazoa; phylum Chordata; class Amphibia; order Anura; family Dendrobatidae; genus Ranitomeya; species Ranitomeya imitator. Next base: position 77,133,312 of record NC_091283.1, on the reverse strand, counting down.
CATGGTTTACATACAGTAAACCATGTCTTCTCTCCATTTTTTTTGCAGATTCCACACTACTAATGTCAGTAGTGTGTATCTGCAAAATTTGGCCGTTCTAGCTCTTAAAATAAAGGGTTAAATGGCGGAAAAAATTGGCGTGGGCTCCCGCGCAATTTTCTCCGCCAGAGTAGTAAAGCCAGTGACTGAGGGCAGATATTAATAGCCTGGAGAGGGTCCATGGTTATTGGCCCCCCCCTGGCTAAAAACACCTGCCCCCAGCCACCCCAGAACAGGCACATCTGGAAGATGCGCCTATTCTGGCACTTGGCCACTCTCTTCCCATTCCCGTGTAGCGGTGGGATATGGGGTAATGAAGGGTTAATGCCACCTTGCTATTGTAAGGTGACATTAAGCCTAATTAATAATGGAGAGCCTGGGAGCTTTCTAGGTAAGTTCCCACGATCTATGAACAGCCAGCAGAGGGCGCCTCACCGCAAATGAAGCTAAATATAGCTCATTGATCTATATTTAGACTCATTCTCCGGGGTTTTGCAGCGAGGAGTAGCATTGCATTAGCAAAGCTCCTTGCTGCAAACTGTTTTAACCCCTTCAGAAGGATTTACATCGTTGGACGTTACAGATCTGCGGAGGGTAAGTATATTGTTGGTTTATTATGTTTTTTCTTTCACAGAACGAGGGTCTTCAGTGACTGGATTGGGCGTAGAATAAAATACTCCAACAACCATTGTTTTTATTTCATTAAAATAATTTTAAATATTGTGTTTGTCTTTTATTTAACCCTTTACTACAATTGGATTAATAATGGATAGGTGTCAAAATTGACGCCTCTCCATTATTAATTAGGCTTAATGTCACCTTACAATAGCAAGGTGGCATTAACCCTTCATTACCCCATATCCCACCGCTACACGGGAATGGGAAGAGAGTGGCCAAGTGCCAGAATACGCGCATCTTCCAGATGTGCCTTTTCTGGGGTGGCTGGGGGCAGATATTTTTAGCCAGGGGGGGGGCCAATAACCGTGGACCCTCTCCAGGCTATTAATATCTGCCCTCAGTCACTGGCTTTACTACTCTGGCGGAGAAAATTGCGCGGGAGCCCATGCCAATTTTTTCCGCCATTTAACACTTTATTTTAAGAGCTAGAACGGCCAAATTTTGCAGATACACACTACTGACATTAGTAGTGTGGAATCTGCAAAAAAAATGGAGAGAAGACATGGTTTACTGTATGTAAACCATGTCTCAAATCATGTCGGGTTTTAGGAAGGAGAAAGAAAAAGTCGGTAATTGAATTACCGGCTTTCAAGCTGTATAGCGCTGGAAAAAATATTAATATATATACATATATGTGTCTCACTGACATATATATATATATATCTATTCTATGTGTACATATTTATTCTACCTATTCTACTGTAAGCTGTCAGTGTGATATTTCTGTACACCGCACTGAATTGCCGGCTTTTCTCTCTAACAGCGCTGCGTATTTCTCGCAAGTCACACTGCTTGTCCGTGTGTAATCCGTATTTTTCTGGCTTCCATAGACTTTCATTGGCGTATTTCTTGCGCAGTACGGTGACAAACGCAGCATGCTGCGATTTTGTACGGCCGTAGAAAGCCGTATAATACTGATCAGTAAAATACGGCAGATAGGAGCAGAGGCATAGAGAATAATTGTGCCGTATTTTTTGCGAGTTTTACGGACGTAGTTTCTGCGCTCTTACGTCCGTAAAACTCGCAAGTGTGAAGCCGGCCTTAGGCTGCCGTCACACGATCAGTATTTGGTCAGTATTTTACCTCAGTATTTGTAGCCAAAACCAGGAGTGGGTGATAAATGCAGAAGTGGTGCATATGTTTCTATTATACTTTTCCTCTAAGGCCGCCGTCACACATGCGAGTTTTACGGACGTAAGAGCGCAGAATCTACGTCCGTAAAACTCGCAAAAAATACGGCACAATTATTCTCTATGCCCCTGCTCCTATTTGCCGTATTTTACTGATCAGTATTATACGGCTTTCTACGGCCGTACAAAATCGCAGCATGCTGCGTTTGTCACCGTACTGCGCAAGAAATACGCCAATGAAAGTCTATGGAAGCGTGAAAAATACGGATTACACACGGACAAGCAGTGTGACTTGCGAGAAATACGCAGCGCTGTTAGAGAGAAAAGCCGGTAATTCAGTGCGGTGTACAGTAAAATCACACTGACAGCTTACAGTAGAATAGGTAGAATAAATGTGTACACATAGAATAGGTATATATATATATATATGTCAGTGAGACACATATATGTATATATATTAATATTTATTCCAGCGCTAGACAGCTTGAAAGCCGGTAATTCAATTACCGGCTTTTTCCTTCTCCTTCCTAAAACCCGACATGATTTGAGACATGGTTTACATACAGTAAACCATGTCTTCTCTCCATTTTTTTTGCAGATTCCACACTACTAATGTCAGTAGTGTGTATCTGCAAAATTTGGCCGTTCTAGCTCTTAAAATAAAGGGTTAAATGGCGGAAAAAATTGGCGTGGGCTCCCGCGCAATTTTCTCCGCCAGAGTAGTAAAGCCAGTGACTGAGGGCAGATATTAATAGCCTGGAGAGGGTCCATGGTTATTGGCCCCCCCCTGGCTAAAAATATCTGCCCCCAGCCACCCCAGAAAAGGCACATCTGGAAGATGCGCCTATTCTGGCACTTGGCCACTCTCTTTCCATTCCCGTGTAGCGGTGGGATATGGGGTAATGAAGGGTTAATGCCACCTTGCTATTGTAAGGTGACATTAAGCCTAATTAATAATGGAGAGGCGTCAATTATGACACCTATCCATTATTAATCCAATACTAGTAAAGGGTTAAATAAAACACAAACACATTTTTTAAAATTATTTTAATGAAATAAAAACAATGGTTGTTGCAGTATTTTATTCAACGCCCAATCCAGTCACTGAAGACCCTCGTTCTGTGAGTAAAAAAACATAATAAACCAACAATATACTTACCCTCCGCAGATCTGTAACGTCCAACGATGTAAATCCTTCTGAAGGGGTTAAAACATTTTGCAGCAAGGAGCTGTGCTAATGCAGGCTGCTCCTCGCTGCAAAACCCCAGGAAATGAGGCTAAAAATAGATCAATGATCTATATTTAGCTTCATTTGCGGTGAGGCGCCCTCTGCTGGCTGTTCATAGATCGTGGGAAATTACCTAGAAAGCTCCCTGGCTTTTTTCCGCCATTTAACCCTTTATTTTAAGAGCTAGAACGGCCAAATTTTGCAGATACACACTACTGACATTAGTAGTGTGGAATCTGCAAAAAAATGGAGAGAAGACATGGTTTACTGTATGTAAACCATGTCTCAAATCATGTCGGGTTTTAGGAAGGAGAAGGAAAAAGCCGGTAATTGAATTACCGGCTTTCAAGCTGCCTAGCGCTGGAATAAATATTAATATATATACATATATGTGTCTCACTGACATATATATATATATATACCTATTCTATGTGTACACATTTATTCTACCTATTCTACTGTAAGCTGTCAGTGTGATTTTACTGTACACCGCACTGAATTACCGGCTTTTCTCTCTAATATATGTGTCTACTGACACATATATATATATATATATATATATATATATATATATATATATATATATATATATATATATAGACAGTATATATATATATTCTTTTCTTTTTGGGACACATGGATCACTTCTATAGCGGTATGTTGGTTTTGCTAGCCTGCGAGAAAACCACGCAGTACGGATGCCATACGGATTACATACGGAGGATGCCATGCGCAAAAAACGCTGACACACCCTGCCTACGGAGGAGCTACGGACCACTTTTTTCGGGACTTTTCAGCGTATTACGGCCGTAATATACGGACCGTATTGTTTTACGCTGTGTGTGACGCCGGCCTAATTGTTCCACTCCTGGTTTTGGCTTGTAAATACTGATGTAAAATACTGACCAAATATTGCTAGTGTGACGGCAGATTTAATTTTTTTTATCGTTCTGACTTGAGCTGAGTTTTTGATGTTTTTAATTGACACCATTTGGGGAACATACAATGCTTTTTATTGGATTATTTTACTGAGGTGTTTCTGGTGTTTCACTTTCTTTTCTCCTTACCGAATTTACCATGCAAATTAATTACTTTTACATTTTAATCAGATTTTTTTTTTTTAATTTTATACAAGATATGTTTGCTTTGTATTTTTTTTATTTATTTTAACCTGATAAAAGCTCCTGACACCCCTCCACACTTGCAAACCCCAGGTTAAATAAATACCATAAAAATGGCAATATAATTTTAGCTTTTTGAAGCATAAGAACATCTACATTGGCAAGTTTGCAAATAAAGGATTACTGGATACTTTGTGGAAAATGTTTTCTATATGGTCTGATAAGCATAAATTCTTCCATATGGCTTAACATTGCAATCATTTAAACGTTTGTTCTTCACTCTAAAGAAACTAAAAGGTTTCATCTAAAAATATATAATTTATACTATTATCTCTTCTATTCCACCAGGAAGAAGTAGGGCAGCCTGAATGTATTGGTAGCTTCAGCGAGGAGCTTCCCAGTCCAGTTGGCTTCACAGTCTTCATAGAGACTCCAAGATAAGAACTTCAAGAGTGTTGTAGGGATTTTCTACAAAAATAAAATGTCAACTTTAATATAGAATATTTTTATGAAAATTGATGTATGTGCAAAATACATTACTCAAAAGCAAATTATAGTAATGGAGAAAATCCTACAACACAGAAGACAGTCAGATAATGATTCGTCTCCTGAAACTCAGCTGTGATGTATGCACAGACTCGTCCATACATGACTATCCGATATAATAGTATGGCCCATTCCCTTACTGGAAGGATAATTGCGATTTGTTGTTTTTTCATTATTATTATTAGTAGTATTATTATTATTTATCAAACAAGTATTTGGAACGCCCGCCAGGGCCTATGGGTACTCTGTACCGGGTCCTGTATTTAAAAGGGATGTCACGGTGGCGGCGAACTGGTCCGTGGCCCTGGGTGCCCAATTAAAAGGGAATGTCTTTAAAGGGGTTTGAATAAAGTTTGGGTTCGTGACGCCACCTGTGGTATTCGGTCAGGGTGACCGACGCTGCTTAATGGGGTCCTCAGGAAGATGTTATGGCAGCAGTGATGGTATGGCTTCCCACAGGTGAAGATGGGTCTTTAGTGCTCCCGGTGTATAGATAAAGATGGTGGGTGGTGTAGCAAGAAACGGGGGACACAGGTTTGCAGTCTCTTTAACTGGTTTACTAATGAATTCAGGCAGCCACAGTCCAGGGTACCGGATAACAGGGCAGGCAGAGTCCGGCTGGCTTGGAAGCGAGTTGGGAGCCCCCTTTACCAGGTGGAGTTAGAAGCCTTCCCTCTAGCACTGTCACTGTGGTGTAGTTCCTTGCTGCCCTAGGCCTCTCACAAGGTCCTAACGTGTTCTCTCTCCTCCTTGTAGGTAGTACACTAACCCGTATGACAGGTGGCTAGAGCCTTTTTAAAGGGTCTCTATCACGGCCCGGGCTCTATGCGCCACTGTGTCTCCAGGTGTCAGGATGGACAGGTGACTTGAAATCCAGCTGTCCTGCCGGTTTTTGCTGTGAGCCGTGGAGTCCCTCACAACCTCAGTGTTCCAGCTACCGGTGTCTGCGCTCTGTAAGGAGGTAGCCCAATCACAGCTATCGTACCCAGCTCTCACTCTCCTGCGCTTCACTTCTCCTACATGCTCTCTATAATCCGTTTGGCTTTCTCTTTCTCTCTTTCTAGGAGCTGCATCACTTCTCGTGGCTGCACGGCCCCTCTACTCCCTTCTCCTCTGTCTCTCTGACAGGAACTAACTGACTTTCCCCCAAAATCAGAATATATATAGGGGAGCCACCCACAAGCTGGATCAGAGCTCCCCCTTGTGGCCTAGAGCGTGAACATGTTGCATGCTTGTGTTTACCTGATAAAGAAGATCCTTCCTCGCTTCCAAGAGTGACATCACTCTCCCCGTCAGGAAAGCAATGCCACTGTGACAACCAGGAACCTGGGGTGTCACATATTGCTAAATGCATAGGACCTTTTGTTGGGAGAGACGCAAGGAAAAAGAAAAAACACAAAGCGAGGAGAGTGATTAATTCAAACTGATTAAAGTTGCATGATTTTTTTATTCCCCTTGCAGACACATCTGGTTTAAATTTTTTTTTTTTTACTTTTTTCCTCCTCGCCTTCCAAAATCCATAGTTTTTCTATTTTTTTGTCAATACAGCTGTATGAGGACTTCTATTGTGAGACAAGTTGTAGTTTTGACTGACGCCATTCAGTTTAATATGTTTTGCATGAAATAATGTACAAAAAAATTCCAAGTGGAATTAATAAAAAAATAATTTGTTTTATGGATCAGTACAATTATGGTGACAACAATTTTTGTTTGTTTATTTGGCTACCATATTTTTCTGACTAGAAGTTGCATTTTTTCCCCCTAAATTTTGGGGAAAAATGGGTGCGTGTCTTATAGTCCGAATGTGGCTTACCAGGGGCGGCAGTGGCAGTAGTCAGACAATACTACAGGCTATGCTGCCGGTCTTGGACTGGGAGGAAGGGATGTTCGGAGGAGTGATGATGTGAGATCCAGGTTGGTAGGAGGGAGGTTCAATGCTGCTTGGCGGTGTGCACCGACATTTTGTGAAAGCCTAGAACCCCCACACTTCCATGGTTTCAATGTGGTGGACTCCAGGATATTGGCCATTTTCCCGGAGTCCACCGCATTGAAATCATGTGAGTACCTCTGAGCACCACTGAACACCCCCTTCTTCCAGCCTGAGAAGGGACTCGCAGCATCACCCTGCAGCATCCCACCTCTGAAACCTCCATAATTTTTTTTTACATTTTTAACTTTTTTTTTGTAACATTTTGAAGTAGTCTCCTTAGGGACTTAATTACCTGTACAATACGCTGCAATACTATACTATTGCAATGTATTGTAAACTTGACAGTCTCCATTGCAGCCCAGCTTTCAGATGACCCTTAACTGCAATGGCAGCCCATTGACACCTTGCAATCACATTGCACAGGGGACTGATAGCAGCAACTAAAAGCGCCATCATGATTGACAGTGCCATTTAAGAGATTAATCTGTCACTCTCAGGTGCTGGGTGTGTAACACTGCCATCACCTGCACAGCTGTTGAGCCCGATCCATACAAGCAGTGTGCACATCTCCCGGAATTGTACAGAACATGTCGCCAATGGGTTAAAGGGAATATGTCACATTAAAAATGCAGTCCATTGCGCAGTCATCATGCTATACTGCAGAAAAAGCGGAACAGAATGAGAAAGAACTCTAATTCATCTACTTTTTTTCTTTCTGAACTTAGGAATCCAGTAGGCGGTCCTATAAGTGACTAATGCTTATCTCTGCTTCTTCTAAGAACTATAAGATTTTTCATTTTTACATCAACATAACCAAAGAAGGGCTTGTTTTTCTCCAGGACAAGTTGTTTTGAATTTTTCTATATAATGTACTAAAAAATGGGGGGAAACCTTAGGAGTCCAGTAGGCGGGTCAAATAAGATTTAATATCTCTCCCCCTTTTTTTCCCAAGAACTATAACATTTCTTCATTGACATAGCCATATGAGGGTTTGCAAATGCATACACGTAAGACTGTCGATAATTGAGAGAGACCGCCTACCGGACTCCTATGTCCGTATTGAGCGGAGGTTTAGATCAATAAAAGAGTTTGGAAAGTGAATGAAAAAATGAAAAATAACCTAATAAAATATCCTTATAATGGGGTTACATTATGTAAAACGCCCAACCATTGAATCATCCCACCTTTGAGACCCTGACAGAAGAATGATCCAATAAACATTAGTATGCAAATGTAGGTGAATAAATCATGGTAGATACAATAGAGAAATCTAGTTATTTAGCTTTTCTCATATGTAAAAACGAAAAATAATTTCACAATTATGTTTTTAAAATGTTTATTACATGTGTTATTTTTTTTCATGGAAATGTATTTCAAGCGGAAGATAATACTGTATTATTTTCCCATTGTAGCTGAAAAAAAAAATTCAATGCTTGTGTGTGAAACAAAGTGGTCACAACCAGTTGACGAGCCATAATTCCAGTGTACCAGTTGTACATTTCCATCAAGTTCCACGTGATCTATGTTTGGTTTACAAGTAAGGAGACCCCAATGTTACGGCTGTGATAATTAAAAGTTCCAGGAAGGACACATTACTGTAAATGTTGAGGTGTCATCTGGTGTGTCCCATGGTCCACAAAATACAGTATATTATTAAAGGGGTCATCCACTTTTCGGGACATTTATTTTTCTTTACTTAAAGGGAACCTGTCACCCCCAAAATCGAGGGTGAGCTAAGCCCACCGGCATCAGGGGCTTATCTACATCATTCTGTATTGCTGTAAATAAGCCCCCGATGTATCCTGAAAGATGAGGAAAAGAGGTTAGATTATACTCACTTGGGCGGGCAGTCCGATCCGGTGGGCGTCACGGTCCGGGGCCTCCCATCTTCATAGGATGACGTCCTCTTCTGGTCCTCACGCTGCGGCTCCGGCACAGGCGTACTTTGTCTGCCCTGTTGAGGGCAGAGCAAAGTACTGAAGCGCGCAGGTGGCGGGAAAGGTCAGAGAGACCCAGTGCAGGCGCACTGCAGTACTTTGCTCTGCCCTCACCAGGGAAGACAAAGTACGCCTGCATCGGAGCCGCAGCGTGAAGACCAGAAGAGGACGTCTACTGATGAAGATGGGAGGCGCCAGGCCGGACCACGACACCCATCGGACCGGACCGGGACCGCCCCTGGGTGAGTATAATCTAACCTCTTTTTCTTATGTTTTAGGAAACATGGGGGCTTATCTACATCATTCCAGAATGCTGTAGATAAGCCCCTAATGCTGGTGGGCTTAGCTCACCCTTGATTTTGGGGGTGACAGGTTCCCTTTAATTGCATGTATTATGGTCTTAAAATAATTTTTGGAATTGGGTGTCATTAAAAATTGCATACCATTTGTCTTCTATAGCCCATGTGCTGTCTTTTGCTGGCTGCAGGATGAGTTATCTGAGAATCCATCAGTCAGCCTGATATGACAGTCTGATAAGGAGTTTGCATCTGTTTTTTCTGATCTGCTTATGGCCACACAAACCTCATAAAAGTTACATTTACAGGGGGAAAAAGACCCTATAAATTCTAATCGCTGCAAAAATTTGTAATGAAACACAATTGCAAAAATTATTTTTAGCCCAAAATACATGCATTTATGTTAAAAAAAAGTCCTCAAAGGTGGACAATCCCTTTAAGCTAAAAAACAGTTTGAAAATATAATACAAAAGAGCAGATAAAGATACAATATTTACAAAGATCAAGCTTTATCAAGGTGTAATAAAAATTCACTTTTTCGGGCTTATTTCTTCTTTCTACCACACACAGAACTTAATTGTTCCTAATGCTTTATTTAGCTATCCAGTTAGAATTGTGTATTTTACAGTATTTTAATAGATACTTATAATAAAATATTTAATCCAAGATTGTATATTCCTCACGTTGCCAGTTGTACAATTAGTAAAATACATGGAAGTGCCAAATTGTTTAACCTGCAAAGGATCAGTAACTCACTCCCTACCTTAGTATTTCTCACCCAGCCAAACCAGATCTCCTGCTCTGCACTGATGAAGGGCAAAAATCCCGAAGCACAAGTTTGCTATGCACTGATGAAGGGCAAGCATCCTGAAACACAAGTCTGCAAATGGAGGGTCATGTTTGTCTTCTAAGTCATGTGGCAAGGCTTGTTAGAGGATCGATACTGGCTTTTAGGATTGCCACCCCAAAAGGTTACTCTAGTATTCGAGACCTCTTCCTCTGTGAAAAGGCTATTTTTGCCTATTAGTGATATTGAACACTTCTGTCTTGTTCCTATCCCAGGGGATCCCTGACCTGTCCCAACTCAGAAGCATAGCCCGAAAACTAAAATTTTACCCGTAAACTTCAATGCTCAATGTGGCCTAGTGGCCATGTTATCTTGATAATAAATTAACCACCAGCAATGAACAAAGCACCTCTTCAACGTGGAAGCAATTTGATTTCTTCATGGAAAGCATATGTACAAATATATAACTTTATAATCTTTGAGGGATTTTTTTAATTAGCACAAAAGTCCTTTGCATATATTAATAATAAGACACATAACCAAAAATGCTGCATTCGTAACAAAGTAACGAAAATAACAACTAATAAAAGTATAAATCCTTCCTTCTTTCTTGTCCATGAAAATATTCTTTTCTTCTATCCTGTGGATGAAGACCTAAAAAAAAAAATAATGAAAAAAATATTCAATCACAAGAATAAGAATTTCGGGGAAGGGTGAGAGATCATAGCAAATTCGGGTAAACTTTTTGTCATATAAAAATGTCATCTTCTTGTTGCCTGGTAAGTTATGTTCCCTTTGGGTAAACAACATTTTTGGCAAAATTTTGCCCAAATGTCCAAAGAGTAACAAGAAGTGTCTAAAACATATCATAAGTAGTGTAGGGAATGTAAACTTTTTTTTGTACCATCGAAGTAAGAATTTAGCCTCATTTAATCTACGCTATTGTCTTGGGGTTTTTTTTAACATTGCCAGGGCCAGACTGGCCATCTGGATGCCTGAAGGGCCTGTCTGGTCGTGGGCCACCTTGACTGCTATATTGTTAACAGAATCTGTGTTCTCCAGACATCCATACTGCTAAGAGTTTTGATGGAGCAGAAAGTTGCTGACTCCTTCCCTTACCCCAGCAGGTCACGGCTATCATTAGACATATTGGTCTTTTAGTAAAACTTCCTTTCCTCCATCCAGGGTAATATTAGTAATATATCCCATCTGTTGCTTGGAGACAGGAACACCATGGGCCTGTGTGATTTCAAATGCCAGGGCTGAATTTCAGCCCCAGTCCGTCATGCCTGAGCTTTTCATTGTTTATTCTTAAAAACTTTTTTGTTGCTTTTTTATTTTTTGAGATGCACATTTCCTTTGTGTATTATAAGTGCAGACAGAACAGAAGTTGAATTTTAAATTATGGCACTTGAAATGAATGGGAGTCAATCGACAGAGAAAAGTCATAGAATATTAATCTCCAAGAAGTGATGGAGTGCAGCCCCCTACCACAGAGACAAGGGAGCATCATGGAAGATTTAGACAAACTTTTATATTTCTTCTAGACCTCTAATAGTATGATAGAACTGGAATTATCTTGCCCACTCTCTCACAATAAAGAGATGGCTCTTATCATCTGCCCCATTCTATACAGCAAAGCTGACAAATCAATTATGGCAAACAGGTAGTTTCAGATTTGTTTGGGCTGCAACAGCATAAAAATTTAAAAAACTATGTACAGTTAAAAAACCCTCTTATTTAAAGGGGGTTTTCCCATTTTGAAAAATCCCTTTTTCTGGGTGCATAAAAACAAACTTTGCTTTAAAACAATCTACAGCTACATAATAAGTATAGCAAAGTATTTACAAAGTTTGGTGTTCAGTAGATTTATCTATGAGTTTGTGTAAATATTTATTTGTAGTTTTGTTTGTTAATTTGTCTGATATCACCAATATATATCTGCGTTATTACCTGTCTGTGAGTTTGTTCTCTGATTGAGGTTTTCGGGTATGGAAGACCCCGCAGCTGCTGATGTGAGGTGATCTGGCTTTGACATTGACTCCTGTAAGGGGCCGGAATATCTATCTGGTTGTAGGAGATTGAGAAATGAACTACATTTTCCATCAGGACCTGGTACCATTTGATACTCTGAGACGGAGGGGTGATGATACACAGAATTAACATGGCTTGGAGGTCCAAAGTGGTGGAAATGCCATAAATCTGAAGGCTGACTTTGGTGCTGTTGATGCTGCTGGTAAACGGCTGATGAGTAATGCTCCGGTGGAGAGGTAAGAGTCGATAGCACAGGAGATGTCATCCGAACAGATGGGTTGGCTTGGTAAGGTTTTGGCCAGCTGAATTCATCCATCATCATGGTATTTGCTAGAAGAATGATAGTAAAAATGATATATTAGATTTTTCATTGAAGCAATGTTATCCTCCAAAAATGGCAAATTTAGTTTACTCTAAGGCTTGGAACACACACGTACACTACTCTCCACTGAGCATTGTATGGGGGTTTGTATTGGAATCCCAGATTGGGCCATTCACGATTATGGGGTTGATGGAGCAACTTTGGCCTCCAACCAAATAGTTTTTACTTTTTCATATGTTCACAAATGCCTGGCACACCAAAAACACAAAGGTATCTTTTACTGTGTACAGTGCTGCACATGTAAGTGTGATATTACAATATGGTATCTACAAGATTACTTTACTCCAGAATGGTAATCCAGTGCCCCCCAAAAATCAACCCTCCTATAAAGGATCAAGGCTGTTTGTAGGAGCAGTGGTGGGGTGCAACCACAAAGAATATCAGCCCTTCAGTGGGGAGCGTAATTAACCAAACTCCATAGATTCTCTTGATGATTGCACAGGCTGTCTACTTATTAACAGATCTGCCTGATCATACAGAAAATTTGCCTGCTGTCCAGTCACAGCCACTCGCAGACTTGTCGGCCCCTGCCGGTCGCTGGTCTGTATGATCAGCTCAGGGCAGCAAGCATCACATTCAGAATACAAGAAAGATGGAAACGACGGGACAGCAAATATTACTGTGATGGTGTGATATGCAATATGGGTGTCATTTTTGTGTATGTTTCTATTTTACTTATTTTCATGGTGTAGAAGGAGTTTTTGCTAATTGATGAATGGCTGTTGCTGCCATCTGATATCATCCCCCACAGTACTGTATTGTTGTCTTCTCACAGGGTCAGTGAATAATCTTGTTTGCTAATATGCTAGTGACAAATTACATGGTAACATAGTAACATAGTTAGTAAGGCCGAAAAAAGACATTTGTCCATCCAGTTCAGCCTATATTCCATCATAATAAATACCCAGATCTACGTCCTTCTACAGAACCTAATAATTGTATGATACAATATTGTTCTGCTCCAGGAAGACATCCAGGCCTCTCTTGAACCCCTCGACTGAGTTCGCCATCACCACCTCCTCAGGCAAGCAATTCCAGATTCTCACTGCCCTAACAGTAAAGAATCCTCTTCTATGTTGGTGGAAAAACCTTCTCTCCTCCAGACGCAAAGAATGCCCCCTTGTGCCCGTCACCTTCCTTGGTATAAACAGATCCTCAGCGAGATATTTGTATTGTCACTATTGACAAATTGAACTAGCTTGTTGAAATAATGAGCCCCTGCAACCTTCCCCCTCCTGACCTGTGAATGAGGAGGGGGACTTTTTAAAATATCAGTGAGGTGAGATACAGATTAGTCCTGTGTGGAATGATGATGTGTTCACAGCATCTCAGAGAGAAAGAAGAGTATATGGACTATGCTATCCTCTGTCTGCTGCTTTTGTTACTGAGCTGCATTTGTGTTCTGGACTATTTTATCCTTTGTGTGGTGGATCGTATATGGACCTTTCGTATTTTTGCCTAAATAAAGGTCTTGGGATTGTTCACTCTTCGCTGGCTCTGTTGATTGTGTGGTACCGGAGAAGGACCCCGTGACAATTACCTTCTTGACTACTGTAGACCAGGAGAGAAGTTGACATTATTGCCTCTTCTACCAAGAACTAATTTGATCCTGCTTTATTCCCCGACCAGCACCACCTCCTCCTGCTTGACTTATGGCTCGTTTGCCTGAAGTCACACAGTATAGAGGCTGTCAGTCAAGCAGCAGGAAATGGAATTGAGTGGGGAATAGAGCTGGAGTGACGGAAGTTTCAGATTTTTAGCCCCATTTGCTTATCAATTCAAATGCTGATTTCTCAGAAACAGAGGAATTGACTGGCCATGTAAAGGTAGTGCTGAACTTGTCTTGGAACGAGCCACCTTCACATATAAATAGTTTGTGGTGCAAAATACTACTGACAGATTCCCTTTAAGCATGTGTTCCCACATGGCTAAAATGCATTGGATTTTCCACAGCATATTTGCTTGAGGAATATGTTCATGGGGTTTGAGATCGTCAGCATCTTAAATTCTGCTTCTAATGTTAGTTTGAATTTTACCCTTTGCAATGCATAGGGTGAAATCTACCCGCAGCATACATATCAGGAGGTGCGCAATAAATACATTCTATGGGAACGTACCTTAAACAGGTTTCCTAATTTTATGTAATTGAAATTTTAAACGTGTATATTGAAAAGATTTACATTTTTCCAAAATCTGTAAGCTACAAGAGAATTATTTTTTACCCAGGCTTTAAAAGGGTTGTCCAGGCTTTGAGATGAAGTCCGCAGTCACTCTACATGATTGCAGACTCATGAATCTTCACATCATGTACAGTACATGCTGTCAGGTTTCTATGTAGGCGGGATTAGGTGGGTCCATGACAGCAAGTACGTGATTTGCATACATGCAGTCACATGCCCACTAGACGTGTGTGGCCTCACATAATACAAGTGAATTGAAAGAGGTTGGACACGTCTAGTCGAAATGTTCCAGAATTGTGCAAATCGTATACATGGAGTCACATGACCACCCACTCACAGCACTAGAGAATCCTGACAGCGTGCAGTCATGTATTTGCCAGAAAATTATCTATCTGAAAATACAGGTGGAAAAGCAATTACAGTACATGTGTATGTAACAATAGTATCCTACAGCTTTCTTTTATTCTACATTGCTCTAGTCGGGCAGTTGGAGATAAGTTGTCTAAAGAAAATAAGGTATGTGTGAAAATATTGTAAAAATTACGCTGTGAAACAATCCAAAAATAATATTGTAGCAAAGTCCACATTGAAATTTGCATGTGTTACTTATGGATTTTGTTGTGACATTTGGTGCAAAATTTAGATACATAATTATATCCATTGCAAATGTTTGTTTAGAAGATACTCATTAACCTCTTAATATATATTCATATATATCCATCAGGAATGGGAGCAGGTGTATGGAGCTGAACCTGGTTCACACATAGCAGGTGCCGACTGTGCTATACAGCCAGCTATACAGTTATATTCCCAGGAAACCGCTATAATTATTACTAGTACCAGTGAAATAAACACATACTAGGGCCAACCAGGACAGGCGAGGATATATCTTTGGAACCAGCATGCCCTTTCCTCTTGCCAAATATTACTTGCATCCATGTACCCAACAATACTCACTGTTCTTCTGTAGAAAGTCCTCATTTCTGCTTTTTGTGCTTAAATCCTGAGGGTCCTTTGTATTCCTTAATGCTCTAGAAAAGTGCTCATCTACAACACTGTTAATGTCCCCCTGGTAATAAGTAAAAACCACGCAACGAGAGCCCATCTCTGTTGTCTTCACGGGTTGGTCTTTGGTCCTATATTCACCTGGGCTCTTCCTCAGATCCTCCATGTCGTGCAGCTGGTCAATGCCTAGGTACCAAAAATATAAAGTCAGTATTCTGTACAAAACATGATCAATTAATGCATTATTCAACACATGATATGAACTTTCCAAGGTTAGTCCTACAGAACAACCCATGAAACTCTAAGTGCTCCAAACAAAAAAGTTGACCAAACCCAACAATTTCAGTAAGACCAGATAAATGTCAAAAGTGCTCGAGGACCTCCTGATAGAAAGAAGGTTTGGGCGTGTTGAATATAAACAACCGTTCCTTTTGTTCTCCTAGGAGATATGCCGCTGCTAGCTGGTCTCTGCTAGCTGGGTCAAACAGTGAGTCTCTCACGGAGCATTCACGTCTATGGAGGCAGTGATAGCTATCTAAGATGAATGGCACCTGTACGGAACAAAAGAAGAATATAATTCCATATGTTTGTGGATTTTTAAATAGAAATCCATGCCCGTATAATTACTAGAAATTCTTATTTTACAGCAAATGTGAGATTTAACACCAACACATCGGCACTGACCATTGTAATTCCAGTATACAGGAGCCATCAGGACCATTATTGTGGTCTAGTAGACAGCTGCACTACTACTTTCTTGGGACTTTTGGTTCTCGGACTTATGACCACCAATAAAACTAAAAAGTTTCAGTTTATAAACTTCTTTTTATTCCTGAAAAGGATATGACCACCTTTGGTGATTTTTTTTACAACATCAGTTTTGGTCTCTTGTTTCTGAGAGAGGCGCCTGTCCGGTGTCGAAATGCGTCGGTACTATTGAAAAACCTTATCTGAAGCTCCAAGACTCCTAATTTCCCAACGTATTCTCATTTAGCTCATTATTCAGCTAGCAATGGGTAGGGAGAAAAAAAGAGCCTTTAGGAACACAATAGTCAACAAAATCCTATTTCAAATATAGTTTAAGCCCAAAACATGAATTAAAGAAAAAAAATTGCTCTCGAAGATATTCCTATCCTTTAATGCAAATCATAGCATTGCAGTTTCTTTATAAAATGTAGGAAACTAAGCACAAAATCCCCATTTTGGATTCAGATAATTATCCAGACCAAAATATTTATGAGATGTTTCACTAGGAGAGAAACAAGAAATAAGTGACCCAACGATAAAATAAATGGCTCTCATTTTCCATTTCGGGAAATGTCTGCAACATTCGTTCCCGATTATTGCCTAGAGTAAATCTGTCCAGCCATGAAATGTCTTTTTTACTGTTTGTTAGCATCTTTTATATGGGCATAAAAAATTATTGTAGGTGGGCGGAACATTTATTAGTGTTAACAAGGAATGTGTTGCTGACCGTAATGTAAAACGTATCACAGGAGGAGGAACGAGAAACGGAAAAAATCGTTCCCACAAACCCCAGTCCTAGTCAGAGTAAAATAAAATAAAGAAGGGACAATCAACTTCTGATGTCAGGAAATGGATTTAACCCACTCAGGACATTGTGATTGTAAGTTTTTCCGTTTTTGTTTTTTCTTTCCCATCTTCCAAGAGCCATACGTTTCCATCCACATAGGCATATGATGGCTTGTTTTTGAGGGACGACTTGTACTTTCTAATGACACCATACATTCTATCATATATTGTAATGGAAATTGGGAAACAAATTTCCAATTGTGTTGAAATTGCAAAAAAAGTGCAATTCCATAATTGTTTTGGGGGTATTTTATTTACCATGTTCATTATATGGTAAAACTGACCTGGCAATATGATTCTCCAGGTCAGTATGAGTGTGCAGATACCAAACATGTAAATATATATTTTTTTCATTCAAGTGGTGAAAAAAAAAATCAAACATTTGTAAAAAAAAATATTTTGTTGCTTTTGTTTTTTTTCTGAGACCCGTAATGTTTTTAATTTTCGAGATATGGAACTGGATAAGGGCTAATTTCTTAAGCCTGAGCTGACATTTTTACCGATATCTTTTTGGGGCAGATATGATATTTTGATCACCTCTTATTGTATTTTATTGGACAATGAAAAATTTAATTTTGTCGGTTTGATTTTTTTTTCTAGTTATGCCATTTACCCATCAGATTAATTGACTTTATATTTTGGTAGATCAGACTTTTATGAACACAGCGATACCACATATGTGTTTTGGGTTTTTGTTTAATACCGTAATTTTATTTTAATGGTGCAAAAGGGGGGTGATTTGAACTTTTTTGTTTTGGGTTTTTTTTTCCATATTTTTTTAAAAACATTTTCTCACTTTTTACTGTATTTAATAGTCCCCTTAGGAGACTTGAAGCTGCGATCGTCTGATTGCTTGTGATATACTTAGCACTGTGTCAGCACTACTGTTCTGTATCCAGGCAGCAGTGTTTCTACTCAATGTAATCACCAGTTGCACAACATAATTTTACAAATGGCTAAAAGTGGCCAAAGACATGAAGATATGCGCAAAACCAACCAAGGCTGGATCACGACACTGGCTGTCAGAGATGGACACAGTGAAAGATTTCTGCTCCAAGATGATATTCCACGTCCATGGTTGCCCATCTGGTCGATGACTAACTTTAATTATGGAAGTGCTTCATCGGCAACCACAAAGATGAAGCGGTCCTCCTCCATCAGAGACACAAATCCCATGGTTTCAGTACCATAGACCTAATCATTAAGGATTTTAAAGGGTAACCAACTAGTCAACAATTAGCATTACATCCATCGCATGCTTCATATAACACTGATAAAAAGTTACTATCTATTGGTTATTTGTTTTTCGTTTTTTTTTGTTTGATTTTTTGCATTCCCGTCCCGTCTTCTAGTTCTTAAAGATTATGAAAAAAGCAAATTGTTCAAAGTTATTATTGAAAAGTTCCTTAGGATTTTACACTGCACTACACTGCACTTTTTGCACATAGTTAATTGGAGTTACATGCCAGGACTAGCCGAAAAAAAGGCACCATTGGCTTTTTATTGAAGGAGCTGACATGTCATATTACTACAAATGTCCAGTTCTGCAATTTTTAGAAATATTTGCAACTAGTGGATTTGCTAGGATTCAAAAAACGCGGCTGCTCTAGTAAAAAAAACAGCAGGAATGGAAAAAAGGTAATCAGCTCACCTTCCAGGGAGAACAATTCAGCGTGAAAAACACTCATATCTACATAGGGTAGCACGGTGGCTCAGTGGTTAGCACTGCAGCCTTGCCACGCTGGAGTCCTGGGGTCCCACAACAATCTTGAGAATTGGGTTCTGGATCTCAAGGACGAGACTCTATAGAGGTGCACATCCTCGACCTGTGCTCCATTACTTATCTGTAGAACCATTTTACTCTGCTTTCTCCAGCAGGTGCATAGACAGCAGTACACCAAGGCCCTGTCATTGGTAATAATGAGAATACTTTTCCAGGTGAGAAATTCCTTTCTGACTAATGCATGCCATGTTGCATTAGTCGTAAAGTTTATTATTTCCACACGAAGATAATAATAATAATTAACTATAAAATATTAGAGCATGGCAGTCAGCTAATTACTTCAGTTGTACGCATTGCCCTATGATAGAGCTGATATAGGTATAAGCAGTAGTGATGAGCTATCATGCTCAGATAAAGCATTACCTGACCACGCTCAGGTGCTAACCAAGTGTCTTCGGCGTGCTTGAATAATATGCTTGAACCCCCGCAACTGCATGTCTCGTAGCTGTTCAACAGCCGCAGCACATGCAGGGATTGCCTAACAAGCATGCGATCCTTGCATGTGTTGCAGCTGTGAACAGCGCTGAGAGATGCATCCATAGGGACTCTAACATATTTTTCGAGCACGCTGAAGACACTTGGTTAGCACCTGAGCATGGTCGAATAAGACGTTACCTGAGCATGTTCACTCATCACTAATAAGCAGCAATCAAACATATCAAATAACAAATAATTGGCATGTTGGAAAAGACAGATCGGCAAAGACCGACTCAGAAAATGTTTCATAGTAACTTGTAAAACTCTCAATGTTGCCAGCATAATACAGTTTTCTTCCTAATAAACAGTACAAATCGGTAACAGAAATCACATGACAAGACGAAAAGTAAGTTTGAAGTCTAAACACTTGAAGTACACAGAGGTTAAACTAACAAGCAGACAATAGGAGTTACAAAACCCGTTGTGGGCGAGTTCTTCCAGTAAATACCTTCTAATCTTTTCATCTACCGAGGCAGTGATTCCATATCTAACACCTCTGAGAACATTGTGTCTGCTTCCACCTGAATGAAAGTCTCGCAAATCTTAATATAGTCAAATATGACCAGCGACTTTTGATAAACTAAGATAGTACATTCGGCATTGGCTGCAGTTTTTAAAGTCTTGAAGTCCATTTTCATAAGCCAGCCTGGCGGGCAATAAACAACAGCCGGCCAACTACTTATTTGTGGATCGGCAGTCATTTAATAACCTGTAAAGGGGCACTTACATTCATTCAATCATGCAGTCTAAAAAGGTTGCCGATCACTCAACAAACTAGTAAAACTCTTGTTCGTTGGGTGAAGAGATCTTTTGGCCACACATTGTCTTGTGTAAATGGACTCATTATACAGAAGACAGAAACGGTTTATTACCATCTGTGCCTTCTCCATCACTGTATACACAGGAATAGGAATCTCTGATGGCTCTTCCTTCTCCATACACAATGGCCAGGTGATTACTGTGTATAGTGAGGAAGCAGTAGCTGCCGGGTTATGGGAGACCCAGACAGCTCGACTCTGCAGCAAGGATGTTGCATTTCCCTTGTAACTGGGGCTAATATAGAAGCCCAAGTTACAAGGGACATAAGATGAAAATAAAAATAATTTCATCATATAAATGTCCTTTCAAAGTCTTGCATGACCTTATGAGGGGGCAACCTGTGTAAAATAAATGAAAAGTAAATAAATGAAAATAACTTAAAAAACAAATATATTTTTTTAAAATATTCCACTGTCAATCCAAATCACTGTCGCCCCCATACAAAATCCTGTCCGATTTATAACAAATATTTGTTACAGAATGGTGAACAAATTTCTAAATGTGTTTTCACAAAGAAAAATTGGAAAAGCAGACATTTGTTTCCAATTATTTGTTTACTGATTGCTTGATATTGCCTGAAAAAAAAAAAACGAGAATATGACAGTGGCATTAAATGAAAGCCCTTGTGTCGCGCAAAAAAGATCCAAGAATTACTTGAATATCCAATTGAGATTTTTTTTCTTATAACTGTTTAAACCAGATGTATGAAAAACAGAAAATGTGCCTGGTCAGGAACCGTGGGGTAAATGTCGTTGTCCATGGCTACATCGACGACCTCCCCAAGACGCAATAACAGGTTTTGTTGTATAACCATGGCATCTGTCACCGCCATCTTTGTACTCCTATGAACTCTAGTCCAGTTCATTACTTTGACCAGATATTACAATATTTAGGCATTGGATATAGGGATGAGTGAATGAATTTGCAGGACCTTAGTTCAGCAGCCATGTGAGTAGTTTGAGGCTGCTGAACAGATGCTCTGCAAATCGTCTCCTGTCTGCCGGAATCAACCGCAAAGCACCTAACTTCCCAAAAATGCAATAAAAAATGATCAAAATGTCAAATGTTCCTCCAAAATAGTACCAGTACAAATAAAAACTACACCGCAACATGCAAGAACAAACAAGTATTCAGTTCTATTAATGGAAAAAGAAAAAAAATTTTTTTTTCAAAAAATGGTAAAATAAACCTTTTACAAAGTTCAGAGTTTTTTTTTAAACCAGTAAGATATAAAAAATATCTATATAGATTTTGTATTGTAACCGTACTGACCTACAGAATGAAGTTAACAAGTCATCGCTTATTAAACGCGAAATGAAATGAATATTACAACTCATCCTGCAAAAAAGCTAGTCCTTGTATCACTATAATTATGGAAAATTAATGTAAGGCTGGCATCTATATGCATCAACGATTAGGCTCCAATTTACACTCTGTGCATGGCACAGACTTCAATCTTTGCCTTCTACATTGAAAAGCCGGAAAATTGAAGATCCTACTGTATTTTTTGGACTATAAGATGCACTTTTTTCCCAAAACTTTTTTGGGGAAAACGGGAGTGCGTCTTATAGTCAGAATGTACCGTACTTACAATTAGCAAGGTGGCAGCAGGAGTTGGGTGATTCTTCCGGTGGTATAATGCTTCAGGGCGATGATCTCACTACCAGCCCGATGCGGCAGGTGTGGCAAGTTCAGCAGTGCTTGGTGGTGTGGGGGCTCCAGCGACATTTTGCCCGAAGCCCCCACACTTCCATTGCTTCGATGCTGTGACCTCCGGGAAAATGGCTGCAGGAGGCAGCGCATGCGCAGATTGAGATCTCGGCAACGATCTTGGGAGACGAGATCTCATTGCCGAGATCTCAATCTGCGCATATGCTGCCTCCAGCGGCCATTTTCCCGGAGGCTACAGCAACAATGCAATTGAAGTGCAGTGGCTCCGGGGCGTTCACAAAATGTCGGCAGAGCCACCACACCACCGAGAACCCTGAACCTGTGGCACCAGCTTTTGGATGACCACCACATCGCAGCAGTGGCTGTGCGGGGGCTCCAGGCTTTCACAAAATGTCGGCAGAGCACGCGCACCATCGAGCACTGCTGAACCTGCCGCACCAGTCTGGGTCATATCATCACCGGACCACCAAACACCCCTGTGACTCCGCTCCACCAGCACTGCTGATCCCCCCAGGGTAAGCTGAATTCAAGACTGTAAGACGAACCCCCATTTGACGCATTAATTTTTTTCCCACAATTTCCTTCTTAAAAGTTGGAATGCATCTTATGGTCCGGTGCGTCTTATAGTCCGAAAAATACAGTAATTAGTACAGGATTTCCCTGCTGCTAAACTGGGTAATAACTCCTTATTAGTGAATTGCCAATTATTTAATTCCTCGGTATATTTTACTATGCTTTATTACTGTAGCTTTATCAAAGTTATTAATATTTAAGATACAATTATTAGTTTTATTAATTTATCACCACACATTTATAATTCGTTTGCCATGGAATCCAGATACGATTAACAAATCCTCAATTTCAAATGTAAGTTTTGATTCCTCAAAGGCCAGGGCAAAATAGTAGTGATTTAGTTCATATTAAGTGAATTGGGCGGCTAAAGAAAGCGTGATGAAAAATCCCCTAAAATCTCCATTGTTTTTTACGTTTTGCATGTTATAGACAAATGATCACGTGGAGTTGGAGATACCCGGAATGTGGATTATTTTGTTCAGCTTTTTTTTCCTAGTTTTTCTCTCCATCTTTTTACGTGTTAATTGTGTCATTTTAAAGTGTTTTAGCTGTCTCTTTTTTTTCCACAGCTATAAATACAGATGGAATATGGAAGAAGCAAAATAAAGTCTGGTACATTCATGCTTCATTGAAGTCAAACACTATATTAATACTGACAGCTATAGAACATGCTTAAAATGTGATATAAAGTGATGTTAAAAGCCTTGTTGACTGATGATACATTTATACTGGATAAATAAGGGTTTATATCCAACAAAAGATTCACACAACCATATTACAGCTATATACAAATGACACATAAATTACATGCATAATCATTTACCAATTTCTTATTAAGTCATACAAATAAGTTCTTCTCTTGGACTTTGGAATCCAAAAGAAGAAAAAAAACTTGAACTGATAATATCTTGAGAACGGGGTCCTGAAATGACGCTGTCAGTGGAGAGGTGGTTGAAATTCTCAATCATGGATATGGTAATTCTGACCACCTCCCTACCGACAGCCAGGTGCTGTGGGCCCAGTTCTCCCCCATCGGCAGGACCCACATATACTATACATGGCTGACATATCCTGTTAAGGTCTGTATTCATTGGATTTTGGAATCCAAAAGAAAAAAATGCAAATTTTGGGGGTTTCTTCCCTACAAGCATGTAGTATCTCTGGGATGCAGTACCCCGCGGAGTGCCTATGGCTCCTCTTTACTATGCATAGACTTGCTGTGCCACCATACAGTAAAGATCACAAGTCCCTGTATGGTGTAGAAGCATAAAAGTCAAAATTAAAAGGGCACTCTCATCTGATGCACTTACGACATATCCTACTATGGAGGACCCTGCCAATGGGATCTGCAATTATCTCAAGAACAGGGCTCTGATGTGTTGCTGTTAGTGGAGTCGGGGTTGAAATTCTCATTCATAGCTATGAAAATTTTGACCACTTCCCTTCCAACAACCATACGCTGTGCGTCGAGTACTCTTCCATTGACAGGACCCATATCTACTATATATGTCTGGCATATCCCATGAAGGTCTGTATTCATAACTGGCCCTAAAGTTGGGCAGTGAGCAATGAAAAGGATCAGCTAAATTCCAGTTAAGAGCTGAATCACGCAAAACAAAAATATTAATAGGAAGAATACCGCATTTGAATGTAATTCCAATAGGTGCAAAAAAAATCTGATCTTTGTAGGATCTTCTGAAATAGTTGGGCAGCTTAGGACACAGGTCACATACAACACATACAGATCGCAAGCAATCCACATGTGTCATCTTATACATTGACAAGTTAGGACAGCTTTGCCCCATGTTGCATTCTTTACCTTATCAGATATGTAGAGATTAATTTTGCTCCCATGTAAAACTCTTGTGCATGGTCCTACTTGTGATACTCCAGTCTTGGCTCGGTGTCCTCAGAGCACACAGGTGAGCTGCGATCCTCCCAGCAGCAAGAGCAGCAATGTCTGGACGGACAGCTCCGCTCTGATCTTCCTTTCTGGTGTTAAAGGCGTTTCCAACCCTGTGACAAGGAATGTATAAAATGCACCCAAACTTGAAAACCAGGAACAAGGAACATGGGTTCTGCTGGGTTCCTGCTGTAGTGAACAATAAGCAAGCAGCTATTACTGCAAAGATCTTGTGTAGAAAACAATACAAAGATTGTAAAGTAGGAAGAGTGTCCGGTGTAAGCGAAGGTCACCACCTGGCCCGCACATGTCAGCGACCGGAGGGTATCTGATGAGCTTGTGGTGACTGTCTGCACCCTCCAGGAATCCCATAAATGAAGCAAATTAACAAAGCTTCATGATGTTATCTGGGAAAATATATAAACTACATGATAAGGGCGTGTAAACTGAGGAAATATTTTCTTTGTATCGACACAAAAGAATAAAAAAATAACAAATGTTACATTGAGTCACGTATTAAGGTCTCTGTACACAGTAGATAAATGTAGCCTGAACCCAAGGATTTTTGGTGGACCCATGAATCGGACGGTTGGAAATAGATCACCTGATTCCTTGTATTTGGAGGGAAATAAGCTGCAGCCAGATGTCGGGGATTATAAAGATTTGGCGGTTGGAATTCATTCATGTGATTTTTTTCATCCAAAAGAGCAAATATGAAGCAACATAGCCATAAAATAAGTCAAATTTTATTAGAACACATATCAATACATAAGACAAAAAAGTTTATAAAAACTGGGGCAGAAAATATGCAAAAAGAAAAACCACCGTAAGGAAAAATATAATGCAAATACTAAATGTATCGAGGTAATCAATGAAAAAAATATATATATAATGACTTCAATATGTTAAACTGTACGCACCAGACAAATGTCAGACATGGCAATAGCCTATGCCGTGCAAAAGTGAAAACAAAAGAAAGACCGGCATGCTACATAGTCCCATCAGACAGTGTTCACATGTAATACAAAAAATGCAGTAAATCCCTACGGCAAACCAAAATTGGTTAAATAGTACACTGCAGACAGAATATCTAAATATATAATAAGAAAAAAGTTCTTAAGTAAAATGGAGCCATCCTCAAAAAATATCAAAAAATGTTTATTAACTGTAAGAACTTAGTATGCGCAGCAAATGAACATAGCGATAAACCTATGCCTATAATGCAACCAGATGGCTAAACCAGTGTATGCAACTAAGCAGAGAATTTGGATGGATGATGGGATAAAGACCCGTCTAAGTTTAGAGTCACATAGGCTAAACGTGCAGCAGTGCAACCGATGGGAAATAAGCAGCCATAGTAATTACCTAGCGGTGGTTGCTGCTACCACCGCTAGGTAATTACTATGGCTGCTTATTTCCCATCGGTTGCACTGCTGCACGTTTAGCCTATGTGACTCTAAACTTAGACGGGTCTTTATCCCATCATCCCTCCAAATTCTCTGCTTAGTTGCATACACTGGTTTAGCCATCTGGTTGCATTATAGGCATAGGTTTATCGCTATGTTCATTTGCTGCGCATACTAAGTTCTTACAGTTAATAA
The DNA here is from genome assembly GCF_032444005.1 of Ranitomeya imitator. Taxonomy (NCBI): domain Eukaryota; kingdom Metazoa; phylum Chordata; class Amphibia; order Anura; family Dendrobatidae; genus Ranitomeya; species Ranitomeya imitator. Next base: position 77,107,599 of record NC_091283.1, on the reverse strand, counting down.
ACATTTTTTGATATTTTTTGAGGATGGCTCCATTTTACTTAAGAACTTTTTTCTTATTATATATTTAGATATTCTGTCTGCAGTGTACTATTTAACCAATTTTGGTTTGCCGTAGGGATTTACTGCATTTTTTGTATTACATGTGAACACTGTCTGATGGGACTATGTAGCATGCCGGTCTTTCTTTTGTTTTCACTTTTGCACGGCATAGGCTATTGCCATGTCTGACATTTGTCTGGTGCGTACAGTTTAACATATTGAAGTCATTATATATATATTTTTTTCATTGATTACCTCGATACATTTAGTATTTGCATTATATTTTTCCTTACGGTGGTTTTTCTTTTTGCATATTTTCTGCCCCAGTTTTTATAAACTTTTTTGTCTTATGTATTGATATGTGTTCTAATAAAATTTGACTTATTTTATGGCTATGTTGCTTCATATTTGCTCTTTTGGATGATGATTATACCTATTTGGAGCATTGCCACTTGACTAGGCAGGTACTTTTTCTGATTTCATGTGATTTTTTTGTTTGGAGGTGAGACAAGTCAATGACAGATATTGGGGGACATAAGGATCATGCGGTTAAAATTGAAATGAGGGGGAAAATAAGTTGATGACAATAAGATCGGGTGGTTGGAATTTAATCCTATTGTTTGGCACGGAGATAAATCAATGCCAGATTGTTCTGGCACTGCCTTTCTCATAGAGAATGTTCGGCTGATTATTACGCTCTTATGTATGGAGGAGTCAAGAGAAAAAGCTGTCAATCAAACTACAGTTTAGCACACAGCTATCCAATGTTTATGGCCAGCTTCACGTCTTCAAAAGATCCTACTATTAAGGCTCCTATTCTAATACTGTGCAAAAATGAGTTTAAAAAGCCTTAAAAAGGTTTTCTTGTAGTCTATGGCCCGAGATTTCAGTAAAAATAATAGCACACATTCACTTATCAGGTCCCAGCCAGGTCCCAGACATAGAAGCGATTCAATGCAACACTGCTGTGGCCAATGATTGGCTGCAGCTGCCAAGCGCCAACAATAGCAGAAGAGAAAAGAACAGTGGAAGACTGGGTTACCAGAACAAAGAAGCGGTGGGGGACTGATAGGTGAGTATGTGCTATTTATTGTTTTTACTGCAAACTTGGGCCATATGTAAAATTTGTATGTGAATAAAGAGAATGAATAGAACAGAAAAGCCATACAGCCCTAGATAAATTAGGAATATTTTTGACTGCATGAATTTTGCGTGCGGAGAGACGAGTAAACCAGACTCCTCTGGTAGTGACCACAGATGAATTAGGCATTGAATTTAATTTATCTGATCCTGCTGTTCCCTGACATCATCTGTTTGGTCGACTATGACCTCCTATGTCCCTTCTTATATTGAGTGGAGGTGTGCATGCTCAAACTCTATTCATTGTCTAAGGCACTGCCAATCACAGCTATTTCCAGCAGTTCTAGGTTCTCAGGATCACAGGGGGTCCAAGGGGTTGGACTCCCAGCAAACAGTAAGTTATCTTCTTGGGAATCAGATAGTAAGATGTTTTTTATCCACTTACTATCTTATTCTCATGATAGTAAGTTACCTCCTCTACATAGGATAGAGCATAAGTTACTGATCACTGGGGTCCCCACCTATCCTAGGACTTTGGCTCTGGAACCAGGCTTTGCAGAACCGTCACGAATGGAGCAGATATGCACATGCTTGATCTGGGCTCCATTCATGTGTCTATGAGTTTGACAAAGATATCAATGTACAGTGTTCAGATATTTCCACCATCCTAGGTTGCAGAGCCTAGCTCTTGGGATCTGTGGTGGTCATAGCAGTTGAACCCCAGCAATCAGTTAGTTATACCATGTCTTATGAATATACGTTAAATTACTATCTTTAGAATAACCCTTTAATTAATTAATATGTATAGAGATGACTGCAATACATGTAATGGGTGAAGAACATGTGGCCAAACACAGTAAAAAAAAGGCAGAGTTGCGAAAATTGGGAAATCAAATGGATTGTTTAGAAAACCCCAAGGGAAGGTAGAAATGCGTAATTTAATGCCACATATTTCAGTGCCAGAAAAAGAACTAATTACACATTATTAAACTAGGAGACAGATGCCACACGTCAGTAACCTTCCAAAGTATTAGCCATTATTTTCCTACACATTCATTGGACAGTTAGGTGGTTAATTGCATTGCAATCAGTGGTTCTGGAATTCCTGCTCGCTTACTGTTAGTTTCTCCAAATTACATAACTAATTAGTGCAAACATCAACAGAGTGACTGAGAGAGTAAAAATAGACATCAATCATAAGCGGAGATTAGTCATTAGTAAAACATCATCTGAATGCTACGAGGATGCTGGACAGTGTCCAGGTTACTTGTAACAATAGCCGCCATGTATCTGCCAGACATTGAATAGGGATTGATTTCAGGTTAAGTGACACAATATAGCAGTCAATAACAACTGTAATTTAGGGATTTGAACTTAGTAATGACAACTTAAAGGCGACCTACTCCCAGGAAAATACTCAACATTGGATTAATAACTCCGAACTATTCAGTTTGGCATCTTAAGTATTTCCCTAATGTTTTTCTTCTTCTTATATCAACGAATAAAATTGGAACTTGACCTAAAATATAAAATTCCTGTGATGCAGTCACGGGATCTATAAGGTTGTTGAAAAATAAAATTTGGCCCATGGTATAAAAAAAAGTTTATCTCTGGTTGGGAGGCAATTGTAAAATTTTAGTGGAGGCATTGGATACTCAGAAATTGTCTAACATATAGAGATGAGAAACTTTTGAAATTCAAAATCAATGAATTATCCCTAAAAATTGGATTCGCTGCAAATAAATATGTGCAAATTTCTATACAGGAGAGCTTGTAATTGCACATAAGGAAATTGAGAGAGGGCTAACACAAACAGATTACAGTCAACAGGACAGAGAGGACCCCTCTGATCATAAGAGCTTACACTCTACAGGAGGGAGAGAGGACCTGCTGACCACAAGAGCTTACACTCTACAGGAGAGGGAGGACCCCGCTGACCATAAGAGCTTACACTCTACAGGAGAGAGAGGATCCTGGAGACCATAAGAGTTTACACTCTACAGGAGAGAGAGAGAGGACCCTGCTGACCATAAGAGCTTACACTCTACAGGAGAGAGAGAGAGGACCCCGCTGACCATAAGAGCTTACACTCTACACGAGAGAGAGGACCCTGCTAACCATAAGAGCTTACACTCTACAGCAGAGAGAGGACCCCGCTGACCATAAGAGCTTACACTCTACAGCAGAGAGAGGACCCCGCTGACCATAAGAGCTTACACTCTACAGGAGAGAGAGAGAGGACCCCGCTGACCATAAGAGCTTACACTCTACACGAGAGAGAGGACCCTGCTAACCATAAGAGCTTACACTCTACAGCAGAGAGAGGACCCCGCTGACCATAAGAGCTTACACTCTACAGGAGAGAGAGGACCCTTGTGACCATAAGAGCTTACACTCTACAGGAGAGAGAGAGGACCCTGCTGACCATAAGAGCTTACACTCTACACGAGAGAGAGGACCCTGCTAACCATAAGAGCTTACACTCTACAGCAGAGAGAGGACCCTGCTAACCATAAGAGCTTACACTCTACAGCAGAGAGAGGACCCCGCTGACCATAAGAGCTTACACTCTACAGGAGAGAGATAATCTCACTGACCATAAGAACTTATACTCTACAGGAAAGAGAGGATCCCGCTGACCTTAAATGCTTACACTCTACACTAGAGAGAGGACTCCGCTGACCATAAGAGCTAACAGTCAACAGGACAGAGAGAGGACCCCGCTGACCATAAGAGCTTATACGCTAAAGGACAAAGAGTACCCCACTGACCATAAGAGTTTACACTTTATATGACTGAGAGGACCACACTGACTATTAGAGCTTACACTCTATAAGAGAGAGAGGACCCTGCTGATCTCCTCAACTCCTCCTTGATCAGACCTCATCTGGAAAACTGTGTCCAGTTCTGGGCACCACATTTTTAAAAAAATACATCGTAAAACTGGAGCAAGTTCAGAGAAGTGTTACCAAGATGGCGAGAAGAATGAAAACTATGTCCTACGAGGAACGGCGAAAGGAGCTGGGAATGTTTAGCTTGCAAAGAAGGAGACTTAATAGCTGTCTACCAAATCTGAAGGATGTCAGAGGGTAGAGGCATCATCTTTATTCTCATTTGCACATAGAAACGTGAGAAGCAATGAAAAGAAACTGAAAGGGAGAAGCTAGAGATTAGATATTAGAAAAAACTTTTTTGACAGTGAGGGTGATCAATGAATGGATCAGGCTGCCATGAGAGGAGGTGAGAACTCATTCAATGGAAGTCTTCAAACAGAGACTGGGTAGACATCTGTCTGAGATGGTTTAGTGAATCCTGCATTGAGCAGGGAGTTGGACACGATGACCCTGGAGGTCCCTTCCAGTGCTAATATTCTATGATCCTAAGAGCTTACACTCTACTGGAGAGAAATGACCCTACTGACCATAAGATCTTACTTTCTATAAGAGAGTGAGAGAGAGGACCCTGCTAATCACAGGAACTAGCACTCTATAGGAGAGAGATGACCCTACCAAGAGCATACATTCTACAAGATATAGAAGACTCCTCTGATCGTAAGAGCTTACACTCTATAAGAGCTTGCACTCTATAAGGCTAGCTTCACACTAGCTTTCGGCAGGGCTGCGGACAGCAGCCTTCTTCCTCCATTAAGCCCCACCCACTGCCACGCCTCTTCCTTCGGCTCTGCCTATGTCTGCATGCGTCCTGCGTACCCTATCTTTAACATTGGGAATGCAGGCCATGCGGATGTATGAGGATACCTCCGCATGCGTCTTTTTGAAGTTGCGCCAACCGCAACAAAATGCAACATGTTGCATTCGACGCAGGTCAGCGCAGCATCAAAACGACGCATGCGGAGACATCCGCATACATCCACATGGCCTGCGTTCCCAATGTTAAAGATAGGGTATGCAGGACGCATACCGACGTAGGCGGAGCTGAAGGAAGAGGTGTGGCAGTGGGCAGGGCTTAACAGAGGAATATATGCAAAGAAAAAAGAAAAAAAGCCAGCTCACCATATCCAGCAGAGCACGGAACCAAGTCCTGACACGATGCGAACCAATGGAAAAAAAAAAAACCACGATGTTCCAGCTCCAAAAGGTAAAATAAACAAACTTTATTGGGACAATATAAAAACATGAAAAATCATGAGCTCCATGAAGACAACACCATGACCTGCGTGAGTTTGGCTACGCGTTTCGACCGGAAAGGTCTTTATCAAAGACCTTTCCGGTCGAAACGCGTAGCCAAACTCACGCAGGTCATGGTGTTGTCTTCATGGAGCTCATGATTTTTCATGTTTTTATATTGTCCCAATAAAGTTTGTTTATTTTACCTTTTGGAGCTGGAACATCGTGGGTTTTTTTTTTCCCATTGCTTAACAGAGGAAGAAGGCTTTCATCTGCAGCCCCGCCGAACCGTAGTGTGAAGCCAGCCTAAGAGAGAGGACCCCGCTTAACCTAAGAGCTGACATCCACAGGAGAGAGAGGACCCTGCTGACCACAAGAGCTTACACTCTACAGGAGAGAGAGAGGACCCTGCTGACCATAAGAGCTTACACTCTACAAGGGAGAGGATCCTGCTGACTATAAGAGCTTACAGTCTACAGGAGAGAGAGGACCCTGCTGACCATAAGAGCTACACTCTACAGGAGAGAGAGGACCCTGCTTACCATAAGAGCTTAGAATCTACAGGAGAGAGAGGACCCTGCTGACCATAGGAGCCTACACTCTAGAGCAGGGGTGTCAAACTGCATTCCTCGAGGGCTGCAAACAGGTCATGTTTTCAGGATTTCCTTGTACTGCACAGGTGATAATTTAATCACCTACACACATAATGATTATAGCACCTTGTGCAAAGCTAAGGAAATCTTGAAAACACGCATGGTTTGCGGCCCTCGAGGAATGCAGTTTGACACCCCTGCTCTAGAGGAGAGAGAGGACCCTGCTGACCATAAGAGCTTACACTCTACAGGAAAGAGAGGACCCTGCTGACCATAAGAGCTTACAATCTACAGGAGAGAGGACCCCGCTAACCATAAGAGCTTACACTGTACAGGAGAGAGAGGACCCTGCTGACCATAAGAGCTTACAATCTACAGGAGAGAGGACCCCGCTTAACCTAAGAGCTGACATCTACAGGAGAGAGAGGATCCTGCTGACCACAAGAGCTTACACTCTACAGGAGAGAGAGGACCCTGCTGACTATAAGAGCTTACAATCTACAGGAGAGAGAACCCTGCTTACCATAAGAGCTTACACTCTACAGGAGAGAGAGGACCCTGCTGACCATAAGAGCTTACACTCTACAGGAGAGAGAGGATCCTGCTGACCACAAGAGCTTACACTCTACAGGAGAGAGAGGACCCTGCTGACTATAAGAGCTTACACTCTACAGCAGAGAGGACCCTGCTTACCATAAGAGCTTACACTCTACAGGAGAGAGAGGACCCTGCTGACCATAAGAGCTTACACTCTACAGGAGAGAGAGGATCCTGCTGACCACAAGAGCTTACACTCTACAGGAGAGAGAGGACCCTGCTGACTATAAGAGCTTACACTCTACAGGAGAGAGAACCCTGCTTACCATAAGAGCTTACACTCTCCAGAAGAGAGAGGACCCTGCTGACCATAAGAGCTTACACTCTACAGAAGAGAGAGGACCCTGCTGACCATAAGAGCTTACACTCTACAGCAGAAAGGACCCTGCTTACCATAAGAGCTTACACTCTACAGCAGAGAGGACCCTGCTTACCATAAGAGCTTACACTCTACAGCAGAGAGGACCCTGCTTACCATAAGAGCTTACAATCTACAGGAGAGAGAGGACCCTGCTGACCATAGGAGCTTACACTCTACAGGAGAGAGAGGACCCTGCTGACCATAAGAGCTTACACTCTACAGGAGAGAGAGGATCCTGCTGACCATAAGAGCTTACACTCTACAGGGGAGAGGATCCTGCTGACCATAAGAGCTTACACTCTACAGGAGAGAGAGAGTACCCTGCTGACCATAAGACCTTACACTCTACAGGAGAGAGAGAGGACCCTGCTGACCATAAGACCTTACACTCTACAAGGGAGAGGATCCTGCTGACTATAAGAGCTTACACTCTACAGGAGAGAGAAGACCCCTCTGACAATAAGAGCTTACACTCTACAGGAGAGAGAAGACCCCTCTGACAAGAGCTTACACTCTTTATCATAGAGAGGACCATGCTGACCATACAAACTCCTTGCAGATGTTGTCCTTGGTGGGATTTGAACCCAGGACCCCATCGCTGCAAAGCAACAGTGCTAACCACTGAGACTCCATGCTGCCACTTATATAGTGTGAAGTGCAGCTCTAGGGCACAAACAGCTGTTCTAAAAGATGATTTTCCACTGAACACAAATGCTGATTATGATGTAGATTCTATGAAATCAATAAAAATTACAGGTCACTGCATTATTTACCCATCGTTCTGGGACACGCTATACAACCCATGATTAAACACATTTACAGCACAGGGCTTGTCATTTTCATTTAGTTTGTAAGAGATGGTCACAGTATGAGGCAGGATAATAATCAGTGGGGGTCAGTGAGGTGTGGTGGGCATTGATCTGTGAGAAATTAGACCTATATATCTTTCATGCAGAGTCAAACACTGATTTAAAAAAATGAATATAAATATGAAAGTGTCATAAAGCGCACCCGTTACCTGTATGGTCCCTGCTTTCAATTCTGAACCCATGAAATATGTAGTTTATTTATTCTTTATTAATTTTCTTACATAAAAAAATGAAAATAACATTTCACCCTCCTTCTTGCCAAGGGAAAAAATAACTATCTATGTTATCTGATGGGATGTCATTTTAATGTTCCTCCATCATTTCCCCCATGAATTGGGTCATCTTATTATCAAAACTCCCTAAAGTTTTAGTCAACTTAGTAAACAACTAACTCCAATGTTCTCACTTACCCAAATTTTCCTCTTATCCCTCAGGACGTTTTAGCACAAAATACTTATTTAAATAATTGAAAACGGAGTTCGCATATTTTTTCATTAAACCTTCGGAACCCCAGTGTTTTTTAGGAAATGCTAAATCGATTTCCCACTGATCCACAAATAAAAATCCTTTACATTTTCTTTCATTACTGCTAATTTCAATACGTCTACCAGAAAATGCTGATTAATCCAAGCCCATCTTTCTTTCTAGAACATCAAAGTCAAATAACTCAGCCTAATTACATATTTGTTATACACTTTTTTATACCCCTTCTTCATCCAAGAACTTTTCAATTTTTCCCTTTAATAAATCTGCTTCTTTTGCAATCCACCTACCTAATTTTTCCTATTTTTGGGGGGGAATATGTATTTTACCACATATTGCCATACTTATTACCAATATAATGACCCCTGACAGGACCCATTCAATTTTCTGTAGATTTTTGCTGCTAATTATGCAAATTTCAAATCAGAATTAGCCAAGTTGAGGAGACAATTTTCACACAAAACCTGTAGAAAACCATAGTGTTACTGCCCTCTTCCTCTGCAAAAAGTCAAAACTGTTTTGGTGCACATGCCAGGAAGTATACATATTCTAATGCTCTGTTGCCATCCATTATTTTTGAGTGGAAATGGTTCCTCTTTCATCAGGATTCTGCCTGTACTATAGGTGTTGCAACATTCCTCTCCTTCACTCCTGTGCATGCATGTGCAAGAATGAATATTGAAAACCGGCTTCTTTTTGATCCTTTTATAAAGTTCACAGGGGTATTCTTATTAAGTTGCTTTAATTAGCATGAACATTAGCAAGTGTGCATCTGACTTGCTTTTTATATCTGCTGTCATTATCCTGCAATGATAGCTTTTGTCTTTTACAGTGTACAGCTGGTTTCCATGAAGCTTGACCTTGAGCACCTGCCCAAATCCTGGCCAAGTGTGTCTAGTAGATACATTCTCCAAGAAAGGGGGTTAACATGTAACATACCACTCAGCTAGCTCCAGCCCATTGATTTCTATACAGCAGTTACCCACTCATCTCCCTCTCCTTCTCAGCTCCTGAGAAACTGTTTTTATCAACCCTGAAGAATCAAAAACCCCAGCATCCTGCATCATGGCTTTCCTGTTCCAAGCTGTGCATTTTGTTCAAATGCCTTGCTATTTCTATGTGTACACTCAGAACAAACCAATAATAGCTGAATGTGTTACAGCAGACATTGTGCTGAGCTTTTTAGTTCTACTAATACTACAGGTCTGCTGGTCATCAGTCATTGTAACGCTATTAACTTGCAGATTATCCCTATATCTGAGAAGGTAAATCTCACCGACAATGCTGGTACTGCAATATGCAGCAGATTTTATGTCTGTGGGTGGTCATGCAGGCTTGGGGTCCATACTGGTTCATAGGGCTGTTACCTTCTGGTTCTACCAAGGATACGTCCAGTGCATACAGGATTAGGACTCATCTCTATATTGCTGAATTTCCCTTCACGGTAGGAGATCCCTTAAAGGGAACCTGTCAGGTACTTAAATTATATTATCCTGCAGATATAGGGATAATCTGCAAGTTAATAGTGTTACAATGTTGCTTACCACTTTACTGAAAGCCAGGCTGCTGAGAGAAAATTAACTTTATTCCTCCCAGGAGCCGTTGGCTTTCAGTCAGAGAGGCAAATACGGAGATGCTACAGCCATCGTTCAGAACACAGTGAGCGACAGCTGTAATCCCTCCCTGGCACCTTGATTAACAGCTCGCTCTGCAGCGCATCTATGCAGTGCGAGCTGTCAATGTGCCGGGACATGCTTACATCTGTTCTGGACACAAATCCATGACTGAAAGCCAGCGGCTCCAGGGAAGAATGAAGTTAATTTTCTCCCATGCTTTCAGTAAGGCCGGTTTCACAAGCCAGTGCCTCCAGTACGTGTAGTGACAGCTTTCTCACGTACCAGAGACACTGACACACGTAGACCCATTCAAATGAATGGGTCTATGCAGATGTCAGCGTGTTTTGATGGACTGTGTGTCCATGTGCAAAACACGCAGACATGTCCATTTTTACCAGGACACACGTCCCGCCAAACGTCCCGCACACGTGCACATGGAGAACAGTGTACACTGTCATCCGTGCACACGGATGGCCATGGGGGAAGCAGGGCTACTGTAAGCCGCTGTTCCCCTGAGTGTGGTGCTGAACCTGGCTTTCATCCATTGTTCCCTGCTCTGCCGGCGAGCAGCGCAAGCAGGGGACAATAAATAAAAGAAAAAAGCGACGTGCGGTCCCCCCTATATTTTACAACCAACCCAGCAAAACTCACAGGTGCAGGCTGCTATTCTCAGGCTGGTAAGGGGTCATGGATATTGGCCCCCTAGCCTAAAAAAAGCAGTCCACAGCTGCCCAGAAAAGGCGCATCTCTTAGATGCACAAATTCTGGAGGTTTCCCAGTTCTTCTCAATTGCCCTGTAGCAGTGGCAATTGGGGTAATGAGGGGTTAATGTCACCTTCCTATTGTAAGGTTACATTAAGCCGGCTTAGTAATTGAGAGGTGTCAATAATCCTAGAGTAGTTAAATGGTTAATCAAACACCACACAGTAAGAAAAAAGTTTTTTAATGAAAGAAAACAATATACACTGTAAGACTCATGCTGGTGTGGTAGTTGGAGGCAGGTATATCTCGCCCAGGTGTTTGTCCTATGTGAATTAGGCCACTCAGTATCTTCAGGGTGCTAATGGGTTAATAAGTGCAGGAATAAAAGATGACCAGCTGGGGGTTTCCAGCGTCAGCCTGGGGCACACAGATTGCCTGTCTGTGTGAGACAAACGTGAGTGAGAGCTATGTTCAAGAATTGTGTAATGTTAGCTGGGTGGGAGAAGCCCCCTCAGCTGTTGAGATAGCAACGTGTTGGTTTAGTTAGTGCCGGACAGGCTAGGGTTTATTTTTATGTTTTGTTTTTTGTGTTGCTTTCACGTTAATAAATCTGACCTGAGGTCAGCCTGCTCAGAAACCTGCTGTACGCCTCAGATTCAATGCACAAACCACGTGGCCTTTGACCCCAGCAAAGGCGATCCCAGACTGTTGTGTCACATTGTGGTGGAGAACGCGGGCATACCGTGGCACAGGCGACAGCATGGAAGACGTGGTGAAAGCCTTAGTACAGTCCACTGCCATACAGCAGCAGGCCACTGCCGCACAGCACGAAGCTAATCGCTTGATGGCCGCACAGCTGAAGGAGTTAGTGGACATGACGGTTGCAGACCGCCAACTTCTCCAACAGGTGGCGCAGCGCCTGGTGAGCATGCCTGACGCTGACCCGGAAGCAGAGTCCAGAAGGATCCATGTGAGTCGATACTGGCAAAAGCTGACTGCAGAAGATGACGTCGAGGCATACCTGACAACGTTTGAGCGGACGGCATTGAGAGAGAAGTGGCCGAAGGCACGATGGGCCGATTTGATTGCCCCGTTTCTCTCCGGCGAGGCCCAAAAAGCTTACCATGATTTGGACCCGGAGGTCGCTCAGGACTTTGAGAAACTGAAAGCTGAGATCCTGGCCCGGCTAGGTGTGACGACGGCTGTCCGGGCACAGAGGGTACATCAGTGGACATACCAGCAAGATAAACCGGCGCGGTCTCAGATGTTCGACCTGATCTACTTGACAAAGAAATGGCTGCAACCCGAGGTACTGACAATACCCAAAATAATCCAGCGGGTTGTCCTGGACGAGTACCTGAGAGTACTACCCCCAGCGCTGAAAATGTGGGTAAGCCAAGGAAATCCCACGACAGCGGATCAACTTGTGGAGTTGGTCGAGCGTTATTCCGTGGCAGAAGGACTTCCCGACGACACCGCCAACCCCCGGTCTGTGCCTCCTCCTCGTGGAACCGGTAAGACTGTTCCAGGGACCACGGGTGAAGGAAAATCGCTTAAAACTGTGGGGGAGGAGTCCGGGACTGCTCGCACTCCGAGACCAAGAGTATTGGACGGTGGTCTCAGTAGGGGACCTGTTAGGTGTTTCCGCTGCCATGAGAAGGGTCATGTTTCTGCGAACTGTCCTGTTACCGCTGAACCCATGCAGTGCGACGTTATAGACTCTAAAAAACGCATGTCTTTGGTTACACAGCTAGTGAGTGTGAATGCGGGTCAAAATGATACAGCGAAACACCTGTGTGAATTATATGTTGCTGGGAAGGTTAGTGAATCTAACCTTCAGTACCCCTTCTCCGTCATGGCGGGGGAAACGGAGGAAACTGAGGAACCTCAGCGAGAGGCGGAGGCAGACAGCCATCCGGCACCCTGCCTGCCAGATTTGGGAGTCCAGGTGGATAACTTCCACAGCGAGCAAATGAAAGATCCTACCCTGACCCCGGCTAGGAAAAATGTAAAAATGATAGATAGCGTACCCGTATATGGTTCTTGAAAATGATTTGCTCTACCAGCTAGAAAAAAAAGGGGAAGACACAGTGCAACGGTTAGTGGTACCCAAACCTTATCGGCGGAAGGTACTGGATTTGGCCCACGGACATATAATGGGGGGACATCTGGGGGTGCATTGTTTTGTGTGGCCTGGAATACATCATGATGTGCGTAACTATTGTGAGTCCTGTCCAGAGTGCCAAATCGCGGCCCCTAAATCTCGGTTCCGTAGCCCTTTGGTACCCCTTCCTATCATTGGGGTCCCTTTTGAGAGAATTGGGATGGATTTGGTTGGGCCCCTTCCCCGATCCGCACGTGGGCACCAACATATCCTCGTGATCGTGGACTATGCCACTCGTTACCCGGAAGCCGTCCCTTTGCGTAACACAGCTACCAAGACGATCGCCAAGGAATTGGTACAAGTGTTTAGTCGGGTGGGAATTCCAAAACAGATACTCACCGACCAGGGGACTCCCTTTATGTCGAGGGTAATGAAGGAGCTCTGCAGGCTCTTACAAATAGACCCGTTGCGTACGTCTGTCTATCACCCTCAAACAGATGGCCTGGTTGAGCGCTTCAACAAAACCTTAAAACAGATGCTCCGGAAGGCGATAGACAAAGATGGGAAGAACAGGGATTACTTGTTACCCTATTTGCTGTTTGCCATTAGGGAAGTTCCCCAGTCTTCCACAGGGTTTTCGCGTTTCGAACTGTTGTACGCCCGTCGTCCCCGGGGACTGCTGGACGTCGCAAAAGAAACCTGGGAAGGTCAAGTCACTGTCATGATCCCAATGGCAGGGGATCACTAAAGGACAAGCACAGATACAAACAAGCTCTAGGGCGATGGAACCTGAGCTGACCGCGACCCTGAACCTAACACACAAATAAAAGTAGCCGGGGAACGTGCCTACGATGATCCTAGACGTCTCGCTCCAGCCGAAGATCTAACTTCCCCTATTAGAAGAAACACAGACCTCTCTTGCCTCCAGAGAAATCCCCCACAGAAATAGCAGCCCCCCACATATAATGACGGTGAAATGAGAGGAAAGCACATACGCAGTATGAAAACAGTTTCAGCAAAATGAGGCCCGCTAAAGCTAGATAGCAGAGGATACAAAAGTGAACTGCGCGGTCAGCGAAAAACCCTTCAAAAAACCATCCTGAAATTACTTGAACTCATGTGCCAACTCATGGTACATGAGGAGCAATTTCAGCCCACTAGAGCAACCAGCAGCAAGAATCACATATCTGCAGGCTGGACTAAAAACCAAATAAAGCAAAACACCAAAACAGGAAAATCCAAACTTAGCTTGACCAGAAGGTTCTAGGAGCAGGGAGCAGAGGTAACAAGACACACTGGATACATTGATAACCGGCGAGGAAATGCCAGCAAAGCCAGGTTAAATAGGAAACTCCCATATGCTGATGGAACAGGTGGAACCCAGAAACCCAGGAAAGACAAGTCACCCAGTACCATCAGTAACCACCAGAGGGAGCCCAAAAACAGAACTCACAACAGTACCCCCCCCTTGAGGAGGGGTCACCGAACCCTCACGAGAACCACCAGGGCGACCAGGATGAGCCCTATGAAAAGCGCGAACCAAATCATCAGCATGAACATCCGAGGCAACCACCCAAGAATTATCCTCCTGACCATAACCCTTCCACTTGACCAAATACTGGAGTTTCCGTCTGGAAACACGAGAATCCAAGATCTTCTCCACAACATACTCCAATTCTCCCTCCACCAGCACTGGAGCAGGAGCCTCAAGCGAAGGAACAACAGGTACCTCATACTTCCGCAACAACGACCGATGAAACACATTATGAATAGCAAACGATGCCGGGAGATCCAAACGAAACGACACAGGTTTAAGAATTTCCAAGATCCTATAGGGACCGATGAACCGAGGCTTGAACTTAGGAGAAGAGACCTTCATAGGAACAAAACGAGAAGACAACCACACCAAGTCACCAACAAGAAGTCGAGGACCAACGCGGCGACGGCGATTAGCAAACTGCTGAGCCTTCTCCTGGGACAACTTCAAATTGTCCACCACATGACTCCAAATCCGATGCAACCTATCCACCACCATGTCCACTCCAGGACAATCAGAAGGTTCCACCTGACCAGAGGAAAAACGAGGATGAAACCCCGAATTACAAAAGAAAGGAGAAACCAAGGTAGCAGAACTAGCCCGATTATTAAGGGCAAACTCGGCCAACGGCAAAAAGGTAACCCAGTCATCCTGATCAGCAGAAACAAAACACCTTAAATAAGTTTCCAAGGTCTGATTAGTTCGTTCAGTCTGGCCATTCGTCTGAGGATGGAATGCAGACGAAAAGGACAAATCAATGCCCATCTTAGCACAGAACGTCCGCCAAAATCTAGACACAAACTGGGATCCCCTGTCAGAAACGATGTTCTCAGGAATCCCATGCAAACGAACCACATTCTGAAAAAACAGAGGGACCAACTCAGAGGAGGAAGGCAACTTAGGCAAGGGTACCAGATGAACCATTTTAGAAAAGCGATCACACACAACCCAGATGACGGACATTTTTTGAGAGACAGGGAGATCCGAAATAAAGTCCATGGAAATGTGCGTCCAAGGCCTCTTCGGGATAGGCAAAGGTGACAACAATCCACTGGCCCGAGAACAGCAAGGCTTAGCCCGAGCACAAACCTCACAAGACTGCACAAAAGAACGCACATCCCTCGACAAGGAAGGCCACCAAAAAGACCTGGCCACCAAGTCTCTAGTACCAAATATTCCAGGATGACCTGCCAACGCAGAAGAATGGACCTCGGAGATGACTCTACTGGTCCAATTATCCGGAACAAACAGTCTCTCAGGCGGACAACGATCAGGTTTACCCGCCTGAAACTCCTGCAAAGCACGTCGCAAGTCTGGGGAGACAGCAGACAAAATCACCCCATCCCTAAGGATACCAGAGGGCTCAGAATTTCCAAGGGAGTCAGGCACAAAACTCCTAGAAAGAGCATCCGCCTTCACATTCTTTGAACCTGGCAGGTATGAAACCACAAAATTGAAACGAGAGAAAAACAGTGACCAACGAGCCTGTCTAGGATTCAGACGCCTGGCAGACTCAAGGTAAATCAAATTTTTGTGATCAGTCAAGACCACCACACGATGTCTAGCACCCTCTAGCCAATGACGCCACTCCTCAAATGCCCACTTCATGGCCAAAAGTTCCCGATTACCAACATCATAATTCCGCTCAGCCGGCGAAAACTTTCTAGAAAAAAACGCGCATGGCTTCATCACTGAGCCATCGGAGCTTCTCTGTGACAAAACCGCCCCCGCTCCAATCTCGGAAGCATCAACCTCAACCTGAAAAGGGAGCGAAACATCTGGCTGACGCAACACAGGAGCAGAAGAAAACCGGCGCTTAAGTTCCTGAAAGGCCTCCACAGCCGCAGGAGACCAATTAGCAACATCAGCACCCTTCTTAGTCAAATCCGTCAAAGCCTTAACAACACTAGAAAAATTAGTTATAAAACGACGATAGAAATTAGCAAAGCCCAAGAACTTCTGTAGACTCTTAAGAGATGTAGGCTGCGTCCAGTCACAAATAGCCTGAACCTTGACGGGATCCATCTCAATAGTAGAAGGGGAAAAAATATACCCCAAGAAAGAAATCTTCTGGACTCCAAAGAGACACTTTGAGCCTTTTACAAACAAGGAATTGGCCCGCAGGACCTGAAACACCTTCCTGACCTGCTGAACATGAGACTCCCAGTCATCAGAAAAAACCAAAATATCATCCAAATACACAATCATAAATTTATCCAGATATTCACGGAAAATATCGTGCATAAAGGACTGGAAGACTGAAGGAGCATTAGAAAGTCCAAAAGGCATTACCAAATACTCAAAATGGCCCTCAGGCGTATTAAATGCGGTTTTCCACTCATCACCTTGCTTTATTCGTATAAGATTATACGCACCCCGAAGATCAATCTTAGTGAACCATTTAGCCCCCTTAATGCGAGCAAACAAATCAGTCAACAATGGCAAAGGATACTGATATTTTACGGTAATCTTATTCAAAAGACGATAATCTATACAAGGCCTCAAGGAACCATCTTTTTTGGCCACGAAAAAAAAACCTGCTCCCAAAGGGGACAAAGATGGACGGATATGTCCCTTTTCCAAGGACTCCTTAACATAATCCCGCATAGCAGTATGCTCTGGCACTGACAGATTGAACAAACGACCTTTAGGAAATTTACTGCCTGGAATTAAATTTATAGCACAATCGCAATCCCTGTGAGGAGGAAGCGAACTGAGCTTAGGCTCCTCAAAAACATCCCGATAGTCAGACAAAAACACAGGAATCTCAGAAGGAGTAGATGAAGCGATAGAAATCGGAGGTGCATCATCATGAACCCCCTGACAACCCCAGCTTAACACAGACATTGATTTCCAGTCAAGGACTGGATTATGAGTTTGTAACCATGGCAGACCAAGTACTAGAACATCATGCAAATTATACAGTACCAGGAAGCGAATCACCTCCTGGTGAACGGGAGTCATACGCATGGTCACTTGTGTCCAGTACTGAGGTTTATTCATAGCCAAAGGTGTAGAGTCAATTCCCTTCAAAGGAATAGGGACTTCCAGAGGCTCCAGACTAAACCCACAGCGATTGGCAAATGACCAATCCATAAGACTCAGGGCAGCGCCTGAATCCACATAGGCATCGACGGAAATGGATGATAATGAACAAATCAGAGTCACAGACAGAATGAACTTAGACTGTAAAGTACTAATGGCAACAGACTTATCAACCTTTTTTGTGCGTTTAGAGCATGCTGATATAACATGAGCTGAATCACCACAATAAAAGCACAACCCTTTTTTCCGCCTATACTTTTGCCGTTCACTTCTGGACTGAATTCTATCACATTGCATTATCTCAGGTGACGGTTCAGACGACACCGCCAAATGATGCACAGGTTCGCGCTCCCGCAAACGACGATCAATCTGAACAGCCATAGTCATAGACTCATTCAGACCAGCAGGCGCAGGGAACCCCACCATAACATCTTTAATGGCCTCAGAAAGGCCATCTCTAAACTTTGCAGCCAGAGCGCACTCATTCCACTGAGTAAGTACCGACCACTTCCGAAATTTTTGACAATAAATTTCTGCTTCATCTTGCCCCTGAGAGAGGGCCAACAAAGCTTTTTCAGCCTGAATCTCTTGGTTAGGTTCCTCATAGAGCAAACCTAATGCCAGAAAAAAACGCATCCGCATTAAGCAACGCAGGGTCCCCTGGTGCCAATGCAAATGCCCAATCCTGAGGGTCACCCCGCAGGAAAGATATAATTATCTTGACTTGCTGAGCAGGGTCTCCAGAGGAGCGAGATTTCAAAGAAAGAAACAACTTGCAATTGTTCCTAAAATTCAGAAAACGAGATCTATCTCCAGAAAAAAACTCTGGGACAGGAATTCTAGGTTCAGACATAGGAGCATGTACAACAAAATCCTGTATATTTTGAACCTTAGTGGCAAGATTATTCAGGCTGGAAGCCAAACTCTGGACGTCCATGATAAACAGCTGGGATCAGAGCCATTCAAAGATTAAGAGGAGGAGGAAGTAGCCACGCTGCAATAAGGCTAGGCAGCAAACTCTGAGGGAAAGAGAAAAAAAAAAAAAAAAAAAACTTCCTCAGACTACTTATCCTCCTACTTCAGCCAATACAATTAACACTTTGTGGGCCGGTTATACTGTCATGATCCCAATGGCAGGGGATCACTAAAGGACAAGCACAGATACAAACAAGCTCTAGGGCGATGGAACCTGAGCTGACCGCGACCCTGAACCTAACACACAAATAAAAGTAGCCGGGGAACGTGCCTACGATGATCCTAGACGTCTCGCTCCAGCCGAAGATCTAACTTCCCCTATTAGAAGAAACACAGACCTCTCTTGCCTCCAGAGAAATCCCCCACAGAAATAGCAGCCCCCCACATATAATGACGGTGAAATGAGAGGAAAGCACATACGCAGTATGAAAACAGTTTCAGCAAAATGAGGCCCGCTAAAGCTAGATAGCAGAGGATACAAAAGTGAACTGCGCGGTCAGCGAAAAACCCTTCAAAAAACCATCCTGAAATTACTTGAACTCATGTGCCAACTCATGGTACATGAGGAGCAATTTCAGCCCACTAGAGCAACCAGCAGCAAGAATCACATATCTGCAGGCTGGACTAAAAACCAAATAAAGCAAAACACCAAAACAGGAAAATCCAAACTTAGCTTGACCAGAAGGTTCTAGGAGCAGGGAGCAGAGGTAACAAGACACACTGGATACATTGATAACCGGCGAGGAAATGCCAGCAAAGCCAGGTTAAATAGGAAACTCCCATATGCTGATGGAACAGGTGGAACCCAGAAACCCAGGAAAGACAAGTCACCCAGTACCATCAGTAACCACCAGAGGGAGCCCAAAAACAGAACTCACAACAAGTCACTCCCTTTAAAACGGTGATCGACCATGTAACACAAATGCAGGATCGTATTGCCGCTGTCATGCCCATTGTTAGGGACCATATGTTACAGGCCCAGGAAGCCCAGAGGCAAAGTTATGATAGAGGCGCTAAGGTCCGTACATTTGCACCCGGCGATAGGGTGTTGGTCCTAATCCCTACCGTGGATAGTAAATTCCTGGCGAAATGGCAGGGCCCATTTGAGGTCCGAGAAAGAGTTGGTGAAGTGAACTATAAAGTGTACCAGCCGGGTAAGGGAAAACCGGAACAGATTTATCATGTGAATCTGATAAAATCCTGGAAAGACCGCTCTGCCCTAACGGCGGATCTGCCCCGTCCGGTTTGTTCACCTACCGTACCGGAGGTGCAGGTTGCCGAGACTCTCTCAGAACTACAAAAATCTGAGGTTAAGCAATTTTTGTTACAGAACTGACAGTTTTTCTCCAAAAAACCTGGCCGGACTAAGTTGGTGAAACATGAGATTGTCACAGAGCCTGGCGTCACTGTTCATGTGAAGCCCTACCGGATTCCGGAAGCCCGCCGTGAAGCCGTCTCCCGGGAAGTGATGGCAATGTTGGACTTAGGAGTCATTGAGGAGTCGCACAGCGCCTGGTCCAGTCCAATTGTGTTGATACCTAAACCGGATGGCTCCATCCGGTTTTGTAATGACTTTAGGAAACTGAATGCAGTTTCTAAATTTGATGCGTACCCTATGCCCCGGGTCGATGAGTTGATCGACCGGCTTGGTATAGCCCGATACATTACGACCCTGGATTTAACAAAGGGGTACTGGCAGATTCCTCTGGCCGAGGCGGCCAGAGAGAAGACGGCATTTGCTACACCGGAAGGTCTGTTCCAGTATGTCTATATGCCGTTTGGACTTCACAGAGCTCCCGCAACGTTCCAGAGATTGATGGATCGAGTCTTGAGGCCTCACAGACAGTACGCTTCTGCCTACCTGGATGACATCGTAATTTACAGCATGGACTGGGAAACTCATCTCCAGAAGGTACAAGCGGTGATTGATGACCTGCGAGATGCAGGTTTAACGGCAAACCCCAAGAAATGCCACATCGGGCTTGAAGACGCCCGATACTTGGGCTACGTGATTGGCCGAGGAGTGGTTAAACCCCATATCGACAAAATACAGGCAACTCAGGGCTGGCCACAACCAGTGAACAAAAAACAAGTACAGGCTTTCCTGGGGATTGCCGGCTATTATCGCCGGTTCATACCCAATTTTGCAGCCATGGCTACTCCCTTGACGGATCTTACCAAGGGGAAGGGTTCCGTCATGGTAAAATGGACCTCAGCTGCTGAAGAGGCCTTCCACAGCCTGAAACGGGCTTTGTGCTCTCAGCCCGTACTAGTGACTCCTGATTTCAGCAGCGAGTTTGTGGTACAAACTGATGCCTCTGATACTGGTGTCGGAGCTGTACTTTCCCAGGTGAGGGACGGAGTCGAACACCCGGTCCTCTACCTCAGTCGGAAACTGAATGTACATGAGCAGAGGTATGCGGTGGTTGAAAAAGAGTGCCTAGCCATTAAATGGGCTCTCGACTCCCTCAAGTATTACCTGGCCGGTAGGAAGTTTAGGCTGGTCACAGACCATGCCCCTCTCAAGTGGATGCACCTCCACAAAGACCGTAATAGTCGGGTAACCCGGTGGTTCCTTGCCCTGCAGGCTTACTCTTTTACGGTGGAGCACCGACCTGGGGTGCAGATGGGGAACGCCGATGCCCTATCCCGAGTGCACTGTTTCAAGAGTGTTCTTGCTCGACCGGAGTGGTCTGAGCAAGGGGGGGGGGATATGTAAGACTCATGCTGGTGTGGTAGTTGGAGGCAGGTATATCTCGCCCAGGTGTTTGTCCTATGTGAATTAGGCCACTCAGTATCTTCAGGGTGCTAATGGGTTAATAAGTGCAGGAATAAAAGATGGCCAGCTGGGGGTTTCCAGCGTCAGCCTGGGGCACACAGATTGCCTGACAAACGTGAGTGAGAGCTATATTCAAGAATTGTGTAATGTTAGCTGGGTGGGAGAAGCCCCCTCAGCTGTTGAGATAGCAATGTGTTGGTTTAGTTAGCGCCGGACAGGCTAGGATTTATTTTTATGTTTTGTTTTTCTATGTTGCTTTCACGTTAATAAATCTGACCTGAGGTCAGCTTGCTCAGAAACCTGCTGTACGCCTCAGATTCAATGCACAAACCACGTGGCCTTTGACCCCAGCAAAGGCGATCCCAGACTGTTGTGTCACAACACATTTTTTCCATCTTTATTAGTCTGCCATTCCAAGTGAAGCCCTCGATCTCCTGGAAAAAGTCAAAATAATAAACCAACAATATACCATACCTGTCCGGCGTACAGTCAGTCCCACTCAGTAATCCATATCGAGGAGCATTTACAGTTTACAACCAGGAGCACTGCTAATGCAACCGCTCCTGGCTGTAAATTACTGGGGAATGAATGAATAAATGAAACGCTGGGAGCGAAGCTTCAGTGACTAGCGGTGATGTCACCAAAGCTGCGCTCCCTGGAAGCCTGAACTAAAATGAACTCTTCAGTGTGGGAAAATGTTAGCTGATTTTTGCACGCTGAAGAGTTAATTTTAGTTCAGGCTGCCAGTTTAGGCTGCCAGGGTGTGCAGCTAGCACCGCTAGTCACTGAAGCTCCACTCCCAGCATTTCATTCATTCCCCAGTAGTTTACAGCTGGGAGTGGTCGCATTAGCACCGCTCCTGGTTGTAAACTGTAAATGCCCCTAGATATGGATTACTGCGTGGGACCAACTGTACACCAGACAGGTATGGGTATATTGTTGGTGTATTATTTTTACATTTTTTCCAGGAGATCGAGGGCTTTGCTTGGTTTGGCAGACTAATAAAGATGGGAAAATTGTGTATATTGTTTTATTTCATTAAAAGACTCTTTTCTTACTGTGTGGTTTGATTAACCCTTTAGCTACTCTAGGATTAGTAATGAGTAGGTGTCTTATGGACACCTCTCCATTACTAAGCCGGCTTAATGTCACCTTACAAAGGTGACATTAACCCCTCATTACCCCCACTTGCCACCACTACAGGGCACGTGGGGAGAATCGGGCAAAGCTCAAGAATTGGCGCATCTAATAGATTCGCCTTTTCTGGGCAACTGCGAGCTGCTTTTTTTAGGCTTTGGAAGGCCCATATCCATGGCCCCTTACCAGCCTGAACCTGAGAGTTTTGCCGGGTTGGTTGTAAAATATAGGGGGGACCCCACACTGTTTTTTTCTTTCATTCATTGTCCCCTGCTCGCCGGCAGAGCAGGGGACAATGGATGAAAGCCAGGTTCAGCACCACACACAGGGGAACAACGCTTACTGTAGCGCTGCTTCCCGGCGGCCGTTCGTGTGGTCCTGATGCAGCACACAGGCAGCTGACAGTTACCACACGTGTGCCCCACACGGATGTATCACACGGACACGGATATCTCCGGTACCGTGTTTACCAGTACTGGAAATATCAGGACGTGTGAAACCGGCCTAAGACAGCATTGTAACCCTATTAACCTGCAGATTAACTACATATCTGCAAGTTAATAGCATTTTGGGACACGACAGGTTCCCTTATTAGTATTACTGGGCTTACAAAGATTACAATGTATTTGACGTTCATTTTGCAGAACTCATTTTACACCCTTGGAAAAATCTCATTGTCAATGCTGTGCATTCAACAGGGTTTTTAGCTGGACTCCGCTCACTTTTGATATTTGCACTCTATAGTGTCAAGTGTTTAGGTAGAACCAGTTTACTGAAGAATGCAAGTGTATTATAAGAGGGTTGCCCTTAGCGAACTGTACCTAGCAGGGGTGTACATATGCACGTCAATAATGAGGCTTCTGATCACATGCCACATGGACTTTCTATTCACTGGAATGTTCTTTGGCATGATGCCGCAATTGTTTGTTTTTTATTTTTAATCAAACCTTTGTATCAGTACACACAGCTGGACATTCATTGTCCTATAACCATAACTTCTCAGCTATTCTATGGGAGGCTCTTACCAATGACAAGAACATTGTCACAAACCTTTCCCTTCGTTGAAATGGAGCGTTTGGTGCATGCGCACTGCCACCTCGTTTAGGGTTTATGGGATTGACAAAGGTAGCCAAGCGTCAACCTCATTGATCTACATCAGCCCCATAGACTAGGAAGGAAATGGCAGAGCACTTAATCACCATTCTGTTCAAAAGGGAAACATTAGACCCTCATTATCCTAATGGGTGGGGGGGGGGGGGGTTCCCCATCAGTGATCAGCAACTATGTTGTGATTGAATTAAATACAACTCTTAGGGCTTGTTCACACTTAGTGTTATGGCTGCATTTTTTCGGAGCAAAATAAAAACAGCAATTTATAGTAGCAAAATAACTGAGATGTCATTCACACAGTGCATTTTTTTCCTTGCGCTATATGAGCTGATGTGTCTGTTTTAAAAACCACAGAAGGTCTCTTCTTTCGGCGCTTTTTGGCCATTTAAATAAATGCATCAAAAACGTGCATAATGTATGCAGTGTTTTACCTGCCAACACTCTGTATTTTTAGTGAAGAAAAAAATGTTAAAAAAGCACTGTGTGAACACAACGTATAGGGTTTATGACCATTGAAGTGCCATCTGCACAGAACCTGCATGACCGTGATCAAAGCCTGTGTAACTTGTCTCATACTGGCCCTGACAAACTCCCTGTGTACGGAAATAATCTCCCTTAGGTTACGTTCACACGTTCAGTATTTGGACAGTATTTTACATCAGTATTTGTAAGCCAAAACTAGGTGTGGGTGATAAATACAGAAGTCAAGGAAACTGGAAACAAATGGGTTAAAACTGCACTGAAAAAAAGGAATATAAACCAGCTCACCCGTGATGCATAAGCTGAGTTTCGGGAGCAGGACCCGCTGTGTCCAGGTGTGTAGAATCCAAGATAAGAAAATGTCCTGCTTCACCGAATCCGTGAAAAAAAAGTTTTCTTTATTCACAAACTTAAACACGGAGGATACAAACTTCAGCACAAACCATATGGGTAAGAATCTCAACGCGTTTCTGGAGACTAAGCTCCCTCAATCATGACCAAAACTGCACTACCGTCAAAGGATCATGAGAAGACAGGTGATCACCGTGGTTTGTCCTGATGAAGAAGTTGAAAACGTTGATACACGTTGACCAATAAACTGCATACTTTTGGATTCTGGTCTTCTCATCATCCTTCAACGGCAGAGCAGTATTATCCCATTTGTTTCCAATTTCCTTGACTTCTCCTTTTGGGTCTGCAGCAGCCTAAGCCTTCTCAGTGATTGTGCACACAACCCAACCAGGTGAGCACGATTATCATGTCTATCTTAATTTTTACTCATATAAGACCCTATGGGCTTTCTGCCTTTTCCAGTTTTCTTTGTACCAAAAACACAGAAGTGGTGACGTGTTTCTATGATACTTTTCCTCTGATTGTTCCACTCCTGGTTTTGCCTGACAAATACTGATGTTAAATACTGACCAAATACTAAACGTGTGAATGTGGCCTTAAAACAAATGCATCCAATGGAGTGTACCGATGTTCAGAATCTGTCAGAAAAAAACCTCCTTATAAATCTTGAGGCATACAGGAAGTACAGTAAGGGCCACATAAACCACTTTAAATATGCCAGAGCTCAAAGGGTGAATTGGCACAAGCTCAGTGTGCTGTACAAATTACGAAAATAAAAAATACTAAAACTATGCTCATCTACAATAAATTTCTGTGTTTATGCAAGAGAAGCAGCTGAATTATTTGTGTGGCTAAAAACTGCATTGCAAAGTCACTGCATTTCACAGTAAATGTATTATTTAGTTAAAGAGGACCTGTCACTTGCTCAAAAAATCATGTTAAGTACCGTACATTGTAAAAATCCCCGAGAGCCCCTGACTCTACCACTTTTTTCCATTTTGCTTTGCGTTGATCCATTGCAGAGATGTTCATATTTATTGCTTTTAGAGCGCAGTATGTGAAATCTCTGCTTGCAGACCAGGTGGCTTCAAAGTCTTCTTCTGACTGCTTCACCCTTCTCAGACACAGCCAGTCACAGCTGACCTAGCAGACTCAGACACTGCTGAGCTATGATTGGCAGAATCTGGCAGGGAGGAGTAAAAGTACACGCCGCCAGAGAAGACTCTGAAGAAACGCCAAGTAGAACTAGAAGCAGAGATTTCACATACTTCGCTCCGAAAGCAACAAACGTGAATATCTCTGCATTGGAGCGACTCAGGGCAAAATGGAAAAAAGCAGCAGAATCAGGGTTGCTCAGAGATTTTACAAGGTATTTCACTTTCGTTTTTTGAGTAAGTGAATAGTGCTCTTTAATTAGCTCTGCATGCTGAGATTTTTCTTTCTAAAAAAAACCTAACACCAAATGGAAATTAGACTGACGCCATAATAATCAAAGTGTTTCCTCCACTTCCATTTCCATCAGCTAGCATACAGCTCCGTTTTAAGAACAGAATATACAGTTGGAGCTCTCAAATGGACACGTAAACTTACTATGAGCTACATGAGAAAAAGATGACAATGTTGTTTTTCCTGTACTATCTATAGTGGATATTTTTTTTTTTTAAATAATCTTTGCAGATTCCACTTTTACAAATTGCCTGAAAATGATCATTTGCTGATTATTAAAAAAATAATAATAAACCAATAATAATAATAATAATAATAATAATAAACCAATAGATAAAAACAAGCAATTTAAATGTCAGTTTATTTTTGCTCTGCTTTGCAAACCTCAGAACAAACACGGCTTCCCTCTCAAGCAAATGAAAACAAAGTGGTTCAATTGTTTGGATATAAGATCCTTTCCCAAAAGGTGGAAGTGCGATTATGAAGTTAGAGGTAGTCACAATATAAAACATTCACATATGTATAAGTGTGCGCATGAAAGGGTTTTTTTCCCCATTACTGATGCACTACATGGACAAAAGTATTGAACACATTTGTTAATTGTTGAATTTAGGATTTTACATTCAGTCTCATTGCCCCGGTTGTATAAAATCCGCCCCTCCCTCCTCACTATGCCGTCTGCTTTAACAAACGTGAAAGAATGGGTCGTTCGAAAG
Organism: Ranitomeya imitator; assembly: GCF_032444005.1. NCBI lineage: Eukaryota > Metazoa > Chordata > Amphibia > Anura > Dendrobatidae > Ranitomeya > Ranitomeya imitator. Next base: position 77,081,452 of record NC_091283.1, on the reverse strand, counting down.
AGCTCACTTTTAGGGAAGGTCTTTTCCAGGCAGATTCCACCAGGGACCCGCCTGAAAAAGCACTAAAAAAAAAGAAAAAAAATTAACAATGCATAGTAATATCAAAACGACTTGCTGTGCGCTTGCCCTGTCTTTTGTCATTTCTTACATCCTTTAACTGCTTAAGGCTTTAAAAACCATAAAAAGGCTAAAGGAAGTGTTGGATCCATTCTTCTGGTGGCTTCTTCTTGGAAGACGACACTTTTATTTATGAAATTAAAAAACAAAAAACTTCTGCGACGAAAGCTCAGCAAAACATGCCAATAGAAATACTATAAAAGATACGACCGGAGTTTTATTGTAGCCTCTTCTGTTTCAAAATGATGAGGGTACACTAGTGTGTAAAAAGCACTGTGCGCACATACCGAAAGCAACGCGGTCCTGTAATAGGAGGTCACCGGTGTAACAAATCAGCTCAGTAAATTCCTTCTATCCTAAATATTCCATGTTCACCTGTGAGTAGTATTGAAAAGTGGAAGCTTTTAAGAACTACAGTAACTCGGCCACGGAGCGAGAGGCCACGTACAGATACACAGCAGGCTCGCCCAGTGCTGAGGCACATAGTGCATAAAAATATTGTAGTTACAAACCTCCTCTGACATTAAAAGGGTTGTCCTACAGTAAAATATAATAGTTTAAGGCAGGGATTGTTTGAGAATAAACAGAGTTATGCTCACCTTCTGGGGACCCAATGGATCCAGTGCAGACGTTTCAGGAGATCTGCGGAGGCGTCAGAAGTAGTGATGAGCGAGTATACTCGTTGCTCAGGTTTTCCCGAGCACGCTCAGGTGGTCTCCGAGTATTTCTTAGTGTTCGGAGATTGTTTTCATCCCTGCAGCTGAATGATTTACAGCTACTAGCCAGCTTGATTACATGTGGGGATTCCCTAGCAACCAGGTAACCCCCACATGTACTCAGGCTGGCTAGTAGCTGTAAATTATTCAGCTGCTGCGATGAAAACTAACTCTCCAAACACTTACAAATACCACCCGAGCAACGAGTACACTCGCTCATCACTAGCCAGAAGCAATGTCTGCTCCATATAGGAAGACAGAGCACAGCTGAAGGGTCAGGTGACTAGAATAGTCAATTGACTGCTGCAGTTAATCACAGGCTGCAGCGGTGCTGTGATTTTTGATATTTTCTTCTAGTCTCTAGGTTTGACTACATTGTGCCAACTGTAATATTTGTTTAAAGCACCACTCCAGCATTTTTGGTTTTTTTTCCCCACTCCTAGAGTGGTGCTTTAATCGTAAGTCCCATGCTCCCGGTCATGTACTCTTCCTCAGACATCCTGACCAATTTTCGTGGCCGCCCACGCTCTGTGGCGTCATCTTCTGACTGGCCAGAAGCTACGTCACAAGCTCTCAATGCAAATCTACGAGAGCCAAAATGAGGCCCTCATAGACTTACGTTGATTAGTGACCTCAGGCATGATCAGCAAACACTTAAGCAGCTGGCAGGTCACAAACTGCAGGACAAGGACTGGAGCATCGGTGAAAACAGATGAAAATATCAGAAGGTGAGTAAGACGGATCAGCGGACTTGGATTTTAAGCACCACTCCAGTGGTGAAATAAAAAACACAGTTGAAACAAGCTGTCTATCATACAGATCCAACCTTCACCAAGTATAGCATTGTTGTCTCTATGCGACTTGTCAATATCTAGGTTCAAGAAGGGTATCCTTAGACACTTTCTTACTGCAGTCAGAAATCTAATTCCTCGGTTTTGGAAACAAGAAAAATTTCCTTCCCGTACAGAATTTGTGGCAGAACTTAATAACATCTATAGAATGGAGCAGCTGATAAACCAGTCACCAGGTAACGCAGAAAAAACCTACAACATATGGGCCCCCTGGATCGCTTTTAGGGAAACTCCTGAACTAGACCTCTGGGTTTCCAGAACCCGACACATTGTATAGCTTGTTCTCGTGTACATCCGGGCCGTTTCTTGACGTGTGTTCTGTCCGCTAGGATACGGAGGCAGCCACACTCCTTCCCCGAATTTCCCCCACCCTCTTCCATTCCTCCCTTCTTCTTCTTGTCCTTCCTTTCCCCTTTTCTGACTTTCTATGTTTGTCTTCCCCATATCCAGTTTGATTATATATATATAGTATTTTAAATGAATACAAAAGAACATATCAACGGTTACCAGCTATCCCGGATGTTTTATATTATTATTATCTCATATTCTCGGGTCAGCCAATAGCATTATTAACCAGACAGTTAAAGTATAAGATTTAATTGTTACAACAATGCTCTTCTTGTTCGACTTGTAATTACCGCCTACCATTGCACAGATTTACCAGTTTGTAATGTTTACCTTTAATCTTTATTGCTGTGACCAATAAAATGATTTATACTAAAAAACACAGTTGAAGTGGTTGCTTTAAAAAAAGGATAATCCTATAGGCTTGTTTTTCAAGGGTCGGCATCCGCCATTTATTTCCAGTGAAGGGAAATCTTAATGCTTAATGCTATATTAAAAAAAAAAAAAAAAATTAATTAACTGGTTCATGCAGCTTTACATGAACACCCAAGCCTTACACTATGGCTGGTCTGAATAACTATAGCAATTGTTACCATCCACCTCTCGTGTCTCCCCTTTTCCTCATAGTCTGTAAGCTTACGAGCAGGGCCCTCACTCCTCTTGGTATCTGTTTTGAACTGTATTTCTGTTATGCTGTAATGTCTATTGTATGTACAAGTCCCCTCTATAATTTGTAAAGCGCTGCGGAATATGTTGGCGCTATATAAATAAAAATTATTATAAAAAAATTATTATTATAATGCTTCAAGACAAATGTATACGCAGAAACAATTTGGGGAAGACTCTTCTGTTCCAGCATGACTGTAACCCAGTGCACAAAGCAAGGTCCATAAAGGCATGACTGGGGGAATTTGATGTGGAAGAACAGGGCTGCTTCATAATCTCATCCTCACTGAACACTTTTTGGATAAACTGGAAGACAGGTTGTGAGCTCTGCCAACACCAGTGCCAAATGCTCTTCGGGATGAGTGGGAAAACATTCCCACAGACACCTCCAATATTTTGTAGAAAGCCTTCCCCGAAGAATGGAGGCTGCTATAGCTGCAAAGGGACAACCCATATTTATCCCTATGGATTTAAAGTGGGCTGTCATAAAAGCTCCTGTAGATGCACTGGGTAGGTGTCCCGATACAACTGTCCATATAGTATTTATTTCTTACGAACACTGGAGACAGCCATTCCGAGGACCTAATCAATATCCAAGAGAAGCTCTCCAGTTTACCCTGTGCGTCATAGTGCATTCACAGCTATTGCATCATGTTCCAATACACTTTTGCATTAGCCTATATCTGTAATAAACATACAGAGAGCTTACCTTAATGGGGTGCTCCACTTTTAACCCCTTCAAGTCGCGGCCCTTTTTCATTTTTGCGTTTTCGTTTTTCGCTCCCCTCCTTCCCTGAGCCATAACTTTTTTATTTTTCCGTCAATATGGTCATGTGAGGGCTTATTTTTTGCGGGACAAGTTGTACTTTTGAAAGACACCATTGGTTTTACCATGTCTTTTACTAGAAAACGGGAAAAAAATTCCAAGTGCGGTGAAATTGCAAAAAAAGTGCAATCCCACACTTGTTTTTTGTTTGGCTTTTTTGCTAGGTTCACTAAATGCTAAAACTAACCTTCCATTATGATTCTCTAGGTCATTACGAGTTCATAGACATCTAACATGTCTAGGTTATTTTTTATCTAAGTGGTGAAAAAAAATTCCAAACTTTGCTAAAAAAAAAAAAAAAAAAAAGTGCCATTTTCCGATACCCATAGCGTCTCCATTTTTCGTGATCTGGGGTCGGGTGAGGGCTTATTTTTTGCGTGCCGAGCTGATGTTTTTAATGATACCATTTTTGCGCAGATACGTTCTTTTGCTCGCCCGTTATTGCATTTTAATGCAATGTCGCGGCGACCAAAAAACGTAATTCTGGCGTTTCGGATTTTTTTCTCGCTACGCCGTTTAGCGATCAGGTTAATGCTTTTTTTAGTTGATAGATCGGGCGATTCTGAACACGGCGATACCAAATACGTGTAGGTTTAGGTTTTTTTTTATTGTTTTATTTAGGATGGGGCGAAAGGGGGGTGATTTAAACTTTTATATTTTTTATATTTTTTTCATATTTTTAAAAACATTTTTTTTTTACTTGTGCCATGCTTCAATAGCCTCCATGGGAGGCTAGAAGCTGGCAGCACTTGATTGGCTCTGCTACATAGCAGCGATCATCAGATCGCTGCTATGTTGCAGAAATGGAGGTGTGCTGTGAGCGCCGACCACAGGGGGGCGCTCACAGCCACCGGTGATCAGTAACCATAGAGGTCTCAAGGACCTCTATGGTTACCTTCCTGATGCATCGCCGACCCCCGATCATGTGACGGGGGTCGGCGATGACGTCATATCCGGCCGCCCGGCCGGATGCGGTAGTTAAATGCCGCTGTCTGTGTTTGACAGCGGCATTTAACAGGTTAATAGCGGCGGGTGATTAGCGATTTCACCCGCCGCTATTGCGCGCACATGTCAGCTGTACAAAACAGCTGACATGTCGCGACTTTGATGTGGGCTCACCGCCGGAGCCCACATCAAAGGGGGAGACACGATTTGAGCAGTACATGTACTGCTCATGTCATGAAGGGGTTTGTGCTTGACAAGTTATAAGGTAACAATCTAGGACCTCCACCATTACAGTAAGTAACTCAAATGCAAAAGAGATTCGCTGCAGATTTTCCCTCCAGATTTGAAAAACCGGTTTTTACGTAACGGTAATAGGATTTTACGGAGCCACGACAGCACCCCTACGAGAGAGGGGATCCGCCCACCTTCCGGACAGGAACCTACAGGATTTAAAGGGGCGGTCCCCCTCACCACTCCAGTTTGTGTTTCAGAGTATAAGGGACACCGCCATTGAGTTAGTACATAACATATATACTTAAACATTACTAAATACCATCACCTTCTAAAGAGTGATTTTTTAACAAGCACACTTTCCCCAAAGGGTGCAGAAACCAGTGAATAACTACGGGGGGGAGTAATGTGCGGGTGCTGTCGTGGCTCCGTAAAATCCTATTACCGGTACGTAAAAACCGGTTTTCCTATCGCCACGACAGCACCCCTACGAGAGATTTTCAAAGATCAATCACCTGGGAGGGACTACAGCACTAAGTACTGTACGGCCAAAAACTAAATTGGCCTCTGAAGATAAATCAAGGCGATAATGTCTATAAAAGGTGGAAGGAGATGACCACGTTGCCGCCTTACATATTACGTCTATGGAGACGTCCGCTCTTTCCGCCCAGGATGAGGCCATGGCTCGAGTGGAGTGGGCCCTGATGCCATCTGGTGGTGTCTGGCCTTTAGCAGTATAAGCAAGATATATGGCATCTCTTATCCATCTGGCGATAGACGCTTTTGTTATACTCGCCCCTTTCCTTGGATTCTGAAAGGAAACAAACAGAGCCCTACTCTGCTTCCATGGTTCTGTTTTGTGTAGGTACTCAAATAGAGTTCTTCTGACATCTAACGTGATATTTCTGCTCGTCAGCTGAATTCGGATTGTCACAGAAAGATGGTAAAATTATTTCCTGACTTCTATGGAATTTGGAAGCTACTTTTGGTAGGTATGCTGGATCAGGTTTTAACACTACCCTGTCCTGAAAGACCATTAGATAAGGAGGATCTATCGACAAAGCTTGTAAGTCAATCACTCTCCTAGCAGAGGTCAGGGCTACTAGGAAGGCTGTTTTTAAGGTTAAATTTTTTATGGAGACAGAATCTAATGGCTCAAAGGGGGGTTATGTTAAGGCGTCTAAAACCAAATTTAAATCCCATGGTGGTAATCTAGGAATATACACTGGGTTACTACGTTCAGTAGCCCTGATAAATTGGGAAACCCATCTATTTCCCGCCACATCACTGTTATATAACGCTCCCAAAGCTGATACTTGGACTCTAAGGGTATTTACCACCAAGCCCAATTCTCGGCCTTTCTGTAAAAACTCCAGAATAGCCGGAATTGGGACCTTGCCAGAAAAGGGATTTTGGTAGAAGGCAAGGAACTTTTTCCAAGTTTTAGCATAAATTTTAGTGGTAACTTCTTTCCGGCTATTTAAAAGGGTAGATATGAGAGCCTCTGAAAACCCTCTTCTCCTCAATAACTCCCTCTCAAATTCCACGCCGTCAGATGCAGGGATTCCACATTGGGGTAACTGAATGGACCCTGAGAAAGAAGCTCCGGGCTGGTCGGCAGTACCCAGGGGTCGGACACAGACATTGCCCTGAGTAACGAGAACCATGCCCTCCTGGGCCAAAAGGGGGCAATCAGGATCACTCTCGCCCTCTTCTCCCTGATCTTCCTGAGGACTATCGGGATCAGACACATTGGGGGGAACGCGTAAGCCAGAGGGAAATCCCAGTGTATTTGAAGGGAGTCTATTATACAGGGCTTGTCCGCCACCCGAAGAGAAGCGAACTTCCTGGTCTGCCTGTTCTCTCTCGTTGCGAATAGATCGATAACGGGCAATCCCCACAGGTCTACTATCTGTCTGAACACCCGTCGATCTAGAACCCTTTCTCCCTGACGTAGAGAATGACGGCTGAGGTAATCTGCCTCTGTGTTGAGCTCTCCCCGAATGTGAACAGCTGATAGAGAGCGAAAGTGGGCTTCGGCTATTTCGAGTATGTCTGTGGCGGTGTTCATTAGGGATCTTGACCTTGTACCCCCTTGATGGTTGAGATACGCCACTACTGTTGTGTTGTCTGTCTGGACTCTTACATGTGAATCCTGCAGAGATGGAAGCAACCTGAGTAAAGCCTTCTTTACTGCCGTGAGCTCTTTCCAGTTTGAGGACTCTTGAGCCTCTAAGAGAGACCATTGCCCTTGAGTCCAGACATCTCCTATGTTAGCTCCCCAACCTATTGGACTGGCATCGGTTGTGACCGTGTTGTCTGGTACTACACTCCAGCGTACTCTTTTCCCTAAATGTCTTCTGTTTAACCACCATCTCAGACGGTGTAGAGTGGCGGTGGACAGCCTGAGTCTTCCGCCTAATTGCCCTTGAAGACTCCTCTCTGCATCCAAGACTTGGGCCTGCAATACGCGAGTGTGGAATTGAGCCCACTGGACGGCTGGTATGCAAGACGTTAGGGATCCCAGAAGGGACATAGCGTCTCTTAAAGTCAGATCTGACTTCCTTGTTACCGTACTGACTTTGTGCACAATCCTCTGCTGTTTGTCTTCCGGAAGGAAACATTGTTGCGCTTCCGAATTTAGCAGAATACCCAGGAAGGTCTGAGTTGTTGAAGGTTCCAATCTCGATTTTTCCATATTAACTATCCACCCCAAGTCCTGTAAGGAAGATATTACATGATTTAGGCGAGTACTACACTGAAAAAACGAATTTCCCACTACCAGGAAGTCATCCAAGTAGGGTACAATTAATGTATCCTGTTCTCTGACATGGGCCATTACTTCCGCCATGACTTTAGTAAACACCATCGGTGCCATATACCAAATGGCATTGCAGTAAACTGAAAGTGTCTGACCTGGTCGTTTATGCGCACCGCCATTCTGAGGAATTGTTGATGATCCTGGTGAATGGGCAGATGGTAATACGCATCTTTTAAATCCAGGACTGTCATATAACATCTGGGAAAAAGAAGTTTAGTTGCCGTTTTAATAGATTCCATCTTACAGGCATGATACTCTAGATGTTTGTTCAATCTCCGTAAATTTATGATGGTTCGAAAGGATCCATCTGGCTTGGAGATTAAAAATAAAGGGGAATAGAACCCTTTCCCCTGCTGATGTTTTGGAACCTCCACTATAACGTCCTTCCGTCTTAACATATGGACCTCTTTTTCAAGGGCCTTTTGTTGGTCTAAGGAATCAGGGGCAGTTAAGGTATAAAAATCAGAAGGTTTTTCCCGAAACTCTAATTTTAACCCTGAATCAATTATACCTAAAACCCAATTACTCGCAGTTATTTTAGCCCACTGCGCATAGAAATATTTTAATCTGCCCCCTACTGGAATATCTTTACTAGCGATAATTTCTTCTTCTTCTTGAGGAAGATGATGAGGCATTAAAGTCCGAACCTTTCTTTTTCGGGTCTGTTGGTTCCCAGTCTCGGTTGTGGTAAGGTCTTCGGTATTGGAAGCGTCTCCTGAAGGTATTCCTAAAGGTAGGATTGAAAGCTTTAGGAAAACCTTTCTTCCTATCTTCCGCCTTAGCTAGGATATCATCCAATACCGGGCCAAACAGGTACTCACCCCTACACGGTATTGTTCACAGTTTAGCTCTCGCCTGGGCATCTCCTTTCCAGGTCTTAAGCCATAAGGCTCGGCGAGCAGCGTTTAAGAGGCCTGCTGATCTTGCCGCTAGTTTTAAAGAATCCACTGTTGCATCCGCTAAATACGCCACCCCTTCCCGTATTTGCGAAAGGGAGTTCAGCATCTTGTCTCTGGGCACCTTGGATTTTAGCTGTTCCTCCAGTTGAGATATCCACACCATGACGGATCTAGCCGTACACGTGCTAGAGATGGCAGGTTTGAACGCCCCTGCAGATGACTCCCATACTTTTTTCAAATACATATCCGCCTTCCTATCTGACGGATCGTTCAGAAGGCCCACGTCCTCCAGCGGCAAAGCACCGGATTTAGACATAGAAGCCACCGCCGCATCCACTTTTGAAACTTTCATCCATTCCGCCAGATCATTGTCGTCAAAGGAATATCTTCTCTTGGCTGATGACGGCAGGAAACCTTTATCCTGCTTATCCCATTCCCGCTTTATAAGGGACTTAACTGTATCCACAACCGGGAATGCCTTACGACTCCTCTGGCACAAGCCCGCAAACATTATGTCCTGTGCGGACCTTGGTTCCTTGCTCTCTGCAACACCCATGGTTGCTCGGACTCCTTTAACTAACATTTCCATGTTGTCCACAGAGAAACAAGGCCTTTCCTCTTCATCTGAGGAGGATGGAGATGAGGAGCGGGAACATTCCCCTTTTTGCAGGGACAGACTGGATCCTGGAGATACGTCCCTGCCCGACCTTTCCTGGCGGCTGCCTCTAAGGGAATAACTTATTTCGTCCCTGATGACCGCTCTAAGGTCTGATGACCGAAGGGGAATTCCTCTTCTAAGGTCTGACAGATACAAGCCTGACAAAGCCTCTTGGTATAACTGTCAGGCATTGGAGTCATGCATACAGCACATTGCTTGTGCTTAGATTTAGTTGTTTTTTTCCCCTAAAACAAAGCACAAATAACAGACCATATAAGCACCAGGTGTTTAGTTAACACTCACCATTAAGGCTGACTCTGTGAATACCGGTTCTGGAGGAGTGGGATCCAAATGTGACGCTGGGGCGCTCGCACGCTGCTGCTGCTTCTCCTTGAGCGGCCGCTACCGCTCTTACTGCGCTGCTCCGTTCCCTCTCCATGAGGGTGCTCGGCGTCCCCTACTGAGGACATGGCTGCACAATCTCATTCCATAGGCGCCGCTCTTTTACAGCGCTGCAGCGCTCCTCCCCCGGCTTACCCCGGAAGTGTACTAACTACTTCCGGGTTCACCAGCGCCGGTGTGGACGCTGCACACCGCGCTCAACTCCGGACCAGGACGGCACTGCCCGACTCCTGGGACGCGCTCCACATGGCCAGACGAGGGGGAGTCTGCGCGCAGGACACCCCCCGACGCTGCTTCCGAGCCCCCGATTCTGCTGTTCCTTGAAGATACCGCGCAGAGGTATGGAGGCCCGGGTAAGACTGCTGCTGCAGGCTCCCACCGTCCGGACAGGAACCCAAACTGGAGTGGTGAGGGGGACCGCCCCTTTAAATCCTGTAGGTTCCTGTCCGGAAGGTGGGCGGATCCCCTCTCTCGTAGGGGTGCTGTCGTGGCGATAGGAAAATTCTGCAATGTGGATTTTAAATCAGCAGTCTGTCAATTTATGCAGCGGATATCATTCATCAACATCCGTGGCAAATATATTAAGGGATTTCTGTGCGGATTTGCAACAGATCCACAGCACAAAATCTGTGAAATTTGTACATATGAAGATACCCTTCAGGTATCTGAAGATTGAACAATGGCCGATCCTGCCCACTCTTGCAGGACTGACCGACTATCAAAAATGTATGGGAGGGTGTCTCGATTCTCCTCTGTTCGGGGGAGTGGGGGAAATGGAGTCAACTTGCCCAGATCTTCATACTCACAGGAGAGGACACCTTTATAGGAGTCTGGTAGCAACTTACTCCCAGTTCCCTATGAGAATATCCACATCTTGCAGAACCAACTATGTATGTGTATGGTATGATCACAAAAAAGAGCAATCAAATGAGCAAGAATTTAAGGTATATAGTAGAGATAGTGCAAATTGATGAGTGGCCATCACTCTGCTGAAGCCGAACAGGAGCTTTGGGAACTGCCTTTTTCCCGCCAGCATCTCCAGCTCTTCTTTCGATAAGACATGCAGGCACAATGTCGTCATTGCGCTGTGATGTCATCATTGCGCTGTGATGTCATCATTGCGCTATGATGTCACACCAGGCTGGCTAATTAAAAGAAGAGCTGTGGATACTGGAGGGTATAAAGATAGCTCTCAGGGCTCCTGTCCAAGGACCACAGATTACAGATGTGGACATTGCACCGGGTCCTGCGAATCTATGCACACCATCTCAAGTATATAGCCATTTTTATGTGCACGAAATCTTAGAATTGACCTAGAGCTGCAGTGCAAAGAAATAGATTAATTTCTATGAGATCTTGTAAATCGGAGTCATCACTCAATAGTTAAGATAAGCAGTAGAACGAAGAGTCTACATTCAGTCAAGGCCTTAAATCCATCACACTGTGCCACTGAAAACAATGGTTTTTCTAAAGTAGCTCAACACTTGAAATTCCAATCCGTAAAAATATACGGTCAGGGCCGATTAAATTCATATATTACTAAACACCTCAACTCCTCAATCGTGATGCTTAAGCATTCCCTAGCAAGGTTATATTTTAATACATCAACTCTCCCTGCACAAATGCTCTTTACTTTATTCCATCTCTCTCTTTTTTTTTTTTTTTTAATACTAGCAAATCAAAATAATTCAGGAAATAAAAAGCCTACACATTTATTTTTTATAAATTTAGGTTTATAAATCAGCTTAAATAATAAATCACACAAACAAAATGGCTTTATTAACTTCAGACGGACTCTGCATCCCCACCCCAGGACCCTACTAACTGCAAAGTTATACAAAACAGGTTCATCCAGTTTTGGGGCTGCTGGCAAATTCTCACACTTCTCACTAGAGCTACCTAAATTTGCTGCAAGGTCTTCAGATCATGTTCTACTTTAGGAATTCTTTAAAAAAAAAAAAAAAAAAAAAAAAAGACCTGTGACCAAGGAAGCATTCATTTTAATCAATTTAACTGAAATAACTTCCTCTTCACAGCTCAAAGAAGGAAAAATGTGTACGTGTGGCAGAGGTAATGGGGCAAACGTAGCGATTTATCGACGGCACTGTGAAAAGCGTGGCAATTATTACCAGACAGATACCATGGATTCTATGACACACAAGTTACATAAAAGTCAATGCGGAGATTTTACAATTTCACCACCCAAAGTAGCAATTTTCATCCAAATATACTTTTCCTGAACTAAAGATTTCTGCAAAATGATAAGAATGAATGTCATCCAAACATGAAAACATTTAACGCAAGAACTATAAAAAGCATTTACCCCTAAAATACAAGTTTACCAGCGATTAACAAACCTATGGGTTTTCCTTGGGTAAGATTTCATAAATCATGTGTTATCTGTTTCTGAGAAAACCGAGAAAAATAACATAGAAAAAAAAAGTGGCCGTTTTTGGTTGTAGCTGTTCCAAAATACGGGAGGAAAAAAAAAGTGGCAAAGAAATTCACAGGACCTGTGTCCAATGGCCACATCAGATGTACGTGACCGACAGACCAGAGCCCTGCCAACCTCCTACGTGCCTTCTCGGATTAGTGAGCCCCCGCAACGTCATGACTTTGTGCGGGCTCTATTAATCACAAGGGATGCCGGGGAGGCCAATGAATCGGCCCCAATGCCTTTTATATGGTGGTGATTGCTTGTGTACTGGATCTAATCTTCATCTATTTTCTATCCATGTGTCCATCAGTGTGGCATCAGTTTATCCGTTCTGCAAAAACAAAGGTCAGTCCCTCTGATCTGCATGAGTGAGTCTGGTCCATGGCATACCTCCGCTAGTTTTTTTTTTTTTTTAGAGACACTTGTTCCGCGTACAAAATCATGGCCACATGAACAGACATCATAGGAAAACCAACGGAAAACCCTTTTAGGGTATGTGCACATGGAGTCTTTGTTACATTTTTGGAGTAGAAACTCTCCAAATCTTCCTAAAAAACTGGACGTTTCCGCTCAGTTTGTGCTTCAAAATCTTAGTAAAAAGACTCAGTGTGCACACGCCCCAATACAAGTATGGGCAGAAAAGAAAACCATGTAGTAATTAAGCCAAAGGAATCAAACAGATATTACGGCATGTACTACACCGATATCGCCCTAAAAGTAACTTATATAGAAAGCTAAAAAACAAGCAGCTCTACGATCGTCCTTCCTCGTCCTCATCATCCCCAATGCTGCTATCTGTGGAGGCAGCGTCGTTATCCGCAGCATTATCCGCCGTTTTGGTGTCTTGACCTCCCTGCTGCTGGACGCTGTCTGTATCGGGTGCAGCTTCTGTTCCGTTCGCTTTGTTTTCAGACTGTCCATTATTTACGGAGGGTGTGGATTTCTCATCATTCGCAACCTCAGAAGGTTTTTGCGGGTCGGCCTGCAGGAAGGTCTCCCAGCCCTTGAGCCGCTCTTCTCTTTCTCGAGACGTCTCCTCAATCTGTTTGTTGCAAAAAGAATTGGTTAATACTCAAAAGGCCTATGATATAGTAAAATAAAATGTTGGTGCAGATGCTGTAGGCCAAACAATACATCGGCCAATCGTTGCACCGACAGCCATCTCACCAATACAATGAAGCCCTTGCTCGGCCAAGTTCTCCAGTGTTCTCTATCGCAGGGGTCCCCAACTCCAGTCCTCAAGGCCCACCAACATGTCATGTTTTCAGGATTTCCTTAGTCTTGCCCAGGTAATAATTGCATCACCTGTGCAATGCAAAGGAAATCCTGAAAACATGACCTGTTGGTGGGCCTTGAGGACTGGAGTTGGGGACCTCTGCTCTATCTGAAAGCCACCGACAGACATTTACAGGAGAACAAAGCGATCAGCAGTCCGAAATAAGACAAGATCTTCTCTATAAATCAATTTGCCAGGCCGCCATATACAGAGAGTCATCCAACCCCGTCGATATCGGCCTCCAATAATATTTTGTGCATGGGGGGCTTTAAGGTGCCATCACACACACAGAGATCTTGCCAATTTCTAACCAACCAGACCAATATCCACTAATGGACAAAATAACTCATCCTTTGCCCTTTTCTGCGGCATTTTATAATGCTTGAGGGTCAACAAGTCCTAAAAATATACTCAACTCTCCCCTATTCTGCACCAGAGGCACTTTGCTTTGGGCACGTAGACAAGTCACTGGCGAGTGAAGTCACCAGCTAAGCCCACCATCCTGTCCATTAATTACAGGGGCCAGCACAGTGAATGGAGCATCTCAGACTAATTCTCCTTAAAGGGGCAAACCATACAAGCCCACAAGGTAGGACATGACTTTCATTTATGGTACAGCTCATTTAAAAATGTTCTCCCAAGAATCTATTTTTCAAACTCCATCTGCTCTAATAACCCGTCTAAAGTTTTCCAGCCATGCCCTCACATAGTCACTGACTCATTTTCAGTCTTTCAGTCCCATGTGACCACTGTAAACTACATTTCCCAGAAGCACCTGTTTCGTCTCCAGGCTCCGTGCTCTCCCCCAGGCACCAATAACATTAGCTACTTCTCCAAACCTTTCTGTTAACTGCCAGAGGCCACCATTAAATTATAGATGTCCCCTCGCCCCTGAGAAAAGACTTCTAATCCTCCATCCTCTAATTCTGTAGGTTTAAAAAAATTCCCTCTATGTGTCTTCTCCTAGCTACAAACCCTGACCATGCTGGCCTTAGCAACCAATCACACAGCAGCTTTCATTTTGCCAGAGCTGTTTAAAAAATGAATGCTGTGCTCTGATTGGTTGCTATGGGCAACAAAGATGATTTCTCTATTAAACGATATAGATAATGGCCCAGATGTATTTATATTCTATCTATAGGAAGGAGACGTCCATTATAACAACTATGGACTGAAATACTGATGCTTTTAGCCATTGGAGTTACTTCCGACGAAGTAAGAAGAGGAAACCCACTATAAAAGATTACCATTGACTGAGCATGTGCAACCTGTCATGAAAAACTACAGGACAGATCCAAGGGCACCAAGGCAGGTAAAAGCCTCAGACATGCTGGTTTTCAGTTTTTGGGGCGATATCCGGAGCAGTGAACACTTCTGTCAATTGCATTTGACAAGTTTGTGTTTTAGAAGTTTAAGTCACCGAGCTATGATTATTATAAAAGTAATAATCCTTTAAATATTGCTTTTTTATCCTGAGAAAAGAAGTCAGCATGAATATATTAACCTATTCAGACATTACATAAAATAGGATTAATATGATCAGATTTATTTAGGTTTTCAAAGTCATATTTAGATTTTTCAGGGTCAGTACCCCAGGCTCCCCAGGTCTAGGAGATCTATTTATTAATAATATGCAGATTCTTTCGTGAAATCTACGGGACATATCCTCTTTAAGGATTCTGTGTAGCATTTTAACATATGTAAACGGCAAAGGGTTGAAGTTGCCAAAAACGAAATAATAAAATAACAAACCTCCAATACAACCTGACGATTATTTTACATTTGAAAACGAGGACAAAGTGCGTCCCGAGAACTTGGGCCGATTCATGGCACGGAATCAGCACTGACAGCGCCTTGTAAAACATTCTTGTCTCTATGAAATCACAGCCAATGAATGAGGCTTAGCGGAGAATGAAGGCTGTAATTAGCTGCTCATTATGAATGGGCTGGAGAAGAAGTAATGACACAGCTATAGAAACAGCTCAACAGAAAACAACAACAATCTAGTCAATGACAGCACTCGGGGGACGGGTCGTTAATCACTCAAAATTCTATTCAAACGGAACATGTGTTTTATTAAAGGGGTTCCAAGCAAGCCGAGTTCCAGAATGCTAGCGAATGTAGATCGCGAATGCATTAAACGTGCCCTATAGTGTGTGTCTGGAGAATCCAGGTCAAGGAGATAAGTGGACACGGTCAGGAGCAAATACTGCAATGAAATTCATTTAATACTGGATCTAATAATCCAGACAGTCTGATAGAGCGGAGAGAACAAATGACTATGACATAGTAGCCAGGGCTGTGGAGTCGGTAAGCCAAACCTCCGATTCCTCAATTTCCATGACACCGACTCCCACTCCACAGCCCTGATAGTAGCATGCGCCACATTTGTTAGATGTTTAAGCCTTCGGGATGCCATGTTACATCCGGTTGTTTGACATTTTATGGTACCGAATAACTAATTCTGTAATGATACATCTTTCAAGAGAGGCCAGTCCAAGCTACAGTCTAGTTCTCAATGGCGTAAAAAGTAAAAAAAAAGTTATACGATACCTGATAATCGGTCACTCCATCCCAGGCTTGAACATCCAGCTGACGACCACCAAACCACCTCCCGTTAAGAGCCAATATACAAGCGTCACTTTCTTCTGCCTCTTTAAAGGATACAGATGCAACTCCATCCGGATGGCGCTAGAAAAGAAATATAAAGGTGATCTATAAGAGAGAAACAAAATAGTAACCAAGGGTGAATGCTTCATCCCAAAGACCTACATCAAATATAAGAACTTTCTTCACTTGGCCAAACTTTTCACATTCTGACCGGAGATCTTCACGGATTTCATTTAGCACAAGGGGATCTTCCTGTACAAGGAAAACAAAAGATTAGAAAAATCCGAGCAGACACCGTGAGAGGCGATATGGAGGTGACAGTTTATCCAACTCTCTGGCCTTAAAGGGCTTGACCAACATCATCATCCGGAGCAAGGACTTCTGAGATCATTAAAATAGTTCATACTCTCTTCATTGTTACTCACCCACGCCGACTCAGTTGCAGTTTATGTTGTAAAAAAACAAAATGCGCCTTACTCACCCTTCCAGGGTCCAGCATCAAGTCTCTGCTACTGCTCCCAGTCTCTTATCATCTGACATCACACCAAAGGCACTGCAGCCAATAATTGAGCTGAGCGGCTCTGACGGAGTGGACATCACGAGCCCCTTCAGCCGCTGAGCATAGTTACTGGAGGCAATGCTGTCGACATGACATAAGAATAATACTGAATACAGATACTGAAAGCAGCGACTCCATGCCGGACCTGGGGAGGGTGAGTAATGCGCAGATTGGCAGGTGGGGAACAGGGATTTTCAGAAACAGGAACTACCTTTAATAAGGTGGGGATAGTCAAGTACAACACAAAGTAGTAGGGGAACCCAAAAGACCTCGGTCAAATTGAAACTCCTCCCCACTGCAGGAATATGGGGTGGTGGGCTCAGCAGTAATGGCCTTAGCAATCAAATGAATAAGAGACCTGGAACAACCAATAAGCAGTGTATGGGGCTGCGCTGTTCTGCTCTGTCACCATTTACATTGGGGTCCCAACCAGGGCTGTGGAGTCGGAGCAAATTTTGATGGAGTCGGATCAGAGTTGGAGTCAGTATAAAATGGATCGACTCAGACTCCTAAAATATATAATAAATTGGGTACAGTATTTCAATACAGTTTGTGGGGAATATAATTATCATAAGAATCAATGATAAGTTGTGAAGCTCCTCCTCTACAGATAAGGGGAAAAATAAACACACAGAGAAGGAAGGAATGCCTGCATTTATCTCAGAACTTCTGGAGTGAACAGGAATGCAGAATTAAGGCAAGTACTTCTTAAAGCATAGCTAAACTTTCAATAAACTGTGCATAAATCAATAGTCCAGTATATGTGGTCTCCGTATTCTTGATGTTTTAGTTTGTTTTAACTCTTAATTCATGTTTGGAGAAATTAGCTGCCGTGATGACTTATATACACTATACATAGAATATAAGGGGAAAAACTGTTTTCTAACATCTCAAATTCAGAAATACAGTAACAGGATCGATGAGGACATATATATTTGTGTGTGTGTGTTCTGCAATATGATTCAGCACAAACATGCTCCCTCCCTCCTCCCCTTTTCATAGACTGTGAAGAAATATGATGTGAAGCATTTAGTGAGCTGTACCCTGAGACAAGCCTGACATTGAAAGCTCAGCATTAAAGCTTATTTACAAACTTTATACTTATCATCTGTCCTATCGATGTATGCAAAGATTGTTTTATTTATATCCTAAATTATACAGTGCATGATTCCCTATTCTTGCAAGAATTACAATATACCTTATTTTTTTCCAGGACAAAATTATTTTGAGAGCGAATTTACATAATTACAAAATTTAAGAAGCATCTTATGAAGTCAGCTGTATTTCAGCAGTTTGCTGTGACTCAAGATAAAAAACATTTTGTGTTGTCAGTGTATAAGTGACCCAGATGAAAACAAAGGCTGTGATGCCAAAATCAGGCAGTGATAAAATTGCTCCTTCAAGAGCATCCAATCTAAGAAGACATTTACAACGCTGACACCCAGATGTTTACAAAGCTGTGATTGAAACAGATCACAGCAGCACCAAGAAACCAGAGACCAGCACTTTCCGCCAGTCAAAGGAGGAGAAAAGTGCATCTCAAATGTCAGTTACAAGATATTTTGTAAGTGACCGTTACTGTAACAATGACAGAAGATGTGTTTAGAGCTTGTTGTGAAGGCCTGTGTACCATTATCATTATTTGCACGGCCAGCTTTTACAGCTCTTAATGGAGAAATGGCCCACAAACTTGGTGTTTCTCTTGAAAGAGAAAGTATCAAAAAATTAGTGATTGAAGAAGCCCTTAACCAAAAGGAAGATCTTAAAAAGACTCTCAAGAGATGCTTTGAGTTTTTTTAAATGGATGCCTACACACGTCACAGAGTGAACTATTTTGCTATCAACGTTCGATATGTTTGTGACAACAAAAAAATTGTTACCAAGACGCTGGCAGTAAAAGATACTAACGCTCTTCACAGCAGCCAGTTTCTCCACACCTTAGTGGAAAAAGTTCTGCAAGATTATGAACTCAAAAAAAGAACAGGTTGTTGCTATTGTAACTGATAATGCTGCAAACATGATAAGTACAATTGAACTGATGAATGAGAATAATGAAGATGAAGAGCAGCTAGAAGAACATTTCACATTCAGTATATTGGAGATGGAAGGCCACAGTCCTGTTCCCATAACGGAGGAACAAACCGATATTACTACAGAAGAACAGCAAAATGATTCTTTACAATTAGATGATCTTGTTGAAGCTGCTTCACACCTCTTTTCTATTCATCACATGTGATGTGTTGTGCACACGTTGCAGCTGGCAATAAGAGATAGTCTACAAGAGGGACATGCTGGAATTCTGATTAGCAAAGTGAAGAAATTGGCTATTGCTGCCAGAACCCCTAAAATTGATTCCATCTTGAAAAGACGTGCTGGAAAAGGGGCAATTGTGGATCAAGCCAATCGGTGGGGCAGCACCTATTTAATGATTCAGCGATTGCTTGAGATGAAACCCTTCCTTGTAGATATGGCCAACGCTCAGGTAACACTACATGAAGGTCAATGGACACAGGTGGCTGAATTGAAGGAATTTCTTCATCACCCATTTACAGTGACTAAAAAGTTACAAGCTGAGATTTAACTCCTGGCATTTTTATAAAGGAGTGGAAGAACTTGTTGTTTTGCCTGTCCCAAAGAAGAGGTTTTATCGCTGATGGCATTGCAGTAACAATGAAAATGAGAGAGACACTGCTATTAGAAAATAACATTCTTCTGGCAGCTGTTTATGTGGACCCGAGTCATCGTATATTTCTGAATGATCAACAGTTTACTAAAGGAAAAGAAGCTCCAATTGAGGTAGCAGTTAGGATGAGTGGGCTACAGGACGGCCAAGAGCAAGATGACTTGGATTCTGCCAGTGCTGCTGCTGCTGCCGTTCCTTCATCCTCATCAGATGAGGAGTTTGATTTCGACAAGTATCTGGACAACATGGAGCAGGCAAAGCGTTACCACAGGGAAAAGGGTTCCACTCCCATAGAAATCAGATTGACCATATTTCAGCAACATTTTTCACTTGCTCTCAAAGTAGAAGAGTTCAATCGCTCATCAAAACTGACTGTGCACGAGGCAATTCCTTTACAATCTGAAATTGCTAGAGATGTTGCCCATGTGGTTATTGCTTTGCCACCAACCCAAGTTAGTGTAGAGAGGCTGTTCTCTAGCCTTAAAAAAAATTAGGTCACATGTGAGGTCATCTATGAAGGAGGATCTAATGGAGGTGATACTATTTCTCAGAACAAATTCATAGACTGCACAAATGTTAGTCAGTAAGTTTTTGTTGAAAACCCTTTTTTTTTTTTTTTTTTACACTTACTGCAGAGTGTATATTAAATTATAAATATGAAAAAGTTTTTTGTTCTAAAGTTGTATTCCAATAAATATATACCGTATATACTCGAGTATAAGCCGAGATTTTCAGCCCATTTTTTTGGGCTGAAAGTCCCCCTCTCGGCTTATACTCGAGTCATACCCGGGGTCGGAAGGGGAGGGGGAGGGGGGAGCGGAGGCTGTCTAGTTATACTTACCTACTCCCGGCGCGGTCCCTGCAGTCCCTGCTTCTTCCAGCGCTGCATCTTCTTCCTGTATTGAGCGGTCACATGGTACGGCTCATTACAGAAATGAATATGCGGCTCCACCTCCCATAGAGGTGGAGCCGCATATTCATGACTGAAAATGAGCGGTAACTGTGACCGCTCAATAGAGGAAGAGGATGCAGCGCCGGGAGAAGCCGGGACTGCAGGGACCGCGCCGGGAGAAGGTAAGTATACGGGGAGGGGAGCGCTGCGCGATATTTACCTGCTCCTCGCTCCGGTGCTGCTCCGTCTCTAGCGTCCTCTGGCTGTGACGCTCAGATCAGAGAGCGTGGTGACGTAGTCAGTGCACGCCCTCTGCTGAGCGTCAGTGCTGGAGCCGGAGCCGCACGAGGAGCAGGTAAATATTGAAAGCGCTGGTGTCTTGAGCAAGAGAGGGGAGTATGTGATTTTTTTTTTATTGCAGCAGCAGCAGTATATATTGGACAGCTTTATATGGAGCATCTATGGGGCAATAATCAACGGTGCAGAGCATTCTATATGGGGCACAGCTTTATATGGGGCCATAATGAACGGTGCAGAGCATTATATGTGGGGCATAGCTTTATATAGAGCATCTATGGGGCCATAATGAACAGTGCAGAGCATTATATATGGCACAGCCTTATATGGAGCATCTATAGGGCCATAATGAACGGTGCAGAGCATTCTATATGGCACAGCTTTATATGGAGCATCTATGGGGCCATAATGAACGGTGCAGAGCATTATATGTGGCACAGCTTTATATGGAGCATCTATGGGGCAATAATGAACGGTATGGAGCATCTATTTTTATTTTTGAAATTCACCGGTAGCTGCTGCATTTCCTAACCTAGGCTTATACTCGAGTCAATAAGTTTTCCCAGTTTTTTGTGGCAAAATTAGGGGGGGGGTCGGCTTATACTCGAGTATATACGGTATATGTTCTATCTAAATGGCTTGATTGCTGTATCATAATGATTAAAAGCCTGATGTTACCATTCTACTACAGTAAATTTATCACTTAAACATGAGCCATGTATGAGGGAGTCCATGTGGGAGTCGTGGAGTCTGAGTCATGGAAATTGAGTCGAAGTCAAAGTTGGAGTATGAGATTTAGCCTACCGACTCCACAGCCCTGGTGCCAACATAGATAATAAAAACTGATCACTGCCAGGTATCAGACCCCTGATTTGATTTTGATGATCTATCCTAGGGGGCTGTACATTAATATCAAACGTTTGGACAAGCCCTTTAAGTTAGCGTAAGAGAACTACATGTTTCAAAATGCATGTCCAAAATATATGGTATTTAAAATAAGTATCACTATTATAATTATAGTGCTTTTGTAAAAAGCACTATATTGTTATTCCCCCGTAGACAACTTATTATTATTATTATAGTGCTTTTGTAAAAAGCACTATATTGTTATTCCACCGTAGTCAACTTATTCTTCTTCTTATTATTATTCAGTCCGCAATTAATGCGGCCCGAACCGCTGCACGCACAGACTCCAGTGAGGTGTCATTTCAAAGCCAGCGTTCCTGGCAGGTGTGCTAAGTATTTTTCGTGTTGATCGGATTTGTAGTTTTGGCGCAATTTGCGTTTGAAAATGTTGTCTCAATGCATTTCAATAGGGAAATCTTGCCATAAGCTTATAATGGCAGTTATTTTGAAATTGCCTCAGAAATCAGCCCAACTGCCACCTGGCTGATTAGCTCATTGATATGCGAAGTCAGACCCAGTTACTATGCCAACGCCTATGAACTCTACATGACCCCACTAGGACACAGGTTTGTCAGATAATATCAGCTCTTAAAGTGACCCGCGCACCAAATCGGACCCTGAGGTGCCAGCCCACCAAATTGTTACCTGAGGTGTCCAGCCCACCAAATAGGAGGCCGAGGGGCCCCAACCACCACATCGGAGGCCGAGGGGACCCAACCACCACATCGGAGGCCGAGGGGCCCCGACCTCCAAATCGGAAGCCGAGGGGCCCCGACCTCCAAATCGGACCCTGAGGGGCCCCGACCACCAAATCGGACCCTGAGGGGCCCCGACCACCAAATCGGACCCTGAGGTGCCCCGACCTCCAAATCGGACCCTGAGGGGCCCCGACCTCCAAATCGGACCCTGAGGGGCCCCGACCACCAAATCGGGCCCTGAGGGGCCCCGACCACCAAATCGGACCCTGAGGGGCCCCGACCACCAAATCGGACCCTGAGGGGCCCCGACCACCAAATCGGACCCTGAGGGGCCCCGACCACCAAATCGGACCCTGAGGGGCCCCGACCTCCAAATCGAACCCTGAGGGGCCCCGACCTCCAAATCGGACCCTGAGGGGCCCCGACCTCCAAATCGGACCCTGAGGGGCCCCGACCACCAAATCGGACCCTGAGGGGCCCCGACCACCAAATCGGACCCTGAGGGGCCCCGACCACCAAATCGGACCCTGAGGGGCCCCGACCACCAAATCGGACCCTGAGGGGCCCCGACCTCCAAATCGGACCTTGAGGGGCCCCGACCTCCAAATCGGGCCCTGAGGGGCCCCGACCACCAAATCGGACCCTGAGGGGCCCCGACCACCAAATCGGACCCTGAGGGGCCCCGACCACCAAATCGGACCCTGAGGGGCCCGACCTCCAAATCGGACCCTGAGGGGCCCCGACCTCCAAATCGGACCCTGAGGGGCCCCGACCTCCAAATCGGACCCTGAGGGGCCCCGACCACCAAATCGGACCCTGAGGGGCCCCGACCACCAAATCGGACCCTGAGGGGCCCCGACCTCCAAATCGAACCCTGAGGGGCCCCGACCTCCAAATCGGACCCTGAGGGGCCCCGACCTCCAAATCGGACCCTGAGGGGCCCCGACCACCAAATCGGACCCTGAGGGGCCCCGACCACCAAATCGGACCCTGAGGGGCCCCGACCACCAAATCGGACCCTGAGGGGCCCCGACCACCAAATCGGACCATGAGGGGCCCCGACCTCCAAATCGGACCCTGAGGGGCCCCGACCTCCAAATCGGGCCCTGAGGGGCCCCGACCACCAAATCGGGCCCTGAGGGGCCCCGACCACCAAATCGGACCCTGAGGGGCCCCGACCACCAAATCGGACCCTGAGGGGCCCCGACCTCCAAATCGGACCCTGAGGGGCCCCGACCTCCAAATCGGACCCTGAGGGGCCCCGACCTCCAAATCGGACCCTGAGGGGCCCCGACCACCAAATCGGACCCTGAGGGGCCCCGACCACCAAATCGGACCCTGAGGGGCCCCGACCACCAAATCGGACCCTGAGGGGCCCCGACCACCAAATCGGACCCTGAGGGGCCCCGACCACCAAATCGGACCCTGAGGGGCCCCGACCACCAAATCGGACCCTGAGGGGCCCCGACCACCAAATCGGACCCTGAGGGGCCCCGACCACCAAATCGGACCCTGAGGGGCACCGACCACCAAATCGGACCCTGAGGGGCCCCGACCTCCAAATCGGACCCTGAGGGGCCCTGACCTCCAAATCGGACCCTGAGGGGCCCCGACCACCAAATCGGACCCTGAGGGGCCCCGACCACCAAATCGGACCCTGAGGGGCCCCGACCACCAAATCGGACCCTGAGGGGCCCCGACCACCAAATCGGACCCTGAGGGGCCCCGACCACCAAATCGGACCCTGAGGGGCCCCGACCACCAAATCGGACCCTGAGGGGCCCCGACCACCAAATCGGACCCTGAGGGGCCCCACCACCAAATCGGACCCTGAGGGGCCCCGACCACCAAATCGGACCCAGAGTGGTCCCGTCTACCAAATCGGACACAGAGTGGCCCCGCCCACCAAATCATCCCCTGAGGGGCCCCGCCCACGAAACCAGCGCCTGAAGGGCACCCAAGTGTGAAAGTCTTGCAGGGGCAGCCCGGGCACCATTACAAAGCACTATCTGTAGTTCCTTCAGGAAATACCCATCTAGTTATTATTATTATTCAGTCCGCGATTAATGCGGCCCGAACCGCTGCACGCACAGACTCCAGTGAGGTGTCATTTCGAAGCCAGCGTTCCCAAGAGGTGTGCTAAGTATTTTTCGTGTCGATCGGATTTGTAGTTTTGGCGCAATTTGCGTTTTTCCCCTGATTGGAATGCAATTTCTCTATGGGTAAATTTTCCTATAAGCTTATAATGGGCTGATTTCTGAGGCAATTTCAAACTAACTGCCAACTGCCACCTGGCTGATTAGCTCACTGCTATGTGCAGTCAGACCCAGTTACTATGCCAACGAGTACGAACTCTACATGACCTCACTAGGACACAGTTTTGCCAGATAATATCAGCTCTTAAAGTGACCCGCACACCAAATCTGACCCTGAGGTGCCCAGTGCACCCCCGGTCCCGTGTGTGAAAAGTAAGTGCACCCCCGTTCCTGGTGTGAAAAGTAAGTGCACCCCGGTCCCATGTGTGTGAAAAGTAAGTGCACCCCAGGTCCCTTGTGTGAAAAGTAAGTGCACCCCGGTCCCATGTGTGTGAAAAGTAAGTGCACCCCGATCCCGTTTGTGAAAAGTAAGTGCACCCCCAGTCCCGTGGGTGAAAATTAAGTGCACCCCGGTCCCGTGTGTGAAAAGTAAGTGCACCCCCGGTCCTGAGTGTGAAAAGTAAGCGCACCCCAGGTCCCGTAAGTGAAAAGTAAGTGCACCCTCGGTCCTGTGGGTGAAAAGTAAGTGCATCCCTGGTCCCGTGTGTGAAAAATAAGTGCACCCTCGGTCCCGTGGGTGAAAAGTAAGTGCACCCCGGTCCCGTGTGTGACAAGTAAGTGCATCCCTGGTCCCGGGTGTGAAAAGTAAGTGCACCCCCGGTCCCGTGGTTGAAAAGTAAGTGCACCCCCGGTCCCGTGGGTGAAAAGTAAGTGCACCCCCGGTCCCGTGAGTGAAAAGTAAGTGCACCCCTGGTCCCGTGTGTGAAAAGTAAGTGCACCCCCGTTCCTGGTGTGAAAAGTAAGTGCACCCCCGGTCCCTTGTGTGAAAAGTAAGTGCACCCCGGTCCCATGTGTGTGAAAAGTAAGTGCACCCCGATCCCGTTTGTGAAAAGTAAGTGCACCCCCGGTCCCGTGGGTGAAAATTAAGTGCACCCCCAGTCCCGTGGGTGAAAATTAAGTGCACCCCAGTCCCGTGTGTGAAAAGTAAGTGCACCCCCGGTCCTGAGTGTGAAAAGTAAGCGCACCCCAGGTCCCGTAAGTGAAAAGTAAGTGCACCCTCGGTCCCGTGGGTGAAAAGTAAGTGCACCCCGGTCCCAAGTGTGAAAAGTAAGTGCACCCCTGGTCCCGTGGGTGAAAAGTAAGTGCACCCAGGTCCCGTGTGTGAAAAAGTAAGTGTGCCCCCGCCCCCCAAATCGGACCCTGAGTGACCCCGCCCCCAAATCGGACCCCGAGTGACCCGGACCCCCGAATCGGACCCCGAGTGGCCCCGCCCCCCAAATTGGACCCAGAGTGACCCCGCCCACCAAATCTGACCCAGAGTGACCCCGCCCACCAAATCGGACCCAGAGTGACCCCGCCCACCAAATCGGACCCAGAGTGACCCCGCCCACCAAATCGGACCCTGAGTGACCCCGCCCACCAAATCGGACCCTGTGGGGCCCCGTCCACCAAATCGGACCCTGAGGGACCCCTTCTACCAAATCGGACCCTGAGGGACCCCGTCCACCAAATCGGACCCTGAGGGACCCCCTCCACCAAATCGGACCCTGAGGGGCACCGTCCACCAAATCGGACCCTGAGGGGCCCCGCCCACCAAATTGGACCCTGAGGGGCCCCGCCCACCAAATCAGCACCTGAAGGGCACCCAAGTGTGAAAGTCTTGCAGGGGTAGCCCGGGCACCATTCCAAAGCACTATCTGTAGTTCCTTCAGGAAATACACATCTAGTTATAGTGCTTTGGGACAAAGCACTATATTGTTATTCCACCGTAGTCAACTTATTCTTCTTCTTATTATTATTCAGTCCGCAATTAATGCGGCCCGAACCGCTGCACGCACAGACTCCAGTGAGGTGTCATTTCGAAGCCAGCGTTCCTGGCAGGTGTGCTAAGTATTTTTCGTGTCGATCGGATTTGTAGTTTTGGCGCAATTGGCGTTTGAAAATTTCGTCTCAATGCATTTCAATGGGAAATTGTTCCAACAATAAGGGATAATGGCTGATTTCTGAGGCAATTTCAAAATAACTGCCAACTGCCACCTGGCTGATTAGCTCATTGCGATGTGCAGTCAGACCCAGTTACTATGCCAACGCCTACGAACTCTACATGACCCCACCAGGACACAGTTTTGCCAGATAATATCAGCTCTTAAAGTGACCCGCGCACCAAATTGGCACCTGAGGTGCGCAGCCCACCAAATCGGACCCGAGTGGCTCCGCCCACCAAATCGGACCCCGAGTGGCCCCGCCCGCCAAATCGGACCCAGAGTGACCCCGCCCACCAAATGTGACCCAGAGTGACCCCGCCCACCAAATGTGACCCAGAGTGACCCCGCCCACCAAATGTGACCCAGAGTGACCCCGCCCACCAAATGTGACCCATAGTGACCCCGCCCACCAAATGTGACCCAGAGTGACCCCGCCCACCAAATGTGACCCAGAGTGACCCCGCCCACCAAATGTGACCCAGAGTGACCCCGCCCACCAAATGTGACCCAGAGTGACCCCGCCCACCAAATGTGACCCAGAGTGACCCCGCCCACCAAATGTGACCCAGAGTGACCCCGCCCACCAAATGTGACCCAGAGTGACCCCGCCCACCAAATGTGACCCAGAGTGACCCCGCCCACCAAATGTGACCCAGAGTGACCCCGCCCACCAAATGTGACCCAGAGTGACCCCGCCCACCAAATGTGACCCAGAGTGACCCCGCCCACCAAATGTGACCCAGAGTGACCCCGCCCACCAAATGTGACCCCGCCCACCAAATGTGACCCCGCCCACCAAATGTGACCCCGCCCACCAAATGTGACCCAGAGTGACCCCGCCCACCAAATATGACCCAGAGTGACGCCGCCCACCAAATGTGACCCAGAGTGACCCCGCCCACCAAATGTGACCCAGAGTGATCTCGCCCACCAAATGTGACCCAGAGTGACCCCGCCCACCAAATGTGACCCAGAGTGACCCCGCCCACCAAATGTGACCCAGAGTGACCCCGCCCACCAAATGTGACCCAGAGTGACCCCGCCCACCAAATGTGACCCAGAGTGACCCCGCCCACCAAATGTGACCCAGAGTGACCCCGCCCACCAAATGTGACCCAGAGTGACCCCGCCCACCAAATGTGACCCAGAGTGACCCCGCCCACCAAATGTGACCCCGCCCACCAAATGTGACCCAGAGTGACCCCGCCCACCACATGTGACCCAGAGTGACCCCGCCCACCAAATGTGACCCAGAGTGACCCCGCCCACCAAATGTGACCCAGAGTGACCCCGCCCACCAAATGTGACCGAGTGACCCCGCCCACCAAATGTGACCCAGAGTGACCCCGCCCACCAAATGTGACCCAGAGTGACCCCGCCCACCAAATGTGACCCAGAGTGACCCCGCCCACCAAATGTGACCCAGAGTGACCCCGCCCACCAAATGTGACCCCGAGTGACCCCGCCCACCAAATGTGACCCCGAGTGGCCCCGCCCACCAAATGTGACCCCGAGTGGCCCCGCCCACCAAATCGGACCCAGAGTGACCCCGCCCACCAAATCGGACCCAGAGTGACCCCGCCTACCAAATCGGACCCAGAGTGACCCCGCCCACCAAATCGGACCCAGAGTGACCCCGCCCACCAAATCGGACCCAGAGTGACCCCGCCCACCAAATGTGACCCAGAGTGACCCCGCCCACCAAATGTGACCCAGAGTGACCCCGCCCACCAAATGTGACCCAGAGTGACCCCGCCCACCAAATGTGACCCAGAGTGACCCCGCCCACCAAATGTGACCCAGAGTGACCTCGCCCACCAAATCGGACCCAGAGTGACCCCGCCCACCAAATCGGACCCAGAGTGACCCCGCCCACCAAATGTGACCCAGAGTGACCCCGCCCACCAAATGTGACCCAGAGTGACCCAGCCCACCAAATGTGACCCAGAGTGACCCCGCTTACCAAATCGGACCCAGAGTGACCCCGCCTACCAAATCGGACCCCGAGTGACCCCGCCCACCAAATCGGACCCCGAGTGACCCCGCCCACCAAATCGGACCCCGAGTGACCCCGCCCACCAAATCTGACCCCGAGTGACCCCGCCCACCAAATCGGACCCCGAGTGACCCCGCCCACCAAATCGGACCCCGAGTGACCCCGCCCACCAAATCTGACCCCGAGTGACCCCGCCCGCCAAATCTGACCCCGAGTGACCCCGCCCGCCAAATCTGACCCCGAGTGACCCCGCCCGCCAAATCGGACCCAGAGTGACCCCGCCCGCCAAATCGGACCCAGAGTGACCCCGCCCGCCAAATCGGACCCCGAGTGACCCCGCCCGCCAAATCGGACCCCGAGTGACCCCGCTCGCCAAATCGGACCCCGAGTGACCCCGCCCGCCAAATCGGACCCCGAGTGACCCCGCCCGCCAAATCGGACCCAGAGTGACCCCGCCCGCCAAATCGGACCCAGAGTGACCCCGCCCACCAAATCGGACCCAGAGTGACCCCGCCCACCAAATCGGACCCAGAGTGACCCCGCCCACCAAATCGGACCCAGAGTGACCCCGCCCACCAAATCGGACCCAGAGTGACCCCGCCCACCAAATCGGACCCAGAGTGACCCCGCCCACCAAATCGGACCCAGAGTGACCCCGCCCACCAAATCGGACCCAGAGTGACCCCGCCCACCAAATCGGACCCAGAGTGACCCCGCCCACCAAATCGGACCCAGAGTGACCCCGCCCACCAAATCGGACCCAGAGTGACCCCGCCCACCAAAACGGACCCAGAGTGGCCCCGCCCACCAAATCGGACCCAGAGTGGCCCCGCCCACCAAATCGGACCCAGAGTGGCCCCGCCCACCAAATCGGACCCAGAGTGGCCCCGCCCACCAAATCGGACCCAGAGTGGCCCCGCCCACCAAATCGGACCCAGAGTGGCCCCGCCCACCAAGTCGGACCCAGAGTGGCCCCGCCCACCAAGTCGGACCCAGAGTGGCCCCGCCCACCAAGTCGGACCCAGAGTGGCCCCGCCCACCAAGTCGGACCCAGAGTGGCCCCGCCCACCAAGTCGGACCCAGAGTGGCCCCGCCCACCAAATATGACCCAGAGTGACCTCGCCCGCCAAATATGACCCAGAGTGACCTCGCCCGCCAAATCTGACCCAGAGTGACCCCGCCCGCCAAATCTGACCCAAAGTGACCTCGCCCGCCAAATCTGACCCAGAGTGGCCCCGCCCACCAAATCTGACTCAGAGTGACCCCACCCACCAGATCAGCCCAAGAGTGACCCCGCACACCAAATCTGACCCAGAGTGACTTCACCACCAAATCAGCCCAAGTGACCCCACACACCAAATCTGACCCAGAGTGACTCCACCCACCAAATCAGCCCAAGAGTGACACCACCCACCAAACCAGCGCCTGGGGGGCACCCAAGTGTGAAAGTTGCAGGGCAGCCCGGGCACCATTCCAAAGCACTATCTGTAGTTCCTTCAGGAAATACCCATCTAGTTATAGTGCTTTTGTAAAAAGCACTATATTGTTATTCCACCGTAGTCAACTTATTCTTCTTCTTATTATTATTCAGTCCGCAATTAATGCGGCCCGAACCGCTGCACGCACAGACTCCAGTGAGGTGTCATTTCGAAGCCAGCGTTCCTGGCAGGTGTGCTAAGTATTTTTCGTGTTGATCGGATTTGTAGTTTTGGCGCAATTTGCGTTTGAAAATGTTGTCTCAATGCATTTCAATAGGGAAATCTTGCCATAAGCTTATAATGGCAGTTATTTTGAAATTGCCTCAGAAATCAGCCCAACTGCCACCTGGCTGATTAGCTCATTGATATGCGAAGTCAGACCCAGTTACTATGCCAACGCCTATGAACTCTACATGACCCCACTAGGACACAGGTTTGTCAGATAATATCAGCTCTTAAAGTGACCCGCGCACCAAATCGGACCCTGAGGTGCCAGCCCACCAAATTGTTACCTGAGGTGTCCAGCCCACCAAATAGGAGGCCGAGGGGCCCCAACCACCACATCGGAGGCCGAGGGGACCCAACCACCACATCGGAGGCCGAGGGGCCCCGACCACCAAATCGGACCCTGAGGGGCCCCGACCTCCAAATCGAACCCTGAGGGGCCCCGACCTCCAAATCGGACCCTGAGGGGCCCCGACCTCCAAATCGGACCCTGAGGGGCCCCGACCACCAAATCGGACCCTGAGGGGCCCCGACCACCAAATCGGACCCTGAGGGGCCCCGACCACCAAATCGGACCCTGAGGGGCCCCGACCACCAAATCGGACCATGAGGGGCCCCGACCTCCAAATCGGACCCTGAGGGGCCCCGACCTCCAAATCGGGCCCTGAGGGGCCCCGACCACCAAATCGGACCCTGAGGGGCCCCGACCACCAAATCGGACCCTGAGGGGCCCCGACCACCAAATCGGACCCTGAGGGGCCCCGACCTCCAAATCGGACCCTGAGGGGCCCCGACCTCCAAATCGGACCCTGAGGGGCCCCGACCTCCAAATCGGACCCTGAGGGGCCCCGACCACCAAATCGGACCCTGAGGGGCCCCGACCACCAAATCGGACCCTGAGGGGCCCCGACCACCAAATCGGACCCTGAGGGGCCCCGACCACCAAATCGGACCCTGAGGGGCCCCGACCACCAAATCGGACCCTGAGGGGCCCCGACCACCAAATCGGACCCTGAGGGGCCCCGACCACCAAATCGGACCCTGAGGGGCCCCGACCACCAAATCGGACCCTGAGGGGCACCGACCACCAAATCGGACCCTGAGGGGCCCCGACCTCCAAATCGGACCCTGAGGGGCCCCGACCTCCAAATCGGACCCTGAGGGGCCCCGACCACCAAATCGGACCCTGAGGGGCCCCGACCACCAAATCGGACCCTGAGGGGCCCCGACCACCAAATCGGACCCTGAGGGGCCCCGACCACCAAATCGGACCCTGAGGGGCCCCGACCACCAAATCGGACCCTGAGGGGCCCCGACCACCAAATCGGACCCTGAGGGGCCCCGACCACCAAATCGGACCCAGAGTGGTCCCGTCTACCAAATCGGACACAGAGTGGCCCCGCCCACCAAATCATCCCCTGAGGGGCCCCGCCCACCAAACCAGCGCCTGAAGGGCACCCAAGTGTGAAAGTCTTGCAGGGGCAGCCCGGGCACCATTACAAAGCACTATCTGTAGTTCCTTCAGGAAATACCCATCTAGTTATAGTGCTTTTGTAAAAAGCACTATATTGTTATTCCCCCGTAGACAACTTATTATTATTATTATTATTATTCAGTCCGCGATTAATGCGGCCCGAACCGCTGCACGCACAGACTCCAGTGAGGTGTCATTTCGAAGCCAGCGTTCCCAAGAGGTGTGCTAAGTATTTTTCGTGTCGATCGGATTTGTAGTTTTGGCGCAATTTGCGTTTTTCCCCTGATTGGAATGCAATTTCTCTATGGGTAAATTTTCCTATAAGCTTATAATGGGCTGATTTCTGAGGCAATTTCAAACTAACTGCCAACTGCCACCTGGCTGATTAGCTCACTGCTATGTGCAGTCAGACCCAGTTACTATGCCAACGAGTACGAACTCTACATGACCTCACTAGGACACAGTTTTGCCAGATAATATCAGCTCTTAAAGTGACCCGCACACCAAATCTGACCCTGAGGTGCCCAGTGCACCCCCGGTCCCGTGTGTGAAAAGTAAGTGCACCCCCGTTCCTGGTGTGAAAAGTAAGTGCACCCCGGTCCCATGTGTGTGAAAAGTAAGTGCACCCCAGGTCCCTTGTGTGAAAAGTAAGTGCACCCCGGTCCCATGTGTGTGAAAAGTAAGTGCACCCCGATCCCGTTTGTGAAAAGTAAGTGCACCCCCAGTCCCGTGGGTGAAAATTAAGTGCACCCCGGTCCCGTGTGTGAAAAGTAAGTGCACCCCCGGTCCTGAGTGTGAAAAGTAAGCGCACCCCAGGTCCCGTAAGTGAAAAGTAAGTGCACCCTCGGTCCTGTGGGTGAAAAGTAAGTGCACCCCGGTCCCGTGTGTGAAAAGTAAGTGCATCCCTGGTCCCGTGTGTGAAAAATAAGTGCACCCTCGGTCCCGTGGGTGAAAAGTAAGTGCACCCCGGTCCCGTGTGTGACAAGTAAGTGCATCCCTGGTCCCGGGTGTGAAAAGTAAGTGCACCCCCGGTCCCGTGGTTGAAAAGTAAGTGCACCCCCGGTCCCGTGGGTGAAAAGTAAGTGCACCCCTGGTCCCGTGTGTGAAAAGTAAGTGCACCCCCGTTCCTGGTGTGAAAAGTAAGTGCACCCCCGGTCCCTTGTGTGAAAAGTAAGTGCACCCCGGTCCCATGTGTGTGAAAAGTAAGTGCACCCCGATCCCGTTTGTGAAAAGTAAGTGCACCCCCGGTCCCGTGGGTGAAAATTAAGTGCACCCCCGGTCCCGTGGGTGAAAATTAAGTGCACCCCAGTCCCGTGTGTGAAAAGTAAGTGCACCCCCGGTCCTGAGTGTGAAAAGTAAGCGCACCCCAGGTCCCGTAAGTGAAAAGTAAGTGCACCCTCGGTCCCGTGGGTGAAAAGTAAGTGCACCCCGGTCCCAAGTGTGAAAAGTAAGTGCACCCCTGGTCCCGTGGGTGAAAAGTAAGTGCACCCAGGTCCCGTGTGTGAAAAAGTAAGTGTGCCCCCGCCCCCCAAATCGGACCCTGAGTGACCCCGCCCCCAAATCGGACCCCGAGTGACCCGGACCCCCGAATCGGACCCCGAGTGGCCCCGCCCCCCAAATTGGACCCAGAGTGACCCCGCCCACCAAATCTGACCCAGAGTGACCCCGCCCACCAAATCGGACCCAGAGTGACCCCGCCCACCAAATCGGACCCAGAGTGACCCCGCCCACCAAATCGCACCCAGAGTGACCCCGCCCACCAAATCGGACCCAGAGTGACCCCGCCCACCAAATCGGACCCAGAGTGACCCCGCCCACCAAATCGGACCCAGAGTGACCCCGCCCACCGAATCGGACCCAGAGTGACCCCGCCCACCGAATCGGACCCAGAGGTGCCCCGCCCACCAAATCGGACCCAGAGTGACCCCGCCCACCAAATCGGACCCTGAGTGACCCCGCCCACCAAATCGGACCCTGTGGGGCCCCGTCCACCAAATCGGACTCTGAGGGACCCCTTCTACCAAATCGGACCCAGAGTGACCCCGCCCACCAAATCGGACCCAGAGTGACCCCGCCCATCAAATCGGACCCAGAGTGACCCCGCCCACCAAATCAGACCCTGTGGGGCCCCGTCCACCAAATCGGACCCTGAGGGACCCCTTCTACCAAATCGGACCCAGAGTGACCCCGCCCACCAAATCGGACCCAGAGTGACCCCGCCCACCAAATCGGACCCAGAGTGACCCCGCCCACCAAATCGGACCCAGAGTGACCCCGCCCACCAAATCGGACCCTGAGTGACCCCGCCCACCAAATCGGACCCTGTGGGGCCCCGTCCACCAAATCGGACCCTGAGGGACCCCTTCTACCAAATCGGACCCTGAGGGACCCCGTCCACCAAATCGGACCCTGAGGGACCCCCTCCACCAAATCGGACCCTGAGGGGCACCGTCCACCAAATCGGACCCTGAGGGGCCCCGCCCACCAAATTGGACCCTGAGGGGCCCCGCCCACCAAATCAGCACCTGAAGGGCACCCAAGTGTGAAAGTCTTGCAGGGGTAGCCCGGGCACCATTCCAAAGCACTATCTGTAGTTCCTTCAGGAAATACACATCTAGTATTAAAATTGTAATCCGATCTTATTATTATTAGGCTTTTTCTGCAATTAATGCGGCCCGAACCGCTGCACGCACAGACTCCAGTGAGGCGTCATTTCGAAGCCAGCGCCCACGGGAGGTGTGCTAAGTATTTTTCGTGTCGATCCGATTTGTAGTTTTTTTTAAAAAATCGCATTTAAAAAAAAAAAAATCCCATAGGAAATAATGGCGAACTTTCCATTACCCCCAACTTGACGGCAGCTATGCAAATGTACATTTTAGGACATGATTATTTATCAAAGTCAAACATCAGAATAAAGTGACTATGACACCCTCTCGTCCCGTGTGTGAAAAGTAAGTGCACCCCCGGTCCCGTGGGTGAAAAGTAAGTGTACCCCAGATCCTGTGTGTGAAAAATAAGTGCGCCCCCGGCCCCCAAATCGGACCCCGAGTGACCCCGCCCCCAAATTGGACCCCGAGTGACTCCGTCCCCCAAATCAGACCCCGAGTGACCCCGCCCACCAAATTGGACCCCGAGTGACCACGTCCCCCAAATTGGACCCCGAGTTACCACGCCCCCAAATCGGACCCCGAGTTACCCCGCCCCCAAATCGGACCCCGAGTGACTCCGCCCCCCAAACCGGACCCCGAGTGACCCCGCCCCCCAAACCGGACCCCGAGTGACCCCGCCCCCCAAACCGGACCCCGAGGGACCACGCTCCCCAAATCGGACCCAGAGTGACTCCGCCCACCAAGTCGGACGCAGAGTGACTCCGCCCACCAAATCGGACCCCGAGTGACCCCGCCCACCAAATCGGACCCAGAGTGAACCCGCCCCCTAAATCAGACCCCGAGTGAACCCGCCCACCAAACCTGACCCCGAGGGACCACGCTCCCCAAATCGGACCCAGAGTGACTCCGCCCACCAAGTCGGACGCAGAGTGACTCCGCCCACCAAATCGGACCCAGAGTGAACCCGCCCCCTAAATCAGACCCCGAGTGAACCCGCCCACCAAATCAGACCCCAAGTGACCCCGCCCACCAAATCGGCCCCGAGGGGCCCCGCCCACCAAATGGGCCACGCCCACCAAATGGGCCCCAGAGTGGCCCCGCCCACCAAATGGGCCCCAGAGTGGCCCCGCCCACCAAATGGGCCCCAGAGTGGCCCTGCCCACCAAATGGGCCCCAGAGTGGCCCTGCCCACCAAATCGGTCCCAGAGTGGCCCCGCCCACCAAATCGGACCAAGAGTGGCACACCCAAGTGTGAAAGCCTTGCAGGGGCAGCCCGGGCACCATTCCAAAGCACTATCTGTAGTTCCTTCAGGAAATACCCATCTAGTTATAGTGCTTTGGGACAAAGCACTATATTGTTATTCCCCCGTAGTCAACTTATTCTTCTTATTATTATTCAGTCCGCAATTAATGCGGCCCGAACCGCTGCACGCACAGACTCCAGTGAGGTGTCATTTCGAAGCCAGCGTTCCTGGCAGGTGTGCTAAGTATTTTTCGTGTCGATCGGATTTGTAGTTTTGGCGCAATTGGCGTTTGAAAATTTCGTCTCAATGCATTTCAATGGGAAATTGTTCCAACAATAAGGGATAATGGCTGATTTCTGAGGCAATTTCAAAATAACTGCCAACTGCCACCTGGCTGATTAGCTCATTGCGATGTGCAGTCAGACCCAGTTACTATGCCAACGCCTACGAACTCTACATGACCCCACCAGGACACAGTTTTGCCAGATAATATCAGCTCTTAAAGTGACCCGCGCACCAAATTGGCACCTGAGGTGCGCAGCCCACCAAATCGGACCCGAGTGGCCCCGCCCACCAAATCGGACCCCGAGTGGCCCCGCCCGCCAAATCGGACCCAGAGTGACCCCGCCCACCAAATGTGACCCAGAGTGACCCCGCCCACCAAATGTGACCCAGAGTGACCCCGCCCACCAAATGTGACCCAGAGTGACCCCGCCCACCAAATGTGACCCAGAGTGACCCCGCCCACCAAATGTGACCCAGAGTGACCCGGCCCACCAAATGTGACCCAGAGTGACCCCGCCCACCAAATGTGACCCAGAGTGACCCCGCCCACCAAATGTGACCCAGAGTGACCCCGCCCACCAAATGTGACCCAGAGTGACCCCGCCCACCAAATGTGACCCAGAGTGACCCCGCCCACCAAATGTGACCCCGCCCACCAAATGTGACCCCGCCCACCAAATCGGACCCAGAGTGACCCCGCCCACCAAATCGGACCCAGAGTGACCCCGCCCACCAAATCGGACCCGGAGTGACCCCACCCACCAAATCGGACCCGGCGTGACCCCGCCCACCAAATCGGACCCGGAGTGACCCCGCCCACCAAATCGGACCCGGAGTGACCCCGCCCACCAAATCGGACCCCGAGTGACCCCGCCCACCAAATTGGACACCGAGTGACCCCGCCCACCAAATCGGACCCCGAGTGACCCCGCCCACCAAATCGGACCCAGAGTGACCCCGCCCACCAAATCGGACCCAGAGTGACCCCGCCCACCAAATCGGACCCAGAGTGACCCCGCCCACCAAATCGGACCCAGAGTGACCCCGCCCACCAAATCGGACCCAGAGTGACCCCGCCCACCAAATCGGCCCCTGGGTGGCCCCGCCCACCAAATCGGACCCAGAGTGACCCCGCCCACCAAATCGGACCCAGAGTGACCCCGCCCACCAAATCGGACCCAGAGTGACCCCGCCCACCAAATCGGACCCAGAGTGACCCCGCCCACCAAATCGGACCCAGAGTGACCCCGCCCACCAAATCGGACCCAGAGTGACCCCGCCCACCAAATCGGACCCTGAGGGGCCCCGCCCACCAAATCGAACCCTGAGGGGCCCCGCCCACCAAATCGGACCCTGAGGGGCCCCGCCCACCAAATCGGACCCTGAGGGGCCCCGCCCACCAAATCGGACCCTGAGGGGCCCCACCCACCAAATCGGACCCTGAGGGGCCCCGTCCACCAAATCGGACCCTGAGTGACCTCGCCCGCCAAATCTGACCCAGAGTGACCCCGCCCACCAAATCAGACCCAGAGTGACCCCACCCACCAAATCAGCCCAAGAGTGACACCGCCCACCAAACCAGCGCCTGAGGGGCACCCAAGTGTGAAAGTCTTGCAGGGGCAGCCCGGGCACATTCCAAAGCACTATCTGTAGTTCCTTCAGGAAATACCCATCTAGTATTATTATTGTAATCCGAACGTGGTAAACTTATTATTATTAGGCTTTTTTCTGCAATTAATGCGGCCCGAACCGCTGCACGCACAGACTCCAGTGAGGCGTCATTTCGAAGCCAGCGCCCACGAGAGGTGTGCTAAGTATTTTTCATGTCGATCCGATTTGTAGTTTTTTTTTTTAAATCGCATTTTTTTAAAAAAAATTCCCATAGGAAATAATGGCGAATTTTCCATTACCCCCCACTTGACCTTCCAAAGATGGCAGCTATGCAAATGTACAGTGTCCATTTTAGGACATGATCATTTATCAAAGTCAAACATCAGAATAAACTGACGATGACACCCTCTCGTCCCATGTATGAAAAGTAAGTGCACCCCTGGTCCCGTGTGTGAAAAGTAAGTGCGCCCTGGCCCTCAAATCGGACCGTGAGTAACCCCGCCTCACAAATCGGACCCCGAGTGACCCCGACCCCAAATCGGACCCTGAGTGACCCCGCCCCCCAAATCGGACCTTGAGTGACTCCATCCCCCAAATCGGACCCCGAGTGACCCCGCCCCCCAAATCGGACCCCGACTGACCCCGCCCCCCAAATTGGACCCCGAGTGACCCCGCCCACCAAATCTGACCCAGAGTGACCCCGCCCACCAAATCTGACCGAGTGACCCCGCCCACCAAGTCTGACCCAGAGTGACCCCGCCCACCACATCTGACCGAGTGGCCCCGCACACCAAATCTGACCCAGAGTGACGCGCCCACCAAATCTGACCCAGAGGTGCCCCGCCCACCAAATCTGACCCAGAGGTGCCCCGCCCACCAAATCGAACCCAGAGCGACCCCGCCCACCAAATCTGACCCGGAGTGACCCCGCCCACCAAACCAGCGCCTGAGGGGTACCCAAGTGTGAAAGTCTTGCAGGGGCAGCCCGGGCACCATTCCAAAGCACTATCTGTAGTTCCTTCAGGAAATACCCATCTAGTTATAGTGCTTTGAAAAAGCACTGTATTGTTATTCCACCGTCGTCAACTTATTCTTCTTCTTATTATTATTCAGTCCGCAATTAATGCGGCCCGAACCGCTGCACGCACAGACTCCAGTGAGGTGTCATTTCGAAGCCAGCGTTCCTGGCAGGTGTGCTAAGTATTTTTCGTGTCGATCGGATTTGTAGTTTTGGCGCAATTGGCGTTTGAAAATTTTGTCTCAATGCATTTCAATGGGTAAATTGTTCCAATAAGGTATTTCTGATTTCTGAGGCAATTTAAAAATAACTGCCAACTGCCACCTGGCTGATTAGCTCAGTGCTATGTGCAGTCACACCCAGTTACCATGCCAACGCCTACGAACTCTACATGACCCCACCAGGACACAGTTTTGCCAGATAATATCAACTCTTAAAGTGACCCGCACACCAAATTGGACTGAGGTGCCCAGCCCACCAAATCGGACCCTGAGGGGCCCCGACCACCAAATCGGACCCTGAGGGGCCCCGACCACCAAATCGGACCCTGAGGGGCCCCGACCACCAAATCGGACCCTGAGGGGCCCCGACCACCAAATCGGACCCTGAGGGGCCCCGACCACCAAATCGGACCCTGAGGGGCACCGACCACCAAATCGGACCCTGAGGGGCCCCGACCACCAAATCGGACCCTGAGGGGCCCCGACCACCAAATCGGACCATGAGGGGCCCCGACCACCAAATCGGACCCTGAGGGGCCCCGACCACCAAATCGGACCCTGAGGGGCCCCGACCACCAAATCGGACCCTGAGGGGCCCCGACCTCCAAATCGGACCCTGAGGGGCCCCGACCACCAAATCGGACCCTGAGGGGCCCCGACCTCCAAATCGGACCCTGAGGGGCCCCGACCACCAAATCGGACCCTGAGGGGCCCCAACCACCAAATCGGACCCTGAGGGGCCCCAACCACCAAATCGGACCCTGAGGGGCCCCGACCACCAAATCGGACCCTGAGGGGCCCCGACCACCAAATCGGACCCTGAGGGGCCCCGACCACCAAATCGGACCCTGAGGGGCCCCGACCACCAAATCGGACCCTGAGGGGCCCCGACCACCAAATCGGACCCTGAGGGGCCCCGACCACCAAATCGGATCCTGAGGGGCCCCCGACCACCAAATCGGACCCTGAGGGGCCCCGACCACCAAATCGGACCCTGAGGGGCCCCGACCACCAAATCGGACCCTGAGGGGCCCCGACCACCAAATCGGACCCTGAGGGGCCCCGACCTCCAAATCGGACCCTGAGGGGCCCCGACCACCAAATCGGACCCTGAGGGGCCCCGACCACCAAATCGGACCCTGAGGGGCCCCGACCCCCAAATCGGACCCTGAGGGGCCCCGACCCCCAAATCGGACCCTGAGGGGCCCCGACCCCCAAATCGGACCCTGAGGGGCCCCGACCCCCAAATCGGACCCTGAGGGGCCCCGACCCCCAAATCGGACCCTGAGGGGCCCCGACCCCCAAATCGGACCCTGAGGGGCCCCGACCCCCAAATCGGACCCTGAGGGGCCCCGACCACCAAATCGGGCCCTGAGGGGCCCCGACCACCAAATCGGGCCCTGAGGGGCCCCGACCTCCAAATCGGACCCTGAGGGGCCCCGACCACCAAATCGGACCCTGAGGGGCCCCGACCACCAAATCGGACCCTGAGGGGCCCCGACCACCAAATCGGACCCTGAGGGGCCCCGACCACCAAATCGGACCCTGAGGGGCCCCGACCACCAAATCGGACCCTGAGGGGCCCCGACCACCAAATCGGACCCTGAGGGGCCCCGACCTCCAAATCGGACCCTGAGGGGCCCCGACCTCCAAATCGGACCCTGAGGGGCCCCGACGGGCCCCG
Organism: Ranitomeya imitator; assembly: GCF_032444005.1. Taxonomy (NCBI): domain Eukaryota; kingdom Metazoa; phylum Chordata; class Amphibia; order Anura; family Dendrobatidae; genus Ranitomeya; species Ranitomeya imitator. The sequence goes on along the minus strand of NC_091283.1, from coordinate 77,041,532 downwards.
ACCTCCAAATCGGACCCTGAGGGGCCCCGACCCCCAAATCGGACCCTGAGGGGCCCCGACCCCAAATCGGACCCTGAGGGGCCCCGACCCCCAAATCGGACCCTGAAGGGCCCCGACCCCCAAATCGGACCCTGAGGGGCCCCGACCCCCAAATCGGACCCTGAGGGACCCCGACCCCCAAATCGGACCCTGAGGGGCCCCGACCCCCAAATCGGACCCTGAGGGGCCCCGACCACCAAATCGGACCCTGAGGGGCCCCGACCACCAAATCGGACCCTGAGGGGCCCCGACCTCCAAATCGGACCCTGAGGGGCCCCGACCACCAAATCGGACCCTGAGGGGCCCCGACCACCAAATCGGACCCTGAGGGGCCCCGACCACAAAATCGGACCCTGAGGGGCCCCGACCACAAAATCGGACCCTGAGGGGCCCCGACCACAAAATCGGACCCTGAGGGGCCCCGACCACAAAATCGGACCCTGAGGGGCCCCGACCACAAAATCAGACCCTGAGGGGTCCCGACCACCAAATCGGACCCTGAGGGGCCCCGACCACCAAATCGGACCCTGAGGGGCCCCGACCACCAAATCGGACCCTGAGGGGCCCCGACCACCAAATCGGACCCTGAGGGGCCCCGACCACCAAATCGGACCCTGAGGGACCCCGACCACCAAATCGGACCCTGAGGGGCCCCGACCACCAAATCGGACCCTGAGGGGCCCCGACCACCAAATCGGACCCTGAGGGGCCCCGACCACCAAATCGGACCATGAGGGGCCCCGACCACCAAATCGGACCCTGAGGGGCCCCGACCACCAAATCGGACCCTGAGGGGCCCCACTTACCAAATCGGACCCTGAGGGGCCCCACTTACCAAATCGGACCCTGAGGGGCCCCACTTACCAAATCGGACCCTGAGGGGCCCCACTTACCAAATCGGACCCTGAGGGGCCCCACTTACCAAATCGGACCCTGAGGGGCCCCACTTACCAAATCAGCACCTGAAGGACACCCAAGTGTGAAAGTCTTGCAGGGCAGCCCGGGCACCATTCCAAAGCACTATCTGTAGTTCCTTCAGGAAATACCCATCTAGTTATAGTGCTTTGGGACAAAGCACTATATTGTTATTCCCCCGTAGTCAACTTATTCTTCTTATTATTATTCAGTCCGCAATTAATGCGGCCCGAACCGCTGCACGCACAGACTCCAGTGAGGTGTCATTTCGAAGCCAGCGTTCCTGGCAGGTGTGCTAAGTATTTTTCGTGTCGATCGGATTTGTAGTTTTGGCGCAATTGGCGTTTGAAAATTTCGTCTCAATGCATTTCAATGGGAAATTGTTCCAACAATAAGGGATAATGGCTGATTTCTGAGGCAATTTCAAAATAACTGCCAACTGCCACCTGGCTGATTAGCTCATTGCGATGTGCAGTCAGACCCAGTTACTATGCCAACGCCTACGAACTCTACATGACCCCACCAGGACACAGTTTTGCCAGATAATATCAGCTCTTAAAGTGACCCGCGCACCAAATTGGCACCTGAGGTGCGCAGCCCACCAAATCGGACCCGAGTGGCCCCGCCCACCAAATCGGACCCCGAGTGGCCCCGCCCGCCAAATCGGACCCAGAGTGACCCCGCCCACCAAATGTGACCCAGAGTGACCCCGCCCACCAAATGTGACCCAGAGTGACCCCGCCCACCAAATGTGACCCAGAGTGACCCCGCCCACCAAATGTGACCCAGAGTGACCCCGCCCACCAAATGTGACCCAGAGTGACCCGGCCCACCAAATGTGACCCAGAGTGACCCCGCCCACCAAATGTGACCCAGAGTGACCCCGCCCACCAAATGTGACCCAGAGTGACCCCGCCCACCAAATGTGACCCAGAGTGACCCCGCCCACCAAATGTGACCCAGAGTGACCCCGCCCACCAAATGTGACCCCGCCCACCAAATGTGACCCCGCCCACCAAATCGGACCCAGAGTGACCCCGCCCACCAAATCGGACCCAGAGTGACCCCGCCCACCAAATCGGACCCGGAGTGACCCCACCCACCAAATCGGACCCGGCGTGACCCCGCCCACCAAATCGGACCCGGAGTGACCCCGCCCACCAAATCGGACCCGGAGTGACCCCGCCCACCAAATCGGACCCCGAGTGACCCCGCCCACCAAATTGGACACCGAGTGACCCCGCCCACCAAATCGGACCCCGAGTGACCCCGCCCACCAAATCGGACCCAGAGTGACCCCGCCCACCAAATCGGACCCAGAGTGACCCCGCCCACCAAATCGGACCCAGAGTGACCCCGCCCACCAAATCGGACCCAGAGTGACCCCGCCCACCAAATCGGACCCAGAGTGACCCCGCCCACCAAATCGGCCCCTGGGTGGCCCCGCCCACCAAATCGGACCCAGAGTGACCCCGCCCACCAAATCGGACCCAGAGTGACCCCGCCCACCAAATCGGACCCAGAGTGACCCCGCCCACCAAATCGGACCCAGAGTGACCCCGCCCACCAAATCGGACCCAGAGTGACCCCGCCCACCAAATCGGACCCAGAGTGACCCCGCCCACCAAATCGGACCCTGAGGGGCCCCGCCCACCAAATCGAACCCTGAGGGGCCCCGCCCACCAAATCGGACCCTGAGGGGCCCCGCCCACCAAATCGGACCCTGAGGGGCCCCGCCCACCAAATCGGACCCTGAGGGGCCCCACCCACCAAATCGGACCCTGAGGGGCCCCGTCCACCAAATCGGACCCTGAGTGACCTCGCCCGCCAAATCTGACCCAGAGTGACCCCGCCCACCAAATCAGACCCAGAGTGACCCCACCCACCAAATCAGCCCAAGAGTGACACCGCCCACCAAACCAGCGCCTGAGGGGCACCCAAGTGTGAAAGTCTTGCAGGGGCAGCCCGGGCACATTCCAAAGCACTATCTGTAGTTCCTTCAGGAAATACCCATCTAGTATTATTATTGTAATCCGAACGTGGTAAACTTATTATTATTAGGCTTTTTTCTGCAATTAATGCGGCCCGAACCGCTGCACGCACAGACTCCAGTGAGGCGTCATTTCGAAGCCAGCGCCCACGAGAGGTGTGCTAAGTATTTTTCATGTCGATCCGATTTGTAGTTTTTTTTTTTAAATCGCATTTTTTTAAAAAAAATTCCCATAGGAAATAATGGCGAATTTTCCATTACCCCCCACTTGACCTTCCAAAGATGGCAGCTATGCAAATGTACAGTGTCCATTTTAGGACATGATCATTTATCAAAGTCAAACATCAGAATAAACTGACGATGACACCCTCTCGTCCCATGTATGAAAAGTAAGTGCACCCCTGGTCCCGTGTGTGAAAAGTAAGTGCGCCCTGGCCCTCAAATCGGACCGTGAGTAACCCCGCCTCACAAATCGGACCCCGAGTGACCCCGACCCCAAATCGGACCCTGAGTGACCCCGCCCCCCAAATCGGACCTTGAGTGACTCCATCCCCCAAATCGGACCCCGAGTGACCCCGCCCCCCAAATCGGACCCCGACTGACCCCGCCCCCCAAATTGGACCCCGAGTGACCCCGCCCACCAAATCTGACCCAGAGTGACCCCGCCCACCAAATCTGACCGAGTGACCCCGCCCACCAAGTCTGACCCAGAGTGACCCCGCCCACCACATCTGACCGAGTGGCCCCGCACACCAAATCTGACCCAGAGTGACGCGCCCACCAAATCTGACCCAGAGGTGCCCCGCCCACCAAATCTGACCCAGAGGTGCCCCGCCCACCAAATCGAACCCAGAGCGACCCCGCCCACCAAATCTGACCCGGAGTGACCCCGCCCACCAAACCAGCGCCTGAGGGGTACCCAAGTGTGAAAGTCTTGCAGGGGCAGCCCGGGCACCATTCCAAAGCACTATCTGTAGTTCCTTCAGGAAATACCCATCTAGTTATAGTGCTTTTGTAAAAAGCACTATATTGTTATTCCCCCGTAGACAACTTATTATTATTATTATAGTGCTTTTGTAAAAAGCACTATATTGTTATTCCACCGTAGTAAACTTCTTATTCTTCTTCTTCTTATTCTTATTATTATTAGGCTTTTTTCCGCAATTAATGCGGCCCGAACCGCTACACGCACAGACTCCAGTGAGGTGTCATTTCAAAGCCAGCGTCCATGAGAGGTGTGCTAAGTATTTTTCGTGTCGATCGGATTTGTAGTTTTGGCGCAATGTGCGTTTAAAAATTGATTCCCCCTCATTGGAAAGCATTGCCGCTATGCATTTCAATAGAGAAATTTTGACATAAGGTATAATGGCTGATTTCTGAGGCAATTTAAAAATAACTGCCAACTGCCACCTGGCTGATTAGCTCATTGATATGCGAAGTCAGATCCAGTTACTATGCCAACGCGTACGAACTCTACATGACCCCACCAGGACACAGTTTTGCCAGATAATATCAGCTCTTAAAGTGACCCGCGCACCAAATTGGCACCTGAGGTGCGCAGCCCACCAAATCGGACCCGAGTGGCCCCGCCCACCAAATCGGACCCCGAGTGGCCCCGCCCACCAAATCGGACCCCGAGTGACCCCGCCCACCAAATCGGACCCCGAGTGACCCCGCCTACCAAATCGGACCCAGAGTGACCCCGCCCACCAAATCGGACCCAGAGTGACCCCACCCACCAAATGTGACCCAGAGTGACCCCGCCCACCAAATGTGACCCAGAGTGACCCCGCCCCCCAAATGTGACCCAGAGTGACCCCGCCCACCAAATGTGACCCAGAGTGACCCCGCCCACCAAATGTGACCCAGAGTGACCCCGCCCACCAAATGTGACCCAGAGTGACCCCGCCCACCAAATGTGACCCAGAGTGACCCCGCCCACCAAATATGACCCAGAGTGACCCCGCCCACCAAATGTGACCCAGAGTGACCCCGCCCACCAAATGTGACCCAGAGTGACCCCGCCCACCAAATGTGACCCAGAGTGACCCCGACCACCAAATGTGACCCAGAGTGACCCCGCCCACCAAATGTGACCCAGAGTGACCCCGCCCAGCAAATGTGACCCAGAGTGACCCCGCCCACCAAATGTGACCCAGAGTGACCCCGCCCACCAAATGTGACCCAGAGTGACCCCGCCCACCAAATGTGACCCAGAGTGACCCCGCCCACCAAATGTGACCCAGAGTGACCCCGCCCACCAAATGTGACCCAGAGTGACCCCGCTCACCAAATCGGACCCAGAGTGACCCCGCCTACCAAATCGGACCCAGAGTGACCCCGCCCACCAAATCGGACCCAGAGTGACCCCGCCCACCAAATTGGACCCTGAGGGGCCCCGCCCACCAAATCGGACCCAGAGTGACCCCGCCCACCAAATCGACCCAGAGTGACCCCGCCCACCAGATCGGACCCTGAGGGGCCCCGCCCACCAAATCGGACCCAGAGTGACCCCGCCCACCAAATCGGACCCAGAGTGACCCCGCCCACCAAATCGACCCAGAGTGACCCCGCCCACCAAATCGGACCCAGAGTGGCCCCGCCCACCAAATGTGACCCAGAGTGACCCCGCCCACCAAATCGACCCAGAGTGACCCCGCCCACCAGATCGGACCCTGAGGGGCCCCGCCCACCAAATCGGATCCAGAGTGACCCCGCCCACCAAATCGGACCCAGAGTGACCCCGCCCTCTAAATCGACCCAGAGTGACCCCGCCCACCAAATCGGACCCAGAGTGGCCCCGCCCACCAAATCGGACCCAGAGTGGCCCCGCCCACCAAATCAGCACCTGAGGGGCACCCAATTGTGAAAGTCTTGCAGGGGCAGCCCGGGCACCATTCCAAAGCACTATCTGTAGTTCCTTCAGGAAATACCCATCTAGTTATTATTATTCTTATTATTAGGCTTTTTTCCGCAATTAATGCGGCCCGAACCGCTGCACGCACAGACTCCAGTGAGGTGTCATTTCGAAGCCAGCGTCCATGAGAGGTGTGCTAAGTATTTTTCGTGTCGATCGGATTTGTAGTTTTGGCGCAATGTGCGATTGAAAATTGTTTTTCCCTCATTGGAAAGCATTGTCAATGCATTTCAATAGGGAAATTTTGCCATAAGCTATAATGGCTGATATCTGAGGCAATTTAAAAAATAACTGCCAACTGCCACCTGGCTGATCAGCTCATTGATATGCGAAGTCAGACCAAGTTACTATGCCAACGCGTACAAACTCTACATGACCCCACCAGGACACAGTTTTGCCAGATAATATCAGCTCTTAAAGTGACCTACCCACCAAATTGTTACCTGAGGTGTCAGCCCACCAAATCGGACCGAGTGACCCCGCCCACCAAATTGGACCCAGAGGGTAAGTGCACCCCCGCCCCGTGTGTGCAAAAGTAAGTGCACCCCTTGTGTATGCAAAACTAAGTTCACCCCCACCCCAAGTGTATAAAAGTAAGTGCACCCCCGCCCTGTGTGTGCAAAAGTAACTGCACCCCCGCCCCCGTGTGTGCAAAAGTAAGTGCACCCCCGCCCCCGTGTGTGAAAAGTAAGTGCGCCCCCGGCCCTGGATGTGCAAAAGTAAGTGCACCCCCGACCCCGTGTGTGAAAAGTAAGTGCGCCCCCGGCCCCGGATGTGCAAAAGTAAGTGCACCCCCGGTCCCAGTTGTGCAAAAGTAAGTGCGCCCCCGCCCCCGTGTGTGCAAAAGTAAGTACACCCCTGCCCCCGTGTGTGCAAAAGTAAGTGCACCCTGCCCCGTGTGTGAGAAGTAAGTGCGCCCCCGGCCCAGGATGTGCAAAAGTAAGTGCGCCCCCGGCCCCGGGTATGCAAAAGTAAGAGCGCCCCGGCCCCGGGTGTGCAAAAGTGTGCCCCGGGTGTGCAAAAGTAAGTGCGCCCCGGGTGTGCAAAAGTAAGTGTGCCCCGGGTATGCAAAAGTAAGAGCGCCCCGACCCCATGTGTGCAAAAGTAAGTGCGCCCCCGACCCCGGGTATGCAAAAGTAAGTGCGCCCCGGCCCCGGGTGTGCAAAAGTAAGTGGGCCCCGGCTGTGCAAAAGTAAGTGCGCCCCGGGTGTGCAAAAGTAAGAGCGCCCCCGACCCCATGTGTGCAAAAGTAAGTGCGCCCCCGGCCCCGGGTGTGAAAAGTAAGTGCACCCCCGGTCCCGGGTGTGAAAAGTAAGTGCACCCCCAATTCTGTGGGTGAAAAGTAAGTGCACCACCGCTCCCATGGGTGAAAAGGAAGTGCACCCTCGGTCCCGTGGGTGAAAAGTAAGTGCACCCCCGGTCCCGTGAGTTAAAAGTAAGTGCAACCCCGGTCCCGGGTATGCAAAAGTAAGAGCGCCCCGGCCCCGGGTGTGCAAAAGTGTGCCCCGGGTGTGCAAAAGTAAGTGCGCCCCGGGTGTGCAAAAGTAAGTGTGCCCCGGGTGTGCAAAAGTAAGAGCGCCCCGACCCCATGTGTGCAAAAGTAAGTGCGCCCCCGGCCCCGGGTGTGCAAAATTAAGTGCGCCCCCGGCCCCGGGTGTGCAAAAGTAAGTGCACCCCCGGTCCCAGGTGTGCAAAAGTAAGTGCGCCCCCGCCCCCGTGTGTGCAAAAGTAAGTACACCCCCGCCCCCGTGTGTGCAAAAGTAAGGGCACCCTGCCCCGTGTGTGAGAAGTAAGTGCGCCCCCAGCCCAGGATGTGCAAAAGTAAGTGCGCCCCCGGCCCCGGGTATGCAAAAGTAAGTGCGCCCCGGCCCCGGGTGTGCAAAAGTAAGTGTGCCCCGGGTGTGCAAAAGTAAGTGCGCCCCGGGTGTGCAAAAGTAAGTGCGCCCCGGGTGTGCAAAACTAAGTGCGCCCCGGGTGTGCAAAACTAAGTGGGCCCCGAGTGACCCCACCAGGACACAGTTTTGCCAGATAATATCAGCTCTTAAAGTGACCCGACCACCAAATCGGACCCTGAGGGGCACCGCCCACCAAATCGGACCCTGAGGGGCCCCGCCCACCAAATCGGCCCCTGAGGGGCCCCGCCCACCAAATCGGCCCCTGAGGGGCCCCGCCCACCAAATCGGACCCAGAGTGACCCCGCCCACCAAATCGGACCCAGAGTGACCCCGCCCACCAAATCGGACCCAGAGTGACCCCGCCCACCAAATTGGACCCAGAGTGACCCCGCCCACCAAATCGGACCCAGAGTGACCCCGCCCACCAAATCGGACCCAGAATGACCCCGCCCACCAAATCGGACCCAGAATGACCCCGCCCACCAAATCGGACCCAGAGTGACCCCGTCCACCAAATCGGACCCAGAGTGACCCCGCCCACCAAATCGGACCCAGAGTGACCCCGCCCACCAAATCGGACCCAGAGTGACCCCGCCCACCAAATCGGACCCAGAGTCGCCCCGCCCACCAAATTGGCCCCCTGAGCGGCCCCGAACACCAAATCGGACCCAGAGTGACCCGGCCCACCAAATCGGACCCAGAGTGACCCCGCCCAAAAAATCGGACCCAGAGTGACCCCGCCCACCAAATCGGACCCAGAGTGACCCCCGCCCGCCAAATCGGACCCAGATTGACACCGCCCACCAAATCGGCCCCTGAGGGGCCCCAACCACCAAACGGGCACCTGAGGGGCACTCAAGTGTGAAAGCCTTGCAGGGGCAGCCCGGGCACCATTCCAAAGCACTATCTGTAGTTCCTTCAGGAAATACCCATCTAGTTATTATTATTATTCAGTCCGCGATTAATGCGGCCCGAACCGCTGCACGCACAGACTCCAGTGAGGTGTCATTTCGAAGCCAGCGTTCCCAAGAGGTGTGCTAAGTATTTTTCGTGTCGATCGGATTTGTAGTTTTGGCGCAATTTGCGTTTTTCCCCTGTTTGGAATGCAATTTCTCTATGGGTAAATTTTCCTATAAGCTTATAATGGGCTGATTTCTGAGGCAATTTCAAACTAACTGCCAACTGCCACCTGGCTGATTAGCTCACTGCTATGTGCAGTCAGATGCAGTTACTATGACAACGCCTACGAACTCTACATGACCCCACCAGGACACAGTTTTGCCAGATAATATCAGCTCTTAAAGTGACCCGCACACCAAATCTGACCCTGAGGTGCCCAGTGCACCCCCGGTCCCGTGTGTGCAAAGTAAGTGCACCCCCGTTCCTGGTGTGAAAAGTAAGTGCACCCCGGTCCCATGTGTGTGAAAAGTAAGTGCACCCCCAGTCCCTTGTGTGAAAAGTAAGTGCACCCCGATCCCGTTTGTGAAAAGTAAGTGCACCCCCAGTCCCGTGGGTGAAAATTAAGTGCACCCCAGTCCCGTGTGTGAAAAGTAAGTGCACCCCCGGTCCTGAGTGTGAAAAGTAAGCGCACCCCAGGTCCCGTAAGTGAAAAGTAAGTGCACCCTCGGTCCCGTGGGTGAAAAGTAAGTGCATCCCTGGTCCCGGGTGTGAAAAGTAAGTGCACCCCCGGTCCCGTGGTTGAAAAGTAAGTGCACCCCCGGTCCCGTGGGTGAAAAGTAAGTGCACCCCCGGTCCCGTGGGTGAAAAGTAAGTGCACCCCTGGTCCCGTGTGTGAAAAGTAAGTGCACCCCCGTTCCTGGTGTGAAAAGTAAGTGCACCCCCGGTCCCTTGTGTGAAAAGTAAGTGCACCCCGGTCCCATGTGTGTGAAAAGTAAGTGCACCCCGATCCCGTTTGTGAAAAGTAAGTGCACCCCTGGTCCCGTGGGTGAAAAGTAAGTGCACCCAGGTCCCGTGTGTGAAAAAGTAAGTGTGCCCCCGCCCACCAAATCGGACCCAGAGTGACCCCGCCCACCAAAACGGACCCAGAGTGACCCCGCCCACCAAATCGGACCCAGAGTGACCCCGCCCACCAAATCGGACCCAGAGTGACCCCGCCCACCAAATCGGACCCAGAGTGACCCCGCCCACCAAATCGGACCCTGTGGGGCCCCGTCCACCAAATCGGACCCTGAGGGACCCCTTCTACCAAATCGGACCCTGAGGGACCCCGTCCACCAAATCGGACCCTGAGGGACCCCCCGTCCACCAAATCTGACCCAGAGTGACCCCGCCCACCAAATCAGACCCAGAGTGACCCCGCCCACCAAATCGGACCCAGAGTGACCCCGCCCACCAAATCGGACCCAGAGTGACCCCGCCCACCAAATCGGACCCAGAGTGACCCCGCCCACCAAATCGGACCCAGAGTGACCCCGCCCACCAAATCGGACCCTGTGGGGCCCCGTCCACCAAATCGGACCCTGAGGGACCCCTTCTACCAAATCGGACCCTGAGGGACCCCGTCCACCAAATTGGACCCTGAGGGACCCCGTCCACCAAATCGGACCCTGAGGGGCACCGTCCACCAAATCGGACCCTGAGGGGTCCCGCCCACCAAATTGGACCCTGAGGGGCCCCGCCCACCAAATCAGCACCTGAAGGGCACCCAAGTGTGAAAGTCTTGCAGGGGTAGCCCGGGCACCATTCCAAAGCACTATCTGTAGTTCCTTCAGGAAATACCCATCTAGTTATAGTGCTTTGGGACAAAGCACTATATTGTTATTCCACCGTAGTCAACTTATTCTTCTTCTTATTATTATTCAGTCCGCAATTAATGCGGCCCGAACCGCTGCACGCACAGACTCCAGTGAGGTGTCATTTCGAAGCCAGCGTTCCTGGCAGGTGTGCTAAGTATTTTTCGTGTCGATCGGATTTGTAGTTTTGGCGCAATTGGCGTTTGAAAATTTCGTCTCAATGCATTTCAATGGGAAATTGTTCCAACAATAAGGGATAATGGCTGATTTCTGAGGCAATTTCAAAATAACTGCCAACTGCCACCTGGCTGATTAGCTCATTGATATGTGCAGTCAGACCCAGTTACTATGCCAACGCCTACGAACTCTACATGACCCCACCAGGACACAGTTTTGCCAGATAATATCAGCTCTTAAAGTGACCCGCGCACCAAATTGGCACCTGAGGTGCGCAGCCCACCAAATCGGACCCGAGTGGCCCCGCCCACCAAATCGGACCCCGAGTGGCCCCGCCCGCCAAATCGGACCCAGAGTGACCCCGCCCACCAAATCGGACCCAGAGTGACCCCGCCCACCAAATGTGACCCAGAGTGACCCCGCCCACCAAATGTGACCCAGAGTGACCCCGCCCACCAAATGTGACCCAGAGTGACCCCGCCCACCAAATGTGACCCAGAGTGACCCCGCCCACCAAATGTGACCCAGAGTGACCCCGCCCACCAAATGTGACCCAGAGTGACCCCGCCCACCAAATGTGACGCAGAGTGACCCCGCCCACCAAATGTGACCCAGAGTGACCCCGCCCACCAAATGTGACCCAGAGGTGCTCTGCCCACCAAATCTGACCCAGAGTGGCCCCGCCCACCAAATCTGACCCAGAGTGGCCCCGCCCACCAAATCGGACCCAGAGTGGTCCCGTCTACCAAATCGGACACAGAGTGGCCCCGCCCACCAAATCATCCCCTGAGGGGCCCCGCCCACCAAACCAGCGCCTGAAGGGCACCCAAGTGTGAAAGTCTTGCAGGGGCAGCCCGGGCACCATTACAAAGCACTATCTGTAGTTCCTTCAGGAAATACCCATCTAGTTATAGTGCTTTGGGACAAAGCACTATATTGTTATTCCACCGTAGTCAACTTATTCTTCTTATTATTATTCAGTCCGCAATTAATGCGGCCCGAACCGCTGCACGCACAGACTCCAGTGAGGTGTCATTTCGAAGCCAGCGTTCCTGGCAGGTGTGCTAAGTATTTTTCGTGTCGATCGGATTTGTAGTTTTGGCGCAATTGGCGTTTGAAAATTTCGTCTCAATGCATTTCAATGGGAAATTGTTCCAACAATAAGGGATAATGGCTGATTTCTGAGGCAATTTCAAAATAACTGCCAACTGCCACCTGGCTGATTAGCTCATTGATATGTGCAGTCAGACCCAGTTACTATGCCAACGCCTACGAACTCTACATGACCCCACCAGGACACAGTTTTGCCAGATAATATCAGCTCTTAAAGTGACCCGCGCACCAAATTGGCACCTGAGGTGCGCAGCCCACCAAATCGGACCCGAGTGGCCCCGCCCACCAAATCGGACCCCGAGTGGCCCCGCCCGCCAAATCGGACCCAGAGTGACCCCGCCCACCAAATCGGACCCAGAGTGACCCCGCCCACCAAATGTGACCCAGAGTGACCCCGCCCACCAAATGTGACCCAGAGTGACCCCGCCCACCAAATGTGACCCAGAGTGACCCCGCCCACCAAATGTGACCCAGAGTGACCCCGCCCACCAAATGTGACCCAGAGTGACCCCGCCCACCAAATGTGACCCAGAGTGACCCCGCCCACCAAATGTGACCCAGAGTGACCCCGCCCACCAAATGTGACCCAGAGTGACCCCGCCCACCAAATGTGACCCAGAGTGACCCCGCCCACCAAATGTGACCCAGAGTGACCCCGCCCACCAAATGTGACCCAGAGTGACCCCGCCCACCAAATGTGACCCAGAGTGACCCCGCCCACCAAATGTGACCCAGAGTGACCCCGCCCACCAAATGTGACCCAGAGTGACCCCGCCCACCAAATGTGACCCAGAGTGACCCCGCCCACCAAATGTGACCCCGCCCACCAAATGTGACCCCGCCCACCAAATCGGACCCAGAGTGACCCCGCCCACCAAATGTGACCCAGAGTGACCCCGCCCACCAAATGTGACCCAGAGTGATCTCGCCCACCAAATGTGACCCAGAGTGACCCCGCCCACCAAATGTGACCCAGAGTGACCCCGCCCACCAAATGTGACCCAGAGTGACCCCGCCCACCAAATGTGACCCAGAGTGACCCCGCCCACCAAATGTGACCCAGAGTGACCCCGCCCACCAAATGTGACCCAGAGTGACCCCGCCCACCAAATGTGACCCAGAGTGACCCCGCCCACCAAATGTGACCCAGAGTGACCCCGCCCACCAAATGTGACCCCGCCCACCAAATGTGACCCAGAGTGACCCCGCCCACCAAATGTGACCCCGCCCACCAAATGTGACCCAGAGTGACCCCGCCCACCAAATGTGACCCAGAGTGACCCCGCCCACCAAATGTGACCCCGCCCACCAAATGTGACCCAGAGTGACCCCGCCCACCAAATGTGACCCCGCCCACCAAATGTGACCCAGAGTGACCCCGCCCACCAAATGTGACCCAGAGTGATCTCGCCCACCAAATGTGACCCAGAGTGACCCCGCCCACCAAATGTGACCCAGAGTGACCCCGCCCACCAAATGTGACCCAGAGTGACCCCGCCCACCAAATGTGACCCAGAGTGACCCCGCCCACCAAATGTGACCCAGAGTGACCCCGCCCACCAAATGTGACCCAGAGTGACCCCGCCCACCAAATGTGACCCAGAGTGACCCCGCCCACCAAATGTGACCCAGAGTGACCCCGCCCACCAAATGTGACCCAGAGTGACCCCGCCCACCAAATGTGACCCCGCCCACCAAATGTGACCCAGAGTGACCCCGCCCACCAAATGTGACCCAGAGTGACCCCGCCCACCAAATGTGACCCAGAGTGACCCCGCCCACCAAATCGGACCTAGAGTGGCCCCGCCCACCAAATGTGACCCAGAGTGACCCCGCCCACCAAATGTGACCCAGAGTGACCCCGCCCACCAAATGTGACCCAGAGTGACCCCGCCCACCAAATGTGACCCAGAGTGACCCCGCCCACCAAATGTGACCCAGAGTGACCCCGCCCAATAAATGTGACCCAGAGTGACCCCGCCCACCAAATGTGACCCAGAGTGACCCCGCCCACCAAATGTGACCCAAAGTGACCCCGCCCACCAAATGTGACCCCGCCCACCAAATGTGACCCAGAGTGACCCCGCCCACCAAATGTGACCCAGAGTGACCCCGCCCACCAAATGTGACCCAGAGTGACCCCGCCCACCAAATGTGACCCAGAGTGACCCCGCCCACCAAATGTGACCCAGAGTGACCCCGCCCACCAAATGTGACCCAGAGTGACCCCGCCCACCAAATGTGACCCAGAGTGACCCCGCCCACCAAATGTGACCCAGAGTGACCCCGCCCACAAAATGTGACCCAGAGTGACCCCGCCCACCAAATGTGACCCAGAGTGACCCCGCCCACCAAATGTGACCCAGAGTGACCCCGCCCACCAAATGTGACCCAGAGTGACCCCGCTCACCAAATGTGACCCAGAGTGACCCCGCCCACCAAATGTGACCCAGAGTGACCCCGCCCACCAAATGTGACCCAGAGTGACCCCGCCCACCAAATGTGACCCAGAGTGACCCCGCCCACCAAAGGTGACCCAGAGTGACCCCGCCCACCAAAGGTGACCCAAAATGACCCCGCCCACCAAATGTGACCCAGAGTGACCCCGCCCACCAAATGTGACCCAGAGTGACCCCGCCCACCAAATGTGACCCCGCCCACCAAATGTGACCCCGCCCACCAAATGTGACCCCGCCCACCAAATGTGACCCCGCCCACTAAATCGGACCGCGAGTGGCCCCGCCCACCAAATCAGACCCAGAGGTGCCCCGCCCACCAAATCGGACCCAGAGTGACCCCGCCCACCAAATGTGACCCAGAGTGACCCCGCCCACCAAATGTGACCCAGAGTGACCCCGCCCACCAAATCTGACCCAGAGTGACCCCGCCCACCAAATGTGACTCAGAGTGACCCCGCCCACCAAATGTGACCCAGAGTGACCCCGCCCACCAAATGTGACCCAGAGTGACCCCGCCCACCAAATGTGACCCAGAGTGACCCCGCCCACCAAATGTGACCCAGAGTGACCCCGCCCACCAAATGTGACCCAGAGTGACCCCGCCCACCAAATGTGACCCAGAGTGACCCCGCCCACCAAATGTGACCCAGAGTGACCCCGCCCACCAAATGTGACCCCGCCCACCAAATGTGACCCAGAGTGACCCCGCCCACAAAATGTGACCCAGAGTGACCCCGCCCACCAAATGTGACCCAGAGTGACCCCGCCCACAAAATGTGACCCCGCCCACCAAATGTGACCCCGCCCACCAAATCGGACCCAGAGTGACCCCGCCCACCAAATGTGACCCAGAGTGACCCCGCCCACCAAATGTGACCCAGAGTGATCTCGCCCACCAAATGTGACCCAGAGTGACCCCGCCCACCAAATGTGACCCAGAGTGACCCCGCCCACCAAATGTGACCCAGAGTGACCCCGCCCACCAAATCGGACCCAGAGTGACCCCGCCCACCAAATCGGACCCAGAGTGACCCCGCCCACCAAATGTGACCCAGAGTGTCCCCGCCCACCAAATGTGACCCAGAGTGACCCCGCCCACCAAATGTGACCCAGAGTGACCCCGCCCACCAAATGTGACCCAGAGTGACCCCGCCCACCAAATGTGACCCAGAGTAACCCAGCCCACCAAATCGGATCCAGAGTGACCCCGCCCACCAAATCAGACCCAGAGTGACCCCGCCCACCAAATCAGACCCAGAGTGACCCCGCCCACCAAATCGGACCCAGAGTGGCCCCGCCCACCAAATCGGACCCAGAGTGGCCCCGCCCACCAAATCAGCACCTGAGGGGCACCCAAGTGTGAAAGTCTTGCAGGGGCAGCCCGGGCACCATTCCAAAGCACTATCTGTAGTTCCTTCAGGAAATACCCATCTAGTTATAGTGCTTTTGTAAAAAGCACTATATTGTTATTCCCCCGTAGACAACTTCTTATTCTTCTTCTTATTCTTATTATTATTAGGCTTTTTTCCGCAATTAATGCGGCCCGAACCGCTGCACGCACAGACTCCAGTGAGGTGTCATTTCGAAGCCAGCGTCCATGAGAGGTGTGCTAAGTATTTTTCGTGTCGATCAAATTTGTAGTTTTGGCGCAATGTGCGTTTAAAAATTGATTCCCCCTCATTGGAAAGCATTGCCGCTATGCATTTCAATAGAGAAATTTTGACATAAGGTATAATGGCTGATATCTGAGGCAATTTAAAAAATAACTGCCAACTGCCACCTGGCTGATCAGCTCATTGATATGCGAAGTCAGATCCAGTTACTATGCCAACGCGTACGAACTCTACATGACCCCACCAGGACACAGTTTTGCCAGATAATATCAGCTCTTAAAGTGACCCGCACACCAAATTGGCACCTGAGGTGCGCAGCCCACCAAATCGGACTCGAGTGGCCCCGCCCACCAAATCGGACCCCGAGTGGCCCCGCCCACCAAATCGGACCCAGAGTGACCCCGCCCACCAAATCGGACCCAGAGTGACCCCGCCCACCAAATCGGACCCAGAGTGACCCCGCCCACCAAATCGGACCCAGAGTGACCCCGCCCACCAAATGTGACCCAGAGTGACCCCGCCCACCAAATGTGACCCAGAGTGACCCCGCCCACCAAATGTGACCCAGAGTGACCCCGCCCACCAAATGTGACCCAGAGTGACCCCGCCCACCAAATGTGACCCAGAGTGACCCCGCCCACCAAATGTGACTCAGAGTGACCCCGCCCACCAAATGTGACCCAGAGTGACCCCGCCCACCAAATGTGACCCAGAGTGACCCCGCCCACCAAATGTGACCCAGAGTGACCCCGCCCACCAAATGTGACCCAGAGTGACCCCGCCCACCAAATGTGACCGAGTGACCCCGCCCACCAAATGTGACCCAGAGTGACCCCGCCCACCAAATGTGACCCAGAGTGACCCCGCCCACCAAATGTGACCCAGAGTGACCCCGCCCACCAAATGTGACCCAGAGTGACCCCGCCCACCAAATGTGACCCAGACTGACCCCGCCCACCAAATGTGACCCAGACTGACCCCGCCCACCAAATGTGACCCAGAGTGACCCCGCCCACCAAATGTGACTCAGAGTGACCCCGCCCACCAAATGTGACCCAGAGTGACCCCGCCCACCAAATGTGACCCAGAGTGACCCCGCCCACCAAATGTGACCCAGAGTGACCCCGCCCACCAAATCGGACCCAGAGTGACCCCGCCCACCAAATGTGACCCAGAGTGACCCCGGCCACCAAATCAGACCCAGAGTGACCCCGGCCACCAAATCGTACCCAGAGTGACCCCGGCCACCAAATCGGACCCAGAGTGACCCCGGCCACCAAATGTGACCCAGAGAGACCCCGCCCACCAAATGTGACCCACAGTGACCCCGCCCACCAAATTTGACCCACAGTGACCCCGCCCACCAAATGTGACCCAGAGTGACCCCGCCCACCAAATGTGACCCAGAGTGACCCCGCCCACCAAATGTGACCCAGAGTGACCCCGCCCACCAAATGTGAACCAGAGTGACCCCGCCCACCAAATGTGACCCAGAGTGACCCCGCCCACCAAATGTGACCCAGAGTGATCCCGCCCACCAAATTTGACCCAGAGTGACCCCGCCCACCAAATGTGACCCAGAGTGACCCCGCCCACCAAATGTGACCCAGAGTGACCCCGCCCACCAAATGTGACCCAGAGTGACCCCGCCCACCAAATGTGACCCAGAGTGACCCCGCTCACCTAATCGGACCCAGAGTGACCCCGCCTACCAAATCGGACCCAGAGTGACCCCGCCCACCAAATCGGACCCAGAGTGACCCCGCCCACCAAATCGGACCCTGAGGGGCCCCGCCCACCAAATCGGACCCAGAGTGACCCCGCCCACCAAATCGACCCAGAGTGACCCCGCCCACCAAATGTGACCCAGAGTGACCCCGCTCACCTAATCGGACCCAGAGTGACCCCGCCTACCAAATCGGACCCTGAGGGGCCCCGACCACCAAATCGGACCCTGAGGGGCCCCGACCACCAAATCGGACCCTGAGGGGCCCCGACCACCAAATCGGACCCTGAGGGGCCCCGACCACCAAATCGGACCCTGAGGGGCCCCGACCACCAAATCGGACCCTGAGGGGCCCCGACCTCCAAATCGGACCCTGAGGGGCCCCGACCACCAAATCGGACCCTGAGGGGCCCCGACCACCAAATCGGACCCTGAGGGGCCCCGACCTCCAAATCGGACCCTGAGGGGCCCCGACCACCAAATCGGACCCTGAGGGGCCCCGACCACCAAATCGGACCCTGAGGGGCCCCGACCACCAAATCGGACCCTGAAGGGCCCCGACCACCAAATCGGACCCTGAGGGGCCCCGATTACCAAATCGGACCCTGAGGGGCCCCGACCTCCAAATCGGACCCTGAGGGGCCCCGACCTCCAAATCGGACCCTGAGGGGCCCCGACCTCCAAATCGGACCCTGAGGGGCCCCGACCACCAAATCGGACCCTGAGGGGCCCCGACCACCAAATCGGACCCTGAGGGGCCCCGACCACCAAATCGGACCCTGAGGGGCCCCGACCACCAAATCGGTCCCTGAGGGGCCCCGACCACCAAATCGGACCCTGAGGGGCCCCGACCACCAAATCGGACCCTGAGGGGCCCCGACCACCAAATCGGACCCTGAGGGGCCCCGACCACCAAATCGGACCCTGAGGGGCCCCGACCACCAAATCGGACCCTGAGGGGCCCCGACCACCAAATCGGACCCTGAGGGGCCCCGACCACCAAATCGGACCCTGAGGGGCCCCGACCTCCAAATCGGACCCTGAGGGGCCCCGACCACCAAATCGGACCCTGAGGGGCCCCGACCACCAAATCGGACCCTGAGGGGCCCCGACCACCAAATCGGACCCTGAGGGGCCCCGACCACCAAATCGGACCCTGAGGGGCCCCGACCACCAAATCGGACCCAGAGGTGTCCCGACCACCAAATCGGACCCTGAGTGACCCTGCCCACCAAATCGGACCCTGAGTGACCCCGCCCACCAAACCTGCGCCTGAGGGGCACTCAAGTGTGAAAGTCTTGCAGGGCAGCCCGGGCACCATTCCAAAGCACTATCTGTAGTTCCTTCAGGAAATACTCATCTAGTATTATTATTGTAATCCGATATTATTATTAGGCTTTTTTCTGCAATTAATGCGGCCCGAACCGCTGCACGCACAGACTCCAGTGAGGCGCCATTTCGAAGCCAGCGCCCACGAGAGGTGTGCTAAGTATTTTTCGTGTCGATCCGATTTGTAGTTTTTTTTTAAATTGCATTTTTTAAAAAAAATTTCCCATAGGAAATAATGGCGAACTTTCCATTACCCCCAATTTGACCTTCCAAAGATGGCAGCTATGCAAATGTACATTTTAGGACATGATCATTTATCAAAGTCAAACATCAGAATAAAGTGACTATGACACCCTCTCGTCTCGTGTGTGAAAAATAAGTGCGCCCCCGGCCCCCAAATCGGACCCCGAGTGACCCCGCCCCCAAATCGGACCCTGAGTGACCACGTCCCCCAAATTGGACCCCGAGTGACCACGCCCCCAAATCGGACCCCGAGTGACCCCGCCCCCCAAACTGGACCCCGAGTGACCCCGCCCCCCAAATCGGACCCCGAGTGACCCCGCCCCCCAAATCGGACCCCGAGTGACCCCGCCCCCCAAATCAGACCCAGAGTGATCCCGCCCACCAAATCAGACCCCAAGTGACCCCGCCCACCAAATCGGACCCAGAGTGACCCCGCCCATCAAATCGGTCCCAGAGTGGCCCCGCCCACCAAATTAGACCCATAGTGGCCCCGCCCACCAAATCGGACTCCGAGTGGCCCTGCCCACCAAATCAGACTCCGAGTGGCCTCGCCCACCTAATTGGCCACCGAGTGACCCGCCCACCAAATCGGCCCCTGAGGGGCCCCGCCCACCAAATCGGACCCAGAGTGACCCCACCCACCAAATTGGACTCCGAGTGGCCCTGCCCACCAAATCGGCCACCGAGTGGCCCCGCCGACTAAATCGGCCCCTGAGGGGCCCCGCCCACCAAATGGGCCCCAGAGTGGCCCTGCCCACCAAATGGGCCCCAGAGTGGCCCCGCCCACCAAATGGGCCCCAGAGTGGCCCCGCCCACCAAATGGGCCCCAGAGTGGCCCCGCCCACCACATGGGCCCCAGAGTGGCCCTGCTCACCAAATCGGCTCCAGAGTGGCCCCGCCCACCAAATCAGACCCAGAGTGGCCCCGCCCACCAAATCGGACCAAGAGTGGCGCACCCAAGTGTGAAAGCCTTGCAGGGGCAGCTTGGGCACCATTCCAAAGCACTATCTGTAGTTCCTTCAGGAAATACCCATCTAGTATTATTATTGTAATCCGAACGTGGTAAACTTATTCAGTTTTTTTCCGCAATTAATGCGGCCCGAACCGCTGCACTCACAGACTCCAGTGAGGCGTCATTTCGAAGCCAGCGCCCACGAGAGGTGTGCTAAGTATTTTTCGTGTCGATCCGATTTGTAGTTTTTTTAAAAATTGAATTTAAAAAAAAAAAATTCCCATAGGAAATAATGGCGAATTTTCCATTACCCCCAACTTGACCTTCCAAAGATAGCAGCTATGCAAATGTATGGTGTCCATTTTAGGACATGATCATTTATCAAAGTCAAACAGAATAAAGTGACTATGACACCCTCTAACCCCATGTATGAAAAGTAAGTGCACCCCCGATCCCATGTGTGAAAAGTAAGTGCACCGAGTGGCCCCGCCCACCAAATCGGACCCCGAGTGGCCCCGCCCACCAAATCGGACCCCGAGTGGCCTGGCCCACCAAATCGGACTTCGAGTGGCCCCGCCCACCAAATGGGACCCAGAGTGACCCCGCCCACCAAATCGGACCCCGAGTGGCCCCGCCCACCAAATCGGACCCAGAGTGACCCCGTCCACCAAATCAGACCCAGAGTGACCCCGCCCACCAAATCGGACCCAGAGTGACCCCGCCCACTAAATGTGACCCAGAGTGACCCCGCCCACCAAATGTGACCCAGAGTGACCCCGCCCACCAAATCGGACCCAGAGTGACCCCGCCCACCAAATCGGACCCTGAGGGGCCCCATCCACCAAATCGGACCCTGAGGGACCCCGTCCACCAAATCGGACCCTGAGGGACCACGTCCATCAAATCGGCTCCTGAGGTGCCCCGCCCACCAAATCGGCTCCTGAGGTGCCCTGCCCACCAAATTGGACCCAGAGGTGCCCCGCCCACCAAATTGGATCCAGAGGTGCCCCGCCCACCAAATCGGACCCAGAGGTGCCCCGCCCACCAAATTGGACCCAGAGGTGCCCCGCCCACCAAATTGGACCCAGAGGTGCCCCGCCCACCAAATTGGACCCAGAGGTGCCCCGCCCACCAAATCGGACCCAGAGGTGCCCCGCCCACCAAATCGGACCCAGAGGTGCCCCGCCCACCAAATCGGACCCAGAGGTGCCCCGCCCACCAAATCGGACCCAGAGTGGCCCCGCCCACCAAATTGGACCCAGAGTGGCCCCACCCACCAAATCGGTCCCAGATTGGCCCCGCCCACCAAATCAGCCCCTGAGGGGCCCCGTCCACCAAACCAGCGCCTGAGGGGAACCCAAGTGTGAAAGTCTTGCAGGGGCAGCCCAGGCACCATTCCAAAGCACTATCTGTAGTTCCTTCAGGAAATACCCATCTAGTTATAGTGCTTTTGTAAAAAGCACTATATTGTTATTCCCCCGTAGACAACTTCTTATTCTTCTTATTCTTATTATTATTAGGCTTTTTTCCGCAATTAATGCGGCCCGAACCGCTGCACGCACAGACTCCAGTGAGGTGTCATTTCGAAGCCAGCGTCCATGAGAGGTGTGCTAAGTATTTTTCGTGTCGATCGGATTTGTAGTTTTGGCGCAATTAACGTTTGAAAATTGTTTTTCTCTCATTGGAATGCATTGCCAATGCATTTCAATAGGGAAATTTTGCCATAAGGTATAATGGCTGATTACTGAGGCAATTTAAAAAATAACTGCCAACTGCCACCTGGCTGATCAGCTCATTGATATGCGAAGCCAGACCCAGTTACTATGCCAACGCCTACGAACTCTACATGACCCCACCAGGACACAGTTTTGCCAGATAATATTAGCTCTTAAAGTGACCCGCACACCAAATCTGACCCTGAGGTGCCCAGTGCACCCCCGATCCCGTCTGTGAAAAGTAAGTGCACCCCCGGTCCCGTGTGTGAAAAGTAAGTGCACCCCGGTCCCATGTGTGTGAAAAGTAAGTGCACCCCCGGTCCCTTGTGTGAAAAGTAAGTGCACCCCGGTCCCATGTGTGTGAAAAGTAAGTGCACCCCGATCCCGTTTGTGAAAAGTAAGTGCACCCCCAGTCCCGTGGGTGAAAATTAAGTGCACCCCCAGTCCCGTGGGTGAAAATTAAGTGCACCCCCAGTCCCGTGGGTGAAAATTAAGTGCACCCCAGTCCCGTGTGTGAAAAGTAAGCACACCCCAGGTCCCGTAAGTGAAAAGTAAGTGCACCCTCGGTCCCGTGGGTGAAAAGTAAGTGCACCCCCGGTCCCGTGTGTGAAAAGTAAGTGCACCCCCGGAACTATGGGTGAAAAGTAAGTGCACCCCCGTTCCCGTGGGTGAAAAGTAAGTGCACCCCTGGTCCCGTGGGTGAAAAGTAAGTGCACCCTTGGTCCCGTGGGTGAAAAGTAAGTGCACCCAGGTCCCGTGTGTGAAAAAGTAAGTGCGCCCCCGCCCCCCAAATCGGACCCTGATTGACCCCGCCCCCGAATCGGACCCCGAGTGACCCGGACCCCCGAATCGGACCCCGAGTGGCCCCGCCCCCCAAATTGGACCCAGAGTGACCCCGCCCACCAAATCTGACCCAGAGTAACCCCGCCCACCAAATCTGACCCAGAGTAACCCCACCCACCAAATCTGACCCAGAGTGGCCCCGCCCACCAAATCGGACCCAGAGTGGCCCCGCCCACCAAATCGGACCCAGAGTGACCCCGCCCACCAAATCGGACCCAGAGTGACCCCG
The DNA here is from genome assembly GCF_032444005.1 of Ranitomeya imitator. Lineage (NCBI taxonomy): Eukaryota > Metazoa > Chordata > Amphibia > Anura > Dendrobatidae > Ranitomeya > Ranitomeya imitator. The sequence continues at coordinate 77,018,624 of NC_091283.1, read as the reverse complement.
CCCACCAAATCGGACCCAGAGTGACCCCGCCCACCAAATCGGACCCAGAGTGACCCCGCCCACCAAATCGGACCCAGAGTGACCCCGCCCACCAAAACGGACCCAGAGTGACCCCGCCCACCAAATCGGACCCAGAGTGACCCCGCCCACCAAATCGGACCCAGAGTGACCCCGCCCACCAAATCGGACCCAGAGTGACCCCGCCCACCAAATCGGACCCAGAGTGACCCCGCCCACCAAATCGGACCCAGAGTGACCCCGCCCACCAAATCGGACCCAGTGTGACCCTGCCCACCAAATCGGACCCTGAGGGGCTCCGCCCACCAAATCGGACCCTGAGGGGCCTCGCCCACCAAATCAGCACCTGAAGGGCACCCAAGTGTGAAAGTCTTGCAGGGGTAGCCCGGGCACCATTCCAAAGCACTATCTGTAGTTCCTTCAGGAAATACACATCTAGTATTATTATTGTAATCCGAAAGTGGTAAACTTATTCAGTTTTTTCCGCAATTAATGCGGCCCGAACCGCTGCACACACAGACTCCAGTGAGGCGTCATTTCGAAGCCAGTGTCCACGAGAGGTGTGCTAAGTATTTTTCGTGTTGATCCGATTTGTAGTTTTTTTTAAAAATTGCATTTAAAAAAAAAAATTTCCCATAGGAAATAATGGCGAACTTTCCATTACCCACAACTTGACATTCCAAACATGGCAGCTATGCAAATGTGCGGTGTCCATTTTAGGACATGATAATTTATCAAAGTCAAACATCAGAATAAAGTGACTATGACACTATCCCGTGTGTGAAAAGTGCACCCCGATCCCGTGTGTGAAAAGTGCACCGAGTGGCCCAGCCCCCCTTATCGGACCCCGAGTGGCCCTGCCCACCAAATTGGACCCCAAGTGACTCCGTCCCCCAAATCGGACCCCGAGTGACCCCGCCCCCCAAATTGGATCTCGAGTGACCCCACCCCCCAAATCGGACCCCGAGTGACCCCGCCCCCAAACCTGACCCCGAGTGACCCGCCCACCAAATCGGACCCAGAGTGACCCCGCCCACCAAATCGGACCCAAAGTGACCCCGCCCACCAAATCGGACCCAGAGTGACCCCGCCCACCAAATCGGACCCAGAGTGGCCCCACCCACCAAATCGGACCCAGAGTAGCCCCACCCACCAAATCGGACCCAGAGTGGCCCCGCCCACCAAATAGGACCCAGAGTGGCCCCGCCCACCAAATAGGATCCAGAGTGGCCCCGCCCACCAAATCGGACCCAGAGTGGCCCCGCCCACCAAATAGGACCCAGAGTGGCCCCGCCCACCAAATCAGACCCTGAGGGGCCCCGCCCACCAAATCGGACCCTGAGGGGCCCCGCCCACCAAATCGGACCCTGAGGGGCCCCAACCACCAAATCAGCGCCTGAAGGGCACCCAAGTGTGAAAGTCTTGCAGGGGCAGCCCGGGCACCATTCCAAAGCACTATCTGTAGTTCCTTCAGGAAATACCCATCTAGTTATAGTGCTTTTGTAAAAAGCACTATATTGTTATTCCCCCGTAGACAACTTATTATTATTATTATTATTATTATTCAGTCCGCGATTAATGCGGCCCGAACCGCTGCACGCACAGACTCCAGTGAGGTGTCATTTCGAAGCCAGCGTTCCCAAGAGGTGTGCTAAGTATTTTTCGTGTCGATCGGATTTGTAGTTTTGGCGCAATTTGCGTTTTTCCCCTGATTGGAATGCAATTTCTCTATGGGTAAATTTTCCTATAAGCTTATAATGGGCTGATTTCTGAGGCAATTTCAAACTAACTGCCAACTGCCACCTGGCTGATTAGCTCACTGCTATGTGCAGTCAGACCCAGTTACTATGCCAACGAGTACGAACTCTACATGACCTCACTAGGACACAGTTTTGCCAGATAATATCAGCTCTTAAAGTGACCCGCACACCAAATCTGACCCTGAGGTGCCCAGTGCACCCCCGGTCCCGTGTGTGAAAAGTAAGTGCACCCCCGTTCCTGGTGTGAAAAGTAAGTGCACCCCGGTCCCATGTGTGTGAAAAGTAAGTGCACCCCAGGTCCCTTGTGTGAAAAGTAAGTGCACCCCGGTCCCATGTGTGTGAAAAGTAAGTGCACCCCGATCCCGTTTGTGAAAAGTAAGTGCACCCCCAGTCCCGTGGGTGAAAATTAAGTGCACCCCGGTCCCGTGTGTGAAAAGTAAGTGCACCCCCGGTCCTGAGTGTGAAAAGTAAGCGCACCCCAGGTCCCGTAAGTGAAAAGTAAGTGCACCCTCGGTCCTGTGGGTGAAAAGTAAGTGCACCCCGGTCCCGTGTGTGAAAAGTAAGTGCATCCCTGGTCCCGTGTGTGAAAAATAAGTGCACCCTCGGTCCCGTGGGTGAAAAGTAAGTGCACCCCGGTCCCGTGTGTGACAAGTAAGTGCATCCCTGGTCCCGGGTGTGAAAAGTAAGTGCACCCCCGGTCCCGTGGTTGAAAAGTAAGTGCACCCCCGGTCCCGTGGGTGAAAAGTAAGTGCACCCCCGGTCCCGTGAGTGAAAAGTAAGTGCACCCCTGGTCCCGTGTGTGAAAAGTAAGTGCACCCCCGTTCCTGGTGTGAAAAGTAAGTGCACCCCCGGTCCCTTGTGTGAAAAGTAAGTGCACCCCGGTCCCATGTGTGTGAAAAGTAAGTGCACCCCGATCCCGTTTGTGAAAAGTAAGTGCACCCCCGGTCCCGTGGGTGAAAATTAAGTGCACCCCCAGTCCCGTGGGTGAAAATTAAGTGCACCCCAGTCCCGTGTGTGAAAAGTAAGTGCACCCCCGGTCCTGAGTGTGAAAAGTAAGCGCACCCCAGGTCCCGTAAGTGAAAAGTAAGTGCACCCTCGGTCCCGTGGGTGAAAAGTAAGTGCACCCCGGTCCCAAGTGTGAAAAGTAAGTGCACCCCTGGTCCCGTGGGTGAAAAGTAAGTGCACCCAGGTCCCGTGTGTGAAAAAGTAAGTGTGCCCCCGCCCCCCAAATCGGACCCTGAGTGACCCCGCCCCCAAATCGGACCCCGAGTGACCCGGACCCCCGAATCGGACCCAGAGTGACCCCGCCCACCAAATCGGACCCAGAGTGACCCCGCCCACCAAATCGGACCCAGAGTGACCCCGCCCACCAAATCGGACCCAGAGTGACCCCGCCCACCAAATCGGACCCAGAGGTGCCCCGCCCACCAAATCGGACCCAGAGGTGCCCCGCCCACCAAATCGGACCCAGAGGTGCCCCGCCCACCAAATCGGACCCAGAGGTGCCCCGCCCACCAAATCGGACCCAGAGTGACCCCGCCCACCAAATCGGACCCAGAGTGTCCCCGCCCACCAAATCGGACCCAGAGTGACCCCGCCCACCAAATCGGACCCAGAGTGACCCCGCCCACCAAATCGGACCCAGAGTGACCCCGCCCACCAAATCGCACCCAGAGTGACCCCGCCCACCAAATCGGACCCAGAGTGACCCCGCCCACCAAATCGGACCCAGAGTGACCCCGCCCACCAAATCGGACCCAGAGTGACCCCGCCCACCGAATCGGACCCAGAGTGACCCCGCCCACCGAATCGGACCCAGAGGTGCCCCGCCCACCGAATCGGACCCAGAGGTGCCCCGCCCACCGAATCGGACCCAGAGGTGCCCCGCCCACCGAATCGGACCCAGAGGTGCCCCGCCCACCAAATCGGACCCAGATGTGCCCCGCCCACCAAATCGGACCCAGAGGTGCCCCGCCCACCAAATCGGACCCTGAGGGGCCCCGCCCACCAAATCGGACCCGGAGGGGCCCCGCCCACCAAATCGGACCCGGAGGGGCCCCGCCCACCAAATCGGACCCGGAGGGGCCCCGCCCACCAAATCGGACCCAGAGTGACCCCGCCCACCAAATCGGACCCAGAGTGACCCCGCCCACCAAATCGGACCCAGAGTGAACCCGCCCACCAAATCGGACCCAGAGTGACCCCGCCCACCAAATCGGACCCAGAGTGACCCCGCCCACCAAATCGGACCCAGAGTGACCCCGCCCACCAAATCGGACCCAGAGTGACCCCGCCCACCAAATCCGACCCAGAGTGACCCCGCCCACCAAATCGGACCCAGTGTGACCCCGCCCACCAAATCGGACCCAGAGTGACCCCGCCCACCAAATCGGACCCTGAGTGACCCCGCCCACCAAATCGGACCCTGTGGGGCCCCATCCACCAAATCGGACCCTGAGGGACCCCGCCCACCAAGTCGGACCCAGAGTGACCCCGCCCACCAAATCGGACCCAGAGTGACCCCGCCCACCAAATCGGACCCTGAGTGACCCCGCCCACCAAATCGGACCCTGTGGGGCCCCGTCCACCAAATCGGACTCTGAGGGACCCCTTCTACCAAATCGGACCCAGAGTGACCCCGCCCACCAAATCGGACCCAGAGTGACCCCGCCCATCAAATCGGACCCAGAGTGACCCCGCCCACCAAATCAGACCCTGTGGGGCCCCGTCCACCAAATCGGACCCTGAGGGACCCCTTCTACCAAATCGGACCCAGAGTGACCCCGCCCACCAAATCGGACCCAGAGTGACCCCGCCCACCAAATCGGACCCAGAGTGACCCCGCCCACCAAATCGGACCCAGAGTGACCCCGCCCACCAAATCGGACCCTGAGTGACCCCGCCCACCAAATCGGACCCTGTGGGGCCCCGTCCACCAAATCGGACCCTGAGGGACCCCTTCTACCAAATCGGACCCTGAGGGACCCCGTCCACCAAATCGGACCCTGAGGGACCCCCTCCACCAAATCGGACCCTGAGGGGCACCGTCCACCAAATCGGACCCTGAGGGGCCCCGCCCACCAAATTGGACCCTGAGGGGCCCCGCCCACCAAATCAGCACCTGAAGGGCACCCAAGTGTGAAAGTCTTGCAGGGGTAGCCCGGGCACCATTCCAAAGCACTATCTGTAGTTCCTTCAGGAAATACACATCTAGTATTATTATTGTAATCCGAACGTGGTAAACTTATTCGTTTTTTTCCGCAATTAATGCGGCCCGAACCGCTGCACGCACAGACTCCAGTGAGGCGTCATTTCGAAGCCAGCATCCATGAGAGGTGTGCTAAGTATTTTTCGTGTCGATCCGTTTTGTAGTTTTTTAAAAAATTGCATTTTTTAAAAAACAAATTTCCCATAGGAATTAATGGCGAACTTTCCATTACCCACAACTTGACCTTCCAAAGATGGCAGCTATGCAAATGTACGGTGTCCATTTTAGGACATGATCAATTATCAAAGTCAAACATCAGAATCAAGTGACTATGACACCCTCCCGTCCCGTGTGTGAAAAGTAAGTGCATCCCCGCTCCCGTCTGTGAAAAGTAAGTGCACCCCAATCATGTGGGTTAAAAGTAAGTGCACCGAGTGGCTCCACCCCCAAATCGGACCCAGAGTGACCCCGCCCACCAATTCGGACCCAAAGTGACTCTACCCACCAATTCGGACCCCGAGGGCCCCGCCCACGAATTCGGACCCAGAATGGCCCTGCCCACTAAATCGGACCCCCGAGTGACCCCGCCCACCAAATGTGACCCCGAGTGACCCCGCCCACCAAATGTGACCCCGAGTGACCCCACCCACCAAATGTGACCCAGAGTGACCCGGCCCACCAAATGTGACCCAGAGTGACCCCGCCCACCAAATGTGACCCCGAGTGACCCCGCCCACCAAATGTGACCCCCGAGTGACCCCGCCCACCAAATGTGACCCCGAGTAACCCCGCCCACCAAATGTGACCCCGCCCACCAAATGTGACCCCGAGTGACCCCGCGCACCAAATGTGACCCTGAGTGACACCGCCCACCAAATGTGACCCCGAGTGACCCCACCCACCAAATGTGACCCCGAGTGACCCCGCCCACCAAATGTGACCCCGAGTGACCCCGCCCACCAAATGTGACCCCGCCCTCCAAACGTGACCCCAAGTGACCCCGCCCACCAAATGTGACCCCGCCCACCAAATGTGACCCCGAGTGACCCCGCCCACCAAATGTGACCCCGAGTGAGCCTATCCATCAAATGTGACCCCGAGTGACCCCGCCCACCAAATGTGACCCCGCCCACCAAATGTGACCCCGAGTGACCCTGCCCACCAAATGTAACCCGAGTGACCCCGCCCACCAAATGTGACCCCGAGTGACCCCGCCCACCAAATGTGACCCCGAGTGACCCCGCCCACCAAATGTGACCCCACCCAAAAAATGAGACCCCCGAGTGACCCAGCCTACCAAATGTGAGCCTGAGTGACCCCGCCCACCAAATGTGACCCCGAGTGACTCCGTCCATGAAATGTGAACCAGAGTGACCCTGCCCAATAAATCGGCCCCTGAGTGACCCCACCCACCAAACCAGTGCCTGAGGGGCACCCAAGTGTGAAAGTCTTTCAGGGGCAGCCCGGGCACCATTCCAAAGCACTATCTGTAGTTCCTTCAGGAAATACCCATCTAGTATTAATATTGTAATCCGAACGTGGTTAACTTCTTATTATTTTTAGGCTTTTTTCCGCCATTAATGCGGCCCGATCCACTGCACGCACAGACTCCATTGAGGTGTCGTTTCGAAGCCAGCGTCCACTAGAGGTGTGCTAAGTATTTTTCGTGTCGATTCGATTTGTAGTTTTGGTGCAATTGGCGTTTGAAAATTTTGTCTCAATGCATTTCAATAGGGAAATTGTTCCAATAGGGTATAATGGCTGATTTCTGAGGCAATTTCAAAATAACTGCCAACTGACACCTGGCTGATTAGCTCATTGATATGCGAAGCCAGACCCAGTTACTATGCCAACGACTTCGAACTCTACATGACCCCACCAGGACACAGTTTTGCCAGATAATATCAGCTCTTAAAGTGACCCCGCCCACCAAATTGTTTCCTGAGGTGCCCAGCCCACCAAATCGGACCCAGAGGGTAAGTGCGCCCCCGCCCCCCAAATCGGACCCTGAGTGACTCCGCCCACCAAATCGGTCCCAGAGTGACCCCGCCCACCAAATGTGACCCAGAGTGACCCCGCCCACCAAATGTGACCCCGCCCACCAAATGTGACCCCGCCCACCAAATGTGACCCATAGTGACCCCGCCCACCAAATGTGACCCAGAGTGACCCCGCCCACCAAATGTGACCCAGAGTGACCCCGCCCACCAAATGTGACCCAGAGTGACCCCGCCCACCAAATGTGACCCAGAGTGACCCCGCCCACCAAATGTGACCCAGAGTGACCCCGCCCACCAAATGTGACCCAGAGTGACCCCGCCCACCAAATGTGACCCAGAGTGACCCCGCCCACCAAATGTGACCCCGCCCACCAAATGTGACCCCGCCCACCAAATGTGACCCCACCCACCAAATGTGACCCAGAGTGACCCCGCCCACCAAATGTGACCCAGAGTGACCCCGCCCACCAAATGTGACCCAGAGTGATCTCGCCCACCAAATGTGACCCAGAGTGACCCCGCCCACCAAATGTGACCCAGAGTGACCCCGCCCACCAAATCGGACCCAGAGTGACCCCGCCCACCAAATGTGACCAAGAGTGACCCCGCCCACCAAATGTGACCCAAATGTGACCCAGAGTGACCCCGCCCACCAAATGTGACCCCGCCCACCAAATGTGACCCCGCCCACCAAATGTGACCCCGCCCACCAAATGTGACCCAGAGTGACCCCGCCCACCAAATGTGACCCAGAGTGACCCCGCCCACCAAATGTGACCCAGAGTGATCTCGCCCACCAAATGTGACCCAGAGTGACCCCGCCCACCAAATGTGACCCAGAGTGACCCCGCCCACCAAATCGGACCCAGAGTGACCCCGCCCACCAAATGTGACCCAGAGTGACCCCGCCCACCAAATGTGACCCAAATGTGACCCAGAGTGACCCCGCCCACCAAATGTGACCCCGCCCACCAAATGTGACCCCGCCCACCAAATGTGACCCCGCCCACCAAATGTGACCCAGAGTGACCCCGCCCACCAAATGTGACCCAGAGTGACCCCGCCCACCAAATGTGACCCAGTGACCCCGCCCACCAAATGTGACCCAGAGTGACCCCGCCCACCAAATGTGACCCAGAGTGACCCCGCCCACCAAATGTGACCCAGAGTGACCCCGCCCACCAAATGTGACCCAGAGTGACCCCGCCCACCAAATGTGACCCAGAGTGACCCCGCCCACCAAATGTGACCCAGAGTGACCCCGCCCACCAAATGTGACCCCGCCCACCAAATGTGACCCAGAGTGACCCCGCCCACCAAATGTGACCCAGAGTGACCCTGCCCACCAAATGTGACCCAGAGTGACCCCGCCCACCAAATGTGACCCAGAGTGACCCCGCCCACCAAATGTGACCCCGCCCACCAAATGTGACCCCGCCCACCAAATGTGACCCAGAGTGACCCCGCCCACCAAATCGACCCAGAGTGACCCCGCCCACCAAATCAGACCCAGAGTGGCCCCGCCCACCAAATCGGACCCAGAGTGGCCCCGCCCACCAAATCAGCACCTGAGGGGCACCCAAGTGTGAAAGTCTTGCAGGGGCAGCCTGGGCACCATTCCAAAGCACTATCTGTAGTTCCTTCAGGAAATACCCATCTAGTTATAGTGCTTTTGTAAAAAGCACTATATTGTTATTCCCCCGTAGACAACTTATTATTATTATTATTATTATTATTCAGTCCGCGATTAATGCGGCCCGAACCGCTGCACGCACAGACTCCAGTGAGGTGTCATTTCGAAGCCAGCGTTCCCAAGAGGTGTGCTAAGTATTTTTCGTGTCGATCGGATTTGTAGTTTTGGCGCAATTTGCGTTTTTCCCCTGATTGGAATGCAATTTCTCTATGGGTAAATTTTCCTATAAGCTTATAATGGGCTGATTTCTGAGGCAATTTCAAACTAACTGCCAACTGCCACCTGGCTGATTAGCTCACTGCTATGTGCAGTCAGACCCAGTTACTATGCCAACGAGTACGAACTCTACATGACCTCACTAGGACACAGTTTTGCCAGATAATATCAGCTCTTAAAGTGACCCGCACACCAAATCTGACCCTGAGGTGCCCAGTGCACCCCCGGTCCCGTGTGTGAAAAGTAAGTGCACCCCGGTCCCATGTGTGTGAAAAGTAAGTGCACCCCAGGTCCCTTGTGTGAAAAGTAAGTGCACCCCGGTCCCATGTGTGTGAAAAGTAAGTGCACCCCGATCCCGTTTGTGAAAAGTAAGTGCACCCCCAGTCCCGTGGGTGAAAATTAAGTGCACCCCGGTCCCGTGTGTGAAAAGTAAGTGCACCCCCGGTCCTGAGTGTGAAAAGTAAGCGCACCCCAGGTCCCGTAAGTGAAAAGTAAGTGCACCCTCGGTCCTGTGGGTGAAAAGTAAGTGCACCCCGGTCCCGTGTGTGAAAAGTAAGTGCATCCCTGGTCCCGTGTGTGAAAAATAAGTGCACCCTCGGTCCCGTGGGTGAAAAGTAAGTGCACCCCGGTCCCGTGTGTGACAAGTAAGTGCATCCCTGGTCCCGGGTGTGAAAAGTAAGTGCACCCCCGGTCCCGTGGTTGAAAAGTAAGTGCACCCCCGGTCCCGTGGGTGAAAAGTAAGTGCACCCCCGGTCCCGTGAGTGAAAAGTAAGTGCACCCCTGGTCCCGTGTGTGAAAAGTAAGTGCACCCCAGGTCCCGTAAGTGAAAAGTAAGTGCACCCCCGGTCCCTTGTGTGAAAAGTAAGTGCACCCCGGTCCCATGTGTGTGAAAAGTAAGTGCACCCCGATCCCGTTTGTGAAAAGTAAGTGCACCCCCGGTCCCGTGGGTGAAAATTAAGTGCACCCCCAGTCCCGTGGGTGAAAATTAAGTGCACCCCAGTCCCGTGTGTGAAAAGTAAGTGCACCCCCGGTCCTGAGTGTGAAAAGTAAGCGCACCCCAGGTCCCGTAAGTGAAAAGTAAGTGCACCCTCGGTCCCGTGGGTGAAAAGTAAGTGCACCCCGGTCCCAAGTGTGAAAAGTAAGTGCACCCCTGGTCCCGTGGGTGAAAAGTAAGTGCACCCAGGTCCCGTGTGTGAAAAAGTAAGTGTGCCCCCGCCCCCCAAATCGCACCCAGAGTGACCCCGCCCACCAAATCGGACCCAGAGTGACCCCGCCCACCAAATCGGACCCAGAGTGACCCCGCCCACCAAATCGGACCCAGAGTGACCCCGCCCACCGAATCGGACCCAGAGTGACCCCGCCCACCGAATCGGACCCAGAGGTGCCCCGCCCACCGAATCGGACCCAGAGGTGCCCCGCCCACCGAATCGGACCCAGAGGTGCCCCGCCCACCGAATCGGACCCAGAGGTGCCCCGCCCACCAAATCGGACCCAGATGTGCCCCGCCCACCAAATCGGACCCAGAGGTGCCCCGCCCACCAAATCGGACCCTGAGGGGCCCCGCCCACCAAATCGGACCCGGAGGGGCCCCGCCCACCAAATCGGACCCGGAGGGGCCCCGCCCACCAAATCGGACCCGGAGGGGCCCCGCCCACCAAATCGGACCCAGAGTGACCCCGCCCACCAAATCGGACCCAGAGTGACCCCGCCCACCAAATCGGACCCAGAGTGAACCCGCCCACCAAATCGGACCCAGAGTGACCCCGCCCACCAAATCGGACCCAGAGTGACCCCGCCCACCAAATCGGACCCAGAGTGACCCCGCCCACCAAATCGGACCCAGAGTGACCCCGCCCACCAAATCCGACCCAGAGTGACCCCGCCCACCAAATCGGACCCAGTGTGACCCCGCCCACCAAATCGGACCCAGAGTGACCCCGCCCACCAAATCGGACCCTGAGTGACCCCGCCCACCAAATCGGACCCTGTGGGGCCCCATCCACCAAATCGGACCCTGAGGGACCCCGCCCACCAAGTCGGACCCAGAGTGACCCCGCCCACCAAATCGGACCCAGAGTGACCCCGCCCACCAAATCGGACCCTGAGTGACCCCGCCCACCAAATCGGACCCTGTGGGGCCCCGTCCACCAAATCGGACTCTGAGGGACCCCTTCTACCAAATCGGACCCAGAGTGACCCCGCCCACCAAATCGGACCCAGAGTGACCCCGCCCATCAAATCGGACCCAGAGTGACCCCGCCCACCAAATCAGACCCTGTGGGGCCCCGTCCACCAAATCGGACCCTGAGGGACCCCTTCTACCAAATCGGACCCAGAGTGACCCCGCCCACCAAATCGGACCCAGAGTGACCCCGCCCACCAAATCGGACCCAGAGTGACCCCGCCCACCAAATCGGACCCAGAGTGACCCCGCCCACCAAATCGGACCCTGAGTGACCCCGCCCACCAAATCGGACCCTGTGGGGCCCCGTCCACCAAATCGGACCCTGAGGGACCCCTTCTACCAAATCGGACCCTGAGGGACCCCGTCCACCAAATCGGACCCTGAGGGACCCCCTCCACCAAATCGGACCCTGAGGGGCACCGTCCACCAAATCGGACCCTGAGGGGCCCCGCCCACCAAATTGGACCCTGAGGGGCCCCGCCCACCAAATCAGCACCTGAAGGGCACCCAAGTGTGAAAGTCTTGCAGGGGTAGCCCGGGCACCATTCCAAAGCACTATCTGTAGTTCCTTCAGGAAATACACATCTAGTATTATTTTTGTAATCCGAACGTGGTAAACTTATTCAGTTTTTTTCCGCAATTAATACGGCTTGAACCGCTGCACGCACAGACTCCAGTGAGGCGTCATTTCGAAGCCAGCGTCCACGAGAGGTGTGCTAAGTATTTTTCGTGTCGATCCGATTTGTAGTTGTTAAAAAAATTGCATTTAAAAAAAAAAAATTCCCATAGGAAATAATGGCGAACTTTCCATTACCCAAAACTTGACCTTCCAAAGATGGCAGCTATGCAAATGTACGGTGTCCATTTTAGGACATGATCATTTAAGTCAAACATCAGAATAAAGTGACTATGACACCCTCTCGTCCCGTGTGTGAAAAGTAAGTGCACCCCCGGTCCCGTGGGTGAAGAGTAAGTGCACCCCAATCCCGTGGGTGAAAAGTAAGTGCACCGAGTGGTCACGCCCCCCAAATCTAAACCCCGAGAGGCCCCTCCCACCAAATCGGACCCCGAGTGGCCCCGCCCACCAAATCAGACCCCGAGTGGCCCCGCCAACCAAATCGGACCCCGAGTGGCCCCACCCACCAAATTGGACCCCGAGTTGTTCCGCCCACCAAATCGGACCCCCGAGTGGCCCCGCCCACCAAATCGGACCCCCGAGTGGCCCCGCCCACCAAATCGGACCCAGAGTGACTCCGCCCACCAAATCGGACCCAGAGTGAACCCGCCCACCAAATTGGACCCTGAGGTGCCCAGCCCACCAAATCGGACCCATAGTGACCCCGCCCACCAAATCGGACCCTGAGGTGCCCCGCCCACCAAATCGGACCCAGAGGGGCCCCACCCACCAAATCGGACCCTGAGGGGCCCCGCCCACCAAATCGGATGCTGAGGGGCCCCGCCCATCAAATCTGACCCTGAGGGGCCCCGCCCCCTAAATCGGACCCTGAGGTGCCCCGCCCACCAAATCGGCCCCTGAGGGGCCCCGCCCACCAAATCGGCCCCTGAGGGACCCCACCCACCAAATCGGCCCCTGAGGGGTCCCGCCCACCAAATCGGCCCCTGAGGTGCCCCGCCCACCAAATCGGACCTTGATGGGCCCCGCCCACCAAATCAGACCCTGAGGGGCTACGCCCACCAAATCGGACCCTGAGGGGCCCCGCCCACCAAATTGGCCCCTGAGGGGCCCTGCCCACCAAATCGGTCCCTGAGGGGCCGCGCCCACCAAATCGGACCCCGAGTGGCCCCGCCCACCAAATCGGACCCCGAGTGGCCCCGCCCACCAAATCGGCCCCTGAGGGGCCCCGCCCACCAAATCGGCCCCTGAGGGGCCCCGCCCACCAAATCAGACCCTGAGGGGTCCCGCCCACCAAATCGGACCCTGAGGGGCCCCGCCCACCAAATCAGACCTTGAGGGGCCCCACCCACCAAATCGGACCCTGAGGGGCCCCGCCCACCAAATCGGACCCTGAGGGGTCCCGCCCACAAAATCAGTGCCTGAAGGGCACCCAAGTGTGAAAGTCTTGCAGGGGCAGCCCGGGCACCATTCCAAAGCACTATCTGTAGTTCCTTCAGGAAATACCCATCTAGTTATAGTGCTTTGTAAAAAGCACTATATTGTTATTCCACCGTAGACAACTTCTTATTCTTCTTCTTATTCTTATTATTATTAGGCTTTTTTCCGCAATTAATGCGGCCCGAACCGCTGCACGCACAGACTCCAGTGAGGTGTCATTTCGAAGCCAGCGTCCATGAGAGGTGTGCTAAGTATTTTTCGTGTCGATCAAATTTGTAGTTTTGGCGCAATGTGCGTTTAAAAATTGATTCCCCCTCATTGGAAAGCATTGCCGCTATGCATTTCAATAGAGAAATTTTGACATAAGGTATAATGGCTGATATCTGAGGCAATTTAAAAAATAACTGCCAACTGCCACCTGGCTGATTAGCTCATTGATATGCGAAGTCAGATCCAGTTACTATGACAACGCCTACGAACTCTACATGACCCCACCAGGACACAGTTTTGCCAGATAATATCAGCTCTTAAAGTGACCCGCACACCAAATTGGCACCTGAGGTGCGCAGCCCACCAAATCGGACTCGAGTGGCCCCGCCCACCAAATCGGACCCCGAGTGGCCCCGCCCACTAAATCGGACCCAGAGTGACCCCGCCCACCAAATCGGACCCAGAGTGACCCCGCCCACCAAATCGGACCCAGAGTGACCCCGCCCACCAAATGTGACCCAGAGTGACCCCGCCCACCAAATGTGACCCAGAGTGACCCCGCCCACCAAATGTGACCCAGAGTGACCCCGCCCACCAAATGTGACCCAGAGTGACCCCGCCCACCAAATGTGACCCAGAGTGACCCCGCCCACCAAATGTGACCCAGAGTGACCCCGCCCACCAAATGTGACCCAGAGTGACCCCGCCCACCAAATGTGACCCAGAGTGACCCCGCCCACCAAATGTGACCCAGAGTGACCCCGCCCACCAAATGTGACCCAGAGTGACCCCGCCCACCAAATGTGACCCAGAGTGACCCCGCCCACCAAATGTGACCGAGTGACCCCGCCCACCAAATGTGACCCAGAGTGACCCCGCCCACCAAATGTGACCCAGAGTGACCCCGCCCACCAAATGTGACCCAGAGTGACCCCGCCCACCAAATGTGACCCAGAGTGACCCCGCCCACCAAATGTGACCGAGTGACCCCGGCCACCAAATCAGACCCAGAGTGACCCCGGCCACCAAATCGTACCCAGAGTGACCCCGGCCACCAAATCGTACCCAGAGTGACCCCGGCCACCAAATCGTACCCAGAGTGACCCCGCCCACCAAATGTGACCCAGAGTGCCCCCGCCCACCAAATGTGACCCAGAGTGACCCCGCCCACCAAATGTGACCCAGAGTGACCCCGCCCACCAAATGTGACCCAGAGTGACCCCGCCCACCAAATGTGACCCAGAGTGACCCCGGCCACCAAATGTGACCCAGAGTGACCCCGCCCACCAAATCGTACCCAGAGTGACCCCGGCCACCAAATGTGACCCAGAGTGACCCCGCCCACCAAATGTGACCCAGAGTGACCCCGCCCACCAAATGTGACCCAGAGTGACCCCGCCCACCAAATGTGACCCAGAGTGACCCCGCCCACCAAATGTGACCCAGAGTGACCCCGCCCACCAAATGTGACCCAGAGTGACCCCGCCCACCAAATCGGACCCTGAGGGGCCCCGCCCACCAAATCGGACCCTGAGGGGCCCCGACAACCAAATCGGACCCTGAGGGGCCCCACTTACCAAATCCGCGCCTGAAGGGCACCCAAGTGTGAAAGTCTTGCAGGGACAGCACGGGCACCATTCCAAAGCACTATCTGTAGTTCCTTCAGGAAATACCCATCTAGTATTATTATTGTAATCCGAACGTGGTAAACTTATTATTATTAGGCTTTTTTCTGCAATTAATGCGGCCCGAACCGCTGCACGCAGAGACTCCAGTGAGGCGTCATTTCGAAGCCAGTGCCCACGAGAGGTGTGCTAAGTATTTTTCATGTCGATCCGATTTGTAGTTTTTTTTAAAAAATCGCATTTAAAAAAAAAAATTTCCCATAGGAAATAATGGCGAACTTTCCTTTACCCCCAACTTGACTTTCCAAAGATGGCAGCTATGCAAATGTACAGTGTCCATTTTAGGACATGATCATTTATCAAAGTCAAACATCAGAATAAAGTGACTATGACACCCTCTCGTCCCGTGTTCCCGTGTATGAAAAGTAAGTGCACCCCTGGTCCCGTGTGTGAAAAGTAAGTGTGCCCCCGGCCACCATATCGGACCCCGAGTGACCCCGCCCCACAAATCAGACCCCGAGTGACCCCGACCCCAAATCGGACCTTGAGTGACTCCGTACCCCAAATCGGACCCCGAGTGACCCCGCCCCCCAAATTGGACCCCGAGTGACCCCGCCCCCCAAATCGGACCCCGAGTGACCCAGTCCCCCAAATTGGACCCCAAGTGACCCCGCCCCCCAAATCGGACCCCAAGTGACTTCGCCCACCAAATCTGACCCAGATTGACCCCGCGCACCAAATCTGACCGAGTGGCCCCGCCCACCAAATCAGACCCTGAGGGGCCCCACCCACCAAATCGGATCCTGAGGGGCCCCACCCACCAAATCGGACCCAGAGTGACCCCGCCCACCAAATCGGACCCTAAGGGGCCCCGCCCACCAAATCGGACCCTGAGGGACCCCGCCCACCAAATCGGACCCTGAGGGACCCCACCCACCAAATCGGACCCTGAGGGGCCCCGCCCACCAAATCGGACCCTGAGGGGCCCTACCCACCAAATCAGCGCCTGAGGGGCAGCCCGGGCACCATTCCAAAGCACTATCTGTAGTTCCTTCAGGAAATACCCATCTAGTATTAATATTGTAATCCGAACGTGGTAAACTTATTCAGTTTTTTTCCGCAATTAATGCGGCCCGAACCGCTGCACGCACAGATTCCAGTGAGGCGTCATTTCGAAGCCAGCGCCCACGAGAGGTGTGCTAAGTATTTTTCATGTCTATCCGATTTGTAGTTTTTTTTAAAAATCGCATTTAAAAAAAAAAATTTCCTATAGGAAATAATGGCGAACTTTCCATTACCCACAACTTGACCTTCCAAAGATGGCAGCTATGCAAATGTACGGTGTCCATTTTAGGACATGATCATTTATCAAAGTCAAACATCAGAATAAAGTGACTGACACTCTCTCGTCCCGTGTGTGAAAAGTAAGTGCGCTCCCGGCCCCCAAATCGGACCCCGAGTGACCCCGCCCCACAAATCGGAACCCGAGTGACCCCGCCCCCAAATCGGACCCAGAGTGACTCCGTCCCCCAAATCGGACCAAGAGGGGCCCCGCCCACCAAATTGGCACCTGGGGGGCCCCGCCCACCAAATTGGCCCCTGAGGGGCCCCGCCCACCAAATTGAACACAGGGGCCCCGCCCACCAAATCGGACCCTGAGGGGCCCCGCCCACCAAATCTGTCCCTGAGGGGCCCCGCCCACCAAATCGGACCCTGAGGGGCCCCGCCCACCAAATCGGACCCAGAGTGACCCCGCCCACCAAATCGGTCCCTGAGGGGCCCCGACCACCAAATCGGACCCTGAGGGGCCCCGACCACCAAATCGGACCCTGAGGGGCCCCGACCACCAAATCGGACCCTGAGGGGCCCCGACCACCAAATCGGACCCTGAGGGGCCCCGACCACCAAATCGGACCCTGAGGGGCCCCGACCTCCAAATCGGACCCTGAGCGGCCCCGACCTCCAAATCGGACCCTGAGGGGCCCCGACCTCCAAATCGGACCCTGAGGGGCCCCGACCTCCAAATCGGACCCTGAGGGGCCCCGACCTCCAAATCGGACCCTGAGGGGCCCCGACCACCAAATCGGACCCTGAGGTGCCCCGACCTCCAAATCGGACCCTGAGGGGCCCCGACCACCAAATCGGACCCTGAGGGGCCCCGACCACCAAATCGGACCCTGAGGGGCCCCGACCACCAAATCGGACCCTGAGGGGCCCCGACCACCAAATCGGACCCTGAGGGGCCCCGACCTCCAAATCGGACCCTGAGGGGCCCCGACCACCAAATCGGACCCTGAGGGGCCCCGACCACCAAATCGGACCCTGAGGGGCCCCGACCACCAAATCGGACCCTGAGGGGCCCCGACCTCCAAATCGGACCCTGAGGGGCCCCGACCACCAAATCGGACCCTGAGGGGCCCCGACCACCAAATGTGACCCAGAGTGACCCCGCCCACCAAATGTGACCCCGCCCACCAAATGTGACCCCGAGTGGCCCCGCCCACCAAATGGGACCGCGAGTGGCCCCGCCCACCAAATCGGACCCAGAGGTGCCCCGCCCACCAAATCGGACCCAGAGTGACCCCGCCCACCAAATCGGACCCAGAGTGACCCCGCCCACCAAATCGGACCCAGAGTGACCCCGCCCACCAAATGTGACCCAGAGTGACCCCGCCCACCAAATGTGACTCAGAGTGACCCCGCCCACCAAATGTGACCCAGAGTGACCCCGCCCACCAAATGTGACCCAGAGTGACCCCGCCCACCAAATGTGACCCAGAGTGACCCTGCCCACCAAATGTGACCCAGAGTGACCCCGCCCACCAAATGTGACCCAGAGTGACCCCGCCCACCAAATGTGACCCAGAGTGACCCCGCCCACCAAATGTGACCCAGAGTGACCCCGCCCACCAAATGTGACCCAGAGTGACCCCGCCCACCAAATGTGACCCAGAGTGACCCCGACCACCAAATCGGACCCTGAGGGGCCCCGACCTCCAAATCGGACCCTGAGGGGCCCCGACCACCAAATCGGACCCTGAGGGGCCCCGACCACCAAATCGGACCCTGAGGGGCCCCGACCACCAAATCGGACCCTGAGGGGCCCCGACCTCCAAATCGGACCCTGAGGGGCCCCGACCACCAAATCGGACCCTGAGGGGCCCCGACCACCAAATGTGACCCAGAGTGACCCCGCCCACCAAATGTGACCCCGCCCACCAAATGTGACCCCGAGTGGCCCCGCCCACCAAATGGGACCGCGAGTGGCCCCGCCCACCAAATCGGACCCAGAGGTGCCCCGCCCACCAAATCGGACCCAGAGTGACCCCGCCCACCAAATCGGACCCAGAGTGACCCCGCCCACCAAATCGGACCCAGAGTGACCCCGCCCACCAAATGTGACCCAGAGTGACCCCGCCCACCAAATGTGACTCAGAGTGACCCCGCCCACCAAATGTGACCCAGAGTGACCCCGCCCACCAAATGTGACCCAGAGTGACCCCGCCCACCAAATGTGACCCAGAGTGACCCCGCCCACCAAATGTGACCCAGAGTGACCCCGCCCACCAAATGTGACCCAGAGTGACCCCGCCCACCAAATGTGACCCAGAGTGACCCCGCCCACCAAATGTGACCCAGAGTGACCCCGCCCACCAAATGTGACCCAGAGTGACCCCGCCCACCAAATGTGACCCAGAGTGACCCCGCCCACCAAATGTGACCCAGAGTGACCCTGCCCACCAAATGTGACCCAGAGGTGCCCCGCCCACCAAATCTGACCGAGGTGCCCCGCCCACCAAATCTGACCCAGAGGTGCTCTGCCCACCAAATCTGACCCAGAGTGGCCCCGCCCACCAAATCTGACCCAGAGTGGCCCCGCCCACCAAATCGGACCCAGAGTGGTCCCGTCTACCAAATCGGACACAGAGTGGCCCCGCCCACCAAATCATCCCCTGAAGGGCCCCGCCCACCAAACCAGCGCCTGAAGGGCACCCAAGTGTGAAAGTCTTGCAGGGGCAGCCCGGGCACCATTACAAAGCACTATCTGTAGTTCCTTCAGGAAATACCCATCTAGTTACTATTATAATTATCTATAAATCTACGGCAAGGAATAAAACTTAAGTGAAATGTAAAAAATGTTTAAAGAACAGTAACACTTAAAGTTCTTGGGATTTATAAAACGTCTTATGTATGTCATGTAATAAATATTGATAATAGTGCGTGTAATAAATGACTAATCACACGGACAGAGGATCGGAGCGGCGTTCTTGACGTGCTTCTATGATAACTGTCCATAGGAACATTTCAGAAGATAGCAGCAGCGATACAGCAAGGACCGGAGGCTCTAGAAGTCGCCCTACCCACATTCCACAGGGTCGTAAAAATATACAGCAATCTGGTCCGACTGGTACTGGCAGATCCAGAAATTCAGTTGATTTGTCATCATGCAAAGTATTTTTTTTTTTAATGAAAGGCATGGCGCATGCCACAATTAATGAAAATATTCCAATAAATGGTGGGCACGCTGCAATAGGGTCTGCACACAGTACATACATGAGAATACTGTATCCTACAGCGACCATGAAGATTCATGAATATGAAGAATATATACACTTTGCTAATGAGTAAATAGATTTATAATAGACAAAACACAGGAGAAAAATTATTAAAGCGATAAAATCAATACATGTTGTCGGACGTACATACAAAAAACAAGAAGAGCCATAACGATCATATGTATCCGGTGAAAATATAAATAGCACGAAGTATATGATAAATTTATATCACAAGATCCAAAACAGTGGTAAAATACCTATATAAGCAGCGTTGTCTATACTGCATATGATCCAAAAAGTCAGTATAATTATATAGCATGATAGAAAGGTGATTAAATAATAATTATTATTTCCACAAACTGATCAGTATTGGTAAGCTTCACCTAAATGGTCTCACTAGGGAAACTAGGGAAATGGTAGGCTCACTTATAACAACTTAAACTATTTTGCTTGGGCCAAATTGGAGAAAATATATGTGCCACAATTCACCTTCCTGGTCACACCGGTGAGACATAAGTATAATACACTAGATGGTGGCCCGATTCTAACACATCGGGTATTCTAGAATATGCATGTCCACGTAGTATATTGCACAGCCACGTAGTATATTGCCCAGCCACGTATATTATTGCCCAACCACGTAGTATATTGCCCAGTCACGTAGTATATTGCACAGCCACGTAGTATATTGCCCAGCCACGTATATTATTGCCCAACCACGTAGTATATTGCCCAGTCACGTACTATATTGCCCAGCGACGTAGCATATTGCCCAGCCCGCGTAGCATATTGCACAGCCCCCGTAGCATATTGCACAGCCCCCGTAGTATATTGCACAGCCCCCGCAGTACATAGCACAGCCCGCGTAGTACATTGCACAGCCCGCGTAGTACATTGCACAGCCCGCGTAGTACATTGCACAGCCCGCGTAGTACATTGCACAGCCGCGTAGTACATTGCACAGCCCGCGTAGTACATTGCACAGCCCGCGTAGTACATTGGCCAGCCCGCGTAGTACATTGCACAGCCCGCGTAGTACATTGCACAGCCCGCGTAGTATATTGCACAGCCCACGTAGTACATTGCACAGCCCGCGTAGTACATTGCACAGCCCGCGTAGTACATTGCACAGCCCGCGTAGTACATTGCACAGCCGCGTAGTACATTGCACAGCCCGCGTAGTACATTGCACAGCCCGCGTAGTACATTGCACAGCCCGCGTAGTACATTGCACAGCCGCGTAGTACATTGCACAGCCCGCGTAGTACATTGCACAGCCCGCGTAGTACATTGCACAGCCCGCGTAGTACATTGGCCAGCCCGCGTAGTACATTGCACAGCCCGCGTAGTACATTGCACAGCCCGCGTAGTACATTGCACAGCCCGCGTAGTACATTGCACAGCCCGCGTAGTACATTGCACAGCCGCGTAGTACATTGCACAGCCCGCGTAGTACATTGCACAGCCCGCGTAGTACATTGGCCAGCCCGCGTAGTACATTGCGCAGCCCGCGTAGTACATTGCGCAGCCCGCGTAGTATACTGCACAGCCCGCGTAGTATACTGCACAGCCCGCGTAGTATATTGCACAGCCCCCGTAGTACATTGCCCAGCCACGTAGTATATTGCACAGCCCGCGTAGTATATTGCACAGCCCGCGTAGTATATTGCCCAGCCCGCGTAGTACATTGCCCAGCCCGCGTAGTATATTGCCCAGCCCGCGTAGTACATTGCACAGCCCACAAAAATAGTTATATACTCACTTTCCGTCGGCCCCTGGATCGTGCGCTCCGGTTTCAAGAGTGCATTGCGATCTCGCGTGATGATGACGTATTAGTCTTGCGAGACCGCTACGTCATCATTTCGCGAGATCGCAATGCATGGAGCTGTCACCGGAGCATCGCGAGGAGAGGGAAAGGCGCCGGAAGGTGAGTATATAATGATTTTTTATTTTTTTTATTATTTTTAACATTAGATCTTTTTACTATTGATGCTGCATAGGCAGCATCAATAGTAAAAAGTTGGTCACACAGGGTTAATAGCAGCGTTAATGGAGTGCGTTACACCGCGGCATAATGCGGTCCATTAGCGCTGCCATTAACCCTGTGTGAGCACTGACTGGAGGGGAGTATGGAGCAGGCACTGACTGCGGGGAGAAAGGAGCGGCCATGTTGCCGCCGGACTGCGCCCATAGCTGATTGGTCGTGGCAATGGTCGTGGGTGTTTTGCCACGACCAATCAGCGACTTGGATTTCCATGACAGACAGAGGCCGCGACCAATGAATATCCGTGACAGAAAGACAGACAGATGGAAGTGAACCTTAGGCAATTATATAGTAGATTCAGTTATCACTTTCAATTATCTGGTTCAGTCCTTCATTTTATTATCCATCTTCAGGTTTAAAAAAAAAAATATGGAAGCAATGTGACCGCTGTGATGCAGTGACCCCTGTTACAACTAGGGGACGCTGTATGTTCTCCTCAGAATACGCACGGAGGCGTATTTAGGCCATGGGAGTGCATGGCAGTCGCAGGCGTAACTGATGGTGAGACAGTGACATCATTATTGTAAATGGTCGGTTTGTGTCGCAGAGGAGATCCTCTGCGCTGTAAGCCAGTAATGTTGTTGTTCTGGGATTTGTAGTCCCAAAAGTGTTTGTGTAGTTGTAAAGGGAGGCTTACAGGGTTAGTCGGAGAGCTGGGCGGGTCTGACTAACCACACACACCTCCCACCTATGTGATATAATGTGACTGAGGTCTGGTCAGATGGTTGGAGTGTGCGAGGTCCTGGATGGCCTGTGTGAGCGAGTGTCCCCCAACACATGCAGTAAGCGCTACCTTACAGCACCTTGTGTGCGGGTAGAGCACACGTCTATGACTGCTGGGTGCACAGTCTACTTACACAACACAGGACTGCAAGGTGGCTCAGTGGTTAGCACTGTTACTTTGCAGCTGGGTTAATTCCCACAAACCAAAACATCTGCAAGGAGTTTGTATGTTGCCTCCATGTTTGCAGGGTTTCCTCCGGGTTCTCCGGTTTCCTCCCACACTCCAAACACATACTGATAGGGAATCTAGATTGTGAGCCCCATCGGGGACAGTGATGATAATGTCTGTAAAGCTCTGTGGAATTACTGGTGCTATGTAAGAAATCCTTCACGTTTCCACTACATAAGGCATCTGTTATTTTCACAGACACCACACCATCACAATCATGGGTCCCATCATAAGCTATGGGGCTGCTCATATCTGTGTTTTTACACTCACCATGTGTCAGTGTAAACCACACGGAGACATGGCCGTTTTATTCCAGCAATATGGATGACAAGGGCCAATACGAGTCTATGGATCCAAGTAAAACACATACGGCATCTGTGTGCTGTAAGTGTTTAACACTGCAAAGTATAGGAAAAGTTTTGTAATTTTTTTCCTTAACCATACTGGAAAAACACGGATAATACACTGATCCATCACACCCACGGACAGGTCCAACACACTGATCCAACGCGCAGACCCAATGCGCTGATGACTCCGGTACTGTTTTGTGCAGTATCTGTTTTCTATGGACATGTGATGGGGGCCTAAGTGTGTATAATAAAAGATATGTTCTGGTCTTATAATTCCCCTTCTCTGTCATATACATTTTGTAATACTGAAGACTACAAAGAAAATAAAACTGGTTCTTTCTATTAAGATATGTAATAAAAAAAAATACAATGCAAGAAATCTTAGTATCCAAAGGTGGAAATGAAGGACACTTGTGGGTCACAGGATCCGGACCTTTCTCTTTACGTTCTTGCACGAAGCTGATAAACTGGTTAAACAACGGCGCCATCTACAGGGCGCAACAATAACTAAAAAATATCTGCTGCAGGAAACATTCTCTCACCTCAAAGTCTGATGGATGGAACATGTTTTTGATGATGATAACTCTCTCGAATCGTTTCCTTGTTTCATTGTCCTTCTTCTCCGGCCTCCAATCCAGTTGTCTAGGAAAGAAAAAACACAACCGAGATTAGTTAAGATGGTGAAGAGAGTATACGACGGGCACTTGGGGTCTGCTGTCAGGGTGAAGGAAGTCTAAAGCATGGAATTGCGGAAACAAATTTCTCACTTTTGCCGCTTTCGCGCTAGTTTCTTCCAGATTTGATAAAATGGAGCTGGGCCGTGATGTCACAGCATGTCTATTTTTTTTTCAAGCTGTGAGGTTCCCTACATCACAAATGTCAGCACGGTGGCTCAGTGGTTAGCACAGCAGCTCTGGAGTCCTGGGTTCAAACCCCACCAAGGACAACATCTGCAAAGAGTTTGTATGTTCTCCCCGTGTTTGCGTGGGTTTCCTCCGGGTACTCCGGTTTCCTCCCACAATCCAAAGACATACTGATAGGGAATCTAGATTGTGAGCCCCATCGGGGACAGTGATGACAATGTTTGCAAACTGTAAAGCGCTGCGGAAAATGTTAGCACTATATAAAAATAAAGATTATTATTATAAATGTCACTCCAATCCCTGACTAGAGTAAGATTTCTGGCAAAGCCAATGGAGGCAGACTCCTTTTAATGACTCAGGAGAGTGACTCCATTACAGCCCCTCATCAAGACCAGTGGCAATATCGCTGGTCATGATGAATTGGGGCCTATATGTGTCTTGGAAGCCAATGAGCGTTCCTTCCTTGGAGGGTAGAATGTGTAAGCCGAAATTTCAACCAAAAGGCACAGAAGCCTGTTTACACATATAGCGGGGCTCACCATGTCGCCGGGGGCCATGACGCAGGGACAGCCATAGTCTAGACATACATTTTCTCTGTAGAGGCTGATGCAATGGAGCTTTAGCATTACATATCAGCCATTATAATAAAAGGCCAGCCATGTAATGCCCCTAAGTGACCCTCCGTTCAGGGCCATTCAGTATGTCACGGATCCCTTCTCCGTGGTGTCACTAATTCGTCATGTGCCCGCTCTCACACGTGACTTGGGGTTGTGCCTGCAAGGGTTATCTATCTCCCCTCTCTCAGTCCAGCATTCAACCTCTGTCCTATGCTGTAATGGGAGCATAAATCACACACCGACCCAAGCCACACACCCGCTCATACACGCTGCCACCACTCATCGAATACACGGGCGATGAGTCCCGGAACTAACAATACTAATAAAAATATGTCTATCACTCATAAGGCTCACACACCTTAGGCTATGGATTCTTTTATAACATTCAAGGTTCAACTGGTTAAAGTTTTATACTTTAATAACAAAAAGGTTCAATGCTTACAAGAAAAAGGTATAAAAATATGATAATAAAAAGACATACAACTTATGCAAAACAGTGTCAAAATAAACAGGAGAAACTTACAGAAATTATCTAACCGGTAGTTGCTTTCTGCTCCCTGAGGGTAGGAAGAATGTAGATTGTATCACACCAGCTTCTTAGGCTGCCCCCATCATGTGAACACAATTCTCTGTCCGCAGCCTAAATTTATAACTTTGGTCTGAGGTCAGGTTTCTAGACCGGCCCCCCAGGTTAATATCATAATTGCGGTCTGTTTGATTGGGCACGGCCGCTCTACTAATGAATATATATTATTTTCCTCTGGAGACACTTGTAAGATGGTTCCCAGGAATAGCTAACCTCAGGCCGCAATTAGCATCTCCCCTCCAAGCACTAGGGGGGGTCAAGTGTTCCTTTCTTCTTGGCCTTAGCTAGACCTCCTGGTGAGATCTGGAGACAGAATTTCTACTAGTCCCAAGGAAGTACTGTACCTATTACCATCTAGGTGCGACTTGCCTTCAGGACAGATGTTACATTATCACTAGTCACACATATAACCCTAGACATATGTCACCACACACACATATATATATATATATATATATATATATATATATATATATATATATATATATATATATATATATATATATATATATATATATATATATATATATATGTGTATATATATATATATATATATATACACACATATTTCACCACACAGTATATACAAAAATAGCAGACACATACTTCTGCTGGAGAGACAGCTTCTTCCGGTAGTCCTTACACTTCTTCTTCTTCTTCGTTGCATCATACTCGCCCTTTAACTGGAATTTTGCATTTTCAACATGAAGTTTGTAGCCCCTGATCTCGTACTCATCGAGCAGCTTTAGTGCTAGCTGAACGGATTCTTTCTGCAAGTGGAAAAAAAAAAACACAAACTATAAGCAACGTGTAATATATTCCTTTATGAAATTTTTAATTTAATCCCCCGTAGACATTTTTTTTTTGCCTTAGTGTGTTATTTATTAAAGAAAAAAATATAATAAAATACATAATACAACTGTATAACTAGAAATAAATGCAAATATTATATGAACGTTTGGCATTTTATCAGCCCTCGGTGTGTTTTTCTAAGGCCATTTATCATGTTCAGACAAACTTTTTAATATAAATTCCAAACATTTAATTACAAAAAAAAACCACATTTCCTTTAGAGAGTCAAAATAAGTGAACCGAAGAAAAGAATAATCAGGACCACGGGATGAATGATGACCGACCTTGAGATAACAGCACAGGCCGTCTCCTTTCAGGTTCCCCTCCTTATCTTTATAGAGCTTTATCTTATATTCTTCAGACTGCAGATCGCGCATGATGATGCCGCATTTAGACATAATTTGGATAAATTCGTCATTTGTAATATCAGGAGGCAGTCCTGTAAGGTAGAAAAATAGAGGCAAATACAAAAAAAAAAGTGCTACACTTGGCTCCAGAGCAGCGTGCGTGCACGAGTGTGCGTGCATTTACCACTAACCTGTCACATACACGTTTGTGTTTCTACCGTCGTCCACATTGAACCAACCTGGAATGAATGAACACATACAATTTTAATAACCACATTTTTATATGTAGTTATATTTTTACATGAGGAAGTATTGGCATGACCGCGTAGGCGCTTGGCTCCAATAAAATGGATTCTAGAGTTAGTGAAAATCCATTCTCAGGACCTGGTCTATCAGCCGCATGTGACTGTTGGACGGAAACCCTGAGATCCATATCCTAGACCGGATGTGACTGTTGGACGGGAGCCCTGAGAGCCATATCCTACACCGGATGTTACTGTTGGACGGGAGCCCTGAGAGCCATATCCTACACCAGATGTTACTGTTGGACGGGAGCCCTGAGAGCCATATCCTACACCGGATGTGACTGTTGGTCGGGAGCCCTGAGATCCATATCCTAGACCGGATGGGACTGTTGGTCGGAGCCCTGAGAGCCATATCCTAGACCGGATGTAACTGTTGGATGGGAGCCCTGAGAGCCATATCCTACACCAGATGTTACTGTTGGACGGGAGCCCTGAGAGCCATATCCTACACCGGATGTGACTGTTGGTCGGGAGCCCTGAGAGCCATATCCTACACCGGATGTGACTGTTGGTCGGGAGCCCTGAGAGCCATATCCTACACCGGATGTGACTGTTGGTCGGGAGCCGAGAGCCATATCCTACACCGGATATGACTGTTGGTCGGGAGCCCTGAGAGCCATATCCTACACCGGATGTGACTGTTGGATGGGAGCCCTGAGAGCCATATCCTACACCAGATGTGACTGTTGGTCGGTAGCCCTGAGAGCCATATCCTAGACCGGATGTGACTTTTAGATGGGAGCCTTGAGAGCCATATCCTACCTCCCGACATCCGCGGGTCTCTCTGTGATTAGCCGGCCAGGCACGACACCATCAGGTGTGATGCCCATGTGGAATAACGGCAGGATGACTAATCAAAGGAAGAGCCACGTTTTTGTACAGGTCTGAAAACTACGAATATAGCCAGGACAGAGACCAAACCGTGTCCACAGTGGCTCCATCAGCTTCATTCAGATTTACCATATTTAGGAAACAGTATGAACCTTGGTCATACATCTGGTGTACTATAAGACTGTCAAGTCTAAGGGTCCATTTACACTATACTATAATCATGAACAAGCATTCCCAGGAACATACAGTGGGGCAAAAAAGTATTTAGTCAGTCAGCAATAGTGCAAGTTCCACCACTTAAAAAGATGAGAGGCGTCTGTAATTTACATCATAGGTAGACCTCAACTATGGGAGACAAACTGAGAAAAAAAAATCCAGAAAATCACATTGTCTGTTTTTTTAACATTTTATTTGCATATTATGGTGGAAAATAAGTATTTGGTCAGAATCAAAATTTCATCTCAATACTTTGTAATATATCCTTTGTTGGCAATGACAGAGGTCAAACGTTTTCTGTAAGTCTTCACAAGGTTGCCACACACTGTTGTTGGTATGTTGGCCCATTCCTCCATGCAGATCTCCTCTAGAGCAGTGATGTTTTTGGCTTTTCGCTTGGCAACACGGACTTTCAACTCCCTCCAAAGGTTTTCTATAGGGTTGAGATCTGGAGACTGGCTAGGCCACTCCAGGACCTTGAAATGCTTCTTACGAAGCCACTCCTTCGTTGCCCTGGCGGTGTGCTTTGGATCATTGTCATGTTGAAAGACCCAGCCACGTTTCATCTTCAATGCCCTTGCTGATGGAAGGAGGTTTGCACTCAAAATCTCACGATACATGGCCCCATTCATTCTTTCATGTACCCGGATCAGTTGTCCTGGCCCCTTTGCAGAGAAACAGCCCCAAAGCATGATGTTTCCACCACCATGCTTTACAGTAGGTATGGTGTTTGATGGATGCAACTCAGTATTCTTTTTTCTCCAAACACGACAAGTTGTGTTTCTACCAAACAGTTCCAGTTTGGTTTCATCAGACCATAGGACATTCTCCCAAAACTCCTCTGGATCATCCAAATGCTCTCTAGCAAACTTCAGACGGGCCCGGACATGTACTGGCTTAAGCAGTGGGACACGTCTGGCACTGCAGGATTTGAGTCCATGGTGGCGTAGTGTGTTACTTATGGTAGGCCTTGTTACATTGGTCCCAGCTCTCTGCAGTTCATTCACTAGGTCCCCCCGCGTGGTTCTGGGATTTTTGCTCACCGTTCTTGTGATCATTCTGACCCCACGGGGTGGGATTTTGCGTGGAGCCCCAGATCGAGGGAGATTATCAGTGGTCTTGTATGTCTTCCATTTTCTAATTATTGCTCCCACTGTTGATTTCTTCACTCCAAGCTGGTTGGCTATTGCAGATTCAGTCTTCCCAGCCTGGTGCAGGGCTACAATTTTGTTTCTGGTGTCCTTTGACAGCTCTTTGGTCTTCACCATAGTGGAGTTTGGAGTCAGACTGTTTGAGGGTGTGCACAGGTGTCTTTTTATACTGATAACAAGTTTAAACAGGTGCCATTACTACAGAAGAAGTTACAGGTCTGTGAGAGCCAGAAATCTTGATTGTTTGTTTCTGACCAAATACTTATTTTCCACCATAATATGCAAATAAAATGATAAAAAAACAGACAATGTGATTTTCTGGATTTTTTTTTCTCAGTTTGTCTCCCATAGTTGAGGTCTACCTATGATATAAATTACAGACGCCTCTCATCTTTTTAAGTGGTGGAACTTGCACTATTGCTGACTGACTAAATACTTTTTTGCCCCACTGTATATGCCAACAATCGTGCCAACCACCCAACAAACAAACAGCTTGTTCGGAAGGTGAAATTATTTTTAAGCCTGCCTAAAAATTATCATTCTCGGAAGCGCATCGTGCTGAGTTAGTAAGATGTGCTTTCAAAAACAATTGCTGCCTATGTGCACAGAACGATCTGCTACTGATACTTGTGTGACAATCAGACGTGCGGCCGGGCTGTGCAAAATGCTATTAAGCTAAAGACATATAGCCAATCGGCGATCACTTAACATTGCAAGTCGGCCAGTGTAAATGAGGCCTAAGTTTGCATCTGACTAAAATGTTGGACGTGATGATAAATATGCTCCAGCTCCACAACAAGTGAGGTTATGGTAGTATGAACCTGTCGATAGACTCTTAACAGAATGACTGTTCAAACCAAGCACAGGAGCTCGGTGCATCATGACGGGGCCAGTCATTTATATACAACTTCCCACATACTTGGTTTCCATCTATCTTCACTAGTGATGAGCGAATATACTTGTTACTCGAGATTTCTCGAGCATGCTCGGGTGTCCTCCGAGTATTTTTTAGTGCTCGGAGATTTAGTTTTCATCGCCGCAGCTGAATGATTCACATCTGTTAGCCAGCATAAGTGCATGTGGGGGTTGCCTGGTTGCTAGGGAATCCCCACATGTACTTATACTGGCTATCCGATGTAAATCATTCAGCTGTGGCAAGAAAAACGTTATCTCCGAGCACTAAAAAAATACTCGGAGGACACCCGAGCGTGCTCGAGAAATCTCGAGTAACGAGTATATTCGCTCATCACTAATCTTCACCCTTCTCTGTCTCTATCAAACCAGAGCTGTCAATCAAAGAAAAGGGAGGCGGAGCTAGATGGAAAACAAGCAAGTCGGAAGGAGTATATAAATAATTGGGCCTGCCATGATGTATCGAGCGCCTGTATTTGATTTGAACAGTCATTCTATGCTGACAGAATCATAAAAACGACCTATTGTTTATATCAAGTTTTACATATATTTAATCTGCAAGATTCCTATTTTTTTATTTTTAATACAGAGCGTGATATCCAAAAAACAAACAAACAAAAAAATTGTAAATATATATAAAAAAATACTTCTAAGACAAAAACCTGATTTAAACAATTTGTTATTTTCAGATGATAGCTCCCTTTTAACCCCTTAATGACCAAAAGCATTTCCATTTTTGGATTTCCATTTTTTTGCTCCCCTCCTTCCCAGAGCCATAACTTTGCTATTTTTTTTTCCCAATATGGCCGCGTGAGGGCTTGTTTTTTGCGTGACGAGTTTTTTTTTACTTTTGAACGACACCATTTATCTTACCATATCATGTGTTGGAAAACAGGAAAAAAATTCTAAGTGTGGTGAAATTGCAAAAAAAAGTCCATGTTCACTGTATGCCAAAACTGACCTGCCATTATGATTCTCCAGGTCATTACGAGTTCATAGACTATAAAGAAAAAGAACCCAGCACTCAACTGATGCTTTAGTGCAATTTTAATGGTAGTAGTACCCAATAAACGTTTCGGTCCTTGAATGGACCTTCGTCAGTAACTACATGTGAAAACCAAAAACAAGTGTAAACAAAAATTACAGAAAATAAAGTTGCATACAAAATAAAGTATATACAAGGTATTTTGGAAAAGGACAATAGCATCGGTACAAAACTCTGGTCAATCAATACATAGAGTATATGCTGGGGAGAAAATAACCCGAATATCTAGGCTGAATTATGTTCCACTCAGGATGAAATAAGGAGAGATACACCAGAAAGATAATAGTGGGAGAGGAGGTACATACCGTACTGTAGAATAATAGAATAGACCGTATGGTCATAGGGTACAAAAAAGCAGCGTCTGTAAGTGTAAGAAAGTCCCATAAAATTCCCATGGACCGGTAAGCACATGGTGTCAGGGGATATAAGGTAAAACATACCTTATGTGTGAGTCAGATAGGAGCGGTACTGTGGGTGGATAATGAAAAAGAAATTACATACCGAAAAAAAAAAAAAAAATCATACCGCAAAAACCGGCCGATCAGAGAAACGCTCTAGTGCAGGGGATTTACCTGAGGAGACCGAGCTGGATGGTGGTGCTGTCAGACGCGGTGTCCACCGCTGGTCTGATCAGAAGTAAGTGCGGCCGCCATCTTATAAGAAAGGGGCGGGACAAGCCAGCTCCAACAGCCAATCAGCGGCTGGGTGGCAGACAGGAAGTGACGGCGCGCTGTGAGGACTACCTCAGTGTGCAGCTCAATGAGAGTTCCTGTGTATGGTGACCGGAAGTGACATCACGTTGTCATAGGGATAGGGCAATACAAAAAAAAAAAAAAAACACGAGCGCTGCGGAAAGCGCGGCAAGGAGAAAGTAGAAAAGGAATGAAAATACAGGCAACATAGGACAAGTGATATGGAGCTGAAGTGCCTATACGGAGATAATATGCTGGGTAAACAATCTCCATGGTGATAGGTGCTCCTATGGTCTATAGGTCTGATTAGTGATATGATCAGCTAGGTGAGGATAACCAGCTTGGTCCAGTGAGGTGTGCGGGTAGACCGAAGTGATCAGTACAGACGACTCTAGGGGTAAAAGAAAGGAAGAATTAGACAATGGTAAAAATTGCATCAATGACTTACAATGGTAAAAATAACAAAACCAGTAAGATAGAAGAAGTCCGTAATGACCTGTGGGAAAATCACATGATACCACATTGCAGGGCAAATCACCCGATAGTACCATACAGTCTCAGAGAAAAGAGGCTAAATCATAGTCTCTATTGAGTCCCAATGGGTGGAGGGTCTCCAATGTGTGGATCCAAAACGCTTCCCTCCGCTTTAGGCGAGCAACCCGATCACCACCCCGCCGGATGGGGGGGATATGTTCTATTACCTGGAACTGTAGCTGTGAGATATTATGACCCAAATTATGGAAGTGGAGGGGGATGGGTAACAACAGGTTCTTACAGCGGACCGTGGATTTATGTTTGGAAATCCGATCGCGAATAGGTTGCGTTGTTTCACCTATGTATAGAAGTCCACAGGGACATTTGATTAAGTATATAACCCATGATGAAGCGCATGTGAAATACTCCGGGATTCGGAATGACTTTCCAGAGCGAGGATGATGGAAGCGGGGTCCTTTAAGGACATTATGACATTGAGAGCAGTTCAGGCATGGCACACCTCACTGGACCAAGCTGGTTATCCTCACCTAGCTGATCATATCACTAATCAGACCTATAGACCATAGGAGCACCTATCACCATGGAGATTGTTTACCCAGCATATTATCTCCGTATAGGCACTTCAGCTCCATATCACTTGTCCTATGTTGCCTGTATTTTCATTCCTTTTCTACTTTCTCCTTGCCGCGCTTTCCGCAGCGCTCGTGGTTTTTTTTTTTTTTGGGTCATAATATCTCACAGCTACAGTTCCAGGTAATAGAACATATCCCCCCCATCCGGCGGGGTGGTGATCGGGTTGCTCGCCTAAAGCGGAGGGAAGCGTTTTGGATCCACACATTGGAGACCCTCCACCCATTGGGACTCAATAGAGACTATGATTTAGCCTCTTTTCTCTGAGACTGTATGGTACTATCGGGTGATTTGCCCTGCAATGTGGTATCATGTTATTTTCCCACAGGTCATTACGGACTTCTTCTATCTTACTGGTTTTGTTATTTTTACCATTGTAAGTCATTGATGCAATTTTTACCATTGTCTAATTCTTCCTTTCTTTTACCTCTAGAGTCGTCTGTACTGATCACTTCGGTCTACCCGCACACCTCACTGGACCAAGCTGGTTATCCTCACCTAGCTGATCATATCACTAATCAGACCTATAGACCATAGGAGCACCTATCACCATGGAGATTGTTCACCCAGCATATCATCTCCGTATAGGCACTTCAGCTCCATATCACTTGTCCTATGTTGCCTGTATTTTCATTCCTTTTCTACTTTCTCCTTGCCGCGCTTTCCGCAGCGCTCGTGGTTTTTTTTTTTTTTTTGTATTGCCCTATCCCTATGACAACGTGATGTCACTTCCGGTCACCATACACAGGAACTCTCATTGAGCTGCACACTGAGGTAGTCCTCACAGCGCGCCGTCACTTCCTGTCTGCCACCCAGCCGCTGATTGGCTGTTGGAGCTGGCTTGTCCCGCCCCTTTCTTATAAGATGGCGGCCGCACTTACTTCTGATCAGACCAGCGGTGGACACCGCGTCTGACAGCACCACCATCCAGCTCGGTCTCCTCAGGTAAATCCCCTGCACTAGAGCGTTTCTCTGATCGGCCGGTTTTTGCGGTATGATTTTTTTTTTTTTTTTTTCGGTATGTAATTTCTTTTTCATTATCCACCCACAGTACCGCTCCTATCTGACTCACACATAAGGTATGTTTTACCTTATATCCCCTGACACCATGTGCTTACCGGTCCATGGGAATTTTATGGGACTTTCTTACACTTACAGACGCTGCGTTTTTGTACCCTATGACCATACGGTCTATTCTATTATTCTACAGTACGGTATGTACCTCCTCTCCCACTATTATCTTTCTGGTGTATCTCTCCTTATTTCATCCTGAGTGGAACATAATTCAGCCTAGATATTCGGGTTATTTTCTCCCCAGCATATACTCTATGTATTGATTGACCAGAGTTTTGTACCGATGCTATTGTCCTTTTCCAAAATACCTTGTATATACTTTATTTTGTATGCAACTTTATTTTCTGTAATTTTTGTTTACACTTGTTTTTGGTTTTCACATGTAGTTACTGACGAAGGTCCATTCAAGGACCGAAACGTTTATTGGGTACTACTACCATTAAAATTGCACTAAAGCATCAGTTGAGTGCTGGGTTCTTTTTCTTTATAGTCTATGAAGGTGTGGGAACCTAACCTAGCACCATTCTTCTCCAGTAGTGCACACGGTTTTTGTATCTGATTACGAGTTCATAGACACCAAACATGCCTAGGTTCTTTTTTATTTGGGTGGTGAAAAAATATTCCAAACTTTGTAAAAAAAAAAAAAAAAAAAAAATGGCATCATTTTCCAAGACCCGTAGCGTCTGCATTTTTTGTGATC
Source organism: Ranitomeya imitator (assembly GCF_032444005.1). Lineage (NCBI taxonomy): Eukaryota > Metazoa > Chordata > Amphibia > Anura > Dendrobatidae > Ranitomeya > Ranitomeya imitator. The sequence continues at coordinate 76,984,417 of NC_091283.1, read as the reverse complement.
TGGGGCTGGGTGAGGGCTCATTTTTTGCGTGCCAAGTTGACATTTCTATTGATACCATTTTGGGATAGCTATGATGTTTTCATTGCCCGTTATTGCATTTTATTGCATCGTAATTCTGATTTTTTTCTTGTTACCGATCGGATTAATTCTTTTTCTCTATTGATAGATCGGGTGTTTCTGAATGCAGCGATACCAATTATGTGTATTTTTTTTTTATTGTTTTATTTTTAATGGGGTGAACAGGGGCCGATTTGAACTTTTATTTTTTATATATTTCTAACATTTTTTTTTTTACTGGCTTCAATAGTCTCCATAGGAGGCTAGAATCTGCGATCGGCTGATCGCTTGTGGTATACATAGCAGGGCTGCAACTCTGCCAAGTATAACAAAAATGCTCATCTCCTATGTGCGCCGACCACCGGCAGTTTAGCAATGACAACTACAGGGATCTCCTGCCAACTCATCGCGCCCCACGATCATGTGACATGGGTGCCGATGGGCAGAGATAAAACGAGCATCCGGCTTGCGCAAGTTAAATGCCGCTGTCAGAGATTGATAAGAGACATTTAACTAGTTAACAGCCACCAGTGAATCGTAACTCCACCCGCAGCTGTTATGTGCACATTACAGCTGATCAGATCAGCCGACATGTGCAGGAAAAGGTGCGGGCTCAGCGCCGGAGACCGCACCAAAGAGGCGACCCGTGACGGATATACACGTCGTAGGCCGTTACAGGGTTAAAGAGCGTTGCTCCATTTTCTACATTTATAGTATAAATATGGCAGAATTGTTTGACAGAACTGGATCTCAGACCTGAGACCTACATTGATCATGAGAACGGTGCCAAAACATGTGAAAAAGAATAGAGAAAGCTGTGCATGTGATGGACCCATATGGATCAGACATTTGAAAAAGGAGGAGATGGGAAAAACCCCTTTAAAAAGGTTGGCTACTACTTTTCTTTTTTTTTATTGATGGCTTATGTTTAGGATAGGCCATCCATATCTGATCGGTGAGGGTTTGTCACCCCGCCCATCAGCTGTTGGTGATGTTGGACGTAACTTTTCGGATGCTGCTGGACCATGGCAACTTCATCAAAACTATAGTGGCCGCAGCCAGCGAGATGCCGATCCCCCCCCCCCCCTATTTATTTCTGCAGTACCCATCCGCAGCCACTGTTCCAGCAACATCAATAACTTCCAGCTGGCACCAGTACCAGCCGACTGGTGTGGCTGTCGGGTGTTGTACCCAGCAGATGGCCATCCATATCATGTATTCAATATGAGACCTGTCCAGAATACACATTTGTGAACGAGGGCAACACTTTAGGCTACAGAAAAATGTTGATTTCCTTTGCACTAGTTTTATAAATGTCCCGGGGGCGTAGTACTGAACCCTGTTACACTTGGAACATAGATAAAATCTAATACATAAGACGTCATCCACTTTGCCACAAGAACAAGCCTTGCGATAGCCGTACATCTTGTCAGGACGGGATCTGAGCCGACTCAGGAAGGCAGGATGCATGTTCCTTTAAGAAAGGCTTCCTGGCATCCCCCATTACCCGGATTAATAGGGGTCTACACATCACCTGGGTCCGCTTTCCTCTTCTCTCCCTTTGTTTTCGGGTCACTCTGTTCTGGTTCAGGTTTGGGGTCTTTCTTTGGCTTTTGCTCTTCTTTCACTTCCTTCGGGGCTGGAGACGGCTCAGCGTTCTCATTCTCAGAAGCCGTGTACCCATAATTTGCCTGATACATCGCCAGGAAATCTTCTGTTATCTAATCAAAAGAAATCACAAAAACTACAATAAAAACGTTTATCATCCTAAAAAAAAAAAAAAGCAGCCCAAAAATCTAGATACCAGTAAAGTGTTAGACACATGGTCTTGCTATAGAGGTTTCATAGAACTCCATAAATGTCGCAAAATGGTCCCCACCCCCAATGAACATGTACCCGTCTATGTAGATACCAGGGCGGTGGAGTCAGTAAGACAAACCTCCGACTCCTCAATCTCCATGACACCGACTCCACCAAAATGGGCTCCGACCCAACTCCACAGCCCTGGTAGATACGCATGTTCTCATTGGGGAGGGAAAAGTAGCTGCTTCACCAGCAGGTTATCTTCCCAAGAGGGAAGGATCGGGCATGTTCAAATTGAAGATGCCCAGTCTGTCTTCCCACCCACACACCTGAGACAGGCGGAGAGGCAGAAATTGGCGGGTTCAGACAAGGTTTGTCTAATATGCATCAGTCCAATTTATAGGGCGATTGTGACCGGTAGACATGTCTGATCTCTGCATAAGGAGTATTTCACGCCAAACCTACGAGAACACAGACCAACCAACAAGACCAGTCAGATCTGGGTGATTGATGCCACCCATAGACACAGGCTACTGCCCAATTCTGCCGAATCCATCCAGCCTGGGTCACACCTAATATACCAGCTTCTACAGGTCAGGGAGCGGCCATGCAGCACGCCAGGTCCGGCCCAGGGTCCCCACACACGGGCACAGCGATATAAGCAGCTGTCATCCATAGCGGGGCATATAAGGGGTCCGACAAGATGTGTAATCATGACCAGGGGAAATGACGGAGGCGCACAGCTGTCACAAAGACTGCGATAGACGGCAGCGCTCATCCAACTCCGGACTGTTCTGCATGGAGGATCTGTAGAGCCAGAAATGTAACACCGGGGATAAGACCAGCAGAGAACCGGAGCCAAATACTTCATTGCTAGAAATGGCGATCACAAGGGCAGAGGCGAGGGACACCGCTACCAGTTCAGACGCCTGCCAAGAAATGGATGTACTCGTCCGCCACACAGAAACTTGTCCGGACGCCTAATATCCAGGAAGAATAAAGAATGTGCTGTACATGTAAAAGCCCACGGCCTCCATGCATGCTGGATGAAAGTCCCCCAAACCAGCTGGGGGTCGGTGGGCCTCCAGACTCTCCCCCGACAGATTGTGTAGGGGGACAGAAGTATCGGGTGGTGGGAATTCAGTCCCCCAATCCTTTTGCTCCGCGGACTGATCACAATCTCTGACCGCGTCTCGCTCCTGGCTGGAGTCCTTGGCTGATCGGTCGCTCCTGTATATGGGGGGCCGGGAGTGGGAGCTGTCAGCTGAACCGCGGCTCCGCTGACTGCTATCTACCGTGTATGGCCGGCTTCAGGCTGGGGAGATTTTGGCCACCACTCTGGTCTTGCAGCAAAGATCGCTATGTGCAGCTGCTACATTGCCGCATTATGCAGGTGAACGGCGTGGCGATGTCACCACCAGAGTACAGCGGCCGTGGCCAGCAAGTCACAAAGTCAGAGTCAATGGGATGTTTTGCTACTTGCTTTAGGTTGTAAACTAGAAGAAGAGGGGACGGGAAGAAAAACATTAGACTTGAACAAAGAAGATCCAGGAAAACATACTCAGAAGGGAGGTAAGAACATTTCTAAAACAATCCACAGCGAGGAGATTGGAACAAAACAAAATCCTCTAAACTGCATGCTCGCAAACGCCAGAAGCCTGACAAACAAGATGGAAGAACTAGAAGCAGAAATATCTACAGGTAACTTTGACATAGTGGGAATAACCGAGACATGGTTAGATGAAAGCTATGACTGGGCAGTTAATTTACAGGGTTACAGTCTGTTTAGAAAGGATCGTAAAAATCGGAGAGGAGGAGGGGTTTGTCTCTATGTAAAGTCTTGTCTAAAGTCCACTTTAAGGGAGGATATTAGCGAAGGAAATGAGGATGTCGAGTCCATATGGGTCGAAATTCATGGAGGGAAAAATGGTAACAAAATTCTCATTGGGGTCTGTTACAAACCCCCAAATATAACAGAAACCATGGAAAGTCTACTTCTAAAGCAGATAGATGAAGCTGCAATCCATAATGAGGTCCTGGTTATGGGGGACTTTAAAACCTGTGAAACCCATAAAAGCAACAGGTTTCTGCTAATAACCAAGAAAAATTATCTTTCACAATTGGTGCAGAATCCAACCAGAGGAGCAGCACTTTTAGACCTAATACTATCTAATAGACCTGACAGAATAACAAATCTGCAGGTGGTCGGGCATCTAGGAAATAGCGACCACAATATTGTGCAGTTTCACCTGTCTTTCACTAGGGGGACTTGTCAGGGAGTCACAAAAACATTGAACTTTAGGAAGGCAAAGTTTGAACAGCTTAGAGATGCCCTTAATCTGGTAGACTGGGACAATATCCTCAGAAATAAGAATACAGATAATAAATGGGAAATGTTTAAGAACATCCTAAATAGGCAGTGTAAGTGGTTTATACCTTGTGGGAATAAAAGGACTAGAAATAGGAAAAACCCAATGTGGCTAAACAAAGAAGTAAGACAGGCAATTAACAGTAAAAAGAAAGCATTTGCACTACTAAAGCAGGATGGCACCATTGAAGCTCTAAAAAACTACAGGGAGAAAAATACTTTATCTAAAAAACTAATTAAAGCTGCCAAAAAGGAAACAGAGAAGCACATTGCTAAGGAGAGTAAAACTAATCCCAAACTGTTCTTCAACTATATCAATAGTAAAAGAATAAAAACTGAAAATGTAGGCCCCTTAAAAAATAGTGAGGAAAGAATGGTTGTAGATGACGAGGAAAAAGCTAACATATTAAACACCTTCTTCTCCACGGTATTCACGGTGGAAAATGAAATGCTAGGTGAAATCCCAAGAAACAATGAAAACCCTATATTAAGGGTCACCAATCTAACCCAAGAAGAGGTGCGAAACCGGCTAAATAAGATTAAAATAGATAAATCTCCGGGTCCGGATGGCATACACCCACGAGTACTAAGAGAACTAAGTAATGTAATAGATAAACCATTATTTCTTATTTTTAGTGACTCTATAGAGACAGGGTCTGTTCCGCAGGACTGGCACATAGCAAATGTGGTGCCAATATTCAAAAAGGGCTCTAAAAGTGAACCTTGAAATTATAGGCCAGTAAGTCTAACCTCTATTGTTGGTAAAATATTTGAAGGGTTTCTGAGGGATGTTATTCTGGATTATCTCAATGAGAATAACTGTTTAACTCCATATCAGCATGGGTTTATGAGAAATCGCTCCTGTCAAACCAATCTAATCAGTTTTTATGAAGAGGTAAGCTATAGGCTGGACCACGGTGAGTCATTGGACGTGGTATATCTCGATTTTTCCAAAGCGTTTGATACCGTGCCGCACAAGAGGTTGGTACACAAAATGAGAATGCTTGGTCTGGGGGAAATTGTGTGAAAAATGGGTTAGTAACTGGCTTAGTGATAGAAAGCAGAGGGTGGTTATAAATGGTATAGTCTCTAACTGGGTCGCTGTGACCAGTGGGGTACCGCAGGGGTCGGTATTGGGACCTGTTCTCTTCAACATATTCATTAATGATCTGGTAGAAGGTTTACACAGTAAAATATCGATATTTGCAGATGATACAAAACTATGTAAAGCAGTTAATACAAGAGAAGATAGTATTCTGCTACAGATGGATCTGGATAAGTTGGAAACTTGGGCTGAAAGGTGGCAGATGAGGTTTAACCATGATAAATGTAAGGTTATACACATGGGAAGAAGGAATCAATATCACCATTACACACTGAACGGGAAACCACTGGGTAAATCTGACAGGGAGAAGGACTTGGGGATCCTAGTTAATGATAAACTTACCTGGAGCAGCCAGTGCCAGGCAGCAGCTGCCAAGGCAAACAGGATCATGGGGTGCATTAAAAGAGGTCTGGATACACATGATGAGAGCATTATACTGCCTCTGTACAAATCCCTAGTTAAACCGCACATGGAGTACTGTGTCCAGTTTTGGGCACCGGTGCTCATGAAGGATATAATGGAACTAGAGAGAGTACAAAGGAGGGCAACAAAATTAATAAAGGGGATGGGAGAACTACCATACCCAGATAGATTAGCGAAATTAGGATTATTTAGTCTAGAAAAAAGACGACTGAGGGGCGATCTAATAACCATGTATAAGTATATAAGGGGACAATACAAATATCTCGCTGAGGATCTGTTTATACCAAGGAAGGTGACGGGCACAAGGGGGCATTCTTTGCGTCTGGAGGAGAGAAGGTTTTTCCACCAACATAGAAGAGGATTCTTTACTGTTAGGGCAGTGAGAATCTGGAATTGCTTGCCTGAGGAGGTGGTGATGGCGAACTCAGTCGAGGGGTTCAAGAGAGGCCTGGATGTCTTCCTGGAGCAGAACAATATTGTATCATACAATTATTAGGTTCTGTAGAAGGACGTAGATCTGGGGATTTATTATGATGGAATATAGGCTGAACTGGATGGACAAATGTCTTTTTTCGGCCTTACTTACTAACTAACTAACTAGTACGATCTCATTCACCTGCACTATACAGCAACGCAACATCGGCCGAGCAACCTGTGTCACAGCCGGAGTCGCTAACAGCTGTGGATTCTGTACGGACCTACAGTGGGGAACACTTTTTGCACCTGTCCTATACACAGAGGATAAACCGCTATTATAGAAAAGTCCATTTAACGCTGCAAATGTTGTCAATACCTCCGATTGCTGTCAGTGGATGACAACATTCTGGTTTACATCCAAAAGATGAAAATAAACATCAACTTCCCCTTTGAAAGATTGTCTTCCTAACCCGCGCCTGTTCTTCATCCCATAATGAGATTTCCGCATAATAATGTCTCAGGATGCAGATATTAACAGGCCAGGCTTGTATAGGGGCTGTATACTGGGCATGGCTTGTAAAGGGGTCTGTATACTGGGCATGGCTTGTATACGGGCTGTATACTGGGCATGGCTCGTATAGGGGGCTGTATACTGGGCATGGCTTGTATAGGGGCTGTATACTGGGCATGGCTTGTATAGGGGCTGTATACTGGGCATGGCTCGTATAGGGGGCTGTATACTGGGCATGGCTTGTATAGGGGCTGTATACTGGGCATGGCTTGTATAGGGGCTGTATACTGGGCATGGCTTGTATAGGGGCTGTATACTGGGCATGGCTTGTATAGGGGGGCTGTATACTGGGCATGGCTTGTATAGGGGGGCTGTATACTGGGCATGGCTTGTATAGGGGGGCTGTATACTGGGCATGGCTTGTATACGGGCTGTATACTGGGCATGGCTCGTATAAGGGGCTGTATACTGTGCATGGCTCGTACAGGGGGCTGTATGCTGGGCATGGCTCATATAGGGGGCTGTATGCTGGGCATGACTCATATAGGGGGCTGTATACTGGGCATGACTCATATAGGGGGCTGTATACTGGGCATGGCTCGTACAGGGGGCTGTATACTGGGCATGGCTCGTACAGGGGGCTGTATACTGGGCATGGCTCGTACAGGGGGCTGTATGCTGGGCATGGCTAATATAGGGGGCTGTATGCTGGGCATGGCTCATACAGGGGGCTGTATGCTGGGCATGGCTCGTACAGGGGGCTATATGCTGGGCATGGCTCGTACAGGGGGCTGTATGCAGGAAATGGCTCATATAGGGGTCTGTATACTGGGCATGGCTTGTATAGGGGGCTGTATGCTGGGCATGGCTCATATAGGGGGCTGTATGCTGGGCATGACTCATATAGGGGGCTGTATACTGGGCATGGTTTGTACAGGGGCTGTTTACTGGGCATGGCTTGTACAGGGGGCCGTATACTGGGCATGGCTTGTACAGGGGGTTGTATGCTGGGCATAGCTTGCATAGGGGGCTGTATACTGGGCATGTGCAAATTATAATGGAAGAGCGCCACCGTCACTGGCGTCTGAAGCAGTGTTATGAAGACAAGTGTTCCTCTGTTGCCTTGAGGGTATGCGCTCACGTCTCCTAGGTGCCGGTGTACTCACATATTTTTGCTATAAGACGCTTCAGGAATATTGATTTTTTTTTTTTTATGAAGCATCATCTTTTTTGTCGTCCGTGCGGCGGCTCGGCTGCAATGTCTTTCACCTAATCCTTCATATATAACACTGGAAACTTCCAATGGCGGCGCCTGAAGAACGGTCAGGTCAGATCTTTTTGCAGCTTCATGGCGTTCAAGCATGAAGCGGTTAAAAGACGTCACAAAACACACAACTTGTGCACCCAATTGGTTTTCACCCTGCAGTGTACACGGTCATCATTTTTAACGTTTATCGAGGTGCCTGAGACGTCGTGTGCACGTTCTGGACCCTCGGCGCTCATTCACACCCCCATTTTTCCCGTACGAGCGCTTTTCATTGATAGCACTGGTACCTAGGATACTGAATGGGGTCTGGGACTTTTCATTGACCAAGAAAAGCTGCACAAACACGTCCAATCTACATCTCAGCGTCTTATCTCAACGTGACAAAAAAATAATAATCAGACGCCACTCGGCTGCCATCAGAGTGCAGTCTGATCTTCTGAAGATTGGTCCGTGTCTATGGCATGTTCACCATTGATAAACATGGCCAGATCGCCAGCACCATAAATCCAACATGACAGCGCCCCCTACAGCATAATAATACACTGTACACATGACGTTACACATTTACACCCCTTCATTACCGGACGATAGAGAACAACAGACCCGTTTTTGCAGGATGCCAGCACCTGGCCCTCACCTTGGGGAACCAGGCTTTCTTGTCCAGGTCCCACTCATATTCTGTGCCATCAGAGGGGTCTTTGAAGGTATAGGGGTCCTGTCCGTCCTCATGATCCCGATTCCCGTACAGTTGCTGGAGCCGCAGCTGCTCGTGAAACGCTTCGTTGCTGTCCATGTTCTTTGCCGTCCACAAGGGGTTAACAGAGCAGAACACAAATAATGCGCCGTAGCCCCGGCAAATGCAACAGGGAGGCCCCTGGACTTTCCAGGTGCGAGGTACGCATGCGCAATGACATGTCGGCTCAGGCGCGTGCGCCAGGCAAGCGCAGACTTCAGCTCTGAAACTGACCATGCGCGACAAGGTGCTGTCACGTGATCCAGCACTGTAAAACCGCGCAGAATGCAGATGAGCTGAGATGGGGGGTGGGAAGGACGTGCTGTGAGATAGCAGCTGTCAGCACCGCGTGTGCCGCCTCATTCTGGGGAGTGAAGGGGGTCTCAGTAACGCGTGACTGCTGATATGTCTCTGACTGGGCTGTTATCATTTCCCACCTTCTGCTGAGGCTTCTTCACAGCCCTTCCCATGCTAGCATCTGCGCATGTGCAGGCAGAGTTAGGCCCCCTCTGCGAACATGCCATGTTTACACTTTAGCTCCTTCCATGATGAGTAGCAACTTATTATTATTATTATTTAATCATGTTTTATATCCGTTTGCGGGCTCGGTGTTGGTCTATGATGACACGATGCATATTACTGCATAATGTACTGAAAAATGACAAAAACAATTGAAATGGTGAAAAAAAAACAATGCAATCCCACCAATGTTCTTTGGATTTTATTTTTACCGCATTCCTTATGTAGTAAAAATGATCTAACAGCAGGGTGGATAAAAATCAATTTATTTTTTTTTAAAAATCGAATTTTTTTTATTTAAATCGGATTTTTTTCAATAAACTGCTTTTTGAGGAAAATATTTTACCATCCAAAGGTTCTTCCATCATGAGATAAAGCTGAGTTGTTTAACTCGGTAGAATAAAGGCTGTCTGTGTAACATTCACAATGCCATGCTCTTCCAGAGGTTTCTGTAGGATTAGTGGGCAGTTTTTCTCCTATATTATCACAGACGCTCGCTTTACTTACAGTTCTCAAAACTGAATTTGACTCCGCAGAGGTCCCAGCCTCTTCTTCACGGCAAAAATGTTACAACATGAACAGAGTTGAGAAAAAGACCTTAATCCTATTGTTCTACAAACCTATGAATACAGAATCAACCCCTTCAGTGCCAAGTCCAAGAAGTTAGACAATATGTTTCTGATTGTTTGGAGTGGAATAGATCTGCACAACACAAGAAGAATGTGAATCTAAGTGTGAGGAGGAGGAAGGGCAAGCAGACAAGAAAATGAAAGTGAAACTTTGAGCACAATACTGCAGCATAGCCACAGACAGACAAGTCTGGATCTGTTTGTGTGTACGATCTGAGGTTTATTACATTCTTTCCTTATAATGGCAGCAGGCCGTAAAAGAGACCCAGTTTGGGAATATTTTAATGAAGCTCCTTCGCCTATCGGTAAGGCAGGCATGCGTGCAAAATGCAAACGATGCAACAAAGAGATGCAAGGCCTGGTGGCGCGAATGAGGCAACATCATGAGAAGTGCGGTGATGAAGATGAGTCATGAGTCATCTTCATCACCGCACTTCTCATGATGTTGCCTGGGCGGCCGCACAGGCGCAGTCTGTCAGAAGTGCTTCCCCTGACAAAGCCGCTGTGGCGGCAATATGCGTGGGGCTCACACACCCTACCCTGCCTTATGCCGTTCACATTTAGGCACTGGCTTCTATTTGACTTTGTGTAGTCAATATATTTTTGGGTTCCAGCCTGTCCTTTTTCTCCCCGCCTCAGATGAGTATGCTGGGCATTATATTTCCCCCCCTCTGTAACTATAGGCTGTTTTTCCTAGTTATCTGCTGGGCACTTTACTTCCAAACCAATTAGTAGATTTGATACGGACATCCTTTTTACAAGATTTTCTTTGCTCTAGCTTTTCCAATAGGGGGCTTATGGTTCTTTGCGCCTATCATCTCTTATGCCCTAAGCATATATGGATGCGTTTCCCTTTCAACTAGGGGGTATTATTTCATCTATATAAGGTGACATATATTATGCTGACCCATTGTATTATGTTTCATGTCGACTTCATATTTATTTGTAGGGCATTTGAATAGGGGTGTTTTTGTACACTATTGGTACATTTTAAATGTTTTTATGTTTTGCTGTGATGTTCAATAAACATTGTGTTATTTTTCTACTTTCTATGGTTGTGCGGGCCTGTTTCATAGTCCATTCTGTTTTCTTTTTTTTGGTTATACCTTGTTAGAATGCAGCATTACTGCTGCACAAGGTGGCTCTTTTAGTTTATAACGGCTGGAGGGGGTGACAGAGGCCCTTTAACCTTCAGTTAGTCACGCCAATATCCCTGCACTATTAGCCTACGTTCACATTTGCATTGTTGTGTGTTGCGTCGGCGACGCAACGCATGCAAAAACGCATTGTTTTGTGATGCATGCGTCCATTTTTGGCTTGATTTTGGACGCAAAAAAAAATGCAACTTGCTGCATCCTCTGCGCCCTGACGCTTGCGCCAAAAATGACGCATGCGTCACAAAACGCAAGACAACGCATGTCCATGCGCCCCCATGTTAAATATAGGGGTGCATAACGCATGCATCGCCGCGGTTGCGCCCGACGCAACGCTAATGTGAACGTAGCCTAAGTCTGTGTTTGCATGCAGTGTCGTTGCTGCTTTTGTTTCTGCTTTCTAGCTGCTTCCAAAAAGTTTTCTTGTTGCGTTTTACTTGCCATTTGTCTGCAGTAGGGTTGAGCGAAACGGGTCGTTCATTTTCAAAAGTCGCCGACTTTTGGCAAAGTCGGGTTTCATGAAACCCGATCCGACCCCTGTGCGGGGTCGGCCATGCGGTACGCGACTTTCGCGCCAAAGTCGCGTTTCAATGACGCGAAAAGCGCCATTTCTCAGCCAATGAAGGTGAACGCAGAGTGTGGGCAGCGTGATGACATAGGTCCTGGTCCCCACCATCTTAGAGAAGGGCATTGCAGTGATTGGCTTGCTGTCTGCGGCGTCACAGGGGCTATAAAGGGGAGTTCCCGCCGACCGCCATGTTACTGCTGCTGATCTGAGCTTAGGGAGAGGTTGCTGCCGCTTCGTCAGAAGCAGGGATAGCGTTAGGCAGGGTCCATTAACCACCAAACCGCTTGTGCTGTAGCGATTTCCACTGCCCAACACCACCTTCGGTGTGCAGGGACAGTGGAAGCTACATTTTTTTTTTTTTTCCCCCTCAGCGCTGTAGCTCATTGGGCTGCCCTAGAAGGCTCCCTGATAGCTGCATTGCTGTGTGTACGCCGCTGTGCAAACCAACTGCTTTTTTCAAAGCACAAATCCTCTTGTTCCTTCCTTTCTGCACAGCTATCTTTTGTTTGTCCACACTTTTTATTTAATTTGTGCATCAGTCCACTCCTTATTGCTGCCTGCCATACCTGGCTGAGATTACTGCAGGGAGATAGTAATTGAAGGACACTCCCTGTTGTTTTTTTTTTTTTTTTGTGGGAGATTAAGATTGGCATTTCTGCTAGAGTGCCATCCCTGTCTGTGTCATCTCTCACTCAGTGGGCCATAGAAAGCCTATTTATTTTTTTGCTTGATTTGGGTTCTCAATTCTACCTGAAAAAATCAATAAATCAATCAGTGGGAGATTAATATTGGCCTTTGGGCTTGTGTGCCAGTCCTAAGCGTGCCATCTCTCTCTCTCAGATAGTGGGCCATAGAAAGCCTATTTTTTTTTTTTTTTATTGGGTTTATAAATTTTCCATGGAACCAAAAAAAAAAAAGTGGGAGATTAATATTGGCCTCTGGGCTTGTGTGCCAGTCCTGAGCGTGCCATCTCTCTCACAAATAGTGGGCCATAGAAAGCCTATTTATTTATTTATTTTTTTATTGGGTTTATAAATTTTCCCTGGAAAAAAAAAAAAAAAGTGGGAGATTAATATTGGCCTCTGGGCTTGTGTGCCAGTCCTGAGCGTGCCATCTCTCTCACAAATAGTGGGCCATAGAAAGCCTATTTATTTATTTTTTTTTGGTTTTATAAATTCTCCCTTAAAAAAAAAAAGGGAGATTAATATTGGCCTTTGGGCTTGTGTGCCAGTCCTAAGCGTGCCATCTCTCTCTGTCTCTCAGATAGTGGGCCATAGAAAGCCTATTTATTATTTTTTTTATTGGGTTTATAAATTTTCCCTGGAACAAAAAAAAAAAAAGTGGGAGATAAATATTGGCCTCTGGGCTTGTGTGCCACTCCTGACTCCTGTGTGCGTCATCTCTCACTCAGTGGGCCATAGAAAGCCTTTTTTTGTTTTATTTGTTTTCTAAATTCTCCCTGAAAAAATCATTTTATTTGGTTTCTAAATTCTTCCTGAAAAAATCATTTTATTCTATTATTTTTTTTTTCCTAAAGTCTCCCTGAAAAACAAAAAAACAAAAACAAATCAGTGGGAGATTAATATTGCCCTTTCTGCTTGTGTGCCAGTCTTGACTCCTGGGTGTGCCATCTCTCTCTCTCTCTCTCTCCAATTGTGGGCCATAGAAAGCCTATTATTTTTTTAGCTTGATTTGGGTTCCAAAATCTACCTGAAAAAATCACTACATCAATCAGTGGGAGATAAATATTGGCCTCTGGGCTTGTGTGCCACTCCTGACTCCTGTGTGCGTCATCTCTCACTCAGTGGGCCATAGAAAGCCTTTTTTTGTTTTATTTGTTTTCTAAATTCTCCCTGAAAAAATCATTTTATTCTATTATTTTTTTTTCCTAAAGTCTCCCTTAAAAAAAAAAAAAAAATCAAATCAGTGGGAGATTAATATTTACATTTGTGCTTCAGTGACAGTCCTGCGTGTGTGGCATCTCTCTCATTTGTTGCCACCAACAACAGAGTGTGTAACATTGTGCCTGATTTTCGTTGTGGTCTCATTCACCTGTAAAGGGGTAGCTAAATCATACTGAAGTTATAGCTCACCGTGTAATTTGTGTGACAGCAACAAATACCGTTAGTTTGTTTACGTTTTTAAAACAATGAGGAAGTATGGTGGAAGAGGTCGTGGCCGGGGGCGTTCATTGTCAGCTGGTAATGAGGGTAGTGGTAGTGGTGGAGCATCAGCTGGTCGTGGGAAAAAAAATATTGCACCTAAGTCTGGAGCTATGGAGCCAGGTTCGTCGTCTGGCTACACAAGGCCTCGAACGCTCCCTTTTCTGGGAGTAGGAAAACCGCTTTTAAAGCCGGAGCAGCAAGAGCAAGTTTTGGCTTATCTTGCTGACTCAGCCTCTAGCTCTTTTGCCTCCTCTCGTGAAACTGGTAAATGTCAAAGCAGCGCGTCGTTAGTGGATGTTCACGGTCAGGGACAAGTCGCTTCCTTGTCCTCTTCAGCAAAAACAACAACAGAGAAGAATGCAGCAGGCGACACAACGGGTTACTCCATGGAGCTCTTTACACATACCGTCCCTGGCTTAGAAAGTGAAGCAGTTAACAGTCCATGCCCATTACAAGTTGAATCTGACATGGAGTGCACTGATGCACAGCCACAGCCAGACTACTATGCTGGTCCTTTGACTCAGACCACAACATTGCCCTCGCAGGGTGCTGATCAAGAATCAGACCCTGATGAGACTATGTTGCCCCATCACGAACGCTATACCACCGACCGACACAGTGACACAGACGAAGTTGCACACGAGCTACAAGAAGAGGTAATAGATGACCCAGTTCTTGACCCCGATTGGCAGCCATTGGGGGAACAGGGTGCAGGCGGCAGCAGTTCTGAAGCGGAGGAGGAGGGGCCGCAGCAGGCATCAACATCGCAACAGGTTCCATCTGCCGGGCCCGTATCTTGCCCAAAACGCGTGGCAAAGCCAAAACCTGTTGGAGGACAGCGTGGCCATCCGGTTAAAGCTCAGTCTGCAATGCCTGAAAAGGTATCCGATGCTAGAAAGAGTGCAGTCTGGCATTTTTTTAAACAACATCCAATTGATCAGCGCAAAGTCATCTGTCAAAAATGTTCTACTTCCTTAAGCAGAGGTCAGAATCTGAAAAGTCTCAATACAAGTTGCATGCATAGACATTTAACCACCATGCATTTGCAAGCCTGGACTAACTACCAAACGTCCCTTAAGGTTGTAGCACCCTCGGCCAATGAAGCTAGTCAGCAACGCAACATCCCTTCCGGCAGTGTAGGGCCACCATTTTCCGCACCACCTGCAGTATCTGTGCAGGTATCTTTGCCAGGCCAAAGCAGTCAGGGTCAGGGAATCACCAGTTTCGTAGTAGGAAACACTGCATCTAGGGCACCGGTGGCAACAATACCATCTCCCACCGTCTCAGTCTGCCATGTCCACCGGCACCCCCGCTAGTTCCACGATCTCCAGCTCTCCAGTCCAGCTCACCCTACATGAGACTATGGTTAGAAAAAGGAAGTACTTAGCCTCGCATCCGCGTACACAGGGTTTGAACGCACACATAGCTAGACTAATCTCGTTAGAGATGATGCCCTACCGGTTAGTTGAAAGCGAAGCTTTCAAAGTCCTGATGGACTACGCTGTACCACACTACGAGCTACCCAGTCGACACTTTTTTTTCCAGAAAAGCCATCCCAGCCCTCCACCAGCATGTTAAAGAGCGCATCGTCCATGCACTCAGGCAATCTGTGAGCACAAAGGTGCACCTGACAACAGATGCATGGACCAGTAGGCATGGCCAGGGACGTTACGTGTCCATCACGGCACACTGGGTAAATGTGGTGGATGCAGGGTCCACAGGGGACAGCAAGTTTGGGACAGTTCTGCCTAGCCCACGGTCTAGGAAACAATTGGCTGTAGCCGTTCGCACCCCCTCCTCCTCCTCTTCGTCCTCCTGCAGAAGCGAGAGCTCGTCCACAGACCGCAGTCGCACAACCACTCCATCCGCAGCTGCCACTGTTGCACACCAGGTCTCCCATTATGGGGCAGCTACTGGCAAACGTCAGCAGGCTGTATTAGCTATGAAGTGTTTGGGCGACAACAGACACACCGCGGAAGTTCTGTCCGAGTTCTTGCAGAAAGAAACGCAGTCGTGGCTGGGCACTGTAGATCTTGAGGCAGGCAAGGTAGTGAGTGATAACAGAAGGAATTTCATGGCTGCCATCTCCCTTTCCCAACTGAAACACATTCCTTGCCTGGCTCACCCCTTAAACCTGGTGGTGCAGTGCTTCCTGAAAAGTTATCCGGGGTTATCCGACCTGCTCCTCAAAGTGCGTGGACTTTGCTCACATATCCGCCGTTCGCCCGTACACTCCAGCCGTATGCAGACCTATCAGCGTTCTTTGAACCTTCCCCAGCATCGCCTAATCATAGACGTTGCAACAAGGTGGAACTCAACACTGCACATGCTTCAGAGACTGTGTGAACAGAGGCGGGCTGTTATGTTTTTGTGGGAGGATACACATACACGGGCAGGCAGTAGGATGGCAGACATGGAGTTGTCAGGTGTGCAGTGGTCGAAGATTCAAGACATGTGTCAAGTTCTTCAGTGTTTTGAGGAATGCACACGGCTGGTTAGTGCAGACAACGCCATAATAAGCATAAGCATCCCCCTAATGCGTCTGCTGATGCAAAGTTTGATGCACATAAAGGATCAGGCGTCTGCAGCTGAGGAAGAGGAAAGCCTTGATGACAGTCAGCCATTGTCTGGCCAGGGCAGTGTACAGGACGAGGTAGCGGGCGAAGAGGAGGAGGAGGACGAGGAGGATGATGGGGATGATTATATTTTTAATGAGGAAGCTTTTCCGGGGCCACTGGAAATTGGTGGCGCGGCAAGGCCGGGTTCTGGTTTTTTGAGGGACACAAGTGACGTGGATTTGCCTGAAACTGCCCCTCAACCAAGCACAACCGCAGATTTGAGAACTGGAACTTTGGCCCACATGGCGGATTATGCCTTACGTATCCTCAAAAGGGACACACGCATAACTAAAATGATGAATGATGACGATTACTGGTTGGCCTGCCTCCTTGATCCTCGCTATAAAGGCAAATTGCAAAATATAATGCCACATGAGAACTTGGAACTAATATTAGCAACCAAACAATCAACTCTTGTTGACCGTTTGCGTCTGGCATTCCCTGCACACAGCGCCCGTGATCGTTCTCACACGAGCTGCAGGGGCCAGCAGACCAGAGGAGTTAGAGGGGCAGAAATCAGAAGTGGCGTTGGCCAGAGGGGTTTTCTGACCAGGTTGTGGAGTGATTTTGCTATGACCGCAGACAGGACAGGTACTGCAGCATCAATTCAAAGTGACAGGAGACAACATTTGTCCAGTATGGTTACAAACTATTTTTCATCCCTTATCGATGTTCTCCCTCAACCGTCATTCCCATTTGATTACTGGGCATCAAAATTAGACACCTGGCCAGAATTGGCAGAATATGCATTGCAGGAGCTTGCTTGCCCGGCAGCTAGTGTCCTATCAGAAAGAGTATTCAGTGCTGCAGGTTCAATACTAACAGAAAAAAGGACTCGTCTGGCTACCCAAAATGTAGATGATCTAACCTTCATTAAAATGAACCACAACTGGATTTCGAAATCTTTTGCCCCACCTTGCCCGGCTGACACCTAGCTTTCCTATGAAAAGGTCTTGCCTGTGGACTATTCTGAATGCCTTTTCCAATCTCGTAATTTTCTGCACCTGATTGTCCAGCATACGACATGTTTACACCTCACTAAATGGCCAAACTCCCCACACGGGGCCGTGGTATCGACACTTGGCGACAGCACCCGTGAGAGTGCAGTTTGTCTGAAGAGGTGGGTGAGCCCGCTTTTGGTCGACGGCACTGCCACTGGGTCCCTCCTAGTACAATAAAGTGTCTCTGGCGGTGGTGGTGCGCACCCAACGTCAGACACACCGTTGTAATATGAGGGGCCCTGGGCCTGTACCGCCGGCCACAAGACAGTTCCCCCCCCCCCCCCAGCTCAAACAGTGCTCTACCACTTGCAAAATTATCTCACAGCTCCACCAATGTTTAGTCTATGCGCTGACATCCTTCAATGCCTGCCACTGACAATACCATTGTATTGACATTTTTGTTATGTTAGGCCTTCGATGCCTGTGTGTGGTCACTCCTTCCACTAGGCCTCCACTGACCACACCACTGCTGCCCGTGTACCCCTGTAACCAATTTAAAATTGCCTACAGCCATGTGTTATTATTTTAGGCCTTCGATGCCTGTCTGCGGTCACTCCTTCCACTAGGCCTCCACTGACCACACCACTGCTGCCCGTGTACCCCTGGAACCAATTTAAAATTGCCTACAGCCATGTGTTATTATTTTAGGCCTTCGATGCCTGTCTGTGGTCACTCCTTCCACTAGGCCTCCACTGACCACACCACTGCTGCCCGTGTACCCCTGGAACCAATTTAAAATTGCCTACAGCCATGTGTTATTATTTTAGGCCTTCGATGCCTGTCTGCGGTCACTCCTTCCACTAGGCCTCCACTGACCACACCACTGCTGCCCGTGTACCCCTGGAACCAATTTAAAATTGCCTACAGCCATGTGTTATTATTTTAGGCCTTCGATGCCTGTCTGCGGTCACTCCTTCCACTAGTCCTCCACTGACCACACCACTGCTGCCCGTGTACCCCTGGAACCAACATCAGAAAATATAAAAATAAGTATTTTGCTTATAAAAAAGAAAATACTGGAGAGATATCAAATGCAGACATTTTAACATTAAAAACAAACACATACAACAAAAATCTGGTACAGTACTAAAAATGGCCACCAGCTACAATAACTTTCTCCTGCAAGTAGTTAACTGAAAGGTTTTTTCAATTTTAAACACAGATATGGCATCCACCGAGTGTTGTCCTGTCGCCAAGAAGATGCAAAACAATGAAAATAATAAAATCATTATTTACCAAAAAAATAGAGTAAGTCAAAACCACATTGCAAATAAACATTCATTACAAATAAAGAAGCAGGGCGCGTCCGAGGGTGAGTATATACCTAATAAGAATATAATCACCCTCGGACGCGCCCTGCTTCTTTCCGACAGCCTTCCTTCCTAAGAATCAGCCCTTCCGTGGTGTAGAGAGAGGGTTTGTTACACTCCAAGGTGTTCCCCAGGTTGCCTTTCCTGAGCTTTGATCTTCCGGCTCTCGTTTAGTAGTTGTTGGAAACTATGCTGCATTAGGCCTACAAATTGGGTATGGGGTGTAGAGAGATGGTGTGTTCCACTGTAGAGAGATGGTGTGTTCCACTCCAAGGTGTTCCCCAGGTTTCCTCGCCAATGCTTCGATCATCATGCTCTCGTTTAGTAGTTGTTGGAAACTACGCTGCATTAGGCCTACAAATTGGGTATGGGGTGTAGAGAGATGGTGTGTTCCACTCCAAGGTGTTCCCCAGGTTTCCTCGCCAATGCTTCGATCATCATGCTCTCGTTTAGTAGTTGTTGGAAACTACGCTGCATTGGGCCTACAAATTGGGTATGGGGTGTAGAAAGATGGTGTGATCCACTCCAAGGTGTTCTCCAGGTTGCCTTTCCTGAGCTTCGATCTTCCGGCTCTCGTTTAGTAGTTGTTGGAAACTACGCTGCATTAGGCCTACAAATTGGGTATGGGGTGTAGAGAGATGGTGTGTTCCACTGTAGAGAGATGGTGTGTTCCACTCCAAGGTGTTCCCCAGGTTTCCTCGCCAATGCTTCGATCATCATGCTCTCGTTTAGTAGTTGTTGGAAACTACGCTGCATTAGGCCTACAAATTGGGTATGGGGTGTAGAGAGATGGTGTGTTCCACTGTAGAGAGATGGTGTGTTACACTCCAAGGTGTTCCCCAGGTTTCCTCGCCAATGCTTCGATCATCATGCTCTCGTTTAGTAGTTGTTGGAAACTAGGCTGCATTAGGCCTACAAATTGGGTATGGGGTGTAGAGAGATGGTGTGTTCCACTCCAAGGTGTTCCCCAGGTTTCCTCGCCAATGCTTCGATCATCATGCTCTTGTTTAGTAGTTGTTGGAAACTACGCTGCATTAGGCCTACAAATTGGGTATGGGGTGTAGAGAGATGGTGTGTTCCACTCCAAGGTGTTCTCCAGGTTGCCTTTCCTGAACTTCTATCTTCAGGCTCTCATTAAATTGTGGTTAAACGGAACAACTGCATTTGGCGTACTAGTTGGTTTGGGGCCTACTATCGGTGTCTGCCGCTCCTTGCTGTTCTCCTGGTTTCCTGTCCTGAAATTCCGTTTTCAGGCGCTCGTTAAGTAGTTGTTAATGTTAGACTGTATTTGGCCTACTAGTTGGGTTGGGGCCTACTATCGGTGTCTGCCACTCCTTGCTGTTCTCCTCCACTGAACAAAGCTGTGCCGCCTGTTTACTACTGTTGCCAATTTTGAACTGCATTTCGACTACTTACTGATTTGGGCCTACTCTCTGTGTCAGCCTCTCATTCCAGTTGTCCTCCACTGCAATGCCCCCTGATTAGTCCTGTGTTACCAATTTTGAACTGCATTTAGCCCACTTTATTCTTTGGGCCTATATCTGTGTTTCCTCCTCATCCTGCCCATTGCCCAGCCAGTGATAGATGAGTCTGCTGGTACATTGACCCATAACGCAACATTTCCCGTGCACGCTACACTGCAAGATTGTGACCCTGCTGAAAGTCAGGTCCCCCTTCCCGCATACCATACCACCTTACACGGGGACAAAGAGGAAGGTGCAGATGAAAGTGCAGGTTCCTTCATCAGGTGGGGGGAGGAATACTAGTTGGCGACGTCACTGGCACAGGGCCTCTCATAGTACGCAAAAGTGTTGCTGCCGGTGGGAGGCGCCCCCACCGTGCAAACACACCGCTGTACTTTGAGGGGCCCTGTGCCAGTGCCAATGCCAACGAGTGGGCCCCCCCTGCTTGCTCAGGTTCACAGCACTTGCAAAGTTGAAATACTTACCTCTCCCTGCTCCACTGCCGTGACGTGGTCCAGATTTCCTGGGCCCACTAATTACTTGAACCAGCCCTACCCACCACAA
Source organism: Ranitomeya imitator (assembly GCF_032444005.1). NCBI lineage: Eukaryota > Metazoa > Chordata > Amphibia > Anura > Dendrobatidae > Ranitomeya > Ranitomeya imitator. The sequence goes on along the minus strand of NC_091283.1, from coordinate 76,963,742 downwards.
CTTTAGCCAAATGACCCCCAATTTCAAATGCCTTCCAATTATTATAAGGTAAATTACGCTTGACAAGCTTCATTAAGAAGAATGGATGGTTTTGACATTAAAATGGGCACTCTAGGTGTTTTCCTGGCCCCCACTCACTGCCGACTATGCTGCCCCATTGACTTGCATTGGGTTTCGTGTTTCGGTCGATCCCGACTTTACGTCATAATCGGCCGATTTCACTCGACCCGACTTTTGAGATAGTCGGGTTTCGCGAAACCCGGCTCGACTCTAAAAAGGTCATGGTCGCTCAACTCTAGTCTGCAGTATACTTTTAATTCTATTCAAGCAAAAGTTATGCTTTTTTTTTTCAACATTTTTGCAGTTATTGCTTTCCATGGTGAAAGAAACACTGAAAGAATTGACATGCTGCAGATGTAAAAAAAAAAAAAAAAAAAAAAAAAAAGTGCGTGGGAGGAGAGATTTCTGCAGTCTCTTCTCTTTTGCTGGCCTTAGTCATGTACAATGAAGTTTTCATAGAAAAAAAATCATTATTAACCCCTTTACCCCCAAGGGTGGTTTGCACGTTATGGACCGGGCCAATTTTTACAATTCTGACCACTGTCCCTTTATGAGGTTATAACTCTGGAAGGCTTCAAGGGATCCCGGTGATTCTGACATTGTTTTCTCGTGACATATTGTACTTCATGGTAGTGGTAAAATTTCTTTGATATTACCTGCGTTTATTTGTGAAAAAAAACTGAAATTTGGCGAAAATTTTGACAATTTCGCAATTTTCCAACTTTGAATTTTTATGCAATTAAATCACAGAGATATGTCACACAAAATACTTAATAAGTAACATTTCCCACATGTCTACTTTACATCAGCACAGTTTTGGAACCAACATTTTTTTTTGTTAGGGAGTTATAAGGGTTAAAAGTTGACCAGCAATTTCTCATTTTTACAACACCATTTTATTTTAGGGACCACATCTCATTTGAAGTCATTTTGAGGGGTCTATATGATAGAAAATACCCAAGTGTTACACCATTCTAAAAACTGCACCCCTCAAGGTTCTCAAAACCACTTTGAAGAAGTTTATTAACCCTTCAGGTGTTTTACAGGAATTTCTGGAATGTTTAAATAAAAATGAACATTTAACTTTTTTTCACAAAAAATGTACTTCAGCTCCAATTTGTTTTATTTTACCAAGGGTTACAGGAGAAAATGGACCCCAAACATGGTTGTACAATTTGTCCTGAGTATGCCGATACCCCATAAGTGGAGGTAAACCACTGTTTGGGCGCATGACAGAGCTTGGAAGCGAAGGAGCGCCATTTGACTTTTCAAATCAAAATTGACTGGAATTGAGATGGGACGCCATGTTGCGTTTGGAGAGGCACTGATGTGCCTAAATATTGAAACCCCCCACAAGTGACTCCATTTTGGAAAGTAGACCCCCTAAGAAACTTATCTAGAGGTGTGGTGAGCACTTTGACCCACCAAGTGCTTCACAGAAGTTTATAATGCAGAACCGTAAAAATAAAAAATCATTTTTTTTTTTCACAAAAATTATCTTTTCGCCCCCAATTTTTTATTTTCCCAATGGTGTGAAGAAATTGGAACCAAAAAGTTGTTGCACAATTTGTCCTGAGTACTCTGATACCCCATATGTGGGGGTAAACCACTGTTTGGGCGCATGGGAGAGCTCGGAAGGGATGGAGCGCCGTTTGACCTTTCAATGCAAAATTGACGCCATGTTGCGTTTGAAGAGCCACTGATGTGCCTAAACATTGAAACCCCCCACAAGTGACACCATTTTGGAAAGTATACCCCCTAAGGAACTCATCTAGATGTGTGGTGAGCACTTTGACCCACCAAGGGCTTCACAGAAGTTTATAATGCAGAGACGTAAAAATAAAACAAAAATTTTTTCCCACAAAAATTATTTTTTAGCCCCCAGTTTTGTATTTTTCCGAGGGTAACAGGAGAAATTGGACCCCAAAAGTTGTTGTGCAATTTGTCCTGAGTGCGCTGATACCCCATATGTGGGGGGGAACCAACGTTTGGGCACATGGAAGTGCTCGGAAGGGAAGGAGCGCCATTTGGAATGCAGACTTAGATGGAATGGTCTGCAGGCATCACATTGCGTTTGCAGAGCCCCTAATGTACTTAAACAGTAGAAACCCCCCACAAGTGACCCCATATTGGAAACTAGACCCCCTAAGGAACTTATCTAGATGTGTTGTGAGAACTTTGAGCCCCCAAGTGTTTCACTACAGTTTATAACGCAGAGCCGTGAAAATAAAAAATCTTCTTTTTTTCCCACAAAAATTATTTTTTAGCCCCCAGTTTTGTATTTTCCCAAGGGTAACAGGAGAAATTGGACCCCAAAAGTTGTTGTCCAATTTGTCCTGAGTACGCTGATACCCCATATGTTGGGTGTTGTGAATTCTGTTGTCGAGCTCCCTCCTGTGGTCGTGAATGGTACTTCGGCGAGTTCTGTCTATGGGCTCCCTCTGGTGGCTATGAGTGAAGCTGCTGCTTCTGAGGTTCCTTACACAGGTGACGTGGTTTATCTTTTGGTTGGCTGCTCTATTTAACTCCTCTCAGATCGTTATTCCATGCCAGCTGTCAATGTTTTTGCATTCGTTCAGTTCGCTCCTGGATCTCTCTGGTAACCTGCCTTCTCCTGCAGAAGCTAAGTTCCTTATAGTCTTATTTTGTTCTCTGTTTTCTTGTCCAGCTGGTTTTCATGATTTTGTCTTGCTAGCTGGAAGCTCTGGGATGCAGAGTGGCCCCTCCGCACCGTGAGTCGGTGCGGAGGTCTTTTTTGCACACTCTGCGTGGTCTTTTGTAGGTTTTTGTGCTGATCGCAAAGTTACCTTTCCTATCCTCTGTCTATTTAGTAAGTCTGGCCTCCCTTTGCTGAAACCTGTTTCATTTCTGCATTTGTGACTTTCATCTTTACTCACAGTCAATATATGTGGGGGGCTTCCTTTACCTTTGGGGAATTTCTCTGAGGCAAGGTAGGCTTTATTTTCTATCTCTAGGGCTAGATAGTTCTTAGGCTGTGACGAGGCGCCTAGGGAGCGTCAGGAGCACTCCACGGCTATTTCTAGTGTGTGTGATAGGATTAGGGATTGCGGTCAGCAGAGCTCCCACATCCCAGAGCTTGTCCTGTATGAGATTTAATTATCAGGTCATTCCGGGTGCTCCTAACCACCAGGTCATAACAGTACAGCTGGTCATAAGTATTAATGCATCTCAATAGAGGGATAAGAGAACTTCTGAGACCATTTTTTTTTCTTTGCACTGTGTTTTGTCTTTCTTTTCCCCTAGACCTTTGGGTGGTTCAGGACACAGGTGTAGATATGGACATTCAAGGTCTGTCCTCTTGTGTGGATCATCTCACTGCAAGGGTACAAAACATTCAAGATTTTGTGGTTCAGAATCCTATGTTAGAGCCTAGAATTCCTATTCCTGACTTATTTTCTGGGGATAGATCTAGGTTCTTGAATTTCAAAAATAATTGCAAACTGTTTCTAGCTTTGAAACCCCGCTCCTCTGGTGACCCCGTTCAACAGGTAAAAATCATTATTTCTTTGTTACGTGGTGACCCTCAAGACTGGGCATTTTCCCTTGCGCCAGGAGATCCTGCATTGCGTGATGTTGATGCGTTTTTTCTGGTGCTTGGATTGCTTTATGATTAACCAAATTCAGTGGATCAGGCATAGAAAATCTTGCTGACTTTGTGTCAGGGTCAGGATGAAGCGGAGGTGTACTGTCAGAAGTTTAGAAAGTGGTCTGTGCTTACTCAGTGGAATGAATGTGCCCTGGCGGCAATTTTCAGAAAGGGTCTTTCTGAAGCCCTTAAGGATGTCATGGTGGGATTTCCCACGCCTGCTGGTCTGAATGAGTCTATGTCTTTGGCCATTCAGATCGATCGGCGCTTGCGTGAGCGCAAAGCTGTGCACCATATGGCGGTATTCTCTGAGCATAGGCCTGAGCCTATGCAGTGTGATAGGACTTTGACCAGAGCTGAACGGCAAGAACACAGACGTCGGAATGGGCTGTGTTTTTACTGTGGTGAATCCACTCATGTTATCTCCAATTGTCCTAAGCGCACTAAGCGGTTCGCTAGGTCTGCCACCATTGGTACGGTACAGTCTAAATTTCTTTTGTCCGTTACTCTGATTTGCTCTCTGTCATCCTATTCTGTAATGGCATTTGTGGATTCAGGCGCTACCCTGAATTTGATGGACTTGGAGTTTGCCAGGCGCTGTGGTTTTTTCTTTGAGCCCTTGCAGTATCCTATTCCATTGAGAGGAATTGATGCTACGCCTTTGGCCAAGAATAAGCCTCAGTACTGGACTCAATTGACCATGTGCATGGCTCCTGCACATCAGGAGGATATTCGCTTTTTGGTGTTGCATAATCTGCATGATGTGGTTGTTTTGGGGTTGCCATGGCTACAGGTCCATAATCCAGTGTTGGATTGGAAATCTATGTCTGTGTCCAGCTGGGGTTGTCAGGGGGTACATGGTGATGTTCCATTGCTGTCAATTTCGCCATCCACTCCTTCTGAAGTCCCTGAGTTTTTATCAGATTACCGGGATGTATTTGAAGAGCCCAAATCTGGTGCCCTACCTCCTCATAGGGATTGCGACTGTGCTATTAATTTGATTCCTGGTAGTAAGTTTCCTAAGGGCCGTTTGTTTAATTTATCTGTGCCAGAGCACGCCGCTATGCGGAGTTATATAAAGGAATCCTTGGAGAAGGGTCATATTCGTCCGTCGTCGTCACCATTGGGAGCAGGGTTCTTTTTTGTGGCCAAGAAGGATGGTTCTTTGAGATCTTGTATTGATTACCGCCTTCTTAATAAGATCACAGTCAAATTTCAGTATCCTTTGCCGCTGCTGTCTGATTTATTTGCTCGGATTAAGGGGGCTAGTTGGTTCACCAAGATAGATCTTCGTGGTGCGTATAATCTTGTGCGAATTAAACAGGGTGATGAATGGAAAACGGCATTTAATACGCCCGAGGGCCATTTTGAGTACCTGGTTATGCCATTCAGGCTTTCTAATGCTCCATCTGTGTTTCAGTCGTTTATGCATGACATCTTCCGAGAGTACCTGGATAGATTCATGATTGTATATTTGGATGACATTTTGGTCTTTTCGGATGATTGGGAGTCTCATGTGATGCAGGTGAGAATGGTGTTCCAGGTTCTTCGTGCGAATTCCTTGTTTGTGAAGTGGTCAAAGTGTCTCTTTGGAGTTCAGAAGGTTTCATTTTTGGGTTTCATTTTTTCCCCTTCTACTATCGAGATGGACCCTGTTAAATTTCAGGCCATTTACGATTGGACTCAGCCGACATCTGTGAAGAGCTCACAGAAGTTCCTGGGCTTTGCTAATTTTTATCGTCGCTTCATCGCTAATTTTTCCAGTATTGCTAAACCGTTGACTGATTTGACCAAGAAAGGTGCTGATGTGGTCAATTGGTCCTCTGCGGCTGTAGAGGCTTTTCAGGAGTTGAAGCGTCGTTTTGCTTCTGCCCCTGTGTTGTGCCAGCCAGATGTTTCGCTCTCTTTTCAGGTTGAGGTTGATGCTTCTGAAATTGGAGCAGGGGCTGTTTTGTCGCAAAGAGGTTCTGATGGCTCGGTGATGAAACCCTGTGCCTTCTTTTCTAGAAAATTCTCGCCTGCTGAGCGCAATTATGATGTGGGCAATCGGGAGTTGTTGGCCATGAAGTGGGCATTCGAGGAGTGGCGACATTGGCTTGAAGGAGCTAAACATCGTGTGGTGGTCTTGACGGATCACAAGAATTTGACTTATCTCGAGTCTGCCAAACGGTTGAATCCTAAACAGGCTCGATGGTCGCTCTTTTTCTCCCGTTTTGATATTGTGGTTTCATACCTTCCGGGATCTAAGAATGTGAAGGCTGACTCCCTGTCAAGGAGTTTTGTGCCTGACTCTCCGGGTGTTCCGGAGCCGGCGGGAATTCTTAAAGAAGGGGTAATTTTGTCTGCCATTTCCCCTGATTTGCGGCATGTGCTGCAAAAGTTTCAGGCTGATAGACCTGACCGTTGTCCTACGGAGAAACTGTTTGTCCCTGATAGATGGACTAGTAGAGTTATCTCTGAGATTCATTGTTCAGTGTTGGCTGGTCATCCTGGAATCTTTGGTACCAGAGATTTGGTGGCTAGATCCTTCTGGTGGCCTTCTTTGTCACGGGATGTGCGTTCTTTTGTGCAGTCCTGTGGGACTTGTGCTCGGGCTAAACCCTGCCAGTGGGTTGCTTTTGCCCTTGCCGATCCCGAAGAGGCCCTGGACGCATATTTACATGGATTTTATTTCTGATCTCCCTGTTTCTCAAAAGATGTCGGTCATTTGAGTGGTTTGTGATCGCTTCTCTAAGATGGTCCATTTGGTACCCTTGTCTAAATTGCCTTCCTCCTCTGATTTGGTGCCATTGTTTTTCCAGCATGTGGTTCGTTTGCATGGCATTCCAGAGAACATCGTCTCGGACAGAGGTTCCCAGTTTGTTTCGAGGTTTTGGCGGTCCTTTTGCGCTAAGATGGGCATTGATTTGTCTTTTTCTTCGGCTTTCCATCCTCAGACTAATGGCCAAACCGAACGAACTAATCAGACTTTGGAGACATATCTGTGATACTTTGTTTCTGCTGATCAGGATGATTGGGTGTCTTTCTTGCCTTTGGCTGAGTTCGCCCTTAATAATCGGGCCAGCTCGGCTACTTTAGTTTCTCCTTTTTTCTGTAATTCTGGTTTCCATCCTCGTTTCTCTTCAGGTCCGGTTGAGTCTTCGGACTGTCCTGGTGTGGATACTGTGGTGGACAGGTTGCAGCAGATTTGGACTCATGTGGTGGACAATTTGACATTGTCCCAGGAGAAGGCTCAACGTTTCGCTAACCGCCGGCGTTGTGTTGGTCCCCGACTTCGTGTTGGGGATTTGGTTGTCATCTCGTTACGTTCCTATGAAGGTTTCCTCTCCTAAGTTTAAGTCTTGTTTCATTGGGCCATACAAGATTTCTGAAGTTCTTAATCCTGTGTCATTTCGTTTGGACCTTCCAGCTTCTTTTGCCATCCATAATGTGTTCCATAGGTCGTTGTTGCGGAGATACGTGGCGCCTATGGTTCCCTCCGTTGATCCTCCTGCCCCGGTGTTGGTCGAGGGGGAGTTGGAGTATGTGGTGGAGAAGATTTTGGATTCTCGTGTTTCGAGACGGAAACTCCAATACCTGGTCAAGTGGAAGGGTTATGGTCAGGAAGATAATTCCTGGGTTTTTGCCTCTGATGTTCATGCTGCCGATCTGGTTCGTGCCTTTCATTTGGCTCATCCTGATCGGCCTGAGGGCTCTGGTGAGGGTTCGGTGACCCCTCCTCAAGGGGGGGTACTGTTGTGAATTCTGTTGTCGAGCTCCCTCCTGTGGTCGTGAATGGTACTTCGGCGAGTTCTGTCTATGGGCTCCCTCTGGTGGCTATGAGTGAAGCTGCTGCTTCTGAGGTTCCTTACACAGGTGACGTGGTTTATCCTTTGGTTGGCTGCTCTATTTAACTCCTCTCAGATCATTATTCCATGCCAGCTGTCAATGTTTTTGCATTCGTTCAGTTCGCTCCTGGATCTCTCTGGTAACCTGCCTTCTCCTGCAGAAGCTAAGTTCCTTATAGTCTTATTTTGTTCTCTGTTTTCTTGTCCAGCTGGTTTTCATGATTTTGTCTTGCTAGCTGGAAGCTCTGGGATGCAGAGTGGCCCCTCCGCACCGTGAGTCGGTGCGGAGGTCTTTTTTGCACACTCTGCGTGGTCTTTTGTAGGTTTTTGTGCTGATCGCAAAGTTACCTTTCCTATCCTCTGTCTATTTAGTAAGTCTGGCCTCCCTTTGCTGAAACCTGTTTCATTTCTGCATTTGTGACTTTCATCTTTACTCACAGTCAATATATGTGGGGGGGCTTCCTTTACCTTTGAGGAATTTCTCTGAGGCAAGGTAGGCTTTATTTTCTATCTCTAGGGCTAGATAGTTCTTAGGATGTGACGAGACGCCTAGGGAGCGTCAGGAGCGCTCCACGGCTATTTCTAGTGTGTGTGATAGGATTAGGGATTGCGGTCAGCAGAGCTCCCACATCCCAGAGCTCGTCCTGTATGAGGTTTAATTATCAGGTCATTCCGGGTGCTCCTAACCACCAGGTCATAACAGTTGGAGTAAACTCCTGTTTGGGCACACGGGAGAGCTCGGAAGGGAAGGAGCACTGTTTTACTTTTTCAACGCAGAATTGGCTGGAATTGAGATCAGACGCCATGTCGCGTTTGGAGAGCCCCTGATGTGTCTAAACAGTGGAAACCCCCCAATTATAACTGAAACCCTAATCCAAACACACCCCTAACCCTAATTCCAACGGTAACCCTAACCACACCTCTAACCCAGACACACCCCTAACCCTAATCCCAACCCTATTCTCAACCGCAAATGTAATCCAAACCCTAACTTTAGCCCCAACCCTAACTGTAGCCTTAACCCTAACTGTAGCCTTAACCCTAGCCCTAACCCTAATGGGAAAATGGAAACAAATACTTTTTTTTAATTTTTTTTATTTTTCCCTAACTAAGGGGGTGATGAAGGGGTGTTTGATTTACTTTTATAGGGGGTTTTTTAGCGGATTTTTATGATTGGCAGCCGTCACACACTGAAAGACGCTTTTTATTGCAAAAAATATTTTTTGCGTTACCAGATTTTGAGAGCTATAATTTTTCCATATTTGAGTCCACAGAGTCATGTGAGGTCTTGTTTTTTTTGCGGGACGAGTTGACGTTTTTATTGGTAACATTTTCGGGCACGTGACATTTTTTGATCGCTTTTTATTCTGATTTTTGTGAGGCAGAATGACCAAAAACCAGCTGTTCATGAATTTCTTTTGGGGGAGGCGTTTATATCGTTCCGCGTTTGGTAAAATTGATAAAGCAGTTTTATTCTTCGGGTCAGTACGATTACAGCGATGCCTCATTTATATCATTTTTTTGTTTTGGCGCTTTTATACGATAAAAACTATTTTATAGAAAAAATAATTATTTTTGCATCGCTTTATTCTGAGGACTATAACTTTTTTATTTTTTTGCTGATGTTGCTGTATGGCGGCTCGTTTTTTTGCAGGACAAGATGACGCTTTCAGCGGTACCATGGTTATTTATATCTGTCTTTTTGATTGCGTGTTATTCCACTTTTTGTTCGGCGGTATGATAATAAAGCGTTTTTGCCTCGTTTTTTTTTTTTTTTTTTTTACTTACGGTGTTTACTGAAGGGGTTAACTAGTGGGAAAGTTTTATAGGTCGGGTCGTTACGGACGCAGCGATACTAAATATGTGTACTTTTATTGTTTTTTTTATTTAGATAAAGAAATGTATTTATGGGAATAATATATATATATATATATATATATATATATATATATATATATATATATATATATATATATATATATATATATATATATATATATATATTTTTTTTTTTTTTTTTTTTCATTATTTAGGATTTTTTTTTTTTTTTACACACTTGTAAACATTTTTTTTAACTTTTTTACTTTGTCCCAGGGGGGGACAATACAGATCGGTGATCTGACAGTTTGCACAGCACTCTGACAGATCACCGATCTGTCTCAGAGCGCTGCAGCGTTACCAAGTGCCGGCTCTGAGCAGGCACTTGGTAAGCCACCTCCCTCCCTGCAGGACTCGGATGCCGTGGCCATATTGGATCCGAGCCTTGCTGCAGGGAGGAAGGCAGGAGACCCTCGCAGCAACGCGATCACATCGCGTTGCTGCGGGGGTCTCAGGGAAGCCCGCAGGGAGCCCCCTCCCTGCGCGATGCTTCCCTGCACCGCCGGCACATCGCGATCATGTTTGATCGCGGTGTGCCGGGGGTTAATGTGCCGGGGCGGTCCGTGACCACTCCTGGCACATAGTGCCGGATGTCAGCTGCGATAAGCAGCTGACACTCGGCCGCGCTCCCCCCGTGAGCGCGGCCGATCGCCTATGACGTACTATTCCGTCCTTGGGAAGTAGGGCCCACCCCACATGGACGGAATAGTACGTCTAATGGCAGAAAGGAGTTAAAGCAGAATTTTTACTTTTTTAGGAACTTGGGCCACAGCATTCAAATCAATAGGACGTGGATGTGCAGTACCCTGTGGTGGCCACTAGTAGGCGAAGCAGTTCGGCAAGTGACTACTTCCGGAGGCCGCCAACACTTATAACAGCTAATCGGCGGTCAGACATTGATGACCAGTCCTATGGATAGGCCATCAATGTAAAAGTAGTGGACTACCTGTTTAAGGTTCCAAGTGTATTAGGCCTCTGTTAGATGTCCATGACTGTTGTCGTACATGAAATACACGGACCATTGCTCATCACTGTTTTTCATCTGATTTTCAGCAATATTTTGGTCAGTTTTTACCATCAGTATTTATGCAAAAATTTTCACATATGAAAAAATAGACTGCAAAGATTTTCTGATTTGTTGCAGTATTAATGATGGGCAGAACACTAAAGGGCAATTTTCACCGATCCAAAGACTTGTAGGGGTAATTTTGTCTGTAAGGCTCTTTGTCCTTGTGCAGAGTGACATACCGGCTCTGGGGAACCAATTTGCCGTGCAATGCTCCTCTGCAAAATGAAATATGCAAATTGCCACTTCAGAGAGAAAGAGGACTAGAACTCTATAGCGCCACCTGTTGGAAGCAGCAATACTACAAGTCACTGTTGACCCTTTAACGAGCCTTGCAATATGACTTACGATAAAAGCCAAATCCGAATCTCCATTTGTAGACACGGTGTTCCTGCCTGGAGTAAACTTTCTGTAGGAGTTTTTCAAGTTGGTCCAATTTTGCAACTTTGAGTTCTGAAAAGTTTTTATAAAAATTCATCAAAAACAAAAAAAGAATTTTGGATTTTTGCACCAAATTCAAGAAGCGCATGCGCCAATTTGCGGAATCTGATAGAAAAAAATCACCATATATTAGAAAGCAAAAGAAGAAAAGTGACTTGAATAAATCACATGATGAATTAATCCATTACTCTTTACAAGATATGCCATAAATGCATCCTCTGGTACCCTAACCTACGAGGCGAATTGGAATCCATCAGTTCTCCCCTCTGCATTTTCCATATACTTCAGTACGGAGGAGAATGTGCACTTATGCACCTTTCCATTCAACCCTATGTAAAAAGCATCAATGGTGAATTTGGAAACTGCACTTAGTACTGACATGTAGTTGATTGATCCCCCAGAAGATTTCCTAATGGGTCCTAAACACTCCAGGCAGACACTGATGACAGATGAGTCTTCAGACTGCACCTAGAGTGAAGAGAAGATTACTGTATATCACTGCTCATCTGTTGAATCGTCATGCCATGTGCATGCTGCGTCACTAGATGTCCTCATTGGAGTAAAAATGCCGATAATTTATCTTGTACTGTGGCGGATAACCAAAAAATGACAATTATTTATTGTATTTCGATTTTTGATTGGACACAGTGTACCAATTTTTATAATATCTTTTTTTTTTTTTTTTTTTTTTTTACTTTTCTGCTATTGTCTACTTGTTCTATATCGGGCCTGAACAACATACAGCCCGAGGGCCAAATGTGGACGCCAAGCAATGTTGTGCGGACCTCACAGCTGTCTGGGAAACAGCTCTTTTCTTCATGTATCCAAACATATTTGTGTCTTTCAGATGCGAATGCATATGAACACTGCGGCGTCAGGTCTGGGGCAGAGGTGCATGTGTCGGTCCCAGCCCCGACATTCAGCAGCTGACCTCATCACACTGCTGTCGGAGCCGCACTGCCTCACTAGATGGGCACTGGTAAGAGTTCCACCGAGGAGCTGATGAAGGGGCTAGGGTGAGGGACGGGAGCGAGGTGCAGTGGGGACAATATGCAGAAAGGCATTGTGGGAGACATCTGGAGAGGGGCAGTGTGGGGGGTATATTATGGAGAGGGGCAGTGCGGGGAATATTATAGAGAGGGGCTGTGAGGGCGGACACTATGGAGAGGAGGGTCAGTGTGGGGGTGAAGCACAATAAGGGGCAATTATTTATTCAGGAGCCCAGCATAGGGGATAAGTATATTTATGGGGCAGTATAATGATGCTTTTTATTTTAAGGGCACCGTGTTAAGCCCTAGACCACACCCTGGGGTGGAGATAAGATGGACAACCTCCCCCCAAAAAAATTCAGGATTTCAGTTTTATAAAAACAACCCTCCATCATGGCAGCTGCCTCCAATATGGTCACTGCAATGGCATGGAGAGAGATGCGGCTTATGCCACAGCGCTTCCCATGCCTCTGCGTTGGCCATCTTAACCCCTTTACCCCCAAGGGTGGTTTGCACGTTAATGACCGGGCCAATTTTTACAATTCTGACCACTGTCCCTTTATGAGGTTATAACTCTGGAACGCTTCAACGGATGCCAGTGATTCTGACATTGTTTTCTCGTGACATATTGTACTTCATGATAGTGGTAAAATTTCTTTGATATTACCTGCGTTTACGTTTGGAGAGCCTCTGATGTGCCTAAACATTGAAACCCCCCCACAAGTGACACCATTTTGGAAAGTAGACCCCCTATGGAACTTATCTAGAGGTGTGGTGAGCACTTTGACCCACCAAGTGCTTCACAGAAGTTTTCCCAAGGGTAAGAGAAGAAATTGGACCCCAAAAGTTGTTGTACAATTTGTCCTGAGTACGCTGATACCCCATATGTGGGGGTAAACCACTGTTTGGGCACATGGGAAAGCTCGGAAGGGAAGGAGCGCCGTTTGACTTTTCAAGGCAAAATTGACAGGAATTGAGATGGGACGCCATGTTGCATTTGAAGAGCCCCTGATGTGCCTAAACATTGAAATCCCCCACAAGTGACACCATTTTGGAAAGTAGACCCCCTAAGGAACTTATCTAGATGTGTGGTGAGCACTTTGACCCACCAAGGGCTTCACAGAAGTTTATAATGCAGAGCCGTAAAAATAAAACAAAAGTTTTTTCCCACAAAAATTATTTTTTAGCCCCCAGTTTTGTATTTTTCCAAGGGTAACAGGAGAAATTGGACCCTAAATATTGTTGTCTAATTTGTCCTGAGTACGCTGATACCTGATATATGGGGGGGAACCACCGTTTGAGCGCATGGCAGAGCTCGGAAGGGAAGGAGCATCATTTGGAATGCAGACTTAGATGGAATGGTCTGCAGGCGTCACATTGCATTTGCAGAACCCCTAATGTAGCTAAACAGTAGAAACCCCCCACAAGTGACCCCATATTGGAAACTAGACCCCCCAAGGATCTTATCTAGATGTGTTGTGAGAACTTTGAACCCCCAAGTGTTTCACTACAGTTTATAACGCAGAGCCGTGAACATAAAAAATCTTTTTTTTTCACAAAAATTATTTTTTAGCCCCCAGTCTTGTATTTTCCCAAGGGTAACAGGAGAAATTGGACCCCACAAGTTGTTGTCCAATGTGTCCTGAGTATGCTGATACCCCATATATTGGGGTAAACCCGTTTGGGCACACGGGAGAGCACGGAAGGGAAGGAACATTGTTTTACTTTTTCAACGCAGAATTAGCTGGAATTGAGATCGGACGCCATGTTGCGTTTGGAGAGCCCCTGATGTGCCTAAACAGTGGAAACCCCCAATTATAACTGAAACCCTAATCCAAACACACACCTAACCCTAATCCCAACGGTAACCCTAACCACACCTCTAACCCAGACACACCCCTAACCCTAATCCCAACCCTATTCCCAACCCTAAATGTAATCTAAACCCTAACTTTAGCCCCAACCCTAACTGTAGCCTTAGCCCTAACCCTAGCCCTAATGGGAAAATGGAAATAAATACATTTTTTAAAATTTTTTAATTTTTCCCTAACTAAGGGGGTGATGAAGGGGGGTTTGATTTACTTGTATAGCGGGTTTTTTAGCGGATTTTTATGATTGGCAGCCGTCACACACTGAAAGACGCTTTTTATCGCAAAAAATATTTTTTGCGTTACGCTAGGGTCACATTGCGTTAGTGCAACCCGTTTAGCGCTAGCGGGTTGCGCTAACGCAATGTTTTTACTGTGGCCGCGTCCCGGGGTCGCGGTAACGTCCCCGCTCTCGCAGATCCCCGATCTGCGAGAGCGGGGAACGGACCGCGGGCGCGCCTCGGACGCTGCAAGCAGCGTCCGCAGCGCGCCAGGAAACACCGGCGCGTCGCTAGCGCGTGCCGAACATGGCACGCGCTAGTGCTGCGCGTTCCCATTGCCGTGAATGGGCGTGCTAACGGACGCGTTGCACGGCGTTAATTTCGCCGTGCAACGCTGTCCGTTAAGCGCGTTCCCATAACACAATGGGAACCCAGCCTTACCAGATTTTGAGAGCTATAATTTTTCCATATTTGAGTCCACAGAGTCATGTGAGGTCTTGTTTTTTTGCGGTACGAGTTGACGTTTTTATTGGTAACATTTTTGGGCACGTGACAATTTTTGATCGCTTTTTATTCCGATTTTTGTGAGGCAAAATGACCAAAAAACAGCTATTCATGAATTTCTTTTGGGGGAGGCGTTTATACCGTTCCGCGTTTGGTAAAATGGATAAAGCAGTTTTATTTTTCGGGTCAGTACGATTACAGCGATACCTCATTTATATAATTTGTTTGTTTTGGCGCTTTTATACGATAATTATTTTTTCTATAATAGTTTTTATTTTTGCATCGCTTTATTCTGAGGACTATAACTTTTATTTTTTCGCTGATGATGCTGTATGGCGGCTCATTTTTTGCGGGACAAGATGACGTTTGCAGCGGTACCATGGTTATTTATATCCGTCTTTTTAATCGCGTGTTATTCCACTTTTTGTTTGGCGGTATGATAATAAAGCGTTATTTTTTTGCCTCGTTTTTTTTTTACCGCGTTCACTGAAGGGGTTAACTAGCGGGACAGTTTTATAGGTGGGGTCGTTACGGACGTGGCAATACTAAATATGTGTACTTTTATTGTTTTTTTTATTTAGATAAAGAAATGTATTTATAGGAACAATATTTTGGGGGGGGGGATTTTAATTTTTTTTACACATGTAAATGGGGGGCATCATGTTATAGTGTAAGATCGCTGATCTGACACTTTGCTGTGCACTGTGTCAGATCAGCGATCTGACATGCACAGCTCCAGGCTTCACAATGCCTGCTCTGAGCAGGCGCTGTGAAGCCACCTCCCTCCCTGCAGGACCTGGATGCCGTGGCCATTTTGGATCCGGGGCCTGCAGCGAGGAAGGAGGTAAGAGACCTTCGGGGGGCTCCGGGGGTCTCAGGGAAGCACGCAGGGAGCCCCCTCCCTGCGCGATGCTTCCCTGTACCGCCGGCACACCGCGATCAATGTGCCGGGAGCGGTCCGTGACCACTCCTGGCACATAGTGCCGGATGTCAGCTGCGATAGGCAGCTGACACTCGGCCGCGCTCCCCCCGTGAGCGCGGCCGATCGCTATGACGTACTATCCCGTCGGTGGTCATACGGGCCCACCCCATCTCGACGGGATAGTACGTCAGATGTCAGAAAGGGGTTAAAGGTAGGTGAACATAAGCACCAGTCTCAGCGGCGGTTGCATCATGAACCTAAACGAAGGGCATCAGGTACAGGACGATACATGACAAATGTAAAGCCACTTTTCAGTGCTGTGATAGAGGGTCACTTTAATTTAGATAATTAGATGGAAAATGAAATGGTGCAGTTAAACGATGAAATGATTGCTTGTTTTCCTGTGGAACTAAAATATTGTTAAAAGATGTTTTAAAATTAAAAATCGGTGTAAAAAAAAATTAAATTTAAAAAGTTTGTTAATATAAAATGTTTTATTTTTGTTTTAAAAAAGCAAATACCCCATAAAAGTTTTGTTTGTCTCACCTTCCAGAAAAAGTTGAAATGAAGTGATAGAAAAATCATACCGCTACAGCTCAGTCTGTCAAAAAGAATCTCACACAGCTCTTCAAACAGAAAAATGAAAAAGTTGATTATTCTGCCACACAAAATTGTAATCAAAAGTGATCAAAAATCCATCTCTACCACACAGAAAACTAAGAGGGGCGTTCATTAAAGATTTCCCCTGATCCACGTCTATTTATCACAGGATGATGAAACTGCGCATGTGTAATGATATAAGCCTCTATAGGTAAGGCTACTTTCACACTAGCGTCGGGCTCGGCCCGTTGCAGTGCGTCGGGCCGAGGTTACCGACGCTAGCAGTGAATGCGCCGCACAACGGGGGCAGCGGATGCATTTTTCCAGCGCATCCGCTGCCCCATTGTGAGGTGGGGGAGGAGTTCCGGCTGCGCATGCACGGTCGGAAATGGCGGACCGTCGGAAACAAAACGTTACATGTAACGTTTTTTGCTCCCGGCGGTCCGCCACAACACGGCGCAACCGTCGCACGACTGTTGCGACGTGTGTCAATGTGTCGCTAATGTTAGTCTATGGGGCAAAAATGCATCCTGCAGACAACTTTGCAGGATGCGTTTTTCCCCTAAACGACGCATTGCAACGTATTGAAAAAAACGCTAGTGTGAAAGTAGCCTTAGGTGCCAATTTGCAACTCAGAACTGATAACGGTCTTGATTTTACAGGTGGTGAGTGGTGTGAGGTCTGATAGTGGTCCCAGTGGAATACAGAGCAATAATCAAGTTCCTTTACTTGAAAAGCCGCACACCAAAGGAGACGATCAATGAGATGAAAGAGGTTTATGGTTATGATTCCCCATCATATGATGTAGTCAAGAACTGGCATCGTCAATTCAAATATAGTGGGACTTCAGTGCAAACCGCTTCAATTCCAGGGCGACGCCTCTCTGCTATTGAGGAACACACCATCCAGCAAGTGGAGGTCGCCATTTTGGAAAATCACTGCGTAACTATTCGCCACTTAGCCCAAAATGTCAAGATTAGTGTGAGGTCCATGGAAAAAATCATCCAAGACCATCTTCACATGCATAAGGTATCCGCTCGCTGGGTTCACCGGCTGCTCACACCTTTCCAGAAGCAGGAACAAGTCGAATCCTCTCATGCTCTATTGACAATGTGCCATGGAAACCAGAAGGATTTTTTCAAAAGACTGATCACACAGGATGAAAGCTCGGTCCATCACTATGATTCATCGACTAAAGTCCAGTCGATGCAATGGAAGCATCATGACTCACCGCCTCCAAAGATGGCACGTGCCGAAACCTCGCAGGCAAGGTCATGTTCACAGTATTTTGGGACCAGCACAGAGAAGTATTGATGGATTTCCTAACAAATGGTACCATGATCACTGGAGTATACTATGCCTAACTGCTGCGGAAATTGCGGAAGGCCATCAAAACCAAGAGGTGGCATACTCACCGAAGGTGTCCTCCTTCTGCAAGACAATGCACCAGTTCACAACTCACATATTGCCCAAATGGAAGCATACTAGCGTGGCTTTGAAATTCTACCGCATCCCCCTTTATTCACCCGACCTTGCACCATCGGACTTCCACCTCTTTCCAACAATGAAGATAATTTTGAAGGGCAGTCATTTTCCAGATGATGAGACTCTAATTTCCAAAGTCACTACGTGGCTTTTGGAGCAATCTGTCGACTTCAACAAGCGAGGTGTGCTTAAAGAGATGGGAGAAGTGTGTGTCCCTAGGTGGTACCTATGTAGAGAAGGACTAATAACTGTGCCAAGTTTCATTGACCCATAGGAAGTGGGTCAGGGGAAATCTTTAATGAACGCCCCTCGTACATCTTGTGCAAAAAAATAAGCATTCATGTAGCTCTGTTGAAAGGAAAATGTTAAACTTCTGTCTCTCAAAATATGGCGACACAAATACTAACGATTTGTTTTCTAACCGTTTATAGTACTAAAGTAATAAAACCTAAACAAAACTATATAAATTTGGTATCATTGTAATCGTACTGACCCAAAGAATACAATTTAATGGTTTTTGTGGTACAGTTAATGGTGGAAACATTTTAAATATACAAAATCAGTGGCAGAATTGCAGTCTTTTTTCTGTTCCTTTATCTAAAGACTTAAAGGGGTTGACCAAAGACAAAGTAATTTTCATTCTCAATCCCTTTGTATTTATGCCATAATCTTTATTTTCTTATATACCGTCAGATCACGGCCAGGGGAGTCAAGGTGAATCACCCCTCTTTTATCTTTTGTCAAAAACAGCTCACTGCTGCCACCTATTGTCTTGGCAATTACACGATTGACAATTGATTAGAGGAGACCGCAGTCTGTTTCCATGAATAAGCAAGTTATTGGGCAACTAACAGTGACTATATGGTATATAAACCTCCGATTCCAACTCATTGAATATGTGCATATATTCCCCGGTACCTTCACTGCTAACTCTGCGATAACCCCAGACTAGAGATGAGTGAACCACTGAATGTTCAGGTCCGGCAAGTTAGACCAGTTTTAAAAAAGTTTAGGTTCGGGTACAGGACAGTACCCAGATCCCATTCACTTGAATGGGGTACCAAAACATCCAGTGTTTTCCACGCTGTTATTTGCATGACAGCACAGCAAAAACTGCTTCTGATCGGCTTCTGATACAAAGGCGACATCAACCCCATAAATATGAACCTCACTTCCCACCGTCACAGGGCAAGTGGGAAGAGCCAGGCAAAGTGCCAGAATTGGCACATCTAATAGATGCACCTTTTCTAGGTGGCTGCGGGCTGTTATTTTTAAGCTGGGAGCTATATCCATGGCCCCTTACCAGCCTGAGAATACAAGCCCTCATTTTTTTTTAATTATTTAAATAATTTAAAAATAGGGCCTGGGACCCCTCTATTCTTGATAACCAACCTTGCTAAACTGACATGCCACAGCTGTTAGTTTTCCCTGGCTGGTTATCAACCATACAGTGGAATCCACGTCATTTTTTTATAAAAAATTGTTCATTTAGAGTGCAGACGCTGGCTGATGAATACTCCCATAAGCCACCGCCTGGTCTCCCTGTTTAGTAGCAGCAGCAGGTGTAGGTTGATGGGCGCAGTAGGGCCTGGGGACCCCTCTATTCTTGATAACCAACCTTGCTAAACTGACAGCTAAGGTTGCTGTCAGTTTTGCCTGGCCTGGTTATCAACCATACAGGGGAATCCACAACATTTTTTTTTATTATTTATTTAGAGTGCAGGCACCGGCTGATGAATACTCCCATCAGCCACCGCCTGCTCTCGCTGTTATTAGCAGCAGCAGGTGTAGGTTGATGGGAGCAGTAGTCCAATCAGCCAACGCCAGTGATTGGAATTAAACTTTTTCCTCCGATCACAGCTGTGAGTTCACGATATCATTTGACAGCATGGAAACCGCGGCTGTCTGATCGGCAGTAATGATCTTACGGCCGATCAGAGCCACTGATGTTTTTTGCTCTGTCATGGGCCGAACCCGAACAGTAACATGGACTACTTGGGAGAGTCCATGTTCAGTGCCTGTGCCCGAACAATAGGTGTTCGGTTTCGCCCATCTCTACCCCAGTCTACTCGCTGTCACCACTGGTCGTTTATACAGGCTGATCGGATTCCTGGTTCTGGTAGCACATATGGCTTCGGGGTGTGGTTTACAGAACAAAAGGAACAGAACTATCACATTTTATATGTAATCCACAACAATAGGCAGTGTTCATAAAAAATATACAAAAGATTTTAAAAAGGGGACAAAATACAGCATATTCAGTTACATAAAATAAAAAGGGTTTTCAAAAGAACTTACTAAACTGATCACAGATTATTCAGTTTAGCAAAGGAGAGCACTTTGATTGGAGGTGTTTAGTGAATGGAATTTATGCATACACCAATGTGTATCTCTCTACAGGAACACAGATCATAATTTGTCTTGACCTTTTATCAGCCGAGTTACACCCCCCGTGATGACCTCACATGGGCCTGGTTGTGGGATGCTCTCAGCACTTCAAGATTTTATGAAAAGGCTAACGTATGAGATATTTTCACTCCTGATGATCACAGAAGTTTGAGGTCGCTGCCACATTTTTTATTGGGATTTTACCTTTCTATAGATATTAAACATAACATGGCTGGTGTCAGTTTTCTGGTCACTATTTATTTTGGGGGTTATAGGCAGGTGTTACGGCTATGAGAAAACATGCATATTCTTCACCAAGTAGCCCTAAAGATGAAAAAATATGTCCCATCAATATTGAATCTGTACAAGCCCCAATATTCATAATTTTTCACCGGTGACACCAAGTCAATGGTAAATGTATAACATTTCCCCTGAGGGAACCAAAGTGTCAATTCAATTCAGGATACATTTCTGGGGGACAAAACCCTCTTCCTTTTTTCTGTCTATGTGTAAACACATGTACCCTTTTGTTATCCAACCCACTAAAAAAACCTTTCCTGTCTTAATTACCTGTCCGATGTATAAAACTGTCTATGCCCAATAGACATCCTCATTGGCACTGCAGGGGTCCTTTACTTCAAAAAGGAGCTGCCTGCATGTTAATTAAGATTATTACATTCCAGCTATACCTAATTTCCTACATCTTTATGCCCATTGTACCAGTCAATTTTAAGGTAGCTTAAATTGCAAGCTCTTGTCCTGCTGCAAAAGAGAGAGAGAAGGAGGGAGGGGTAAATGCCACCCTCACTAGTGATTTCAGAGATCTTAATATTTTCTATAACATATGCTTGCATTAAAAATGTCTCATCTTTACCTAACTACACTGACAGCTTTTCTATTTTGTTTCCTATTTCCTTTTTGATGACTCTTCATTTGAGAATCCCAGTGCATTTTGGGATACTCAAAAGAAATGTCACCAGAGGGAAAAGGCTGCAGTTACTGCTAGTCCTTGCTCTATCCCTGCGCACTTTGCACTGTGTGATGTGCACAATGACAGCACGCACTCTGTTGTCAGATCAGATCAGCAGTGACGAGCCAGTAACAGAGCAGTGTCAGAATACTCTGCGTGCAGAGACCAGTGGCGTCTCTTGCAGGGGGTATTCTGACAACGTGCTCAGTTGCCGCCTCATCACTGCTGATCTGAGCCGAGAACATAGAGTGCACTGTCATTGTGCATATTGCACAGTGTGCAGGGTCTTGCCAAGCCCTTGAAATGAGCATCACTGAAGTGTGAGTGCAGACTCTGCCCCTGATGACGCTTTGAGCATCCTGGAATGCACTGGAATTCTCAAATAAAGTGTCATCAAAAACAAAGTAGGGAAAAAATAGAATAGCAGTTAGATAGTGTAGTTAAGGACCGGTAGGGAATTTTTAATGCAAGTATATTAGAAAATAGTTTAGATTAATGCACTAAA
The DNA here is from genome assembly GCF_032444005.1 of Ranitomeya imitator. Taxonomy (NCBI): domain Eukaryota; kingdom Metazoa; phylum Chordata; class Amphibia; order Anura; family Dendrobatidae; genus Ranitomeya; species Ranitomeya imitator. The sequence continues at coordinate 76,942,411 of NC_091283.1, read as the reverse complement.
TAGACAGTTGTCTAGAATGAAAATTACTTTGCCTTTGGACTACCCCTTTAATGGGTTGTATATGCTGTTTATTGGTGCTATTGACATTTAAGCAATTCTAAAAAAAAGTTGTGCCTCTTGGAATGCAGCCACGAAATAAAAACTTCATCCTAAGTGTCAAAAATAGGCCTATTTTGAGGGGGATTGAAGATTTTTCAATCTGTATTTATGCTGTACAGTTCTACTAAGGTTCTGTTCCATGTTCATATGCGCCATAAACCCCGATGTATGTCACACAGTGGAATATTTCACCCTTGGGCTCCCATGTAAAAAAAAAAGTATTAATAGCAGAAAACTAGATATTTGAGATAATACTGTATTAGATGTTTTACTTCCTGTGTATAAGCCATAAGAATTTGCATGAATTGGCATTTATTGACTCTATTGGACCCTATGGATACATTGGGCATCTACACCAGGAGCATTCCTAACACATACAACCAACATAATACAAAGATGCTGTGTGGTGATAGACTTCTCTTTTCTGCAAATTTTGACATTGAAAGCATGCAAATTATAAGACAACTTTAAATCGCACATAGTCTTTTATTAGAAACAAATCCGACTGTTCATGGAAACTACAGACACTGTCACATTAGATCCCAATGGTATTCACACACTAAAATTCAAGGAATTAAATATTATTCTCTTCTTTCTTGTGCATAAAGCCATATAACCACAAAACCTCATTTTTACTTTCACAAGATTAGACTTTTGTGATATTTGCCTTTAAAACACTGAATAACTTACAATAGTGTAAAATGTCAGAAAATCCTCCGTCATTTCATCTTTTATTTTCTGGGTGAGGGCTCATTTTGGAAGGCCATCATGTGGCCACATTGAAGGTCTGATGACCTGAACTAACGGCATCATATATCCCTACAATGAATAGTAGTATACCTGTCACACATATCGCCTTAAATACTGTCACTGTCTCTCTTCATTTCATAAGCCCCCAGTAAACCAATGCTGATTTCCGACATTGGGATGTTCCCCTTGATAGCAGTTATTCCGGTGTTAGTGCAGCTATGGGTTGGGCTTGGTTGGGATGGTGGTGGATGTGGCTTACAGCAGTACACCTGTTTTTTAAAATGCTGCCTAAAACTTCTGCTGAGCCAATACAGGGCAAATGGATTAACACAGGAATTGCTAAATGCAAGTATACGGGCGAAAATAGTAGCAGAGAGATGGAGCATGGAGGAATTCACCGCTGAGTGGTAGGTGAAGGATCGATACAGGTAGAGGATATGGTTAGGCAACCAGCAGAAAGCAAAGAGGGCGACCAACACCAGCACCGTTTTGGCAACTCTTTTGCGGGATTCAATCTGCAAAATAAAACAAGAAAGATGATATGGCGATGACTAAGGATTGTACCAGAAACACGTCTGCTTTTTCTTTATGATATTGCATGGATTTTTCTGGATTTTAATATTTTTATAATTAATCTGAATTTTTGGGATTTTTTTTTTACTGGATTATTTGCATTCTCTTCGACCATGCAGTACTACGAGTTTTTTGTGCAAATGATATCCTTATCCTTAAGGTGTGCTGGCTTTCCTCTTATTATCCAAGGATGATGATTTTTAGAATGTAATGGTGATCACGGATGGAGCAGGCAGATGAATGTGACTTCATTTATATGCATCTGCCCAGGGGTCCACTTAAAGGGAACCTGAAAATCTCTATTCTGTTCAGTGTGAGCCATTGAAGGAGTTGTGTCTTCTACCTTCTCCTCTCTGAATCCCGGCTTCCTTCTTATTGTGGTGACAGTGCGCACTTAAAGATTGACGGTTCAGGCCAACAGTATGGCTGACCTGATCACCCAAATAAGGCACTGTGATGCTTCTAGCAAAGTTAGCCATTGTTCTGCAGCATGGGAGAAGACATACAGGGACACTGAAACTATTCAGATCCAGAAATCCAGCCAGCGTTAGAGCAGAACTTGCAAGATGCATAGCAAACAGCTTGAAAGCACGCACTCCTAGTCTCGGAGTCACCTTTGTAACTCTGGTAGCAAACAGTGTGATTGCTTTTATAAGCACTCTACAATTTTACCCATTTTGTAAAATGAGAAAGCCTCTTTTAGTTAAATGATACAAATACTCCTCACACCATTGGGGGCATGTACCTTAGGTGCCTTGATTTAGTTCAATGTAACAGAAGATTAAAGCAAATCTCTGCGCTCATAGCTGCATACTGAACATTTGATGTAGAATATGATTTGATTATTTTCTTGCAAAAATTGCTGCCAAGACTTACGGTGAAAGCCTGGTTGTCCTGCGTCCCCGACATACTCATAGAAACAGCTTGTGAGTCCTGCTTCCTTGACTTACAGAAAAAGCCTGTAAGTCCTGCTTCCCCAACCTGCTCATTGAAAAAACCTGTGAGTCTTACTTCCACCATCTACTCACAGAAAAAGCCTGTGAGTCCTGCTTCCCCAAACTGCTTATTGAAAAAGCCTGTGAGTCTTACTTCCCCCACCTACTCATAGAAAAAGCTTGTGAGTCCTTCCCTGACCGACTCATAGAAAAAGCCTGAATCCTGCTTCACCACCTACTCACAGAATAAGCCTGTGAGTCCTGCTTTCCTTACCTACTCATAAAAAACCTGTGAGTTCTGCTTCCTCGCCTACTCATAAAAAAGTCTGAGTCTTGCTTCCTCTCATACTCATTGGAAAAGCCTATGAATCCTGCTTCTCCACCTACTCATAGAAAAAGCCTGTGAGTCCTGTTTTCCCTACGAACTCATAAAAAATCCTGCTTGACTCCACCTACACATAGAGAAAGCCTGTGAGTTCTGTTTGCCCCACACACAAACGGAGTCCTGCCCCCCACCTACCCATAGAGATAGTCTCTGTGAGCCATGTTTATCCCATCCATCCATAGAGAGAGGCTGTGAGTCCTCCCCCCAACTACTCATAGAGAAAGACCATTAGCCATGCTTCCCACACCCAGTGACAAAGACAGTCTGTGAAACCTACTTCACCCACCCAGTACACAGAGTGAATGACAGTATACGAAAATCACTTGGAGTTGGTGGGGTAAGCAGGATTTTTCTTTTCGTAGACACTGATGTGCTGTAGAGCTTGCTGTCAATCAATGTACTGGAGCGTGTCTGCTCACAGTATAGTGAGTGCTGCGGAGAGCGACTGTAGCCACTCTGTGTACGCCCCCATGACCGAAAGCTAGTGCCTCCTACGAGGAACTAAGTTTGTTTTCTCCCAGTAGCCGTACTTTCAGTAAGGTCACCGGGCAGTATTGCACCACTATCTACCTGTCGATTAACCCTATATCTGCAAGTAAATAGCATTCTCTGAGGTTAAGCTGTTTTTTACAATCATACAATAAGTTTAGCATCTCCCCCTCTGTCCTATGCCGCCGTGTTCTGCATATGATATTTTTATAATCCATACGATCCATATGTAAAAGACGCACACTTTCCACTAGCATATGCTCATATTTTGTTCCAGATCCATATCCATGTGTTACCCAAATACCATATGCCGTTAGGAATTTCAGCATTTTTTAGCAATTTAATTTATTATCAATTAATTGCCAGAAAGAATCGTTGTCATCTATAGACTTACTATTATCATAAAAGAGACACTGGGTACAATATATTAGTCTTGCGGACAAGAGCTGATAATATTTCCTAGCTTCATGTACAGTTAATAAATGTAATTTTAGTGATAAAAAAAATAATTTCCCAATTAAGCAGTCTCCAAAGAAAATTTACAAACTACTCATTAGTCTGTGAGCAGCTGATATTTTTAGCCTCTTAATAATTAATGAGGCTGTTTCTAATTTGAAATAATTGGTTCCAGCTTGGATGTTTCTAGAGTTAGCGAACAATATTTGAAATGTAAATTATTTTTTTTAAAAAATCACAATTTGATGTTCTTGCCCTAGAAATTTTAGTTAATAGTGAATAGTGTATGAATGATTGATTCATTGTGCTCTATGGCTGTGAGCACTAATATCTGGTTAGTGTGGGAGCATTATATCGAATGAAGAATTCATATAAATATTGTTGATATTCTCTTCTCACTTGACCCCCCGATAAAGCAATAATAAGTAAATGAAGGGTTTGGTGAACGGACAAGGCTTATGCTGCTTTACATTTAGTGAGGGGGATGCTTGCCTACAGCTGAAAACTAACAGTGGTCTTACAAATTAGTTGATTGAGGACGGATCAGTTGACAATCTAATCCTTATAGTCATGTCCTCAATTTCACCAACAGCAAAATTCAGGTAAAGGAAAGGTCAGGCATGTTGGATTTCAACATGCTCAATCATTAGGGATATATGGAACCATCAGATGTTTCTAGCAGCAACTTAATTCTCTTTCCTTTTTGAGAACACGTACATGCTGAGCTGCGCATGTGTATGGAGAAAGGGACAAATAGCTGTTGGCCCAGTGAGCATAACTGCTATCTAAAGTGTATAACCAGACTAGAAGGGTGGTCCAAAACATAGATTTATTGTAATCCTAAATGTCTGTTTATTTAATATCATAATCTAATATCTTTTCCGATCTACTTTAATTAAAAATTCCCTATTGTTACCTTATCATAAGGGGGCAGAGACTGGAGTCACCTAACCCTAAAAGGAATCTATCACGGTTCCACCCCTGTGTGTCTGGGATACAGTTATTGACAACTCATCCATCTAATATGGAGCAGGAGTTGATTGGGAGGATCTGGCTGTCTCCAAGTGTTCATTATCCATGGTGATTGCCAGGCTACTTAACTGAGCTGTTTCTCTCAGACCTCTGCCAGACGCACATTCAGCTAGTGTGGTTTGTTTCTTCTGTGCCTTGAGTTCTGACCTTCCGTCTGTTTAACCCCTTCTGCTCTGATCCGCTATCCTTCTGGTTTTCTGACCTCAGAATGTTACATGACTGTGCTTTTGTCTCTTCCTTCTGTTTACGACGTACCTTCCTGGCTTCTGACCTTGGACTCCTTGATGATCCTGACTTATATCTTGGCTGTGAGAAGTGACTAATGTCACAGAATCTTTATCAGTGACATCCATTTCAGGGGCTGGGCTAGTCCCTGCTCTACTGAGCATGCGTCAGTTGACAATTCCAACAGATGCTCAGTAGGACAGTGACGGTGCGCTCCCTCGTCGACTAATGAGAAATGATGAGCTGGCAAGAGAGCGCATTGTCAGTGCAAGTTGTAAGAATATGCAGCGTGCAGGAAAAGCAGAGACCAATGCCGCCCCTGCAAGTGATTCTCCCTGATCACGGCCCTTTGGAGTTTCATAGCATGCTCTGGGGGTTCTCAATCAAAGCGTCATGAAACAGGAAGAAGGTGAAAAAAAGCAGTTATATATTGTAGTGATGGAAGGATAGAAAAGAGATTAGATTATGACATTAACTAGACAGACATTTAGGATTAAAATACACTTGAGTTTCGGACCACCTTTTTAAGGCTATAACCAAAACACAGTCTGAACACTAAAGGGTTTTTCCCAACATTGAAAGTTGTCGACTGGCCACTGAGACCCCCACCACTACCAAGAAAGGGACTCTGAAATGACTATCAAGATGCGCCCCACCCCTTAATTTATTTTGTATAGTACTGCCAAAAAAGCAAAGCGTCAATCCTATGGAGAATATATGGAGCAATGGTGCATACGCCTGGACCCTGATCCTTTCTCTTTGGTCAGACCCTCACCTATAAGGAGGTTATCCCCTATCTTGTGGACAGGGGATAACATTTAATGCTGGGAATAATCCTTTAAACTGGGCCACACTTCCGTCAAATGACAACATGTAATGAACCAGGAGCACTGTCCTTTATAATGGGTTCTACAAAGTGAAATAAATACAGCTGAGCTAAGATTAAGATAACTCAGTAATATAATATATACATCCACATCATCAGTACGATTGTACTGTACGCGTGAACAATGCTTGAAGACCCTTCCCCTCCGCATACAGCAGCTGTTTCCAGGCTCATCACTAGGACTATACATTTCTCTACTAGAGATAGGGCTCCTGATTATCGGGAACGAGCGCTCCTAGGAACGATCATCACCCGATAATTGTACAGTGTAAACAGGCTGCCAAGTAGGTAAAATAATTTATTGGGTTGCCCTAAAGATCATGGTTCTCGCCAGCACATCATGCTGAGTAAATACAACCTGTGCTGCTGAGAACAATGGCGTCTACATGCACCAAACGATCTATCCCTGATTATTCTGTGCACACCTGAAAAGTGGCCTGCCAATCGGTGGTCATTCTCGGCATGTTGTAAATGCACCTTTAGGGTCAATTAGAAGGATGTCTGATTGCAGCATTAGACTACACAGGGCTTGTGTGTGGACTGTTACCATGGGAACGCATAGGTCTGCATGGCGGCTGTAGCACACAACTGTCAAAAAATAAAATGAAGACCATTTGCTAAGTTGCTTTTTTTGTCTTTCATTGGATGCGTTAGAGCTATATAAAAGGATGACTTAAATGGGATGTCACCCAAGGTATGGCCACCATTTCCGTCACCTGACCGCTGCAGCCGATCACAGGCTTCAGCAGTGAGATGACAAAGAACAAGAAGTCACTGCTGTTTATTCTGACGGAGGCCACCATAGTGCCCTGCACCAGGGCAATGGGGGTAATCGCTGGTGATTGTAGCATCATTATTTTATCCCTAGTTTTGCATTTTTAAAATTTTTGGGGTCAGACAATCCATGAAGATAACAAATGCATCTCAATGTTGTGAATGCGTGATTTATGAGTCATAGTAACCCACCTGTTTCCGGGCGTGCGTGTGCTCCTCGGCTGGCATATTGAAGGTGCTTCTGTACAGTGTTTTTGCAATAAGAAAATAATATGCGGAAATGATGGACAGTGGCACAATGTAAAACACTAGGAAACACATGAGAGAATGAGCCTCCTGTAAGATTTTCTCTGACACGGGGTAAGGAGCACAGGCTTTAAAAGAGACGTTTTTATCTGGGGTGCTGAATTCATAGAGATCCGAAAACACGGCTTCAGGAGCTGCCAGCAGCATGGCCACGATCCAGACACAAACTGCTTTTCCACAGGTCTTTAACACTGCATCTGAGGTCTGCAGCTCCAAGGGCTTCACTATAGCTCTGTATCTGCACAATGAAACAACATATGGAATATATTAATGCTTTTTACACCCAGCAAATATTTGTCATACTACGAGTTTTAACAATAAAATGTGAAGGAGACCATTCTTGTGTTTAAACCCCAATGATCCTGTTGGTAGATATTGAAATGTTAGGATGCTTTGTATTGATTTCAATGGGCATGATCAACATAGTGCCAAAAATCATCTACCAGTACTAAAAAGTAGACCCTTGTCTCTTTAGTCGGGAGCCTGCATACACATTGGAGTGTTGGCCAATATCAGCGGGTTCAGCCGACGTTAGTCTGATGCATATAAGGGGCCTTTAGGAAGCATGAGTGACCACCACTGAAGCTTTAAAAATGATAATCCCTTTTAAGCAGAGGATATTTGCTGCTGTTATTGGTAACAACCATGTCCATTTTATCATTAAAGTCAACTAATAATATGTTTATGTCTCCTCATCATGTGTTATGAAGGTCAGGGAGGGTCACTTAAGGGTTAAAATCCAGACATTTATGGACTTCATCTCATGAAGACAACTGAATTGGATAATTCCTTTTAGAGCATGTGGACATCATGAGGAGGGTCTCCCACACGAACCCGACCTGTGGATGAAGAACGTGGTTGACCATTTAATGGCCATCATGTCACTCTACATCTCTCCTTTAGTGGCTGGTGCAGTGTCCAACACCACTTGTCCTTTAAAAGGTTTATTCGCATTTTGGACGTTTATGGCGTATCTTCAAGATATGCCAAAAACATGGGATAGATGTGGGTCCCACCTCTGGGACCTGCACCTTTCTTAAAAAGATGGCAATGTATTCCCACCGGTGTGAGATGGGGCCCATATCTTGGTCATCATCTTCCTATCATGGTAATATTACAAAACATTATTTATATATATTATACTGAAGACTTTAGGATAATAGAAAAATCATCAGCGATAAATCCCAAACCTACCGGACATACACACAGATCTATTCTAAAATCCATGTAACCGGTTATTCAATAGAAAGTGAGAAAATAAAAAGCAGTAATTGTTCCTTACCTGTCAGCACTGAGGACAGTCAGGGTAAATACTGATACTCCTACAGAAGTGAGCTGAATGAAAGATATCACCTTGCAGCCAATCCTCCCAAATAGCCATGTGTCCACCATATAGCGAGAGGCATCCACCGGCACACACGTCAAGAGAAGAAGCAAGTCTCCAAAAGCAAGACTAGTGATAAAAATGTTGGGTACCGTCTGCATTGACTTAATCTTAAAAAATACTTTAATAAGTATTGTGTTCCCTAGGAGACCGATGGAAATGATAAGAGCATATGTTATGGAAATTGTCGCCAGTACTTCCAAGCCAGGGGACACATCATCACTATCTTCTCCATAGAAAATGCCACTTCCATTCCGGGCTCTTAGTAAGGCCGTGCTATTCGTGGCAGATGGCAACGTCTGGTTAGAAGATGTAAAATTTCCAGGCATATTTTCTCCCAATTTGTAAAGAATATTTCTTTATAATTTCCTCCTATGTGATGTGGAATTGATGAGCTGCATAACTCTTGGCACTAGTGCAGACCTGCTATGTGCATGTTCCCCCCGATACAAGAACCATCAGTCTTAGGCTGGTTACAATATCTCCGAGCAGTGTGGGAGGTGCTGGGAATTAGTACTGAATTTTCATACAGGAATCTTGCGAAGTGGGGTCTGCTCATGTTTCCGGAATGGCAGCGTTCTCCGTTGAAGATGTCAGATAATAAGAATATTCACGCTGATATGACTCTTATAGGGGAAGATGTAAATTGGAGCTCCTGGCTTTAAATATCCTTAATAAAAGGGAATGTGCTGTCATATTTATACATTATTAATAGGGTTTTATGCGCTTTTTGAAATATACACTTTCATGCTGCATGAAGTATGATGGTTAATAAAGAGATAAAAGAAACAAAGAGATGACACTTCTGCACAAGTACAGTACTTTTCCCTAAATTCACTCCCTCACTAAGGAATGAAAGTCTATGTCCCTGATTCATCAATGCTGGTGCATTGCAAGCCTGTCTTGATGAACTGTGTGCTGTAGTAAGATGCACCAACTTCATTAATAGGCATGCACTTCTTAATGAATTTAACGCATCACTCGGGTGCCGTGTATCACCACCAGAAATATTCCCCAAGTTAGGGATATGATGGGATATTATTTTTATTTAGCAGCATTGATGACTTGATGGATAAACACTCTATAGGAAGATCGATCTTGTTCAAGCCTAGTTAAGTCCACCCAAGTCTTGATTGTATCAAGCCATTCGGTTGCTAGTCTTCCTCTTCACCTTGTTCCTTCTATTCGTCTGACACTTAATGTCCTTCTCCAGTGATTGCTCTCTTCGTATGATGTGTCTAAAGTAGGCAAGTTGTACCTTGGTGATCCTTGCTTTGAGTGACACGTCTGGCTTGATCTTTTCCAAAATTGATTTGTTTATTCTTCTTGTCATCCATGATATTGATAACATCCTTCTCCAGCACCACATTTTGAAGGCTTTGATTCTTCTTCTGTCTTGTTTCTTTATCGTCCAGGTTTCACATCCATTTTACTAGAGAACAGACCAAACTCTGTATAAGCCGTGTCTTCATTGCCAGCTAAATGTTCCTCAATTTGAAGACCTTGTCCGGTGACTTCATCATTAATTTGCCCATAGCTATTATCCTAGTGACTTCTGGTGTCATCGCTGCATCTTGAGTGATCATTGATCCGAGTAGGTTGAAGTCTTTTACAACTTCCAGTTCGTTGCCATACCTTCTCAAATGTGTCCCAGTCGTTCCTGGAAGTAGTCAATGTCTTCGGTGCTATATAAGTGAGTAAAATAAAAAATAAAATAACAAAAAAATAAAGGAGTACATTTCTGGTGTAATTTATGCCACTTGTGTTGTATCAATTATGGTTAACTTGTCGGGCCCACTTGGCGATGTCCCATCCTACCAGAGCTCTGCTCACTTTCTAATAGTTGGACCTAGCCAGAACAGGTGAAACAATTTTTTTCAGCTGTTTTACACCAGAATGAATCAGGCCCTTTGAGCTGTTATTTAAAATGCGTTTCAGCCATTTCTGTGCCAACTTACTAGCAAAGTTGAAGGGGTTGCCCACTCTAGCCCAAAAAAATATATTGTTTGACTTTACATTTCCCAGTTCCGTGTCGCATATGATTTCTGGGAATCATAAAAGCTTGCTAATCATTTAGTTGGCCTAGTGCAGTAATTACAGGAGCTGTTCTATCTTTCATCTTTTTTTTCAGGAGCGCAGCGCTCTCTTTATCCTCTTGACTTTTTGCTTGATTGATAGTTCAAAAAGTGGAGTCGTCGTGACGGTGACCCGAACGGTCTTCTCTATCTTCGGCACTGGAAGAACACAGTGAAACTGAAGCTGGCGTTAAGTTCTATCAGTGCACTGCAGCTATATGGCCAGCTTTAGGGTAGCACTCATCTATAGAAAACCACTGCATAAGCACTGCGCATGTTTATCCACCACTGCTAGGTAATTAACATTAAAATTATAAGAATCCCTCTGTTTTTGCGAACTGAGGGGATTTTCAATAAAAAGTAAATTGCAAAGTTACATGATTTTGCAGCAACTTAGCAATTTAACCATGAATGAGGCATAAGGATAACTTTTAATCATGCTGTCCAAATTAAAAAAAAATATTTTCAGAGTTTATTTGAATAGGAACTGTTTAAAGGGAATCTTTCAGGCCCCATAATGCTAATAACCTGCAGATTGGGTTAACCTGCAGGTTAGTAGTTTTATGAAAGTGTCCAACCACTGGACTGAATGTGTGGCACCCAGGAGAAAATGAGCTTTATTTCTTCCACCAGCTGCTGGAGTTTAGTCATTTAGGTGGGTTGGTGAGTCTTCATTCACCGCTCACTGTACCACAAGGAGCAGCTGTAAGCAAGTCCCGGCTCTTTGACTGACAGCCAGCTTTGCACCAATGCATTGTAAATAAATGCTATAATTCAAAAGTACAACTCACCCCACTAAAAAAACAAATCCTGATAAAAAGTGAAAGTGCAAAGCAAAAAATTGCTTGGTCCCTAAGAGATTAAATCAGTTTTTTGATTTTTAAATGTGTCCAGTTGCTTCAGCCATCTCCTGGTTCCAGCAGCTCGACATTGATGGTAGCAAAGTACAGCGTTCCCTCCAATTTTACAGTGCTGGGGATGTGCTTGAAGGAGGCTGGCTGTCTTATTTACTTCAATAGCTAAGCCAGCTCCCTTCTCCATCAAGGCTAATGCACAAACAGCGTAGAGGGGTGGATTGGCTAATGAGCTGAGCCCAATCAGGCAGGCCATTGGTTACATACCCACATAGCAGAATTGAGCTCTCTCCTGTGTCATGACCCTCAAGAAATGAAACTGGAGCGACCAATGGCAGATACAATGTAAGCACTTTTTACCATTTACCGTATTTTCCAGCGTATAAGATGACTTTTAACCCCTGAAAATCTTCTCAAAAGTCGGGGGTCGTCTTATATGCCGGTTACGGCATGTGCGGAGCTCTGAAGTCGCCGCATATGGTGCAGGTAGCGGTCCCGGATGGTTCCCAGGGTCTGGAGAAGAGGAGACTCTCCTTCAGGCCCTGGGATCCATATTCGTGTAAAAAAAAAAAGAATGAAAATAAAAAATATGGATATACTTACCTTCCGACCGCCCCCGGAGTTCTCCCGGCTCTCCGCAATGCATGCGGCGGCTTCCGTTCCCAAGGATGCATTGTGCGCCGCGAAGGACCTTTGTGACATCGCGGTCACGTGACATCGCGGAGAGCCGGGAGAACTCCGGGGGCCATTAGAAGGTAAGTATAGCCTTATTTTTATTTTTATTTTTTTTACATGAATATGGATCCCAGGGCCTGAAGGAGAGTCTCCTTTCCTTCAGACCCTGGGAACCATCCGGGACCGCTCCCTGCACACGACGTATAAGACAACACCCGGTGTATAAGATGACCCCTGAAAAGTTGGGGGCATCTTATACGCCCAGTCGTCTTATACGCCGAAAAATACACGGCCCTATCTCCTGATAGATTGTAGCTTGTGAGCAGGAACCTTAGTCTTCCTGGTATCTGTTGAATTATGTGTCACCCTGCAATGTCTGATATTCTCTGTTCAAGTTCCCTCTAAAATTTAAAGTTCTGTGAGTGAAGACCCCACTACAGGCCCTAATGCCACCTTCAAGGTGCTAGCGGTTATTTTGTAGGGCTTTAGCAGTGCTCCTCCTTTTCCTCCTCATTCAAAGAACCACTACTGGGTTGAAGCCCATCCACGCGCTTCATGTGACTTTTCTTTGTGTAATGCCATTTGTTCTGATATCTCCTCCATGTTTTTGGGACTGGGTGCCACAGCAAACCTTCTACTTTTGCGACCTGAATGGACTGCTAGTACCGCCTCAGGCTACCAGAAGTGACCAAAACATTAGCAAAATGCAAAACTAGAGAAGAGTCAGTCAGAAAGCATAAGGAGAGGGTAATTCTCTGTGGATACCTCTTGAAAAACCATTCCCTTATGGGGGTTGTCTTGTTGTTCGTTTCCAGTGCACCTGATGTCTCTTTCATTTCCACCAATACAAATGACAATCGCTTCTTCTTCCTAACTGGACGGTTTGATATGCCAGACTTTTATTTGCCTTGGAATATCATGTGATGCACTAATGATCCCTTATTTTTATTCTTTTTTTTAGCAATGTATATGAATGTGGAACAAATGTGGAATAGAGTGTGATTCCACGATCTTTACACTTGCATTTTACATATCAAATCCCACAATGCACCTTATCCATATCCTAAGGCAAAGCCGTCCACAGCTTTCTTTTAGATTTCACGAAAAAATGTCCACAGTGGTGGAACACAATTGACTAACACTTGGTATAGTTGTAGCTTTTGGATCTTAAATCTTTGGATCATTCACGTCCCCTCGAGCTTCTGCGTGATTGCACTCCGTTTAGATACACCGTTGCTAACATTTATGAATACACTATTCAATTCGACTCATCCTTGCTTTCTCTCTCTCTGTACAATTATATGATGCCAAGAAAGAATAGAAGAATGCGCTTACACATCCTCACCAGACTCACGTAACGTTCAAACACAATTGAAATCACACATCTTCGTTCCAAGTGACAAGAATAACAATGTAACCTGTGGAACACACATAATATGCCGCAATGGAAAGAGGGGGGGCAATAATTGTCTCATAATAGCTACAAATGTCACATTACACATGCATAAAAATCTTGAATAACTAATGGAAACGTAAGATATCACAGGGCTATAAATGGCGCTCTCAAAAGTTGATGCACAAGAACTTTGCGTTACAAATTCCTATGCAAATGCTATTTTTCTCTGATTTTCCTAAATGGTCGATGCAAATTAGTCAGGATAATATTCAAATCATCAACCGTTTGAGTATAAATCATATTTTGTTGGACAAACCTCCCAATGATAACAGTATTTTTTTCAAAACTAAAAAACTCAAAATGCACTGTTCCAAATTATTATGCCCAAAAGAGTTTCCAAACATTTCACAGGTTGTAAAGAGCTGAAAATGGTCACTAGTTGAATTTGTGGGATTGAGAGGTCACATTTACTGAAATCAAAAGCTTTTTCAATCAAAAACATCTTAACAGGCAAAGTTAGATGGTAACATAGTATCCCTTCTTTGAGGTCACTATCACTATTCTTGGATCCATTCAACTTGTTAGTTTTTTTTTATAACTACAGACCAGTCTCCAATCTCCCCTTCATGTCTAAACTCTTGGATCGCCTGATCTACTCCCGCCTTACCCGTTACCTCTCCACTCACTCCCTCCTAGACCTTCACAGTCCGGCTTCTGCCCCCTACATTCAACAGAAACTGCGCTCATCAAAGTGACCAATGACCTTCTGACAGCAAAATGTAACGGTGACCACTCTCTGCTCATTCTTCTTGACCTTTCTGCAGCTTTCGACACTGTTGAACACCATCTCCTACTCTCTAGGCTTCAGTCACTAGGCATTAAGAACACTGCTCTCTCCTGGTTCTCCTCCTACCTTTCTGACTGCTCCTTCAGTGTTCTGTTCTCTGGCTCCACTTCATCTCCTCTTCCTCTCGCTGTCGGGGTATCTCAGGGCTCAGTCCTTGGCCGCCTTCTCTTCTCCTTCTACACAGCCCCAATTGGACAGACCATCAGCAGATTTGGCTTTCAGTACCATCTTTATGCTGATGACACACAGCTATACACGTCATCCCCTGATCTTACCCCTGCTGTACTACAGAACGCCACTGACTGTCCGCAGTCTCCAACATCATGCCCGCCCTCTAGTTGAAACTCAACCTCTCCAAAACTGAACTTCTTCTCCCGCCACCTACCAACCTCTCTAAATCTGACATTTCCCTCTCCATGGGTGGCACCATAATAACACCCCGGCAGCAGGCGCGCTGTCTGAGTGTTATGTTCGACACCAATCTCTCCTTCACATCCCATATACAATCTCTTGCCCGCTCGTGCCACTTACACCTAAAGAACATCTCTAGAATCCGCCCTTTTCTCACCATGGAAACAACAAAAACCCTCACTGTCGCCTTGATCCACTCCCGCCTTGACTACTGCAATGCTCTATTAAATGGCCTCCACGTCAATCGACTTTCCCCTCTCCAGTCTATCCTTAATGCAGCAGCCAGGGTTGTCCAACTAGCTAATCGTTACTCGGACGTGTCCGCCCTCCGCCAGTCATTACACTGGCTGCCTATTCATTACAGGATACAATTCAAAGTACTTGTTATCACCCACAAAGCTCTCCACAGTGCGGCACCCCCTTACATCTCCTCCCTCATTTCTGTCTATCAGCCTAACTGACCACTGCGCTCTGCAAACGACTTTCGACTAACCTCTGCACTAATCCGTACCTCCCACTCCCGACTCCAAGACTTCCCCTGTGCTGCGCCAATCCTCTGGAATGCTCTACCCCAAGATATTAGGACCATCCACAATTTGAATAGTTATAGGCACTCCCTCAAAACACATTTGTTCAGTGCGGCCTATCACATTCCCTAATCAGTCATTTCAGGTTTGTGTGTGTGTGTAGCCCATTCTCTACTTCCTGAAGATGGCTGGACGAACATTGTAAAGACATCATTGTAAATACACACCTGTATTTTCTATCTCCCCCACCTCATTGTAGATTGTAAGCTCTCACGAGCAGGGTCGTCTTACTTTGCTTTAATTATTGTATTGTTAACGTTGTTACTTATGACTGTTGTGTTTGAAACTGTTACACTGTAAAGCACTGCGGAATATGTTGGCGCTACATAAATAAAGATTATCATTATTATTATAATAGTTTCTGTTTTAATTTTTTTGCAGTAAGTCAAAATATCCACCCACAGCTGCAGTTTTGATGTGAGCTGCCTCCGACCCTCATAGATAGTATGCATCAGGATACTACAAAGGTTCTCAATAGGGTTGAGATCAGGGGAAGATAGTAGTCACACCATGTGTTTCTTTCCTTTTATTCCCACAGCAGCCAATAGCTTAGCGGTTTTCATTGCAGCATGAGATGGTGCATTGTCATGCATGAAGATGATTTTGCTACGGATGGCACAGTTGTTCTTTTTCTACCATGGAACAAAATGGTCAGATAGAAACTCTATATACTTTGCCGAGGTCATTTTCACACCTTCAGGGAGCCTACCAGCTCTCTCCCCAAGATTTTGGCCCAAAACATGACTCCACCACCTCTTTGCTGACATTTCAGCCTTGTTGGGACATGGTGGCCTGTTGTGAATTCTGTTTTCGGGCTCCCTCCTGTGGTCATGAATGGTACTTCGGCTGGTTCTCTCCATGGACTTTCTCTGGTGCCTGTGGGTGTTTCTGAGTTTCCTTCCACAGGTGACGAGGCTAATTCGTTAGTGGGCTGCTCTATTTAACTCCACTTGGATCTTTGCCCCATGCCAGCTGTCAATGTTGTAGCATTGGTCTAGTTCGCTCCTGGATCTTTCTGGTTACCTGTTTCCTCCAGCAGAAGCTAAGTTTTGCTTTGCTTTTTTCTTGTTTGCTATTTTTTCTGTCCAGCATGCTTATGTGAATTTTGCCTTGCTTGCTGGAAGCTCTGGGACGCAGAGGGGCGCCTCCGCTCCGTTAGTTGGTACGGAAGGTATTTTTCCCTGCACTCTCTGTGTGGCTTTTTGTAGGGTTTTGTGCTGACTGCAAAGTGACCTTTCCTATCTTCTGTCTGTTTAGTAAGTCGGGCCTCTCTGTGCTAAATCTATTTCATCTCTGTGTTTGTGATTTCATCTTACTCACAGTCAATATATGTGGGGGGCTGCCTTTTCCTTTGGGGAATTTTCTCTGAGGCAAGATAGGCTTATTTTTCCTATCTCTAGGGCTAGCTAGTTTGAGGCTGTGACGAGGCGCCTAGGTCATGATAGGAGCGCTCCACGGCTATTTCTAGTGTGCGTGATAGGATTAGGGATTGCGGTCAGCAGAGGTTCCACTTCCCAGAGCTTGTCCTGTGTTAATGTACTATCAGATCTTTCCTGGTGCTCTAACTACCAGGTCCACTATTTGTCCTAACCACCAGATCATAACTGTGGCCATCCACCAACCATGCACTGCTTTATCCACCTGGACCATCCAGGGTTGCATGGCACTCATCAGTAAAGAAGACTTTTAAAAATTAGTCTTACTGTATGTCTGAGCCAACAGTAACTGTTTCTGCTTGTGGGCACTGTGTAATGGTGGCTGAATATTAGGTTTATGCACAACTGCAAGCCTCTGGAGTATCCTACACCTTGAGGTTCGCGGGACTCCAAAACACCAGCAGCTTTAAGTAGCTGTTTTCTGCTTTATAATGAGCTGCTCTTTTAATCTGATGAATTTGTCTGGCAGAAACCTTCCTCGTTATACGTTTATCTGCACGAACCTGTCTGTTTCTCTGTACCAGCCACAAGTCTGTTCACAGTATGCTGATTGCACTTATGTTTTTGTGGAATATCTAATGTTTTCATACCTTATCAAAGGCATTGCACTATTTGAATTGCTTCAATAGCAGATATATACTTTTTCTTTCCCATATTGCTTGAAACCAGTGGCCTGCTTAACCCCTTTCTACCATCCAACCTACTATTCCATCCATGTGACCTGGGCCCTAATTCCCATGGACAGAATAGTACGTCACATGCAATCAGCCGCGCTCAAGGGAGGAATGCGACCGATCGCGGCCGGGTGTCAGCTGATTCTCACAGCTGACACCCGGTAAAAAGTGCCAGGAGCTGTCACGGACCACTCCCGGCACTTTAACCCCCAGAACACTGCGATCAAACAAGATCGCAGCTTTCCAGTGGCATAGAGAAGCATCGTGCAGGGAGGGGGCTCCCTGCGTGCTTCCCTCAGACCCTCAGAACAATGCGATCACAGGGTTCTCCCTGCCTGCAGACCCCCGGATCCAAGATGGCCGCAGGGTCCTGCAGGGAGGTGGCTTCTCAGTGCCTGATGGGAGCAGGCACTGTCCACAGTGTAAGATCAGCGATCTGACTTTATACAGTTATGTCCCACCCTGGGACAATGTTAAAAAGTAAAAAAAAAATATTATACTGTGTAAAAATATTTTTTTTTAAATTCCTAAGTAAAGGAAAACAAATATTGTTCCAATAAATACATTTCTTTATTTAAATAAAAAAAACAATAAAAGTACACATATTTAGTATCGCCACGTCCATAACGACCCGACCTATAAAACTGTCCCACTATTTAACCCCTTCAGTGAACACCGTAAAAAAAAACAAAAAAAAAACAAGGCAAAAAACAATGCTTTATCATCATATCGCCGAACAAAAAGTGGAATAACACGTGATCAAAAAGATGGATATAAATAAACATGGTACCGCTGAAAATATCATCTTGTCCTGCAAAAAAAGAGCTGCCATACAGCGTCGTCAGCAAAAAATAAAAAAAATTATAGCTCTCAGAGTAAAGCGATGCAAAAACAATTATTTTTTATATAAAAATGCCAAAACGTAAAAAAATTATATAAATGAGCTATCACTGTAATCATACTGATCCAAAGAATAAAACTGCCTTATCAGTTTTACCACACTCGGAATGGTATAAACGCCCCACCCAAAAGAAATTCATGAATAGCTTATTTTTGTTCATTCTGCCTCCCAAACATTGGAATAAAAAGCGATCAAAAAAGTCATGTGCCCGAAAATGGTACCAATAAAATTGTCAACTCGTCCTGTAAAAAACAAGTCCTCACATGACTCTGTGGGCCAAAATATGGAAAAACTGTAGCTCTCAAAATGTGGTGAAAACTATTTTTTTTGCAATGAAAAGCATCTTTTAGCGTGTGACAGCTGACAATCATAAAAACCCAATATAAAAACCCGCTATAAATAGTAAATCAAACCCCCTTTTATCACCCCCTTAGTTAGGGAAAAATAATAAAGTAAAAAAAAATGTATTTATTTCCATTTTCCCATTAGGGTTAGGGTTAGGGTTGGGGCTAAAGTTAGGGTTAGGGTTGGGGCTAAAGTTAGGGTTGTGGCTGAAGTTAGGGTTGTGGCTAAAGTTCGGATTAGGGTTAGGGTTGGGATTAGGGTTGGGATTAGGGTTAGGGGTATGTTAGAGTTAGGTTTGTGGTTAGGGTTATGGTTAGGACTGGGATTAGGGTTAGAGGTGAGTTTCGGTTAGGGTTGGAGTTAGAATTGTGGGGCTTCCATTGTTTAGGCACATCAGGGGGTCTCCAAACGCGACATGGCGTCCGATCTCAATTCCAGCCAATTCTGCGTTGAAAAATTCAAACGGTGCCCCTTTCCTTCCGACTTCTGCTGTGATCCAATTTCTCCTGTTACCCTTGAGAAAATAAAAAAAATTGGATCTGAAGTACATTTTTTGTGAAAAAAAGTTAAATGTTCATTTTTTTTTAAACATTCCAAAAATTCCTGTGAAGCACCTGAAGGGTAATAAACTTCTTGAATGTGATTTTGCGCACCTTGAGGGGTGCAGTTTTTAGAATGGTGTCACACTTGGGTATTTTCTATCATATAGACCCCTCAAAGTGACTTCAAATGTGATGTGGTCCTTAAAAAAATGGTGTTGTAAAAATGAGAAATCGCTGGTCAAATTTTAACCCTTATAACTCTTTAACAACTGAAAATTTTGGTTCCAAAATTGTGCTGATGTAAAGTAGACATGTGGGAAATGTTAATTATTAAGTATTTTGTGTGACATCTGTGTAATTTAAGGGCATGAAAATTCAAATTTTGAAAATTGCGAAATCTTCTCTAAATTTTTGTTTTTTTCTCAGATAAACACAAGTCATATCAAAGAAATTTTACCACTCTTGTGAAGTACAATTTGTCATGAGAAAACCGTGTCAGAATCACTGGGATCCGTTGAAGCGTTCCAGAGTTATAACCTCATAAAGGGACAGTGGTCAGAATTGTAAAAATTGGCCCGGTCATTAACGTGCAAACCACCCTCGGGTGTAAAGGGGTTAAAGGGGTTTCCACAATTAGGACAATCCCTTCTCAATCTGAGAGTATTCCCCCGTCAAAATAAAAACCCCTATACTCACCTCCTATGCCCGCGCCATTCCAGCGGTGTCCGCACTTACTCTCACGGGGCTCATGTGAGGTGTTTAGGTCATGTGAGCCCTGTGCCCAATTAGCGCCGGCTTCTCTCTCCCTGCTGTGGGACAATTAAGCAATTGACAGGAAACAATCCGCAGTCGCAGGATTACATTATTTAATGCTTCAAGGGAACCAGACACTTGTTTTATGCCACCTAAACCACGGGCAGCATGAATCAAACAGTGATTTAACGATTGCTGCTATGTATGTTTTTGTCTAGCTGTATAGGAAGAGATGTGACGGAGCTGCCCCCGCCTTGCTTCTGTCTGCCCTGCTCCAGTTGTTTGACAGATCTCTCCCACGTATGTACATGGGGAGAAACCTATCGTTTGGTAATCTTCAGATTTCACAAAGTCAAGGCTCCCAGTGCTAGAGGCAGCAAAACAACCCCAAACATATTTGAACCTCCACGATATTTGACTGTTGGTACTGTGGCCTCATTCTGTTTTCAATAAACAGTAGAATGATGTGTTTTACCAAAAAGCTCTATCTTGGTCTCATCTGTCCACAAGATTCTTTTCCAGAAGTTTTTTGGCTTACTCATGTACATTTTTGCAAACTGCTGCCTAGCTTTTTTATGTCTCTGTATCAGCAGTGGGGTCCTCTCCTAGGTTTGCTGCCATAGTGTTTAATTTCAATCAAATGCTAAAGGATAGTTTATGTTGACATAGAGGCACCGTAAGCCTGCAGGACAGCATGATTTTCTTTGGAACTTGATTGGGGCTGCTCATCCACCATCTGGAATATTTTGCATTGCAACCTTTCATCAATTTTTCTCTGCCGTCCACACCCATGGGGATTAGCTACCGTGCAATGAGTTGTAAACTTCTTGATTATGTTACACACTGTGGACAATGGAACGTAAAGATCTCTAAATATGGACTTGTAATCTTCAGATTGTGGATATTTTTAGAAAAATTTGATTCTCAAGTCCAAGGATTGAGTCCACCTCTCCTCTTTTTATCTGGTTTCCGGTGTGATTTTCATATTGCCCACACCTGTTTCTTGACACAGGTGAGTTTTAACAAGCATCACATGTTTGAAACAAAGTTGTGTACCCACAATTTTGGAAAGATGACAACAATTTTTCCATCCATTTTTGGTGGTTTGTGTGAAATTATGTACAATTTGCATTTCTTTCTATGTTTTTTGTGATGTTCCAATACACACAGCGGAAATAAACATGTGTATAACAAAACATGTGTTACTGCAATAATTTTCCGGGAGAAATACTTCATTTTCTTAAACAATTTCAAGGGATCCAACACTTTCAGCCATGACTATATGTATGAAAATACATTAAATGGACCTTGTTATGTCAGTAATCTCTATTTACCTGCACACGCTAAGTTAATTTGCAGGTAAATATCATTAAAATCATGCCTGGCTGCCTTACTGGAAGTACAGCTACAGGGAAAAAATGAACGTTATCATCCCTGCAGCCACTTGCTTTCAGTCATGGAGGTGTTCACGGAGCATCTACAGTCACCACTCACTATACTGTGAGCAGCAACTGTAATCTCTCCCCGCCACTTTGAAAGACAGTATGCTATTCAGCATGTGTGTGTCGAGCAGTCAGTCAAAGTGACTGTAACTGCTTTCTGCACCACTTGGATGACTGGAGGCATGCAATCGCAGGGAGGCTATAAGTTCATTTTCTGCATGCAGCCATTTTTTCTGTAAGGAAGGCAGCCATGATTTTAACGCCATTTACCTGCAGATTAACGATGTGTCAGTGTACAGGTAATACAGTGATCACCGGTGACATTATACACAGGAGCTCTGAATACAGTAACACAGTGTATAGTGTCAGTGTACCGGTAAAACACTCACTCACCAGTGACGTTTCTAGTTGAAGGCCTTCATCTTCATCCACCGCAGAGCGCCATCACTTCTTCCAGCCAGGACTCGTCTCTGCCAAAAATAACACAGTTATCTAGAGCACATTCCCCAATTTGTCTCTAACTTCTACACTATGCCAGATGGAGAAAAAAACAACATGGTGTCACCCTGCACAGTAACAAGACTGAAAACAGTAGCCTCATAAATAAAATATATCACAGCAGTAATAATATCCCTTAATTAGCCCCTACAGTAATAATGTCCAACATCCTGCTCCTATATGAACTCCATTCCACCATTCTGGACTCCACATGTCTCATTCCTGGCCCCATATGTTCTCCCACTCTGCCCCCATGTCTCTCCATTCTGCCCCAATGTCTCTCCATTCTGCCCCAATGTCTCTCCATTCTGCCCCATGTCTCTCCATTATGCCCCCATGTCTCTCCATTCTGCCCCAATGTCTAACCATTCTGCCCCATGTCTCTCCATTCTGCCCCATGTCTCTCCATACTGCCCCAGTGTCTCTCCATTGTGCCCCAATGTCTCTCCATTCTGCCCCAATGTCTCTCCATTCTGCCCCAATGTCTCTCCATTCTACCCCCATGTCTCTCCATACTGCCCACATGTCTCTCCATGCTGCCGCCATATCTTTCCGTACTGACCCATATCTCCGTACTGCCTCCCATGTCTCTCTGTACTGCCCCCATGTCTCTCTGTACTGCCCCGATTATGCGGCTTTTCCACAAAAAAAAAGTAATTTCTTTACCTGGCTGAAGTCCAGTGGTGTCCTTGCCCCGATTCATCTGAGGCATGGACGTGATGTCATACGTCGGCCACATGCGCTGTGATTGGCTGGCGGCTGTTCACTGTTGCCTGCGGGAAGGCGATATAGATTTAATATAGATTTCGGTAACTGAACCGGAAAATCTTGAGGCCTGGTGAGCAGAAGAAAGGGGCCTTATCTGGCCCCCTATGCTCAATGGGCCCCATATGCAGTAAGGGCTGTAATGCCCTGATGGTGGTCCTGTATGTGATAGATCTGAACAAGAAAAGTAGTATTGGCCTGCACTCTGTCAAATGCTGAGATGCTGGTGTAACGGGCCAATTGAACCCAAGGCAATATAATTAAAGTTCACCGCACACTCTGGTACTTGGGTGATGCAAGAAAACACTTATTCAAATCAGGGAAAGGCCGTAGAAAAAAATGAGCAAAAAGCAAGAAAAATCAGATAACGCTACAAAAGCGATTATATTCAATTGTATATAGTAAAAAAGGAACAACACAATAGTTCACAGCGGGTGCCAGGCCTCCAGGCAAACAGTCTAATACTTGCCAAACTAAACAGAAGAAAAAAATGAAGGCAGCACTCCAATTGTTTCAGATGGAAAAAAAGTGAAAAAACTTTATTCTGCCCCACTCATCCTGGGCAACGTTTCGGCTTCTCCTGAGCCTTTGTTATACCCCCAGGGATTATTGTCACGGGGGTACTGGGTAGACTACAGCTGATTACCCGGGCCCCTGTGATATCCCTCAGACTAGGGAAAACCCTGTCTGTCCCTCTCCCAGAATTTACACTGATGGTGTGGTTGTCTGGGCCACCAGGCCTGACCTTGACTCCTGTTTCAGCCCTATGCTGAAACCTCCACCCGCCACCCAGTGATAAGACCAAAGTCCAGAATGACTATTTAAAGGCCACGGGCGTGACCCAAACTCTAACCAGATTACCAGCTAGATTAACCCCGGATAACCTGGATAAAATCTAGCCGGCGCCACTGAGCGTATAGTGGACAAATGTGGAATTACCGCTGTCTGTCGGACGCCCTAGTGTGAATAGCGTCCGACATGACAGTACCCCAGGGCCCTCACGACTTATAGGACCCGGCTTGTCCGGATGGCGGCGGTGAAACATACTGACCAGCCGGTCCGCATGTATGTCCAAAGC
Source organism: Ranitomeya imitator (assembly GCF_032444005.1). Taxonomy (NCBI): domain Eukaryota; kingdom Metazoa; phylum Chordata; class Amphibia; order Anura; family Dendrobatidae; genus Ranitomeya; species Ranitomeya imitator. The sequence continues at coordinate 76,918,838 of NC_091283.1, read as the reverse complement.
TGGTACCCAAGACCTCTCCTCCGGCCCATAACCACGCCAGTGTACCAGGTACTGTAATGTGCGGCGCACTATACAAGAGTCAACCACCTTGGAGACTTCAAACTCCAAATTGCCATCCACCAAGACTGGAGGTGGCATCGGTGCCATGTCCACGGAACCCACCACCTTCTTTAAAAGAGATCTGTGAAACACGTTGTGTATTTTATATACCGTAGGAAGCTCCAATAGGTAGGCTACCGGGTTAATGATGGTGGCGACCCTAAATGGACCAATAAACCTTGGACCCAATTTCAGGGATGGTACTTTGAGTTTTATGTTTTTTGTGGACAACCACACCCCATCACCCACACTCAGGTCCGAACCTGGCACACGTCTACTGTCAGCCACTCATTTGTACCTTGCACCCACGCTCAGCAAGCGCTGTTTCACTCTCCTCCAAACGGATGACAGTTGTGCTCCTAGCTGGTCCTCCTCCGGAACGCCAGCAGAGCCACCCTGACGCAGAGTACAAAATTGAGGATGGTGCCTGTAAACACAAAAGAACGGAGACTCCCCAGACGATTCCTGGCGGTGATTATTAATGGCAAACTCAGCCAAAGGAAGGAACGTCGACCACTCCTCCTGGTTGTCAGAAACAAAGCAGCGTAAGTACTGCTCCAAATTCTGGTTCATATGCTCGGTCTGACCAATTGACTGAGGATGAAACGCGAAGAATGCGACAACTTGATCCCCAGCCGTGAGCAAAATGCTTTCCAAAACTTTGCCACAAACTGAGTACCCCTATCAGACACTATGTCAGACGGGACCCCGTGAAGTCTGACCACCTCCTGCACAAAAACCTGAGCTAGAGTCTTTGCGTTAGGCAACGAAGGCAAGGACACAAAGTGCAACATCTTTGAGAACCGATCAACAACCACCAAGATGACCGTTTTCCCAGCTGAGGAGGGTAGGTCTGTAATAAAATCCATGGAGATCTCCGTTCATGGCCTACTGGGTACCCCTAGAGGATGTAATGAGCCAGCAGGACGGGAGCGAGGCGTCTTAGCCTTAGCACACGTGGTACATGCTGATACGTACGAGACCACGTCCTGACGGATTTTGGGCCACCAAAACCGACGCGACACCAACTCCAAGGTACCCCTGACCCCTGGATGGCCAGCCAGAACAGCATGATGATACTCACCCAACACCTTTAGGCGAAGATGGAGCGGTACAAATGATTTGTTAATGGGAAGCTCTGGTGGTACTTCCTCCTGAGCCTCGGCAATCTCAGCCTCAACCTCTGTCGTGAGAGCTGAGACCACTACCCCCTTTTGGAGGATGAGTACCAGATCTTCCCGATGTTCTCCCCCCGGAAAACACCTGGATAAAGCATCTGCCTTAGTGTTCTTAGACCCCGGATGGTACGTGACAAAAAAGTTGAATCGTGTGAAAAACAATGCCCAGCGAGCCTGCCTGGGGGACAGACGCTTGGCTGACTCTAAATAAAGCAGATTTTTATGGTCGGTGATAACTGTAACCTGGTGGACCGACCCCTCCAAGAAGTGTCACCATTCCTCAAAAGCCAACTTGATAGCCAACAACTCCCTGTTGCCGATATCGTAGTTACGTTCGGCGGGCGACAGCTTCTTGGAAAAGTGGGCGCATGGACACAACTCGCCCAAGGATGAGCCTTGTGACAACACCGCCCCCACTCCAACCTCAGATGCATCGATTTCCACGGTAAATGGTTTTGATACGTCCGGTTGCACCAGAAGCAAAACTGTTCTTCAGAAATTCGAATGCGCGCACCGCAGCCTCAGGCCAGGCGGAGAAATTGGTACCCTTTTTCGTCATGTCAGTAACCGGTTTAGCAATGGTAGAAAAATCTTTGATAAATTTTCTATAATAATTAGAAAATCTAAGGAACCGCTGGAGTGCTTTTAGGTTATCAGGCCGTTCCCAATGCAGCACCACTTGCACCTTAGCTGTGTCCATTTTAAACCCTAAAGCAGACACATGCTCTTTTAAACAGGAAAGAAACGTTTTGGATATATCGTTTGGGAACATTATTTCCAAATGGATTGAATGATATCATAGAGAGAGTTTAGAGGATTTTTTTTTTTTTTTTCTTGTGATTTTTTTTTTCTTCTTCTTGTGTGTTTTTTTTTTTTTTCTTCCCTTTGATATATTTTTTTATTTATTTATTTATTTTTTCTCTCTCTTTCTTGCATCAATGTTAACAAGGCTGTATCAATCAGTGGGTGTTTTCCTGAACTTGGTCCACACCCCAAATCAAGTTTCTGAGACTGGGATAAAAGGTGTGATACTATATACAGTGGGGCAAAAAAGTATTTAGTCAGTCAGCAATAGTGCAAGTTCCACCACTTAAAAAGATGGGAGGCGTCTGTAATTTACATCATAGGTAGACCTCAACTATGGGAGACAAACTGAGAAAAAAAATCCAGAAAATCACATTGTCTGTTTTTTTAACATTTTATTTGCATATTATGGTGGAAAATAAGTATTTGGTCAGAAACAAAATTTCATCTCAATACTTTGTAATATATCCTTTGTTGGCAATGACAGAGGTCAAACGTTTTCTGTAAGTCTTCACAAGGTTGCCACACACTGTTGTTGGTATGTTGGCCCATTCCTACATGCAGATCTCCTCTAGAGCAGTGATGTTTTTGGCTTTTCGCTTGGCAACACGGACTTTCAACTCCCTCCAAAGGTTTTCTATAGGGTTGAGATCTGGAGACTGGCTAGACCACTCCAGGACCTTGAAATGCTTCTTACGAAGCCACTCCTTCGTTGCCCTGGCGGTGTGCTTTGGATCATTGTCATGTTGAAAGACCCAGCCACGTTTCATCTTCAATGCCCTTGTTGATGGAAGGAGGTTTGCACTCAAAATCTCACGATACATGGCCCCATTCATTCTTTCATGTACCCGGATCAGTCATCCTGGCCCCTTTGCAGAGAAACAGCCCCAAAGCATGATGTTTCCACCACCATGCTTTACAGTAGGTATGGTGTTTGATGGATGCAACTCAGTATTCTTTTTCCTCCAAACACGACAAGTTGTGTTTCTACCAAACAGTTCCAGTTTGGTTTCATCAGACCATAGGACATTCTCCCAAAACTCCTCTGGATCATCCAAATGCTCTCTAGCAAACTTCAGACGGGCCCGGACATGTACTGGCTGAAGCAGTGGGACACGTCTGGCACTGCAGGATCTGAGTCCATGGTGGCGTAGTGTGTTACTTATGGTAGGCCTTATTACATTGGTCCCAGCTGCAGTTCATTCACTAGGTCCCCCCGCGTGGTTCTGGGATTTTTGCTCACCGTTCTTGTGATCATTCTGACACCACGGGGTGGGATTTTGCGTGGAGCCCCAGATCGAGGGAGATTATCAGTGGTCTTGTATGTCTTCCATTTTCTAATTATTGCTCCCACTGTTGATTTCTTCACTCCAAGCTGGTTGGCTATTGCAGATTCAGTCTTCCCAGCCTGGTGCAGGGCTACAATTTTGTTTCTGGTGTCCTTTGACAGCTCTTTGGTCTTCACCATAGTGGAGTTTGGAGTTAGACTGTTTGAGGGTGTGCACAGGTGTCTTTTCATACTGATAACAAGTTTAAATAGGTGCCATTACTACAGGTAATGAGTGGAGGAAAGAGGAGACTCTTAAAGAAGAAGTTACAGGTCTGTGAGAGCCAGAAATCTTGATTGTTTGTTTCTGACCAAATACTTATTTTCCACCATAATATGCAAATAAAATGATAAAAAAAACAGACAATGTGATTTTCTGGATTTTTTTTCTCAGTTTGTCTCCCATAGTTGAGGTCTACCTATGATGTAAATTACAGACGCCTCTCATCTTTTTAAGTGGTGGAACTTGCACTATTGCTGACTGACTAAATACTTTTTTGCCCCACTGTATAAGTGTAATTGAATTTTATACTAGTAGGATTTGTACTGTGTTTTTATGTACCTGAAGAAGGATATATACTGTATCCGAAACGCGTTGTATCTCTTCTATTTTAAGTTATGAAATAAAAAAATATGAAATATCATCTTTGAATGTGAGTCCTGGGAAGCGCTACCATTCATGGGCTGGATGTGCTTTTCTTGAACTACTCATCCTGTGTGAGCCTTACTCTGGCTCTCTCACTTGGATCCACCCGAGGCAAGCTGCAAGCCCTGTATATTGAAAAGTATCTCAGAGGGAATTTGGAGGATACACAATCTAAAGCCATTTTAGTCTTTTATCAGGTGAGTGCATAAAATTGTGCACCCTTTAAAGACTATAATATTGTGTTTACGCACTTAGGGCGCAGCGATTTGTCTGTTCTTCTCTCCCAAACAGGGTTTTTTTGTATATTGATACATTGTAACCATCATTGGATGCAGCCCAGATGAATACGGGCACACACACAGTGCCATGGGGAACAGCAGCCTGAAATACAGACCTGGATCCTTACAAACAATATTTCTTAAGATTTCCAGAAATCTATCAATATTAGTTTTTTTTCAAGAAACTTGACCATTTAAAGTCCAGAGAGGTCTGGTTATAATGCCAGTCTTTCCATACATTGATTTTTATATCTGATTCAGAACACCGTATACACTTATTTATTTAGATATGGCGCGTTTTGAGAATAACATTTGGATCGTGGTTATGTTTTTATCTAAGTTTGAGCCTCCCCCTTGGCCAGATGTCATCGGGAGAACAGGCACAATGACAGCAGCCTCAGAGTAGTAACAAGCAAATGTTACTTTTACTGGTGGCAAGATGAGTAATTGGATGTGTTGCCATGGCAACAGAACTTGGGAAATTGTCTTTCACAAAACCCACTATGAATTTTCTTGTAGCTTTTTAAGACATTTTGCCAGATAAGAAAAAAATTTGGCAAAGACCTCAGCGACCCAGAATTTGTGCCAAACATTCTGCTGCCAGTTAGATGTGTAGGGCGCTCAAGTGTAAAGACTGAGGGCTTGTCGGCAGCCAGAAGACGGAGCATTATGGGACTTGGCAGCTTGACATTTGCATAAGCGCTGAATAGAATACAAATGTGTTTGGGAAATATCAGGAAAACAAAAAGTAAACCCTCCAAACCCCTCTTTTTATTTTAATAAGGCCATGTATTTCCAACTTACATCTTTAAAATCATTTTAACCATGGCTGGAGCTAAGAAATCACATGATATTGCCACTTGTAGACTAATGGGAAAATTACATAAGGGATCTCTCATTTATGGACACAAGCTGCTAAGTCTTTACAAATAATATATGTATAGTATAATATTATATTGTGCCAGTGGATAAATAGGTAAAGAGAATTTGTCAGCAGGTTCTTGCTTCCCCATCTGAGTGTAGCATGATGTAGGGACAGAGACCCTGATTCCAGTAATGTATCACTTTCTGAGCTACTTGCTGCAGTTTTGATTAAATCACTGTTAAATCTGCTGCAGATTTATCAGTTCTCTGAATTCTGAACCCCGCCCACACCACTGATTGGCTGCTTTCTGTGTACACTGTGCATAGGCAGAAAGCTGCAAATCAATGATGGGGGAGGGGTTGGATGAACTGGCAGCAAGTTTAATAGTAATAATCTCCTGCTGATAAAACAGTGATTTTTTAAAGCTACAGCTCAGTAAGTGACACTTCAGGGTCTCTGCCCCTACATTATGCTGCTCTCAAATTAGGGAGCAAAACGCTGAAGACAGATTCCCTTTAAAGGATTGTTTCTGTCTTTGCCTTTCATAGCCAAGATAGGAATAGCAGCTTCTAGGTTCCGGGCCCCAGAAGAGGGGGCTACAAAAACAGATGAGGGCAACTGTGTAACTCTCATGCATGGGTTTCACTATTGAGAGAATAGGGGTCTCCTATTTGGCCCCCTAGAGAAGAGGAAATGAGGTGACCACGAGTGGTGATCTCCATTGAAATGTATGGAGATGCAGAATCATAATGGATAATGTGAATATATGATACAAGCCTCAGATGGAAATACCCCTCATAGTAGCACTCTACGTAAAGCATTGTGTAACACCTCGTGCAGGGCTTAAGGGGGCAGTAATGGTCTTCACCAAGTTTAATACAGTCATAGTTTTACCAATACAATTCCTATGGAAGTCATTGGGAGATGTGTTTAATGACTCTCTTATGGAGTTACTACGTGTGAAACAGGTGCCCCGAATCTACTTTATTATCTCGGTGATATATCCCATCATTCCCCATACATTCTCATGTAGTAAATGTGACAGGGGTAAATGGCTAAGCTTTCAGCTCCTGTAATTTGGGCAATTTCCTTTGATATTGTAACGTTTTGGAACCTGTAAGAAAGCATCTGACATTTTTTTTTATTTGTTTCTTACTTTACAATTATTAACCCCTTAACGACCGCCGATATGCCTTTTAATGGGGGCAGTTAAGGGCACTTAAACCACAGCGCCGTTAATTAACGGCGCTGTGGAAAAAGTGAATAGCGCCCCCCCAGAGTCGGATTTTCTCTGGGGTCTCAGTTGCCGGGGGTAGCCGAGACCCCAGAGAACATGAGTCCGGGTTGCGATCGCCATTAATTAACCATTTACCGGCGGTCGCAAGAAAAAAACAAAACGCAATTTCCCATTTAATTTCTCTGTTCTCCGATGTGATCGCACATCAGAGAAAAGAGAAATGGGGTCCCCGATAGCCCCCCGATACTCACCTGTCTCCCCCGGTGCTCCTCGTGGTTCTCGATGGGGCCGCCATCTTGTTCCGGATAAAAAATGGCGGGCGCATGTGCAGTGCGCCCGCTGGCCGGCACCCAGAAGATCTTTGGGGTCTCGGCTGCCAGGGGTAGCCGAGACCCCAAAGAACATGATCGGGGTCGGTTTTTACCGACCCCTGTTTTGCGATCGCCGGTAATTAACTGTTAACCGGCGGCCGCAAAAAAAAAAGCGATCTGTCATTCTCTGTCCTCTGATGTGATCGCACATCAGAGGACAGAGAAATAGGGGGATTCGGGGACCCTGTTATACTTACCGGTGTCCCTGGGTCCTTCTGTGTCCCTTCCTGCCCGCTGGCTTCTTCATCCGGTAAGAAAATGGCGGGCGCATGCGCAGTGCACCCGCCATGATCTGACGGCCGGCAGCTAGAGGAGTTGGGGCTAAATTTAGGGTTAGGGTTGGGGCTAAATTTAGGGTTAGGGTTGGGGCTAAATTTAGGGTTAGGGCTAGGGTTAGGCTTCTTTCACACTTGCGTCGTTATGGGGCCGTCGCAATGCATCGGCCTGACGTACCGACGCACGTTGTGAAAATTGTGCACAACGTGAGCAGCGGATGCAGTTTTTCAATGCCTTCGCTGCCCAGTCTATGTCCTGGAGATGAGTGGGCAGAGTTACAGCCACGCATGCGCGATCGGAAATAGCGGACACGACGTACAAAAAAGTTACATTGAACTTTTTTTGTGACGACGGTCTGCCAAAACACAACGGATCCAGTGCACGATGGATGCGACGTGTGGCCATCCATCGCGATCTGTCGACAATTCAAGTCTATGGGCAAAAAACGCATCCTGCTGGCACATTAGCAGGATCGGTTTTTTGTCCAAAATGATGGATTGCGACGGATGCCGCACGACGCAAGTGTGAAAGTAGCCTTAGGGTTAGGGCTAGGGTTAGGGTTGGGGCTAAAGTTAGGGCTAGGGTTAGGGTTGGGGCTAAAGTTAGGGTTAGGGTTGGGGCTAAATTTAGGGTTAGGGCTAGGGTTAGGGTTGGGGCTAAAGTTAGGGCTAGGGTTGGGGCTAAAGTTAGGGCTAGAGTTTGGATTAGGGTTGGTATTAGGGTTAGAGTTGGCATTAGGGTTACGTTTGGGATTAGTGTTAAGGTTAGGGTTGGGATTAGGGTTAGGAGTGTATTGGGATTAGGGTTAGGTTTGAGGTTAGGGTTGAGATTAGGATTAGGGGTGTGTTGGATTTAGGGTTTTGATTAGGGTTATGGTTAGGGTTGAGATTAGGGTTGTTTTGGGGTTTGGGTTGTGATTATCGTTAGGGTTGTGATTAGGATTATGGATCAGGATGGGATTAGGGTTAGGGGTGTGTTGGGGTTAGGGTTGGAGTTAGAATTGGGGGGTTTCCACTGTTTAGGTACATCAGGGGATCTCCAAACATGACAGCCAATTTTGCGCTCAAAAAGTCAAATGGTGCTCCCTCCCTTCTGAGCTCTGCCGTGCGCCCAAACAGTGGTTTACCCCCACATATGGGGCATCAGCGTACTCGGGATGAATTGGACAACATCATTTGGGGTCTAATTTCTCCTGTTACTCTTGTGAAAATAAAAACTTGGGGGCTAAAATATCTATTTTGTTGAAAAAAAATATTTTTTTATTTTCACGACTCTGCATTATAAACTTCTGTGAAGCACTTGGGCATTCAAAGTTCTCACCACACATCTAGATAAGTTCCTTGGGGGGTCTAGTTTCCAAAATCGGGTCACTTGTGGGGAGTTACTACTGTTTAGGTACATCAGGGGCTCTGCAAATGCAACATAATGACCGCAGACCATTCTATCAAGGTCTGCATTCCAAAACGGCGCTCCTTCCCTTCCGAGCTCTGCCGTGCGCCAAAACAGTGGTTTACCCCCACATATGGGGCATCAGCGTACTCAGGACAAATTGGACAACAACTTTTGGGGTCCAATTTCTCTTGTTACCCTTGTGAAAATAAAAACTTGGGGCTAAAAGATCATTTTTGTAGAAAAAATGCGATTTTTTTATTTTCACGGCTCTATGTTATAAACTTCTGTGAAGCACCTGGGGGTTTAAAGTGCTCACCACACATCTAGATAAGTTCCGGGTCTAGTTTCCAAAATGGTGTCACTTGTGGGGGGTTTCTACTGTTTAGGCACATCAGGGGCTCTCCAAATGCGACATGGCATCCGATCTCAATTCCAGCCAATTCTACATTGAAAAAGTAAAACGGCGCTCCTTCTCTTCCAAGCTCTGCGGTGCGCCCAAACAGTGGTTTACCCCCACATATGGGGTATCGACGTACTCAGGACAAATTGCACAACAACTTTTGTGGTCTAATTTCTCCTGAAACCCTTGTGAAAATAAGAATTTGGGGGCGAAAAGATCATTTTTGTGTAAAACAAATGCGATTTTTTATTTTCACGGCTCTACGTTATAAACTTCTGTGAAGCACTTGGAGGTTCAAAGTGCTCACCACACATCTAGATAAGTTCCTTAAGGGGTCTAATTTCCAAAATGATGTCACTTGTGGGGTTTTCCATTGTTTAGGCACATCAGGGGCTCTCTAAACGTGACATGGCGTCCGATCTCAATTCCAGCCAATTCTGCATTGAAAAAGTCAAACGGCGCTCCTTCTCTTCCAAGCTCTGCGGTGCGCCCAAACAGTGGTTTACCCCGACATATGGGATATCGGCGTATTCAGGAGAAATTGAACAACAAAATTTATGGTTAAATTTCTGTTTTTACACTTGTGAAAATAAAAAAAATGGTCCTGAAATTAAAGGTTTGCAAAAAAAAGTTAAATGTTCATTTTTTCCTTCCACATTGTTTCAGTTCCTGTGAAGCACATAAAGGGTTAATAAACTTCTTGAATGTGGTTTTGAGCACCTTGAGGGGTGCAGTTTTTAGAATGGTGTCACACTTGGTCATTTTCTATCATATAGACCCCTCATAATGACTTCAAATGTGATGTGGTCCCTAAAAAAAAATGGTGTTGTAAAAATGAGAAATTGCTGTTCAACTTTTAACCCTTATAACTCCCTAGCAAAAAAAAATTGTTTCCAAAATTGTGCTGATGTAAAGTAGACATGTGTGAAATGTTATTTATTAACTATTTTGTGTGACATATCTCTCTGATTTAAGGGCATAAAAATACAAAGTTTGAAAATTGCAAAATTTTAAAAATTTTCGCCATATTTCCATTTTTTTCATAAATAATCGCAAGTAATATCGAAGAAATGTTACCGCTAACATGAAGTACAATATGTCACAAAAAAAACAGTCTCTGAATCAGCGGGATCTCTTAAAGCGTTCCAGAGTTATAACCTCATAAAGTGACACTGGTCAGAAGAGGGCCGGTTTTGTCTCTCCGGGATTGCACACAGTGTTTTTCACAGATGTGTGTATAGAACAGGAAACTCTATGGGTCTATGTGACGTCCGAGAAAGAAACAGACAACACACGGACATTTCACACAAATGTCTGAGTGTAGCTCCACCCATCTTTTCAGTGCTTAAAGAGAGTGCATCATCAGAAAATGTCCTATTGCCTACATGTTAGGTTACATGCATTAACAAAAACAAAGATCATAATACAAAAAAAAAATTACAATTTATTAATCCATTCACAACCTATGACGTATAGGTACGTCATAGATCATTTGATGCGGGCACCGGCGCTGAGGCTGCATCTTTTCCTGCACATGACAGCCCCTAACAGCCACAGGTGGAATCACAATCCACCCGGGGCTGTTAACATGTTAAATGCTGCTGTCAGTCACTGACAGCAGCATTTAACACGATCACTCCAGAAGCGCTTCACAAACCACGCCCATTGGCGCTCCTGTCACATGATCGCAGGGCGCTGATGGGTTGGCATGACAACCAGGGGTGTAGAGGAGACCCCTGTTCTTGTCATTGCAGATCTGCTATGAACACCGGCTGTGGCCAGCGTTCTTAGACGATGATGATTAGTGATGAGCGAATATATTCTTACTCGAGATTTCTCCAGCACGCTCGGGTGACCTCCGAGTATTTTTAGTGCTCGGAGATTTCGTTTTTCTTGCCGCAGCTGGATGATTTACATCTGTTAGCCAGCATAAGTACATGTTCCAGGAAAAGTTCCCACACTCGAGTTCATATGAGGACAACCAGCAGAGGGCGCATCACCGTGAATGAAGGTAACTATGGGTCATTGACCTACATTACCTTCATTCGCTGGGGTTTTACAGGCACGAGCACAGCTGCATCATAGCAGAGCTCCTGCCTGTAAAATATTTTAACCCCTTCAGATGGATTTACATCGTGGGACGTTACAGATCATCGGAAGGTATGTATATTGTTGGTTTATTATTTTTCCTTTGTTACAGAGCGAGGGTCTTCAGGTGGATTGAGAGAGCAATAAAATATTAAAACGACCTGTGTGTTTATTTCATTAAAATAATTTTTAATAATGTGAGTGTTTTTTTTTAACCATTTCATGCTATTGGATTAATAATGGATAGGTGTCATAATTGACGCCTCTCCATTATTAATCTGGCTTAATGTCACCTTACAATAGCAAGGTGACATTAACCCTTCATTACCCCATATCCCACCGCTACACGGGAATGGGAAGAGAGTGGCCAAGTGCCAGAATAGGCGCATCTTCCAGATGTGCCTTTTCTGGGGTGGCTGGGGGCAGATGTTTTTAGCCAGGGGGCCAATAACCATGGACCCTCTCCAGGCTATTAATATCTGCCCTCAGTCACTGGCTTTACTACTCTGGCGGAGAAAATTGCGCGGGAGCCCACGCCAATTTTTTCCGCCATTTAACCCTTAAATTTAATAGCTAGAGCGCCCAAATTTTGCACATACACACTACTAACATTATGTAGCGTGGCTAAAGGATGTCTAATCGATGGGAGATATGTGTCTTATAGATGGCTTGTTGCTGTGATGTAACCATGGCTACCTATATGTGTTTCAGGACCTGTGGTGATGTCACAACCACATGTCTGGTCATGTGATGGGTTCTGGGTGTGGTTAGACATATAAAAGAAAGCCTAATGCTTAACACAGGTAGGTATGTGTGGAGGTGAAACCCTCCTGAGTGTGTTACGGCTTCAGGACTGAGCCGGAAGAACTGGACACTTGTTTTTCTTTACCTGAACCAAAGGCTATTTGTTTTCTGTTGTTTGCCACATGGTTTATGAAGCAATAAACCCAGTGAACTTTAAAGGAACACGTCTCCTGAGTGTCAGCCGTCGCAGCTGAGTGAGTGAAATCCCTACAATTGGTGGAGAATGCGGGCAGCGTTCCCAGCGGAGACGTGAGTTTATTTTGAATGTCCTGGGTCAAGGCTGTTGCAAGCCAGCAAGCATTGCCGGAGAAAATGGAGGACCTGCTGAAACAATTGGTCCAGATGCAGTCACAGCAGGAGAAAAGGCAGCAAGAGACCAACAGGCTGTTGATGCAGCAGATACAACAGAGCCAGAAGGAGCAACGGCAGCAGATGCAACAAAGCCAGCAGGAGCAACGGCAGCAGTTACAACAGAGCCAGCAGCAGATGCAGCAGAGCCAGCAGGAGCATCAGCAGCAGATGCAGCTTCTGGCAACTGCCATCCAGGGAAAGGCGAGCGCCCCAACCCCAGGTTTGGCTGATGACACCCACGTCCGGAAAACGGTAAGACGCGCATTGCAGAAAATGACTCCCGGGGATGATGTTGAGGCCTTTCTGACGGTGTTTGAGAGGGTCGCTGAGAGGGAAAAACTTCCGCCAGAGCAGTGGGCAGAGGTACTTGCGCCATACCTGACGGGAGAACCCCAGAAGGCGTACTATGATTTGACCTTGCAGGATGCCAAAGAGTATCACAAATTGAAAGCCGAGATTCTCGCACGTTTGGGGGTGACACTGACTGTCAGGGCACAGCGAGTTCACTCCTGGGGCTATCACCGGGACAAACCACCTCGTTCCCAAATGTTTGATCTGTTGCACCTGGTCCAGAAATGGCTGCAGCCAGAGTCCTCTGCGCCTGCACAGATGGTAGAACGGGTGATGATGGATCGGTTTGTCCATTCCCTCCCGAGGCCTATACAGTCTTGGGTTGCCCAGGGTGATCCCCAGAATGCCGACAAGCTGATCGGACTGGTTGAGAGATACCAAGGGTTGGAAGGCTCCTTCGGGAGGCAGCCCATGCCGTACTGGGGATCCCAGAAGGCAGCTGAGTCCCAAAAAGGGGTGGTGCGTCCAAGGTCACAAAGGGCGGGGGAGGTGGTGCCCAAGGTCCCCACGGGTGATATTATTTGTTGGAGGTGCCACAAGCCAGGACATATAGCTGCCCGTTGTTCCCAAACCACTGAGCAGATGGACTGCAGCATGGGACGCCGTTGTTCATACTATGCGTATCCAGCTTGCAGTGTGAACTCTCCGCCCAACGAGGGACCTCAAGCATGTCCCGTGAAGGTGAACGGTCAAGCAGTAACGGCACTGTTAGACTCGGGGAGCCTAGTGACCCTGGTGAGGGCCACTTTTCCTCTCCACCTGCTCCCGGGAAAGAAGGTCGGAGTGCGGTGCATACATGGTGATGCAAAGGACTACCCTGTGGCCAGTGTGAACATTGAAACGACATGTGGCACGGAGTCCCACATAGTCGGCGTCGTTCAGGACTTGTTGCACCCTATAATTATTGGCCGGGATTTCTGTTTGTTTTGGGATTTGTGGGGGAAAGGTTCTGAGCTCCCTAGCAAGAGTAGGGAACTAGTGAACCCGGGAAGGGTGGTGCCACACCCAGAGTCAGACAGGTTTCCTTTTTGTGTCCTGGCTGGAGATGAGGAGGAAGTGTCCCCTGCATCTGACATTCTGGAGTTAGAGGTATCCGGTGAAAATTTTGAGACTGCCCAACATAGGGACCCCACTCTGAGGGAAGCCTTTAATAATGTCACAGTTATTGACGGGGTGGTACAGGAGCCGGGGGCAGACACAAGATTTCCCCATTTTCTAATGAGCAGGGAGTTGTTGTACCGGGTCACGAAAATAAGGGAGGAGTTGGTAGAGCAGTTGGTAGTGCCGGGTCCATATAGACGGAAGGTGTTGGACATGGCCCATTCACACATCTTGGGTGGACACCTAGGGGTGGAAAAAACGCAGGAACGGGTTGTGCAGAGGTTCTATTGGCCTGGGTGCCACCGGGAAATAGTGAACTATTGCAGGTCCTGCCCTACATGTCAGCTAACTGCTCCCACTCCTCATTTCCGGAACCCCCTTGTGCCACTGCCCATTATTGAGGTGCCATTCGAGAGAATTGCCATGGACTTGGTCGGTCCCTTAGTTAAATCAGCCCGGGGCCATCAGTATATATTAGTCATCCTGGACTACGCCACACGCTATCCTGAAGCAATTCCCTTGAGAAATTCTTCTTCAAAGAGTATAGCTCGCGAGTTGGTCCATGTCTTTTCCCGGACAGGTCTGCCGAAGGAGATCCTGACTGACCAGGGGACTCCTTTCATGAGCAAAGTGATGAAGGAACTATGCAAAGCCCTGAAAATCTCCCAGTTGAGGACCTCGGTGTACCATCCCCAGTCAGATGGCCTTTTTGAGAGATTTAACAAGACACTGAAGAGCATGCTGAGAAAAGCTATAGAAAAAGACGGTAGAGACTGGGATTGTCTCTTACCCTATTTGATGTTTTCCATTCGTGAAGTTCCACAGGCCTCCACAGGTTTCTCACCGTTTGAGCTTCTGTATGGCCGACATCCACGAGGACTCCTGGATATAGCCAAGGAAACCTGGGAAGCCGAAGTCACGCCCCACAGAAGCGTCATTGAGCATGTGGCCCTGATGCAGCAGAGGATTGCAAAGGTGATGCCTATCGTGAAAGAACACCTTCTCCAAGCACAAGAAGCTCAGGCCAGGGTCTACAACCGGTCTGCAAGAGTGAGGCAATTCAATCCGGGAGACCGAGTTCTTGTGTTAGTTCCGACAGTGGAAAGCAAGTTCTTGGCCAAATGGCAAGGGCCATATGAGGTTGTCGAGAAACTTGGTGAAGTAAACTATAAAATTCACCAACCAGGAAGACGGAAACCATTCCAAGTATACCATGTCAACCTTATCAAGCCGTGGCAAGATAGAGAGCCGACAGTAACTCCATCGTTGTTAAGCAACCCAGAAGATGAGGTTGGAGCGGTTACTATAGCGGAGACGCTATCGGAGTCCCAGAAACAGCAATGCCGGGAGTTACTCCAGAAAAACAGGGACCTGTTTTCCGAGTTGCCTGGGTACACGAAGGTCATAGAGCATGAGGTCCTGACAGAGCCCCATGTGCGCGTGAACGTGAAGCCCTATAGAATTCCTGAGGCCCGTCGAGAAATAGTCTCCAAGGAAGTGGAGCGTATGTTGAAGCTTGGAGTCATTGAGGAATCCAAGAGCAGTTGGTCGAGCCCAATTGTCCTGGTCCCAAAACCTGATGGGGAGTGGAGATTTTGCAACGACTATAGGAAGTTGAATGAGGTCTCCAAGTTCGACGCATATCCCATGCCCCGAGTTGATGAGCTCATCGAAAGGCTTGGGGCCGCCAGGTACATAACCACCTTGGATTTGACGAAGGGGTATTGGCAGATCCCCATGGCACAGGAAGCCAAGGAGAAGACGGCGTTTTCTACACCAGATGGATGCTTCCAGTATGTCCGGATGCCATTTGGCCTACAGGGAGCTCCGGCCACCTTCCAAAGGGCTATGGATAGAGTCCTTGCACCCCACAAGGCATACGCTGCTGCGTACCTAGATGATATCGTCATCTTTAGCCCGGACTGGGAGAGTCATCTGGAGAAAGTCCAAGCGGTGTTTGATGCTATAAGAGAGGCCGGATTTACAATAAACCCGAAGAAGTGTGCATTGGGTAAAGAAGAAGCTAAGTACCTTGGATACATAGTGGGTCATGGAGAAATAAAACCCCAAATCAGTAAAGTGGATGCAATTCAAACATGGCCAAAACCAGTTTCCAAGAAGCAAGTTAAAGCCTTCCTGGGAATCGTGGGATATTACAGGAGGTTCATCCCAAACTTCGCCACAATGGCGGCGCCTCTGACTGACCTGCTAAAAGGGACAAAATCAGTAATGGTTAAGTGGTCCGAAGAAACAGATTCAGCCTTCCAAGAAATGAAAGAGGCTTTATGTAAGCAACCCGTTCTGATGGCCCCAAACTTCAAGAAAGAGTTTATTCTTCAGACAGATGCCTCAGATGTTGGGGTGGGAGCAGTCCTTTCCCAAGAACTACATGGAGAGGAGCATCCTGTTCTATATCTGAGTAGGAAGCTGTCCTCGTCTGAAAAGAACTACTCAGTCGTTGAAAAGGAGTGCTTGGCCATAAAATGGGCAGTCGACACATTACGGTACTATTTGCTGGGACGTAAATTTAGACTGATATCCGACCATGCCCCACTTAGGTGGATGAGGGAAACGAAGGGTAGAAATGCTAGGGTCACCCGTTGGTTCTTAGCCCTGCAGGACTTCTGTTTCCATGTGGAACATAGGGCCGGAAAGCTGCACGGTAATGCTGATGCCCTGTCAAGAATCCCTTGTCTAGTGGGAGAAAGTGCCAAGCCCCACGGCTTTAGGCAGAGGGGGGAGGTATGTAGCGTGGCTAAAGGATGTCTAATCGATGGGAGATATGTGTCTTATAGATGGCTTGTTGCTGTGATGTAACCATGGCTACCTATATGTGTTTCAGGACCTGTGGTGATGTCACAACCACATGTCTGGTCATGTGATGGGTTCTGGGTGTGGTTAGACATATAAAAGAAAGCCTAATGCTTAACACAGGTAGGTATGTGTGGAGGTGAAACCCTCCTGAGTGTGTGACGGCTTCAGGACTGAGCCGGAAGAACTGGACACTTGTTTTTCTTTACCTGAACCAAAGGCTATTTGTTTTCTGTTGTTTGCCACATGGTTTATGAAGCAATAAACCCAGTGAACTTTAAAGGAACACGTCTCCTGAGTGTCAGCCGTCGCAGCTGAGTGAGTGAAATCCCTACAATTAGTAGTGTGGAATATGCAAAAAAAATGGGGATATGAGATGGTTTACTGTATGTAAACCATGTCTCATATCATGTCGGGTTTAGGAAGGAGATAGCAAAAGCCGGCAATTGAATTACCGGCTTTCTGCTATATCGCGCTGAAGTAAATATATATATATATATATATATATATATATGTCTCAATGACATATATATATATATATATATATACAGTTAGGGCCAGAAATATTTGGACAGTGACACAAGTTTTGTTATATTAGCTGTTTACAAAAACATGTTCAGAAATAAAATTATATATGTAATATGGGCTGAAAGTGCACACTCCCAGCTGCAATATGATAGTTTCCACATCCAAATCGGAGAAAGGGTTTAGGAATCATAGCTCTGTAATGCATAGCGTCCTCTTTTTCAAGGGACCAAAAGTAATTGGACAATGGACTCTAAGGGCTGCAATTAACTCTGAAGGCGTCTCCCTCGTTAACCTGTAATCAATGAAGTAGTTAAAAGGTCAGGGGTGGATTCCAGGTGTGTGGTTTTGCATTTGGAAGCTGTTGCTGTGAGCAGACAACATGCGGTCAAAGGAACTCTCAATTGAGGTGAAGCAGAACATCCTGAGGCTGAAAAAAAAGAAAAAATCCATCAGAGAGATAGCAGACATGCTTGGAGTAGCAAAATCAACAGTTGGGTACATTCTGAGAAAAAAGGAATTGACTGGTGAGCTTGGGAACTCAAAAAGGCCTGGGCGTCCACGGATGACAACAGTGGTGGATGATCGCCGCATACTTAATTTGGTGAAGAAGAACCCGTTCACAACATCAACTGAAGTCCAGAACACTCTCAGTGAAGTAGGTGTATCTATCTCTAAGTCAACAGTAAAGAGAAAACTCCATGACAGTAAATACAAAGGGTTCACATCTAGATGCAAACCATTCATCAATACCAAAAATAGACAGGCCAGAGTTAAATTTGCAGAAAAACACCTCAAGAAGCCAGCTCAGTTCTGGAAAAGTATTCTATGGACAGATGAGACAAAGATCAACCTGTACCAGAATGATGGGAAGAAAAAAGTTTGGAGAAGAAAGGGAATGGCACATGATCCAAGGCACACCACATCCTCTGTAAAACATGGTGGAGGCAACGTGATGGCATGGGCATGCATGGCTTTCAATGGCACTGGGTCACTTGTGTTTATTGATGACATAAGAGCAGACAAGAGTAGCCGGATGAATTCTGAAGTGTACCGGGATATACTTTCAGCCCAGATTCAGCCAAATGCTGCAAAGTTGATTGGACGGCGCTTCATAGTACAGATGGACAATGACCCCAAGCATACAGCCAAAGCTACCCAGGAGTTCATGAGTGCCAAAAAGTGGAACATTCTGCAATGGCCAAGTCAATCTCCAGATCTAAACCCAATTGAGCATGCATTTCACTTGCTCAAATCCAGACTTAAGACGGAAAGACCCACAAACAAGCAAGACCTGAAGGCTGCGGCTGTAAAGGCCTGGCAAAGCATTAAGAAGGAGGAAACCCAGCGTTTGGTGATGTCCATGGGTTCCAGACTTAAGGCAGTGATTGCCTCCAAAGGATTTGCAACAAAATATTGAAAATAAAAATATTTTGTTTGGGTTATGTTTATTTGTCCAATTACTTTTGACCTCCTAAAATGTGGAGTGTTTGTAAAGAAATGTGTACAATTCCTACATTTTCTATCAGATATTTTTGTTCAACCCTTCAAATTAAACGTTACAATCTGCACTTGAATTCTGTTGTAGAGGTTTCATTTCAAATCCAATGTGGTGGCATGCAGAGCCCAACTCGTGAAAATTGTGTCACTGTCCAAATATTTCTGGCCTTAACTGTATATATGACAGTATATATGTTTTTATGATTTTTTGAGAACATGGATCCCTTGTATATCCGTATGTCGGTTTTGCAAGCCTGCGAGAAAATCTCGCAGTACGGATGCCATACGGTTTACATACGGAAGATGCCATGCGCAAAATACGCTGACACACCCTGCCTACGGAGGAGATACGGACCACTATTTTGGGGACTTTTCTGCGTATTACAGCCGTAAATTACGGACCGTATTTTTATACGCTGAGTGTGACGCCAGCCTAAGGCCGCTATTTGGTCGTGAACTGCCATGGCAAACATCAGGAGCGCACAATCATGATCTAAGGGCACCAATTGGGATAAAGAGGAAGCCCCCACACTCTGTTAACCATTTATATGATGCAGTCACTATTGACAGCAGCATCTAAGGGGTTAAACAGGTGTGGAAGGAGCAAACACTGATCTTGGCTGATGCAGCAAGTTGTCAGCTATAGTGTACAGCCGACAGCTGCTGGATTGTCTCATGTATGGGGAGGCTAATCTTTAATATCTCAGGTCAGTTAAAAGACGTATTGGCGGTCATTTTAAGGAGACTACTTGAAGCAAGTAAAAAGTAGAAAAAAATATTTGAACAATTAAAAAAAATAAAAAGTTCAAATCGCCCCCCCTTTTTCCCAATGTCAAATAAAACAATAAGAAAAAAATACGTTTGGTATCGCTGCGTTCAGAAACGCACAATCTATCAAAATATAAACTAAATCCGATCGGTAAACGGCGTAACGAGAAAAAAATCAAAACGCCAGAACTATGTTTTTTTGGTCGTGCAACATTTCATGAAAATGCAATAACAGGTGATCTAAACATCATATCAATAAAAATGTCAGCTCAGCGTTCAAAAATTAAGCCCTCACCGAGCACCAGATCTCAAAATATGGAGACACTACAGGTCTCGGAATATGTGACTTTTTTTTTTTTTACAAACTGTGGATTTTTTTGGATAAATAAAAAAAGTTTTAGCATTTAGTGAATATGGTGAAAAAAAACCATCATGGAATTGCACTTTTTTTTTGCAATTTTACTGCACTTGAATTCTTTGTTTTCCATTTTCCAGTAAACTATATGGTAAAATCAATGGTGTTGTTCAAAAGTACAACTTGTCCCACAAGAGCCCAAGCCCTCGTATGGCTGCAGTATATTGACGGAAAAATGCAAAAAGTTATGGCTCTAGGAAGAAGGAGAGCAAAAAATGAAAACCCGAAAATAAAAAATCCTAAGGTCGTGAAAGGAAAAAAAAAACAAAAAAAAGTAAACCTGAAACAATAGGAAGATAAAGTCTAAAAGGCCCCAAAAGGCCAGTGTGAAAATTGCAAGATTTCTTTTTTTTATTTGTAATTCAGATTAGGGAAAAAAAACATTGCCAAAAACGTTTAAAAGTACATGGAACACAAAAACCTGGTTTAAACAATAGGTCATTTTCTGATGATCTTTTAGAAGATCCAGAGTGAAGAATGGTACAAAGGGGAATCTGGAATGTACGTGTATTAAGACACAAGGGCAGAGACACAAATGATATCCATCATTTTGATGAGCAGATTACGACTCTGCGAGGGAGCCTCCGATGCAGATGTGAGCAGAGCCTTAAAGGGCATCTGTCAGTAGGATCAACCCTCCTACGCCATCTATATGGGCACGTAGGGCATAGGAAGATGAATAAAACGATACCTTGATATCTGCGATCCAATGAATGACTCCTGAGAAATCCACAGTTTTCTTTAACCACCTATCTACAATACTTTAGTAGTAGATTATAACATATCTAATAAATAGTTGGTAGTTATTTTGAGTTATTGAGGATTTCAGAATATTGCACATTGGTTTCATCCAACATACAGTATATACAGATTAGACATTTTATTTTTCCTATAAAATTGAGATCAATAGGACGCCGCAGTAGTAGGCGCTTTATGTCAGTCCGTTTCATTGCACGTCTGCAGCCAGGATACTCTCCAGCTGTCGGGGTAGACATTTGCATGATATGAAGCCCTGTGAGCTGGGTTGATGAATATTCCGCCTCCTACACAAAGCAAGCAAAAGATCCAATTATCCAGGATGTTTATCTCACTCATGGCAGCATAAGAGGTGAAAAATACATTTCCATGACAAGATCAAAAAAACGAGTTACCTACGGAGCCAGAATGATATTTTTAAAAGATCACAATCAAGCATTAGGGGTTTCATATTTATTCAGTCCTCCAATGTGAAGACTTAATATTCTTTTTAGCACTTTCTAAGTTATCTTGTCCTTCTACCAGGAAAAAAGATAATGGCGGCATTTGGATAATGGCGGCAATTACAGTGACCATGGGCTTCCAGCCTCCAAAAGACCCCGAATCCCGTATAAATCTGCATTGCTACATGGTCCTAGATTCCTTAGCCATTCATGTGCTGATCAAGCTGGAGAACAGTCTACGGACACGGTAAAAGCTGTCATTAGTAATGTCGCCACTGGAATCATTTTTTTACAAATGGATAATTCAGAAATGAGTAAAATGGACTCTTTTCCACCCATCAGGAACATAACAGTTCATACTTCCATTTTTTAGTATAAGGAAGATGCTCTTCTACTATATAATTGTCTAAGGGTCACTTCCGTCTGTCTGTCTGTCTTTCTGTCTGTCTGCCACGGATATTCATTGGTCGTGGCCTCTGTCTGTCACAGAAATCCAAGTCGCTGATTGATCGTGGCAAAACGCCCCGACCATTGCCACGACCAATCAGCGACGGCCATAGTCTGGCAGCGAAATGGCTGCTGCTTTACTGCCCTGCAGTCAGCGCTGAGCGCTCACACAGGGTTAATGCCAGTGTTAACGGACCACAGTGTAACGCACTCCGTTAACACAGCTATTAACCCTGTGTGACCAACTTTTTACTATTGATGCTGCGTATGCAGCATCAATAGTAAAAAAGATCTAATGTTACAAATAATAATAAAAAAAGGTTATTCTCACCCTCCGACGTCGCGCTCTGTCCTCGGCAGTGCAAGCGGCAGGTTCCGATGCCAAGGATGCTATACGAGAAGGACCTGCCGTGACGTCACGGTCATGTGACCGCAAAGTCATCACAGGCCCTGCGCTCATACCAACCCTGGGACCGGAAGCTGCCGCGTGCACCGTACACAGGCACCAGGACTTCAGGGGGCCTTCGAAGGGTGAGTATATGTTTATTTTTTATTTTAAGTCTTTTTAAACCACGTATATAGTGCCCACATTGCTATATACTATGTGGGCTGTGTTACATACTGCATGGGCTCTGTTATATACTACATCTCTGCTATACACTATGTAGCTGGGCAATATACAACGTGACTGTGCAATATACAACGTGACTGTGCAATATACAATGTGACTGTGCAATATACAACGTGGCTGTGCAATATACTACGTGCCTCTACAATATACTACGTGGCTATGTGATATACTACGTGGCTCTGCTATATACTACGTCGCTGACCAATATACTACATAGCTGTGCAATACACTACGTGACTGTGTTATATGCTATGTGGCTGTGCAATATACTACGTGCCTGTGCAATATACTACATGGCTCTACAATATACTACGTGGCTATGTTATATACTACGTGTTCTATGTTATATACTACGTAGCTGTGCAATATACTATGTGGCTGTGTCGGCTCTGTTATATACTACGTCGACTGTGCAATATACTATGTGGCTGTGCAATATACTACATAGCTTTACAATATACTACGTGCCTCTACAATATACTACGTGGCTATGTTATATACTACGTGGCTCTGCTATATACTACGTCGCTGACCAATATACTACATAGCTGTGCAATACACTACGTGACTGTGTTATATACTATGTGGCTGTGCAATATACTACGTGCCTGTGCAATATACTACATGGCTCTACAATATACTACGTGGCTATGTTATATACTACGTGGCTCTGCTATATACTACGTGACTGACCAATATACTACATACCTGTGCAATACACTACGTGGCTGTGTTATATACTATGTGGCTGTGTTATATACTATGTGGCTGTGTTATATACTACGTAGCTCTGCTATATACTACGTACGCTGTGTTACATACTACGTACCTATGTTAGATACTACGTCGGTTGTGTTATATACTACGTCACTGTGCAATATAGTACGTACCCTGTGCTGTATACTACCTACATATTCTAGAATACCCGATACGTTAGAATCGGGCCACCATCTAGTTATACATATATACTGTTTTTGTAAGGGCTTTATAGCCACAACTGCCATGACAAATTTGTTTTCCAATGTATTTTTCCAATGATACTGGAACCAATTATAGTGGAGCCAATGATACTGGACTTAATGATGCTGGACCCAATGATACTGGACCCAATGATGCTGGACTCAAAAATACTGGACCCAATGATGCTGAACTCAATAATACTGGACCCAATGATGCTGGACCCAATAATGCTGGACCCAATGATACTGGATGCAATAAAACTGGACACAATAATACTGGACCCAATGATGCTGGACCCTATGATACCGGACCCAATGATGCTGGACTAAATAATACTGGACCCAATGATGCTGGACCCAATAATGCTGGACCCAATGATACTGGACTCTAATGCTGGACCCAATGATGCTGGACCCAATGTTGCTGGACCCAATGATACTGGACCCAATAAAACTGGACACAATAATACTGGACCCAATGATGCTGGACCCAATGATGCTGGACCCAATGATACTGGTCCCAATGATACTGGACTCAATAATACTGGACCCAATGATGCTGGACCCAATGATACTGGACTCAATAATACTGGACCCAATAATTCTAGACTCAATGATACTGGACCCAATAAAACTGGACACAATAATACTGGACCCAATGATACTGGACCCAATGATACCGGACTCAATGATACTGCACCCAGTTAAACTGGACCCAATTATACTGGACCCAATGATACCGGACCCAACAATACTGAACCCAATGATGCTGGACCCAATTATACTGGGTCTATTTTTCCAATATTTTTAGACCCAAATGACTTTAAACAGCAGGAATATTACTGCTGGCTGTGCTTTTCTCTCTATGAAAAACTAGGCGAGAAAGGCATATGTGCAGAGATTGTTCAGGACTTTCATAGAGATGACCCATCTGGCGTCAAGTGTCTGATCTCACCAAACCAATATTGACAACCTATCTGGTGTCTGGTGTCGGATCTCCACCAAACTAATGTTTATGACCTCTCTTAGGAATAGATACTCAATATGGAATTTCCTGAACTACATACCCCAACCCATCAGTGGATTCAGAAGTTATTTTGTATCTGCCCATGATGAGTTAGTTGAAGGCCATCACATGGCGATAAATGAATGAATGACCCACGGGGGTTCTTATTTCTGAGACCCTCACTAAATAGTAGAACCAGGTTCCTCCAGCCACAAGGCCACCCTTGACATCTCAGGCATGCATCCTACATGCATATTATTTCCAAGAAACCAGTCGCATCTTTTGAGCTCATCACACATTTAGCTAATGTGGCTACCAACTCACCATTTACATGGCTCCCTCCATAAAATGTATCCCTGGAGAAGCTTGATAAACTGGAAGCATTGGAAGTAGAAGCAGTGTTGTTAGACCTTGTCGACTCATACGAATCACATGGTGACACGTGTATGCGCCCATTATATCGTGCATCCCCATTGCTTAGTCTACTCCAATCTAAAAAAGAAAAGAGTGCATAAAATATATTAACAATGTACTGAATCAGGTCACGTTTGTTGTATACTGTAAGTGCTAATAGCTTGTATAAGACGCCAAATGTCTCGATTCAATCATGTGACAAAAATTCAGTCATTTATGGCCACAGACTATAAAAGGCTATAAAAATTTACCAAAAACACTTTCTCTTAAAAATGTTAATATTCCCACAGATTGAGGAGGTAAGTTGCTACCCAGCTTAGAGGAATATTCCATCTGATTGGTGCAGGTTCTACCACTAGCATCACATCCAATCATTAGTGTGGAGGGTCTGCAGAGATTAGCAAAACTTTTTTGGTTAGCGACATAGGACAGTAGAGCAACAAGGAATACAAAAATATCAGAGAGTTTTATTAGGATTTTGTTTTTGCTTTTGCAATGTTAGTGTCCTTTTCTGATGTTTCTTCTACCATTGGCACAATCCTTATGTTAGATAGGAGTGGGAAACTGCCAGAACAGTGGATCACCAGGGGTTTCTAAAAAAAGCTCTGCTGATCGCCAGGCCTGCTATGAATTTGAGAAGCGTCATGTTGACAGACAGATATTATATGTACCTATTGCCATCTGTGATCAAAATAACAAACGCAAGTCATCTAGTGACTTTCAAGTGAGTTTCATGAATTTCACTATATTTGTTTCAGCATAATGTTCTTTCCATTGCATTTGTCTTTTGCCAAACTGATCTCTCTTTATCACTCACATCTGATTCATCAAAGTTGTTATGCTAAAACGGTTTGAAAAGTGTCACAATTTTTGAGCAAGGTGGATTTGTGGACATTTCAAGGTTACACAACAAAAGTGCCGGAATCATTTATACCTGAAATGCTACTCCACTCTCTGGGAAGATGCAAAAAATTCATTAAATGACGTGAGCTTTTTAATGAATACTAACCAAGAGAGAAAAAATCATGTCCACACATATGGGAGCACCACCAACATATAGAAAATGCAAAATTTTATTGCACGGTTTTTTGTAAAGCTTATCAATAAAATTTTGCATTTTCTATATGTTGGTGGTGCTCCCATATGTGTGGACATGATCTTTTCTCTCTTGGTTAGATTGTAGTTTCTCAAGTCCACGGTGAGGCCCAATATTTGTACATACAGCGATGCCCTCCGCCTTCTTGAATTTATACTTTTTAATGAATACAGCGCACTGTCCTCCTGCAAGCCCTTCATTAAAGGGAACCTGTCACCAAGAAAATCGCGGGTGAGGTAAGCCCACCGGCATCAGGGGCTTATCTACAGCATTCTGTAATGCTGTAGATAAGCCCCCGATGTTACCTGAAAGATGAGAAAAAGACGTTAGATTATACTCACCCAGGGGCGGTCCCGCTGCTGGTCCGGTCGGATGGGTGTCTCTGGTCCGCTGCGGCGCCTCCCATCTTCATTCCAAGACGTCCTCTTCTGATCTTCGGCTCCGGCGCAGGCGTACTTTGTCTGCCCTGTTGAGGGCAGAACAAAGTACTGCAGTGCGCAGGCGCCGGAAAGGTCAGAGAGGACCTGCCCACTGCAGTACTTTGCTCTGCCCTCAACAGGGCAGACAAAGTACGCCTGCGCCGGAGCCGTGGCTGAAGATCAGAAGAGGACGTCTTGGAATGAAGATAGGAGGCGCCGCAGCGGACCAGAGACGCCCATCCGACCGGACCAGCAGCGGGACCGCCCCTGGGTGAGTATAATCTACAGAATGCTGTAGATAAGCCCCTGATGCCGGTGGGCTTACCTCACCCGCGATTTTCGGGGTGACAGGTTCCCTTTAAGACTGGCGTAGCCAACACCTGTCTTTATGAATCAGTTCCTAAATGTTTTCATCCAGATTAGATTGAGAATGAGAGTACCCACTAGACCTATGATACCTTCCAACTGACACTACACTCTGGCACTAATGCAACTTGTCCCCAAAGTCCCTACATATTTTACATATTTTTCATTTAGCCCTGAAAGATCAGTTCTTCCTTGTCACAGCAAAGATCATGAGTTTGGGGGAAAGGAGGTAAGAAAGGGCTGATAAGTGAAGAAAGAAGCAGTGGGGAAAAAGCAAATATCTGCTAGTAATATTGATGTCACAGGGATAAAGAGGGACCAAGAGATTGTGGGGTCTGGTTACCCAAACTCATGCACTGGTTAGAACTGCTTCACCATCATACTAAACAGTGCAGGTTTTCTTTGCCCTGGCACTGCTATGATTAATCAGTTTATCTCCTGGAACTCTCCATCATGAATTGCCTCAGCTATTCTGTGTTGGACTCTACCCTCTGGCATATACTTGCCAGTGATCGTTCATTCTGCCTGGTTTAGAGTTGGAGAAGTTGTTCAGTGTTTGGAGTTGGTGTTTGGAGAGTTGTTTTTGCATTTTCTGTGTGGTTTGTGTGTTCATCCTCATCCTCTCCTGTTTGGTTTTCACCTATCTTGCCTTCCATGTGGTCCACTGTGTTGTTTGGTGAGTATATGTTGTATGATTGGAGTTTTCATTTATCCCTGTTTGTTTTCCCTTGTCTGTCTGGTTGGTGTAATCCTATACACTTCAGCCTCACACTATCCTGGGTGAGGGTGGAAACAGAAAAGGGGAAGTCATGAGCTTAGCAATTCACATGACCCTGACGTCTTCACCTGCCAGGGTAATTTCGGGGGATAGGATAGACTAGGTCGCCCCATAGCATGAAAGATAAGAAAGGAGTCCCTTTCCCCAACAAATCCTGCAACAGTACAGTGACAATTGATATATTAAACATTTTTAAAGTACAGTGGTGATATAAATTACTTCCCCACCGTAAAGTGAAGCTCTGCTTTGTCAAGATAATATGCAACATATTTATATATAGTATATACAGTGGCATGTAAAAGTTTGGACACCCTGGTCAAAATTAATGTTATTATGAACAGTTAAGCAAGTTAAAGATTAACCGATGTCTAAAAGGCCTAAAGCAAAAGATGACACATTTCCTTTCTATTTTAGGCAACAAAAATAAATATATATAAAACGTCACAGAATAGAGTTACTACCAGACAGACTTCTAAGAATAAAAGCTCAGCTGGGAGACGGCAGGGGACGGGTACCCAGGGTGACCTTCAGGTACTAAACCTGTCTACGAGGACGTTTACCAATGCACAAATTGCAGGGCCTCACATTCTCTCCCACCCACCCCTTTGATTTCTTCACAGCACTGAAGGACCTTCACCTTTTTTCAAGAAAATTGATCTTGCGGAAATTACATCATAAGGATCATGACCCGACTGACTCCTTGACTGAGACGGAAAGAGAAACATTGCGGATTTTAGAGGAATTGTTGGACGAGCAATCCCCGACGCCTCAAGGTAGGTTTCCACCTGCCATCATGCCCAGATCAACGAGGTTTCCCCCCTTGTCACTATGTCCAGCGGTCGACCTGTTTACCAAGATGGTAAGCGCTGACTTAAAAAAACTCTCATCAAAACATCAATTTGACAATTTGACATATAGTCAGCGTTCTGCCATTAAGGAATTACAATTGTATACCGATGTGGTCTATAAACCAGCTGACAAGGGGGGAAACATCGTGATCTGGCCATGTGATAAGTATGAAAAAGAGGTGATTCGTCAACTCAAGGATACCGTCACATATACCAAACTTACCCATAACCCAATGCTCTCTTTCTCGTCTCAGCTACAAGTGATACTCACTCATGCTTTAGAAAAGGATATTATTGACAAAAAGGTGTGGGAGGGACTGTCTGTCAGGTACCCTAAGGTTCCTACTTTTTACCTTCTACCTAAGGTCCACAAGGACGCCGTCAACCCCCCGAGACGTCCTATCGTGTCGGGCATCGACGGTCTTTGTGACCCGATCTGTAAGTTCATAGATTTTTACCTTAAACCGTTGGTTGAGGTCCTACCGTCGTATGTCAGGGACACGACGGATGTCCTTACTAGGGTGGACGGGGTCCTTGTGGACCCAGGGGTCCTCCTGGTTACTGCAGATATTCAAACTCTGTATACTTGCATAGACCACAAGCACGGTCTGGAAGCCGTCCGCCTCTTCCTGGGAGCCTCCGACCTGGGCGGCCTTCTTTGTGACTTTATCCTCGAGCTGCTGCGCTTTGTCCTTACACATAATTTTTTTGTCTTTAAAGATTCCTATTATCTTCAGAAGCGCGGCACAGCCATGGGTGCGGCCTGTGCGCCCTCGTATGCCAATCTCTTTCTGGGTCACTGGGAGAGATCCTTGTTTGGCGACGGGGGGGCCCAGGCCGCCGACCATGTGCTGTGCTGGCTCAGATATATAGATGATATTCTATTCTTGTGGGGGGGCACGGCGCAGCAGCTCGAGGATTTTATGAGTCAACTCAATGACAATCCGTTTAGGATGAGGCGGATCTGTTCCACAGAGGACAGGTTTCAGACCCAGGCTTGTTATAACCTGGTGGTTAAGAGGCCACACTGATATGACCTGGTGGCTAAAACGCAACATGGAACGAGCTCTGAGAAGGTGGTATCTATACTGACCGCAGTCCCTAATCCTAACAACACAACTAGAAATAGCCGTGGGATGTTCCTGACACTCCCTAGACACCTCGTCACAGCCTAAGATATAACTACCCCTAAAGAAGGAAATAGAAAGCTATCTTGCCTCAGAGAAACCCCCAAAAGGAAAGACAGCCCCCCACAAATATTGACTGTGAAAGGAGAGGGAAATGACGAACACAGAAATGAAATTAGAATTCAGCAAAGGGGAGGCCAATACTAAACTAGATAGACAGAGAGCAAAAAATACTGTGCGGTCAGTATTAAAAACTACAAAATCCACGCAGAGTTTACAAAAATGAACTCCACACCGACTCACGGTGTGGAGGGGCAAATCTGCTTTCCCAGAGCTTCCAGCTACCCTAAATAAGACATAGTGACAAGCTGGACAAAAGAGACAAAATGCAAAGCAATAGAGTCCAAACAAATGGACAAACAAACTAGCAAAACTTATCTTTTGCAGACAAGGACTGGCCATATGAGAAATCCAAGGGAAGAATCAAATCCAACCAAGAACATTGACAGCAGGCATGGACTAAAGCCCAGAGCAGGTTTAAATAACAAACCCAGGCAAGGCGATTAGTGAAGGCAGCTGCTACAGCTACCTAACGGAGCAGCAGTTCCACTCAAAATCACCAGAGGGAGCCCAAGGGCAGAACTCACAAACATACCATTAGCAACCACAGGAGGGAGCTCCAGAACGGAACTCACAACAGTACCCCCCCCCTTGAGGAGGGGTTACCGAACCCTCACCAGAGCTCCCAGGCCGATCAGGACGAGCCAAATGGAAAGCACGAACCAAATCGGGAGCATGAACATCGGAGGCAACAACCCAAGAATTATCCTCCTGGCCATAACCCTTCCACTTGACCAGATACTGAAGCTTCCGCCTCAAAAAACGAGAATCCAAAATCTTCTCTACCACATATTCCAATTCCCCCTCAACCAACACCGGAGCAGGAGGATCAACGGAGGGAACCATAGGTACCACATATCTTCGCAACAAGGATCTATGGAACACATTATGAATGGAAAAGGAAGCTGGAAGGGCCAAACGAAAAGACACTGGATTGATAATTTCAGAAATCTTATAAGGCCCAATAAAGCAAGGCTTAAACTTAGGGGAAGAAACCTTCATAGGAACATGACGAGAAGACAACCAGACCAAATCCCCAACACGAAGCCGGGGACCAACACACCGACGACGGTTAGCAAAACGCTGAGCCTTCTCCTGAGACAACGTCAAATTGTCCACCACATGAGTCCAAATTTTCTGCAACCTGTCCACCACGGAATCCACACCAGGACAGTCAGAAGGCTCAAGCTGCCCTGAAGAAAAACGAGGATGAAAACCAAAGTTACAAAAAAAGGCAAAATCATGGTAGCCGAACTAGCCCGATTATTAAGGGCAAACTCGGCCAACGGCAAGAAAGTCACCCAATCATCCTGATCAGCAGACACGAAGCATCTCAAATAGGTTTCCAAGGTCTGATTGGTTCGCTCCGTTTGGCCATTTGTCTGAGGATGGAATGCAGAAGAAAAAGACAAATCAATGCCCATTCTAGCACAAAAGGACCGCCAAAATCTAGAAACGAACTGGGAACCTCTGTCAGACACAATATTCTCCGGAATACCATGCAAACGAACCACATGCTGAAAAAATAATGGAACCAAATCAGAAGAGGAAGGCAACTTAGGCAACGGCACCAAATGGACCATCTTAAAAAACCGGTCACAAACCACCCAGATGACAGACATCTTCTGAGAAACAGGAAGATCAGAAATAAAATCCATGGAAATATGCGTCCAGGGCCTCTCAGGAATAGGCAAAGGCAAAAGCAACCCGCTGGCACGGGAACAGCAAGGCTTAGCCCGAGCACA
Source organism: Ranitomeya imitator (assembly GCF_032444005.1). Taxonomy (NCBI): domain Eukaryota; kingdom Metazoa; phylum Chordata; class Amphibia; order Anura; family Dendrobatidae; genus Ranitomeya; species Ranitomeya imitator. Next base: position 76,888,096 of record NC_091283.1, on the reverse strand, counting down.
GGTCCCACAGGACTGCACAAACGAACGCACATCCCGCGACAAGGAAGGCCACCAAAAGGACCTAGCCACCAAATCTCTGGTACCGAAAATCCCACGGTGACCAGCCAACACCGAACAGTGAACCTCAGAAATTACCCTACTAGTCCATCTATCAGGAACAAACAATTTCCCTACAGGACAGCGGTCAGGTTTATCAGCCTGAAACTCCTGAAGTACCTGCCGTAAATCAGGGGAGATGGCAGAAAGAATCACCCCCTCCTTGAGGATCCCAGCCGGCTCAAGAACTCCCGGAGAATCAGGCAAAAACCTCCTAGAAAGAGCATCAGCCTTCACATTCTTAGATCCAGGAATATACGAGACCACAAAATCAAAACGTGAGAAAAACAAAGACCACCGAGCCTGTCTAGGATTCAACCGCTTAGCAGACTCGAAGTAAATCAGATTCTTGTGATCAGTCAAGACCACCACGCGATGCTTGGCTCCCTCAAGCCAATGTCGTCACTCCTCAAATGCCCACTTCATAGCCAACAACTCCCGATTGCCGACATCATAATTACGCTCAGAAGACGAAAATTTTCTGGAGAAGAAGGCACATGGTTTCATCAAAGAGCCATCAGAATTTCTCTGAGACAAAACGGCCCCTGCCCCAATCTCAGAAGCATCAACCTCAACCTGAAAAGGGAGAGGAACATCTGGCTGACGTAACACAGGGGCAGAAGTAAAACGACGTTTAAGTTCCTGAAAGGCCTCAACAGCCGCAGAGGACCAATTCACCACATCAGCGCCCTTCCTCGTCAAATCGGTCAGAGGCTTCACCACACTAGAAAAATTAGCAATAAAGCGACGATAAAAATTGGCAAAGCCCAAAAATTTCTGAAGGCTCTTTACAGATGTAGGTTGAGTCCAATCATGAATGGCCTGGACTTTAACAGGGTCCATTCCAATAGCCGAGGGAGAAAAGATGAAACCCAAAAAAGAAACCCTCTGAACTCCAAAGAGGCACTTAGACCCCTTCACAAACAACGCATTAGTACAAACGACCTGAAACACCATCCTAACCTGCTTCACATGAGACTCCCAATCATCGGAGAAAACCAAAATATCATCCAAATACACAATCATAAATTTATCCAGATAATTCCGGAAGATATCATGCATAAAGGACTGAAATGCCGATGGAGCATTAGAGAGCCCGAATGGCATCACAAGATATTCAAAATGGCCTTCAGGCGTATTAAATGCTGTTTTCCATTCATCACCTTGTTTAATACGCACAAGATTATACGCCCCTCGGAGGTCGATTTTAGTAAACCAACTAGCACCCTTAATCCGAGCAAACAAATCAGAAAGCAAAGGTAACGGATACTGGAATTTGACAGTGATCTTATTGAGAAGGCGATAATCTATACAGGGTCTCAAAGAGCCATCCTTCTTGGCAACAAAAAAAAATCCCGCTCCCAACGGTGACGAAGAAGGGCGAATATGCCCTTTCTCCAAGGACTCCTTTACATAACTCCGCATAGCGGCATGCTCTTGCACAGACAGATTGAAAAGTCGGCCCTTAGGGAACTTACAGCCAGGAATCAAATTAATGGCACAATCGCAGTCCCTATGAGGAGGCAGGGAACTGGACTTGGGCTCATCAAATACATCCTGGAAATCCGACAAAAACTCAGGAACTTCAGAAGAAGGGGACAAGGAAATGGACATCAAAGGAATATCACTATGTATCCCCTGACAACCCCAACCAGTCACAGACATAGATCTCCAATCCAGCACTGGATTATGTTCCTGTAACCATGGAGAACCCAGCACAACAACATCATGCAAATTATGCAACACCAAAAAACGAATATTTTCCTGATGTGCTGGAGCCATGCACATGGTTAACTGTGTCCAGTTCTGAGGTTTATTCTTGGCCAATGGCGTAGCATCAATCCCCCTTAAGGGAATAGGACTCTGCAAATGTTCCAAGGAAAAATCACAGCGCCTGGCAAACTCTAAGTCCATTAAGTTCAGGGCAGCGCCAGAATCTACAAATGCCATAAAAGAAAAGGACGACAATGAGCAAATCAGGGTAACAGACAAGAGAAATTTAGGCTGTACAGTACTAATGGTAACAGACCCCTAGTACGCTTAAGGCAATCAGAAATAGCATGAGCTGAATCACCACAGTAAAAACACAGGCCATTCTGACGTCTGAATTTCTGCCTTTCTGCTCTAGTCAAAATCCTATCACATTGCATAGGCTCAGGACTTCGCTCAGAGGACACTTCCATATGGTGCACTGCCTTGCGCTCATGCAAGCGCCGATCAATCTGAATGGCTAGAGACATAGACTCGCTCAAACCGGCAGGCGCAGGAAAGCCCACCATAACATCTTTAAGGGTTTCAGAAAGACCTTTTCTGAAAATAGCAGCCAGCGCCTCTTCATTCATTTAGTGAGCACAGACCATTTTCTATATTTCTGGCAATATAACTCTGCCGCTTCCTGACCCTGACACAGGGCCAACAGTGTTTTCTCAGCATGCTCTACAGAGTTAGGTTCGTCATACAACAATCCGAGCGCCTGAAAAAAATGCATCTACATTCAATAATGCCGGATTCCCTGTTTCAAGAGCAAATGCCCAGTCTTGAGGATCACCACGCAGTAAGGATATGATGATTTTCACTTGCTGAATGGGATTACCAGAAGAACGGGGTTTCAAAGCAAAAAACAATTTGCAGCTATTTTTAAAGTTCAAAAACTTGGATCTGTCCCCAAAAAACAAATCAGGAGTAGGAATTCTTGGCTCTAGAGCCGGAGTCTGAACAATATAATCTTGAATACTCTGGACTCTTGCAGCAAGTTGATCCACACGAGAAAACAAACCCTGAACCTCCATACCAGAGCATATATCCAGCACCACCCATATATCAAGAGGAAAAAAAAAGACAGAACAGAGCACAGAAAAAAAAATGGTTCAGAACTCTTTTTTTTTCCTTCTTTTGAGATGCATTCAATTCATTCTGGGCCTGCTGTACTGTTATGACCTGGTGGTTAAGAGGCCACACTGATATGACCTGGTGGCTAAAACGCAACATGGAACGAGCTCTGAGAAGGTGGTATCTCTACTGACCGCAGTCCCTAATCCTAACAACACAACTAGAAATAGCCGTGGGATGTTCCTGACACTCCCTAGACACCTCGTCACAGCCTAAGATATAACTACCCCTAAAGAAGGAAATAGAAAGCTATCTTGCCTCAGAGAAACCCCCAAAAGGAAAGACAGACCCCCACAAATATTGACTGTCAAAGGAGAGGGAAATGAAGAACACAGAAATAAAATTAGAATTCAGCAAAGGGGAGGCCAATACTTAACTAGATAGACAGAGAGCAAAGGATACTGTGCGGTCAGTATTAAAAACTACAAAATCCACGCAGAGTTTACAAAAATGAACTCCACACCGATTCACGGTGTGGAGGGGCAAATCTGCTTTCCCAGAGCTTCCAGCTAGCCTAAATAAGACATAGTGACAAGCTGGACAAAAGAGACAAAATGCAAAGCAATAGAGTCCAAACAGATGGACAAACAAACTAGCAAAACTTATCTTTTGCAGACAAGGACTGGCCATATGAGAAATCCAAGGGAAGAATCAAATCCAACCAAGAACATTGACAGCAGACATGAACTAAAGCCCAGAGCAGGTTTAAATAACAAACCCAGGCAAGGCGATTAGTGGAGGCAGCTGCTACAGCTACCTAACGGAGCAGCAGTTCCACTCGAAACCACCAGAGGGAGCCCAAGGGCAGAACTCGCAAACATACCATTAGCAACCACAGGAGGGAGCTCCAGAACGGAACTCACAACACAGGCTGTGGCTCTTAAGGCACGCTTTGAGGCACGCGGCTACAGCCGCAGATGCGTCAGGCGTGGCTATGATAGGGCTCGTAGGGATCTGCTTTACACCACAGGTGGAAAAGCCAAAACCGGGCCAGAAGACTCAAAAATAAGGTTTATAACAACATATAACCACGAATGGTACAATATGAGAGATATCCTGGCCCGGCATTGGCCTATTCTAGGAACTGAGCCATCCCTGGGTCCCGTCCTGGGTGATTTCCCCTCCATGACAGCAAGGAGGTCCCCTAACCTTAATAACATGCTTGTTCGGAGCCACTACGTTCCTCCCGCCAGTAATCCTTTTGGCTCTAAGGGCCCAGTACTTGGCTGCTTCCAGTGCGGCCATTGTTTGGCTTGTGCCAATATTGTATGGACAGCTTCCTTTACATCATCTGACGGTACTAGGACATATTCCATCAGACACACCATCTCTTGCAGTACGACAAACGTCATATACTATGCTACGTGTGGTTTTTCCCTAATTTATGTGGGTTTAAAGTCGAGGGAGCTCCGTATCCGCACTAGGGAGCACGTACGTGACATTCGGGCAGCCAGGAGCATAGTCGATGCCTCTGTCCTAAAGACGATATCCCGTCACTTCAAATTACATCATGATTGTGACGCGGGGTCGTTACGGGTCAGGGGCATCGACTGTGTACACCTGGGTACACGAGGGGGAAACTACAAGAAGGTATTGGCACAGCGCAAAGCCAGCTGGATTGTTAGACTTAATACGGTCGCACCAAGCTGCCTGAATGAATTGCTTAGCTTCGCCTCATTTCTGTAAATCTTTAAATTTTCGTCGAGCAGCCTATTGTAGCATTACTGCTCCGGTTTTGGCATACGTTCTCCCCTATCTCCTCCCCTTTTTTCCATTCTTTTGACATTTTGTCATGTCCTGCCCCCCATCCTATAGGAACAGGTTATCTCCTGCTGGTTCCTGTTTTTATTTTTGTTTTTAACTGTTTCCCTTTACAATTTTTCATTATTATGGTATATGTCTTAATTGTTTCCTTTTTTTCACAGTCTTCTGTCATATTGTTGTTGTGCCGAGATAGATGTCCACTGCAAACCCCCCCCCCCCTTTCTCAGCGGAGGATCTGGCATCAAGTCCACAAGAGGAGACAGAATATTTGCCCTAATACCATCATGAAGATGCTGCATGTGTTATATTTATTAACTCTATTTGTATGTCATACTATGGACTTTCTCTACCGTGAGGTGGACTGGTTGTTATCTATACGCTGGGGCGTTATTTCCCTGTGATATGGATGGATGCACATTCAGATCCTCCCATATTGCTCTCTCCCAGTATACTATGCGGTATCATTACTCTCCTTCACATTGGTGGCAGTGCGCATGCGCGGGTTCGGCCTGCTGGTCCCTGCTCCCGGGCGGCGTCTTTATTGCCTCCCACGTGTGACCGGGGCTTTTCCCCGCTCACGCGTTGTGACGCTGGATGCCGCTTTCGGATGCAGGACCTGCAGTTTGATCTGCGCATGCGCCGCTGTTGCCGCCTGTCATTGGCCGCCCCGCAGCATGTGAGAGGTCACATGCTCTGGGTCCGGCCCATGTTAAGGTCCTTCTCGGCTCTTCAGACTATTTCCCCTTGATAAAGCGGTAAATGATATAAGTGAAACGCGCGTCGGGGGTCTCCGTATCCTGGTCCCAGTCCGGTGTGCTGGATAGCCCACCCTATTTGCGGTAAGCGCCATCTTTCATTGCTTTACTAGTGACTGTGTCACCCCACTGCACTTATTAGTAAGGTGGCTCCTTGCAGCTTTTGCACTTTACCAGTCTGCTGATTTTTTCAGACTGGTCCAATACCTGGGCTCCGCGCACCGGTGGGATACCTGTTTCTGTTCTCCATCCTTATGCACTTTGTAATTAAATTTTTGTAAACAATCTATTTTTATGTGGTTTAATGTATGTATTTACACTTTGTATATTTAATAAACTTGTATACCCGTCATACTCCTTTATCCTCTTTGTCTTCATCATTAATATGAAGTGGGTTGCCCTTTTTGTAGGCTTTGGGTTCTTTACCACTATTTAGTGCTAAATAGCCCTCCCTTTTTTCCTCTTCAAAACATGTGCTCTGGTTTTGTTGTAATATTTATATATAGTATATACAGTGGCATGTAAAAGTTTGGACACCCTGGTCAAAATTACTGTTATTATGAACAGTTAAGCAAGTTAAAGATTAACCGATGTCTAAAAGGCCTAAAGCTAAAGATGACACATTTCCTTTCTATTTTAGGCAACAAAAATAAATATATATATATTTATCTATATATATAATTGTCTGTTGTGAATTCTGTGGCTGAATTCACTCCTGTGGTCACAAGTGGTATTGCAGCCTCTGGGCTTCCTCCCTCAGGTGTTTTGGTGAGCTCGTTGGCTGCCTTGCTATTTAACTCCACCTGAGTCTGTCTTCCTTGCTCCTTGTCAATGTTCCAGTGTTGGATCTGAGCTACTGCATCTTTCCTGTGGCCTGCTGCTCTGCTAGATAAGTGTTACTTTGTTTTTGTTTCCGTTTTTTCTGTCCAGCTGTGCTATTCTCTTTTGCTGGAAGCTCTGAGACGCAAAGGGTGCACCGCCGTGCCGTTAGTTCGGCACGGTGGGTCTTTTTGCCCCCCTTTGCGTGGTTCTGCTTTAGGGTTTTTTGTAGACTGCATAGTTCTCTTTGCTATCCTCGCTCTGTCTAGAATATCGGGCCTCACTTTGCTGAATCTATTTCATTCCTACGGTTTGTCTTTTCATCTTGCTAACAGTCATTATATGTGGGGGGCTGCCTATTCCTTTGGGGTATTTCTCTGAGGCAAGTCAGGCTTGTATTTCTATCTTCAGGCTAGTCAGCTCCTCAGGCAGTGCCGAGTTGCATAGGTAGTGTTAGGCGCAATCCACTGCTGCTTTTAGTTGTGTGAGGATAGGTTCAGGTATTGCAGTCTGCAGAGATTCCACGTCTCAGAGCTTGTTCTATTGTTTTTGGGTTATTGCCATATCACTGTATGTGCGCTGATTACTGCACACTGTGTTGCCTGATAGCACAGCATAACAGTACAAGGAGCCCAAACCAATGATTCTCAATAGAGGGAAAAAAGAAGTCCTGACATCATTTTTTTTTCCTCAGCTCTGTCTTCAGTTTTTTTTTTTTTTTTTTTCCCCTAGACATTAGAGTGCTTCAGGACACAGCTGTGGACATGGATATTCAGGCTCTGTGCTCCTCAATGGATAATCTCGTTATAAATGTACAAAAGATTCAAGATACAATTGATCAGAAATCTATGCTAGAACCAAGAATTCCTATTCCTGATTTGTTTTTTGGTGACAGAACTAAGTTCCTGAGCTTCAAAAATAATTGTAAGCTATTTCTGGCCTTGAAACCTCATTCTTCTGGTAATCCTATTCAACAGGTTTTGATTATTATTTCTTTTTTGCGCGGCGACCCACAGGACTGGGCGTTTTCTCTTGCGCCAGGAGACCCTGCATTGAGTAATGTTGATGCGTTTTTCCAGGCGCTTGGATTGCTTTACGATGAGCCTAATTCAGTGGATCAGGCTGAGAAAAATTTGCTGGCTTTATGCCAGGGTCAGGATGATGTAGAAGTATATTGTCAGAAATTTAGGAAGTGGTCAGTACTCACTCTGTGGAATGAATCTGCACTGGCGGCTTGGTTCAGAAAGGGTCTCTCTGAAGCTCTTAAGGATGTCATGGTGGGATTTCCTATGCCTGCTGGTTTGAATGAGTCTATGTCCTTGGCCATTCAGATCGGTCGTCGCTTGCGCGAGCGTAAATCTGTGCACCATCTGGCGGTATTGTCTGAGAGTAAACCTGAGCCTATGCAGTGCGACAGGACTATGACTAAAGTTGAACGGCAAGAACACAGACGTCTGAACAGGCTGTGTTTCTACTGTGGTGATTCCACTCATGCTATTTCTAATTGTCCTAAGCGCACTAGGCGGTTCGATAGCTCTGCCGTCATTGGTACTGTACAGTCCAAATTCCTTCTGTCCATTACCTTGATATGCTCTTTGTCATCGTATTCTGTCATGGCGTTTGTGGATTCAGGCGCTGCCCTGAATCTGATGGATTTGGATTATGCTAAACGTTGTGGATTTTTCTTGGAGCCTTTGCGGTGTCCTATTCCGTTGAGAGGAATTGATGCTACACCTTTGGCCAAGAATAAGCCTCAGTACTGGGCCCAGCTGACCATATGCATGGCTCCTGCACATCATGAAGTTATTCGCTTTCTGGTACTGCATAATCTGCATGATGTGGTCGTGTTGGGGTTGCCATGGCTACAAACCCATAATCCAGTATTAGATTGGAACTCTATGTCGGTAACCAGCTGGGGTTGTCAGGGAGTACATGGTGATGTTCCATTTTTGTCTATTTCGTCATCCATTCCTTCTGACATCCCAGAGTTCTTGTCTGACTTTCAGGATGTATTTGAAGAGCCCAAGTCTGATGCCCTACCTCCGCATAGGAATTGTGATTGTGCTATCAATTTGATTCCTGGTAGTAAATTCCCTAAGGGTCGTTTATTTAATTTGTCCGTGCCTGAACACACCGCTATGCGCAGTTATGTGAAAGAATCCCTGGAGAAGGGACATATTCGCCCATCGTCATCACCATTGGGAGCAGGGTTCTTTTTTGTAGCCAAAAAGGATGGTTCGCTAAGACCGTGTATTGATTACGGCCTTCTTAATAAGATCACTGTTAAGTTTCAGTATCCCTTGCCATTGATATCTGACTTGTTTGCTCGGATTAAGGGGGCTAGTTGGTTTACTAAGATTGATCTTCGTGGTGCGTATAATCTGGTGAGAATCAGGCAGGGAGATGAATGGAAAACGGCATTTAATACGCCCGAGGGTCATTTTGAGTATCTGGTGATGCCGTTCGGACTTGCCAATGCTCCATCTGTTTTTCAGTCTTTTATGCATGACATTTTCCGTGAGTATCTGGATAAATTCCTGATTGTTTACTTGGATGACATTTTGATCTTCTCTGATGATTGGGAGTCTCATGTGAAGCAAGTCAGAATGGTTTTCCAGGTACTGCGTGCTAATTCCTTGTTCGTGAAGGGATCAAAGTGTCTCTTCGGTGTGCAGAAAGTTTCATTTTTGGGGTTCATCTTTTCCCCTTCTACTATCGAGATGGATCCGGTTAAGGTCCAGGCCATCCAGGATTGGACTCAGCCGACATCTCTGAAAAGTCTGCAGAAATTCCTGGGCTTTGCTAATTTTTATCGTCGCTTCATCTGTAATTTTTCTAGCATTGCCAGACCATTGACCGATTTGACCAAGAAGGGTGCTGATTTGGTTAATTGGTCTTCTGCTGCCGTGGAAGCTTTTCAGGAGTTGAAGCGTCGTTTTTGCTGTGCCCCTGTGTTGTGTCAACCAGATGTTTCTCTTCCGTTCCAGGTCGAGGTTGATGCTTCTGAGATTGGAGCAGGGGCGGTTTTGTCACAGAGAGGTTCTGGTTGCTCAGTGTTGAAACCATGTGCTTTCTTTTCCAGGAAATTTTCTGCTGCTGAGCGTAATTATGATGTGGGCAACCGAGAGTTGCTGGCCATGAAGTGGGCATTCGAGGAGTGACGTCATTGGCTTGAGGGAGCTAAGCATCGCGTGGTGGTATTGACTGATCATAAGAATCTTACTTATCTCGAGTCTGCCAAGCGCTTGAATCCTAGACAGGCCCGTTGGTCGTTATTTTTTGCTCGTTTTGATTTTGTGATTTCGTACCTTCCGGGCTCTAAAAATGTGAAGGCGGATGCTCTGTCTAGGAGTTTTGTGCCCGACTCTCCGGGGTTATCTGAGCCGGCGAGTATCCTCAAGGAAGGAGTCATTGTGTCTGCCATCTCTCCTGATTTGCGGAGAGTGTTGCAGAAATTTCAGGCTAATAAACCTGATCGTTGTCCGGCCGAGAAACTGTTCGTCCCTGATAGGTGGACTAGTAAAGTTATCTCTGAACTTCATTGTTCGGTGCTGGCTGGTCATCCAGGAATCTTTGGTACCAAAGAGTTAGTGGCTAGATCCTTCTGGTTGCCATCTCTGTCACGGGATGTGCGTGCTTTTGTGCAGTCCCGTGGGATTTGTGCTAGGGCTAAGCCCTGCTGTTCACGTGCCAGTGGGTTGCTTTTGCCCTTGCCGGTCCCGAAGAGGCCTTGGACACATATTTCGATGGATTTCATTTCTGACCTTCCCGTTTCTCAAAAGATGTCGGTCATTTGGGTGGTCTGTGATCGCTTTTCTAAAATGGTCCATCTGGTGCCCTTGGTTAAATTGCCTTCCTCCTCTGATTTGGTGCCTTTGTTCTTCCAGCATGTGGTTCGTTTGCATGGCATTCCTGAGAATATTGTTTCTGACAGAGGTTCCCAGTTTGTCTCGAGGTTCTGGCGAGCCTTTTGTGGTAGGATGGGCATTGACCTATCTTTTTCCTCGGCCTTCCATCCTCAGACTAATGGCCAGACCGAACGAACCAATCAGACCTTGGAAACATATCTGAGATGTTTTGTTTCTGCTGACCAGGATGATTGGGTGTCATTTTTGCCGTTGGCTGAGTTCGCCCTTAATAATCGGGCCAGCTCGGCTACCTTGGTCTCTCCATTTTTCTGCAATTCTGGGTTCCATCCTCGTTTCTCTTCAGGACAGGTTGAGTCTTCGGACTGTCCTGGTGTGGATTCTGTGGTGGACAGGTTGCAGCAGATCTGGACTCAGGTAGTGGACAATTTGACCTTGTCCCAGGAGAAGGCTCAGCTTTTCGCTAATCGTAGACGCCGTGTGGGTCCCCGACTTCGTGTTGGGGATCTGGTTTGGTTATCTTCTCGTCATATTCCTATGAAGGTTTCCTCTCCTAAATTTAAACCTCGTTTTATTGGTCCGTATAGGATTTCTGAGATTCTCAATCCGGTGTCTTTTCGTCTGACCCTCCCAGACTCCTTTTCCATACATAATGTATTCCATAGGTCGTTGTTGAGAAGATACGTGGCACCTATGGTTCCATCTGTGGAGCCTCCTGCCCCTGTTTTGGTGGAGGGGGAATTGGAGTATATTGTGGAGAAAATTTTGGATTCTCGTGTCTCTAGACGGAAACTCCAGTATCTGGTCAAATGGAAGGGTTATGCTCAGGAGGATAATTCCTGGGTTTTTGCCTCTGATGTCCATGCCCCAGATCTTGTTCGTGCCTTTCATGTGGCTCATCCTGGTCGGCCTGGGGGTTCTGGTGAGGGTTCAGTGACCCCTCCTCAAGGGGGGGGTACTGTTGTGAATTCTGTGGCTGAATTCACTCCTGTGGTCACAAGTGGTATTGCAGCCTCTGGGCTTCCTCCCTCAGGTGTTTTGGTGAGCTCGTTGGCTGCCTTGCTATTTAACTCCACCTGAGTCTGTCTTCCTTGCTCCTTGTCAATGTTCCAGTGTTGGATCTGAGCTACTGCATCTTTTGTTGTGAATTCTGTGGCTGAGTTCACTTCTGTGGTCACAAGTGGTATTGCAGTCTCTGGGCTTTCTCCCTCAGGTGTTTTGGTGAGCTCGTTGGCTGCCTTGCTATTTAGCTCCACCTGAGTCTGTCTTCCTTGCTCCTTGTCAATGTTCCAGTGTTGGATCTGAGCTACTGCATCTTTCCTTGGGCCTGCTGCTCTGCTAGATAAGTGCTTCTAGTTTGTTTTCTGTTTTTTCTGTCCAGCTTGCTATTAACTTTTGCTGGAAGCTCTGAGAAGCAGAGGGGTGCACCGCCGTGCTGTTAGTTCGGCACGGTGGGTCTTTTTGCCCCTTTGCGTGGTTTTCGTTTTAGGGTTTTTTGTAGACTGCATAGTTCTCTTTGCTATCCTCGCTCTGTCTAGAATATCGGGCCTCACTTTGCTGAATCTATTTCATTCCTACGTTTGTCTTTTCATCTTGCTAACAGTCATTATATGTGGGGGGCTGCCTATTCCTTTGGGGTATTTCTCTGAGGTAAGTCAGGCTTGTATTTCTATCTTCAGGCTAGTCAGCTCCTCAGGCAGTGCCGAGTTGCATAGGTAGTGATAGGCGCAATCCACTGCTGCTTATAGTTGTGTGAGGATAGATCAGGTACTGCAGTCTACAGAGATTCCACGTCTCAGAGCTCGTCCTATTGTTTTTGGTTATTGCCAGATCTCTGTATGTGTGCTGATTACTGCACGCTGTGTTGCCTGATTGCCGGCCATAACAATCTTTCCTGTGGCCTGCTGCTCTGCTAGATAAGTGTTACTTTGTTTTTGTTTCCGTTTTTTCTGTCCAGCTGTGCTATTCTCTTTTGCTGGAAGCTCTGAGACGCAAAGGGTGCACCGCCGTGCCGTTAGTTCGGCACGGTGGGTCTTTTTGCCCCCCTTTGCGTGGTTCTGCTTTAGGGTTTTTTGTAGACTGCATAGTTCTCTTTGCTATCCTCGCTCTGTCTAGAATATCGGGCCTCACTTTGCTGAATCTATTTCATTCCTACGTTTTGTCTTTTCATCTTGCTAACAGTCATTATATGTGGGGGGCTGCCTATTCCTTTGGGGTATTTCTCTGAGGCAAGTCAGGCTTGTATTTCTATCTTCAGGCTAGTCAGCTCCTCAGGCAGTGCCGAGTTGCATAGGTAGTGTTAGGCGCAATCCACTGCTGCTTTTAGTTGTGTGAGGATAGGTTCAGGTATTGCAGTCTGCAGAGATTCCACGTCTCAGAGCTTGTTCTATTGTTTTTGGGTTATTGCCATATCACTGTATGTGCGCTGATTACTGCACACTGTGTTGCCTGATAGCACAGCATAACAATTGTCTAAGGGTTTTTCCGTCTGTCTGTCTTTCTGTCTTTCTGTCTGTCTGTCCTGGAAATCCCGCGTCTCTGATTGGTCGAGGCCGCCAGGCCTCGACCAATTAGAGACCGGCACAGCATTGACATAGAAATCCCACGTCTCTGATTGGTCGAGGCCACCAGGCCTCGACCAATCAGCAACGGGCACAGCGACGATGATGTCATAAAGGACGTAGACATCTCACGTTTCTGATTCAGCGACGGGCACAGTATCGACGTAGATGTCATAATGGTTGCCATGGCGATGATGATGTCATAAAGGGTTGCCTCGACCAATCAGCGACGGGCACAGTCTGCCGCGAATTCTGGAATCATCATTGTCCATATACTACGGGGACATGCATATTCTAGAATACCCGATGCGTTAGAATCGGGCCACAATCTAGTATATATATAAATATATATTTATTTTTGTTGCCTATATATATATATATATATGTATATATATAGTGGGGGGGGGTTATTTTAAAAATTACAAAATGGAAAATGGGCTGATGCTAAAAATTTCATTGAAAAAGATCATTGAAAATCTGTCTAGACCTCTGACTAGAATTGAAAGACTGTTGTCTGGCTGCAAAATGTATTTACAAGCTGTGATACTTTCAAAAGGGGGTGCTACTAGCTAATGTCCAGGCAGGATTTCCTTTTTGTAATTTTTAAAATGTAAAAGATGAAAATGTATATATATGAGTCTCATACATGCATACCACCAGTTATGGTGGAGTTTTCTTTTTCCGGGTGCCATATCCCCTGATAAGTCCCGGTGGGATGAAAGGCATTGGGAGGTGGTCCCAGCTGGAATGGCATCTATTTTCTCCTGATTTGGAAGGGAGGTGGTCCCGGCTGGAATGGCAATTTTTCCACTGAATTGGATTATGGTGTAAAGCCTTCAGCTCAACAGGAGAATTTATGAATACTGTGGAGATCTTATTTCTGATTGGATGGGTGAGATTGTTCCTATTCCCTACTATTGATCTCCATTGTACAATTGGGGCAAAGTGAGCGACGTGTCACTTCTACATACAGATCACTCGGGCCCTAATGGTTTATTTTTGTCTATTCTTTGCTACATTGCCAGTATTACTGATGTTGATGGCTTTATGATAGACAGTCTTTTTTCTTACTCGACTATTTTGGTTCATATGTAAGAGTCTTGTTCAGGGATATTGACTTTTATGGTTGTTGTGTCCATATATTATTATTATTATTATTATTATTATTATTAAATGTTAAGTTTTGAAGGTCCCTAATTTTGCTAATTTTGAACAATAAAATCTTGAAGTCCCCCATCGATGGATAAATATAAAAGTTACAAGTATCAGAAAATGGCAACGCAATCCAATTTTTTTTAAAGTTCAGAATTTTTTTTAACCACTAAAATATGTTTAAAAACCCTATAAGTTTGATATTGCTGTAATCATACTGACCTAAAGAATCAAAAATTAATTCCAAAAAACAATGGTGAAAATGTGCTTTTTTTAAAAGCATTTAAATGCACTTGCAATTTTTTTCCCTACTTTTCAGTACATTGTATGGTAAAATGAAAAGCGTCATTCAAAACTTCAAAACTATAAATTGTCCCCAAAAGACAAGTTCTCATGTGGCTATGTTGACGAAAAAATAAAAGTTATGACTACCGAAAGAAAGGGAGGAAAAAAATAAAAGCGTTAAATCTAAAGAACGTCAACTCATTATGGGGTTAATTGTGATTTATTTTATAAAGCACAAAGAAAAACAATCAAAAAGTCCATTGAAAGAGTTACCCCAGAAAAAAAGCAAAAAGGTGACTCAATCACCCATGACAGATTTTAAAATAGTATTACAGTAAAATGTAACCGCACCTGAATAATTGTCAATTCTACACCTGCCACAGCAAAGGTACATCCTCCAATGTTTTCTTACATTCTCCTTAATTAGACAGTGGAACACGAAAATAAAAAATCCTAATATGGAAGAAAAATTAAGAATGTAAAATTTATTGCATTTAATGACTCTTTATTGGCATATTTAAGGCATGTGCCATTACGAAAGTGCTCACTACATAGTAGTATCTACATCTACATTTATGACTTTTAAGAGTTAATCCAGCACTACACTAAGAACATTTGCACTATCACTTCTAATTAAGTAATATTTTTAAACATCTTTCAGCTGAAAAAAGTTTCAGCCAACTTGCGGTAATTTCAAATGATTGGCGGTCTGTGATCAATTAGCTAAAATAATAGTTTTGATTGAAACTGTACCCATTAATCAACTTTAGTCTAAAATATATGGGTACGTTATGATGAACTAATGAAAAAAAGAATTAAAATAAAAGATAGGACAAAGAAAAAAGTATTTGTATTATACAATACAAATTTGCATGGAATAAATCAAATAATCTTTTTAATATTCTATTAGGCCCTCACTTTCCTTCATCCCTTGTTCCCTTTCCCGTTTATATCCTGGTACAAATCTTTCCTCTTCCCCCATTTTTTTTTTAGGTATGTTAATGTCATAATAGTAAAAGAACACAAAGAAAATAAAAAAGAAAAATAATAAAATAGAACACAACACATCATTAGCAAATTCATTAATTCAACACAAGGTTCCAATGCAAAGCATCCTTATGACTAGAATTTAAAAGGGAATATGTTCTATAGCTTGTAAAATGTTACAGATACGAGTTCCTTATGTAAACACATGTAATTGTTAAATTTACATTTATTTTGTGATCTTTGTATTTTTTTAGTTCAAAATATTTGCAGCACGTACCTAGTAATGTATTAAAAATAACAAATAGATATGAAAAGGCGACTCGTACAGGACCCCAGGCCAAGAAGATAAAACCCCAGGTTAGTCCAAGTAAGAGGCCGAGACTGAGAGTACTTTTAATGTCGTGCAGGAAGAGCGTCTTCCAATCCTTTGTCCGGGTAGACTTTAGGGTCTTGATTTGTACAAGTACAACGATGAACATAGAAATGTTGAGAAAGAAGATCAATCCGAAATAGCATACCACAGCCGTGTAAAATACTGTATCGTTCCTGATCCAACAGCTGCAAAAATAATTGATATTTGTAAACGGAAAACAAAAATGTAGTAAAATCACAGCTTTGCATTTACTCAGTTTTTAAAGTAAATATCCTATTTTTTTGTGGAAAACGTAAATGAGTAGCTGAAATTTTCGAAAACGTTTGATCATTGGGAGTACGTATGACAGAATTCCTACCAATTGCTGAAACAACAGAGTAGAAGTACTCAGCCAAGGGACACTAAACCAGGTTAAAGGGAACCTGTCACCTGAATTTGATGGGACCGGTTTTCGGTCATATGGGCGGAGTTTTTGGGTGTTTGATTCACCCTTTCCTTACCCGCTGGCTGCATGCTGGCTGCGATATTGGATTGAAGTTCATTCTATGTCCTCCGTAGTACACGCCTGCGCAAGGCAATCTACTGAGGACATAACATGAATTTCAATCCAATATCGCGGCCAGCATGCAGCCAGCGGATAAGGAAAGGGTGAATCAAACACCCGAAAACTCCGCCCATATGACCAAAAATCGGTCCCGCCAAATTCAGGTGACAGGTTCCCTTTAAGATGATTTTTAGTACATTTAGTTTGAAAGAGGAGAGAAGCAGCAGGAATATGATCCCGTCCTTGTATTCAGTACCTGTTATAGATAGTATTTTATACCTTCCTTTGATTATCATTTAAACAATTTATATCTAGATATATAGCTTTAATAACTCTGTGCTTTGTATTAGATTTATAGGTATAGTTCAAAAAAGCAACGAGACAGGATGTTGGTTTACCGAAACTACTGAGAATTGCTGAAAACGTTGAGACCCGGGTTACACTGGGTATTCGGGGTAGTTACCAAAATCAATGATTCACAGCCTTTATGCTGATAGCATCTGTGAGTACAATAAAACCCTTATGTTCGGGTCAGATAAAGCTTTTTCACATCAACTGATACTGTTGTGTGTGTTGTCTCCGACTGATTGCCGCCCTGATTTGAACAACACCGGCAACGTGTTCGAGGTCCTTGGTGTCTACCCTAATGCTCTTCCACAACACTGTGCATGACTCCAGGAGGAGAAAAACCATAGCGTATCGCTTCACCTGTCCATTATCTACTGTTTAAAGGATAGATGAAATTTGTAAACTTCATAGAGCATGCTCTCTTTCTAATTCTCACATACTGGGGTCCTTAAAAAAAAGAGAGCATGTGAAATACTTGCTCATGTAGTCACCTACCTTGTACCTATACAGGCAATGGCCCAGATGTTTAGCGCATTCGATGCTGTGATCACATTTTTTTTTTACTTACACAGTGTTTAAAAATAATTAAAAGAGTGAAAAATAAACATAATTGGTATCAGCCAGCACTATTGTGACAATCTATACTATAAAATGTATGTGTTATTATTTATGCAAAAGCAAAACATTATTCAGAGTAAAGCCGATTAATACTTACAATACAGCAGGGTTCTCTAACTTCTTGTCCTCATACATGTCTCCATAAAAATGAACATTAGCAGAGAGTAATGCAGCAACAACAACTAGAGGGATTCCTGTATCAGAAACACATAACAAATGAATTATTTGATCATGTGGACAGAATAAACTGTTTTTGTTCCGGGATTAAATGTAGAACATCTACAGTATCGTGAAAAAGATTTACACGGGTTTCGGAAAAAAAGCTGCAAAGTAGGAATGTTTTCATAAATAGCAATGATACTAGATTATTTTATCAATTAACAAAATGTAAATTGAATGAAAAAAAAAAATCTATATCAATATTAGGTGTGACCGCCATTTGCTTTCAAAACAGCATCAATTCTTCTCTTTACGCTCGTACACAGTTTTTGAAGGAACTTGGCAGGGAGGTTGTTCCAAACATCTCGGAGAACTGACCACAGATCTTCTGTGGATGTCGCTTGTGCAAATCCTCCTGTCTCTTCATATAATCCCAGACAGACTCCATGGTGTTGAGATCAAGGTTCTGTGGGGTCATATCACGTCCGGCTAGTTAATTACCCCTTCAGGACTCAGCCAATTTTCGTTTTTCCAGTTTCATTTTTTTCCTACCCTTTTTCAAATAGCCATAACCTTTTAATTTTTATTTCAACAAACGTATGTGGGCTCGTTTTTTGCTGGATGAGTTAAAGTTTTGACTGATATTATTTATTTTACCATATAGAGTACAAAAAAATTCCAAGTGTGGTGAAATGGTGGGAAAAAAAATGCAATTCCTCCATTGTTTTTCGGGTTTTATTTTTGGGGCAGTCAATGTCCAGTAAAAATTACCTGAAAACAAGATTCTCCAGATCACTACCATTAAGTAGATGCCAAACAAGGATAGTTTTTTTACTATTTTGCTTGGCTTAAAAATTGAACTGAAAAAAAATGTGGTTTGTGTCTCAATTTTTTGAGATCCACAATTTTTTTATTTTTCCATCAATTGAGTTGTGTGAGGGCTTGTTTTTGTGTAATGTTCTGGTGTTTTTATTTACACAATTTTAGGTTACATATTTTGTTTTAATTGCATTTAGATTTTTTCACTTCACAGTATTTACCAATCAGGATAATTTTATAGTTTGATAGATTGAATGCTGTGATGCCAAATAGTTACCGTATATATTTTTTATTTTTGACATTATTTTTATATTTAATTGGGAAAAATGATGGATAATTCACATTTTTATGTTTTTTATTTGTTTTTTTAATATTTTTAAAACCTTTATATTTTTCACGTTTTTGTCCCTTTAGGGCAGGGGTCCCCAACTCCAGTCCTCAAGGCCCACCAGCAGGTCATGTTTTCAGGATTTCCTTTGCATTGCACAGGTGATGCAATTATTACCTGGGCAAGACTAAGGAAATCCTGAAAACATGACCTGTTGGTGGGCCTTGAGGACTGGAGTTGGGGACCTCTGCTTTAGGGTATTGAACCTGCAGTTGTTTACTATAAACAACAATATTACAGCATTACTGTATATTTTAGAAATCAGTGTCTTGATGCTCATTACTACAACAGTGGGAAAAGATTGCCAATTCCAGATGTACCATGCTGATATAGACTACTACCTAAAAAAACTGAATGCTGTCATAAATTCAAAAGGTACTCTATTTTTCAGACTATGATGCACTTTCTTCCCCCAAATTTGGGGTTAAAATGGGGTGGCGTCATGTAGTCCGGTCTCAATGACGAGCCTGAGTACTAATATTTTCTTGAAGCCCAGGGCCCATAGCCTCTTACCACCGGAACACCCCCTTCTTCCAGTCCAGGCGCCGTAGCATCGCCCCACTCCTGCCGCCGGCTTCTTGCAGCAGCGACCCTGCCCCCTATGACTATGCTCCACCGTCCCCCCCCGGTAAGCTAAATTCAGACTGTAAGTTGGACCCCTTTTGACGCATTAAAAAAATGTTTTCTTATTTTCCTCTCCAAAATTTGGGCTTCCTCTTATTGTCCGGTGTTTCTTATAGTCAACAAAATACGGTACTTCAACAAAGTATCAGTTTTTTTTCCTCCCGACAAGATTTCAGTTTATTTCTCAATGGATTTGCACAGATTATGGGCAACATTAAAGGTGGAAAAACTTCTGAAATTATTCTTCTTGGTATGATTTTTTTTTTTTTTACATGACAAAAGTCTGGCATCTTATCAGAGGTGTGTAGACTTTTATATCCACTATGGTATATAAGTAGCTAAGAGAAAATTCCAATAGATTCCTATAAAATAGCAAATATTGTAAACTATCCACATGTCAGAAGAGCCATGGAAAATCACTAACTGTATTTATAATCCCTGTATAGAAAATGTCTTCACCCCAAAATCCTCAATTTTCATTGCATTTCTTATTGATTCTGGAACATGAAGAAACAATTTACAGCAAATATTTTGGTATTACAATGTGGAGCAAATAACTGGATCCATTACTCACCCCAGCCAGCGATACAAAGTTTTAATATGTATTTATGGATGTAGGAATTAAAAACTTTGACAAATGCAAAATACATATGTACGGCTTCCAGGCCCATCCACGTGAATGATGTTAGCAAGAAGTAATGTAGAATCGCTCCGACGAAGATACACAAGCCTGTAATTCTGAATGATGACAGCCACTCGTTGACCAAGAACACCAAATTAAGCATCAACAGCGAAAAGCAAAGATTCATCAATATTTTGGAAGGGTAATCTCTTCTAAGTTGTCTGAAAAAAATACAAAAAGCATAAACAATGCGAAGTCTTAGTGCACAATGAGAATAATACATGAAATATTGACTTCATAACACAATATATGGGGCAGCATGGTGGCTCAGTGGTCAGCACTGTTGCTTTACAGCACTGGGATCCTGGGTTCCCACCAAGAACAACATCTGCAAGGAGTTTGCATCTTCTTCCTGTGTTTGGTGGGTTCCTTCCAGGTTCTCCAGTTTCCTCCCAAACTCCAAAGACATACTGATAGGGAATGTACATTGTGAGCCCCAATGGGAACAGTGATGATGAAGTCTGTATAGTGCTGTGGAATTAATGGCATTACACAAGTGAGTAAAATGAATAAATATTTCAGATATTCCAGGCTTCCTACCACCTCAGAATTGTGCCTGAAGAAGGATATATTACTGCCTGAGGTGCTATGATTGATGCACTAATTAGCTTTGGCAATTACTACAATAAATTCCTGGACTTCTATAAGTGCATTCACCTTAAAGAATTAAGTAATAAAATGTTGTGGTTCCTATCCTTACAGCCCATGGGCCATGACAAGTATTAACCAGAGAGAAGGAACTACGCTTCAGACTTATTGCTCAATTAAAGATAAGCATTTATTTAATCACCTGTAACAATGTTGAGACTTAGGGGACAATTTATCAAAGTATTTATACCAGAGTACTGCCTCTACCCCATTTGTAGCAGCCCACCAAGCAGAAACATTGTAAGGCTTATCCTCCTTACAAGCGTATAATATTGAAGATGGTTGTCCAATATATATTTTATTCAGGTCCCTAAATTAGAAAATGATGGCATCAACTTCCAGTACCTCCATGGATTCAGGGCAAGCTACTCCAGAGGTCCATTTGGAATTTCAGATGAGCGTTTCAGGTAATCACAAGCTACAGTGGTCTTCTGGCTTCTGAGCTCAGCAGACATTGCTTACGGAGGTTGGGCAGAGCAGCAATCGCTGCTCTCTATGCGGCCTATTTGCTTCCAAGTTGGCGGCGCTCCTAAGCCTGCACCCTCAGTAGAGTCAGACAATATCCGGCTGGAGATACTTGGAACCAGCTGCCAATGAGCACATGTTTTTCCTGGTTTTACATTCCCATGATCAGGAAGTAGCAGCGCCTTGGAAGCATTGCATTTTCGCTGCATCCAAAGCGCTGCGTTCTAATCCCACAGGTATATCCGTATGTGTTCACTGAATAATTTGGATTTACTGCATCCAATACATTCTGTTGTGGAAATTTCTGTTGCGGAGACCAGGAACAGAAATTGACAAGCTGCAGGTTACAAACCTGCGCCGCGGGTGAGTTTGAGTTTACACCGCATTAAATAGAAGCACAGTGGGCATGGGATTTCTATAAATCTTATCCATTGTGCTTGTATTGTAATATGCAAGTTTCCTGCGCCCAAAACGCTGCTGTTCCTGATCGTGGGCACGTACCCTTAACACATCCTGGTGATTCCTGTACTGGAAAATCCAGTACTGGTGAAATCCATGGTCCGTGTCCGTGTGCACGTATGTGCCATCCGTATGGCCTTGTGCTGTCCGTGTCTGTGTTGTCAGTGTGACAAATATGTGCCGTCTGTGCGCCATCCTTGTGTCCGTGTGCTGTCCCTGTGTTGTTAGTGTGACACGTATGTGCCATCCGTGTGTCCGCGTCATGTCATGTATGAAATGAAAAGCATCACGGTCCATGCGATAAGCCTGACATGTGCGCACCATCATTGAATACAATGAGTGTGCGTATGTCAGTATTTGCGGTCTTTAAAAAATGGACCGCATGAGGACATAAAAAACAAACATGTGAAAGGGGCCTTAGCAGTTTTGTCTTTGCAAAATAGCATAACAAAAAAAAATTGCGAAACGATGAAATCCAAAAAAGAAAAAAAGGAAAGAAATAAAAAAGCCATAAATTCTAAAAGATTTGGAACAAAAATCTGACCACGATAAGAGCAACAAAAAGCAGAGTATCTGATATAAATATTATTTACTGGAAGAAGACTGCGCAATGGAGAGGAAAAATAAAAATAAGCACAAAAAAAAGTTTTATCCTGTAGAATAATCAATGTTAATAAATTGATCTATTAGCATCAGATAATTTACAATGCCTGACAGTACATAGTTTATGTAAATCACAAACTTACTTGAACATCCCGTATGTTACAAGGGCGAGCCCAATAAACAGAGAGGCGAAGCCGCACCCCACATACGTCAGGAGGGTCAGTATGTGGTCATTTAGAGGGTCCAGTGGAGCCCTGGTAATATCCTGAGAAAAAAAACACTTGTTGAGAAGTATACAGGAAAGATATATATATTGGTACCATGTTAGCCAGTGGATAGAAAAATATTTAGAATTGAGAGTCCTCAGTAGTTGATACCTTTTAATGGCTAACAAAAGACAGAACAATATGGGAATATAAGCTGATGATGACCTTTGACAGTCTTAGTGCAGGAATGAATGTGTCACATGGATTTATATATTTTTACATCAACTAAGGAATTTGCCCCTCAGACCATGTGGGGTCATCACAACAGAACCAGACCCCAATCAGAGGACAATAAAACATTCCTTATCTAGGAACTGGTCCAATATTTATGGACATAACTGTTTATCACTCATGGCAATTTTGCTTCATGTCACCTGTCTTATCCATGTTTTTTTCTGGGTTTTTTCTGTGATGTGTTGTGCATAAATATGTGATTCTCCAGAATTTCTTTTAGTCTATGCCTGATGAAGAGACCTGTGTAGTCTCAAAAGCTTGCACTTTGTTACCATATTTTCAGTTAGTCATTAAAAGGTATTAACTACGGAGGACTCTCAATTCTAAATATTTTTCTTGTTCAGAAGTAACATTTATTGAATGTGCACAAGAAAGTCTGGAAGTGTAAAGAAGACCTTTCACCAAATTTTCATGTTGGACGCAGGATGTAATAGTCGTTGAATTCAAAATGTTGCATTGTTCGGCTTTTACAGACTTTTTGTGTCTCTGCACATTCAACTTTCATGTGGTCTGTGGTCATAAATCAGCTGAGGGGAGCTCAGATAAAGACAGACCATCAGAATAAGCTCATTTAACGCATTCTGCAGCCACCAATATACACTATAACACAAAGGCTATGGAAAACAAATTTTGCAAAATTTTTAATAAAACTTAATTGCATTAATTATTTGTTTTAGCCCCAAATACATTCATTTAAAGGGAACCTGTCACCCCGTTTTTTCAGATTGAGCTATAAGTACTGTTAAATAGGGCCTGCGCTGTGCGTTACTATAGTGTATGTAGTGTACCCTGATTCCCCATGTATGCTGAGAAATACATTACCAAAGTCGCCGTTTTCGCCTGTCAATCAGGCTGGTCTGGTCAGGTGGGCGTGTTCACAGCGCTCTTTTCTTCTCCAGCTTTCCGTTGGTGGCGTAGTGGTGTGCGCATGTCCAAGGTCCGAATTCCCTGCGCCCACGTGAAGAGACAGCGCGCGATCTGCGCTGTTATCCCTTGCATCGGTGGGGGCGGCCATCTTCCTGGGGCCGCGCGTGCGCAGATGGAGTGCTCTGCTGCACGGGGCTTCAGGAAAATGGCCGCGGGATGCCGCGCGTGCGCATTAGAGATCGCGGCGGCCATTTTCCCAAAGCCGAGTTTGCATCTCGGCTTTGGAAAAATCGCCGCCGCGATCTCTAATTGTGTCTTCAGAGAGGAAGAGGACTAGAATTCTGGTGCCACCTATAGGAAGCAGCAATCCTAAAAGTCAATATTGACCCACTAACGAGCCTTGTCACATGACTTTGGATAAAAGCCAAAACCAAAATCTCAATTTGCTATGGATATGGAAGTTCTGACAATAGCAAAGAACAGTTACTTGGCTGTTTATAGATCTCCCAAAAAAGTAAACAGAGAGACACATATGTGCAGCACCTCTACTGACACCAATAGCAAGATATGTACAGGTACTAGAGGTGATTACAAGGTACAGACCCTGGAATGGTGGTAGGGTATAAAAGATGCATATACAACTGTCTAAATGGACAGAAAAGTTTTTCAATACTTTGGCCATATCCACAAGCATCATTAATACATCACTTTTATTAGCTATTATTCACCAACTACGTTATTAGTTTACAACTGGTGGACCGATTCATCAAAAAGTTTATGCCAAAAAAGTATCGTCAAAGTTTTGAAAAGTTGGAAAAGTTTGGCAGAATTCAATTTTGTGACTTTTGACATTTTTGTGCTAGTTTCTCCAGCTTTGCCAAAATAGGCAGAGCTGTAGAAGGAAAAGGTGCAGCGGGGGGGTGACACCACAGTTCATCTGATTCATGACAAGCTATGATGTTCCCTGTGCCAGATATCTCATTCCAGTCCTGATTGGAGTAAGATTTTTGGCGTGTCGCACAGAGGCACACGCCACTCCTCAGACTTTTCAGATTGATGAAGAGGCGTGCTCCTCTTCACGAACCATGAGCGCAAGTCTCCACCATGCCTACTGCCGAGAATCTGGGCCAAAGTTCCTAATGTGTAGATTTTCCAATATTACTGTCTAGTTGTGAGCACTATTTCTCAACTCTTTTATTGCTCAAATAGTTATGTGGTGGTATGTTTGCAATACACACTGCCTTACTTGTGCTTGAGAGAGTCACTTCAGTTGTTAAACCTAACACATAAGCTTCCTCCTAAAATGTTTCTGTGGTGCAACAGGGTCCTGGTCATCACAGTGGTATTGCTTTCCTCCAGGGGAGAGTGATGCTACAGAGGCAAGGAAGGATAACTGCATCCAGGTACCACAAACACGCAACACATTCATACTCCAGGCCACCAGGGGGAGCTTTTGATCCTATTTACTAGGTGACTCCCCATATATATATATAACTGGTAGTCTGTAGGGAAACTTAGTCAGTTCCTGACACAGAAAGTTCCAGACAGCCGTCTGAGGAGGATAGAGGGTTCACAGAGCTGTGCATGCCGTAAGAGCTGCAGGTCCCAGAAAGAGACATTTTGAAAGCAGGTCTGATTGCAGTCAGTGTGAAGGAAAGCAAAGCACAGGAGAGGATACCAGAAGGGGACCAGCCCCGAACAGGCTGCCTCCTTCTGAGGCGCAGATAACTGGTAGCCGGAACACCGAGGTAGTAAGGACCTCTACGTCTTACTTCAGAGACCGGCAGGACAGCTAATTGCACGTTACCTGTCCACACCTACACCCAGGAGGCACGGTGACACCCCACGAAGCCAGGTTATTTAAGAGACCCTATAAACAGGCTCAAGTCACCAGTCATACAGGTTTTGTCCTATCCTATATGGGGGACAGAGAGAGAGATAACATGTGTGAGGACCTTATTTGAAGCTTATGCAGTAAGGAACTACACCACTACAGCGCAAGGGAAGGCTATTGATTTCCACCTAGACAAGGGGACTCTGGACTTGCCTCCAAACCGGCCAGACTCTACCTGCCCTGTGATCTGGTGCCCTGGACTGTGGCTGCTAAAGACTTCAGTAAACGAGGTAAAGAGACTGCAAACCTGTGTCCTAGTTCTTCACCGCACCTCTCACCATTCTACCATCTACACACTGGGAAGCCCTGGGGACATACTTCACCTGTGGGAAGGTATACCATATAGCTGCCATAACATCACCCCAGCGAACCCTTAAAGCAGCATCGGTCCCCACTGACTGAATAACACAGGTGGCGTCACGAGCATAAACTTTATCCCTTTAAAGACCTTCCCCTTTTATACGGACATCCCAGGGCACAGAGCGGGTCACAGCCACCATGACATCCCCCTGTGAACCGCAGGACTCGGTACTGAGTACCCCCTTGCCCTGATGGGGCGCTTCAACTTGGCATCACGAACAGGATGGGCTGACCCAGGAAATCGGGTCATGTGCGCCTAAAAGACTGTGCCTGAACCATGCTTTATTGAGAGACTGTGTGCTGTGAAAAGACCGCCAAAATTGCTGCCAAAACCACCGCCATTACAGCGCCACGAGAAGCGCTGGAGAAGAAGGGCGTGCCATCGTGGGCGGGTCCAGCAGAGCGGCGCAAAGATCATGCCCACCCCCTGCCAGCACTGTGATGTGAGGAAGGAGGAAGTGCCGAAAAGCAACATGGCGGAGGGAGGTGAGCGTCTCCCGGCGCGTGGGATGGAGCACAAGGACTCTCCCAGCCAGGGCCTGCAAGAACTGCACCCTTCACCGACAATGAATCCGGACCTCCTGCGGAAATAAGAGAAAGAACGCACCTGTCAGCTTGTGTGCCAGAAGCTGGAAGCTGTGGCTGGGTGGAAGAGGACCTTCATCGGGAGCCTCACCAGACGTCCGTCAGCAGCCTTGTCTGGTCCGGAGCAAGAAAGAAGTTCCGGCGCTCCGAAGCCAGAGAGCAAGGCCCTGCGAGATGCTGCAACCGGAGATGACCACGCTGCAGCACCAGGCCCTGCAACCAGTTTTCTAGACCCCAGCGGAGGCGGAGCAGACCAGCACCGGAGGGAACGCATCTGAAGCAGGTATGAAGAGTGACCCTGCCCATGTGACCGACCCTGCCCATGTGACCAACCCCACTCCAGTGACTGCTCATGTCCCAGCTACTGACTCCGCTCCAGTGACTGACCTTACTACAGCACCTGACTGTGCCACGCAGACAACAATTGGACAAAAATCAATGGGCACCCATACGCCTATTCAGAGCGTGGACTCTTTGTATGTACTGCGTGGGGATCGCCCAAATCCACATGTGCTGCCATGGAAACTACCACAGCCAAGATAAATTAGACGCTAAAAATGATTTGAAATAGTTAATTTAACTCTTTTTACTGTTTAGAAGTTTATTGAACCCGACCAAGGGATCCTATGTTTTGCACAGTTGCCTTTCATTTAACGACACTGGCGGTAAAGAGACTGCAAACCTGTGTCCTCGTTCTTCACTGCACCTCTCACCATTCTACCATCTACACACTGGGATGCCCTGGGGATATACTTCACCTGTGGGAAGGTATACCATCTAGCTGCCATAACATCACCCCAGCGGACCCCTTAAAGCAGCGTCGGTCCCCACAGACCGAATACCACAGGTGGCGTCACAAACATAAACTTTATCCCTTTAAAGACCTTCCCCATTTATACAGACGTCCCAGGGCCCCGGACCGGGTCACAGCCACCGTGACATCCCCCTGTGAACCGCAGGACCTGGTACCGAGTACCCCCTTGCCCTGACGGGGCACTCCATTTCACCACTAATCTAGCTTCATCAGGGGCACAAGGGCTTATGGCCAGCAGGTGAGAGCTGCATCTATCATTTATGAACTAATCTATAAGTTGCTATTGGCTCTTACAGTGATCGCAAGGGCACAGCTAGTATAAGTGTAGAAAAAAACATGGACTGCACATCGAAAAAACTCATACGTTGATCTATTGTGGCTAAGCAAAAATAAAAAAAACTGAACACAATGGTCTATAATAATAATCTTTATTTTTATATAGCGCTAACATATTCAGCAGCGCTTTACAGTTTGCACACATTATCATCGCTGTCCCCAATGGGGCTCACAATCTAAATTCCCTATCAGTGTGTCTTTGGAATGTGGGAGGAAACCGGAGTACCCGGAGGAAACCCACGCAAACACAGGGAGAACATGCAAACTCCTTGCATATCTTGTCCAAGGTGGGATTAGAACCCAGGACTCCAACTCTGCAAGGCTGCAGTGCTAACCACTGAGCCACCGTGTGGTCTTAGTTAACATTCTGATCAGATGACATGAAGCCCACTGCCACATCATGGTGAACCTCTTAGTGGGTCCTTAGCTTTAAAGGTGTGGCGCCGTGTTTCAACCAATGCCGAAGTGAAACCACGTCAGCAGGGAGAGCGACCCAGACACCCCACAGCAACCCAGTTTAGGATGTGCGGTCTATGTAATTTTTTTTATACAGTTTCAGCAGGGGCACAGCTTCTGAGCATGTGCAAAATACGTAACTCACATGTTCATCATGGTGCCTAATAGTCTTTCATTATATACCAATAAAATGTACCTATCATGTCTCATCCATGAACATGTTGTATCATTAATTTATGATTATGTGATCATATCACCACACAATGTATTTCCCATTGTCTACCCAGCAGACACGTCTATAAAATTATGGATGAATACAATGTGAGATGTGCATAATAATTTACTGAAATTTAGAGACTATAAATTAGAAATAACTACAGTGGGGCAAAAAAGTATTTAGTCAGTCAGCAATAGTGCAAGTTCCACCACTTAAAAAGATGAGAGGCGTCTGTAATTTACATCATACTTAGACCTCAACTATGGGAGACAAACTGAGAAAAAAAATCCAGAAAATCACATTGTCTGTTTTTTTAACAATTTATTTGCATATTATGGTGGAAAATAAGTATTTGGTCAGAAACAAAATTTCATCTCAATACTTTGTAATATATCCTTTGTTGGCAATGACAGAGGTCAAACGTTTTCTGTAAGTCTTCACAAGGTTGCCACACACTGTTGTTGGTATGTTGGCCCATTCCTCCATGCAGATCTCCTCTAGAGCAGTGATGTTTTTGGCTTTTCGCTTGGCAACACGGACTTTCAACTCCCTCCAAAGGTTTTCTATAGGGTTGAGATCTGGAGACTGGCTAGGCCACTCCAGGACCTTGAAATGCTTCTTACGAAGCCACTCCTTCGTTGCCCTGACGGTGTGCTTTGGATCATTGTCATGTTGAAAGACCCAGCCACGTTTCATCTTCAATGCCCTTGCTGATGGAAGGAGGTTTGCACTCAAAATCTCATGATACATGGCCCCTTTCATTCTTTCATGTACCCGGATCAGTCGTCCTGGCCCCTTTGCAGAGAAACAGCCCCAAAGCATGATGTTTCCACCACCATGCTTTACAGTAGGTATGGTGTTTGATGGATGCAACTCAGTATTCTTTTTCCTCCAAACACGACAAGTTGTGTTTCTACCAAACAGTTCCAGTTTGGTTTCATCAGACCATAGGACATTCTCCCAAAACTCCTCTTGATCATCCAAATGCTCTCTAGCAAACTTCAGATGGGCCCGGACATGTACTGGCTTAAGCAGTGGGACACGTCTGGCACTGCAGGATCTGAGTCCATGGTGGCGTAGTGTGTTACTTATGCTAGGCCTTGTTACATTGGTCCCAGCTCTCTGCAGTTCATTCACTAGGTCCCCCCGCGTGGTTCTGGGATTTTTGCTCACCGTTCTTGTGATCATTCTGACCCCACGGGGTGGGATTTTGCGTGGAGCCCCAGATCGAGGGAGATTATCAGTGGTCTTGTATGTCTTCCATTTTCTAATTATTGCTCACACTGTTGATTTCTTCACTCCAAGCTGGTTGGCTATTGCAGATTCAGTCTTCCCAGCCTGGTGCAGGGCTTGTTATGAAAGGCAATTCAGTACCACAATGGACATAGCGGTCAGAGCACCTACAGTGATCTGACAATAACCCAAAATCATAGAACGAGCTCTGAGACGTGGGAACTCTGCAGACCGCAATCCCTAATCCTCTCCAAACAACACTAGAGGCAGCCGTGGATTGCGCCTAACTCTGTCTATGCAACTCGGCACAGCCTGAGAAACTAACTAGCCTGAAGATAGAAAATAAGCCTACCTTGCCTCAGAGAAATACCCCAAAGGAAAAGGCAGCCCCCCACATATAATGACTGTGAGTTAAGATGAAAAGACAAACGTAGAGATGAAATAGATTCAGCAAAGTGAGGCCCGACTTTCTTAACAGAGCAAGGACAGAAAAGGTAACTTTGCGGTCTACACAAAACCCTAAAGAAAACCACGCAAAGGGGGCAAAAAGACCCTCCGTACCGAACTAACGGCACGGAGGTACACCCTTTGCGTCCCAGAGCTTCCAGCAAAAAATTAGACAAGCTGGACAGAAAAAATAGCAAACAAATAGCAAAGAAGAACTTAGCTATGCAGAGCAGCAGGCCACAGGAATGATCCAGGGAAAAACAAGTCCAACACTGGAACATTGACAGGAAGCCAGGATCAAAGCATTAGGTGGGGTTAAGTAGAGAAGCACCTAACGACCTCACCAGATCACCTGAGGGAGGAAACTCAGAAGCCGCAGTACCACTTCCCTCCACCAACAGAAGCTCACAGAGAGAATCAGCCGAAGTACCACTTGTGACCACAGGAGGGAGCTTAGCCACAGAATTCACAACAGTACCCCCCCCTTGAGGAGGGGTCACCGAACCCTCACCAGAGCCCCCAGGCCGACCAGGATGAGCCAAATGAAAGGCACGAACAAGATCGGGAGCATGGACATCAGAGGCAAAGACCCAGGAATTATCTTCCTGAGCATAACCCTTCCATTTAACCAGATACTGGAGTTTCCGTCTAGAAACACGAGAATCCAAAATCTTCTCCACAATATACTCCAATTCCCCCTCCACCAAAACCGGGGCAGGAGGATCAACAGATGGAACCATAGGTGCCACGTATCTCCGCAACAATGACCTATGGAATACGTTATGTATGGAAAAAGAATCTGGAAGGGTCAGACGAAAAGACACAGGATTAAGAACCTCAGAAATCCTATACGGACCAATGAAACGAGGTTTAAACTTAGGAGAGGAAACCTTCATAGGAATATGACGAGAAGATAACCAAACCAGATCCCCAACACGAAGTCGGGGACCCACACGGCGTCTGCGATTAGCGAAACGTTGAGCCTTGTCCTGGGACAAGGTCAAATTGTCCACTACATGAGTCCAAATCTGCTGCAACCTGTCCACCACAGTATCCACACCAGGACAGTCCGAAGACTCAACCTGTCCTGAAGAGAAACGAGGATGGAACCCAGAATTGCAGAAAAATGGCGAAACCAAGGTAGCCGAGCTGGCTCGATTATTAAGGGCGAACTCAGCCAAAGGCAAAAAGGACACCCAGTCATCCTGATCGGCAGAAACAAAGCATCTCAGATATGTTTCCGAGGTCTGATTGGTTCGTTCAGTCTGGCCATTAGTCTGAGGATGGAAAGCCGAGGAAAAAGACAAGTCAATGCCCATCCTACCACAAAAGGCTCGCCAAAACCTTGAAACAAACTGGGAACCTCTGTCAGAAACGATATTCTCTGGAATGCCATGTAAACGAACCACATGCTGGAAGAACAATGGCGCCAAATCAGAGGAGGAAGGCAATTTAGACAAGGGTACCAAATGGACCATCTTAGAAAAGCGATCACAGACCACCCAAATGACTGACATCTTTTGAGAAACGGGAAGATCAGAAATAAAATCCATAGAGATATGTGTCCAAGGCCTCTTCGGGACCGGCAAGGGCAAAAGCAACCCACTGGCACGAGAACAGCAGGGCTTAGCCCGAGCACAAATCCCACAGGACTGCACAAAAGTACGCACATCCCGCGACAGAGACGGCCACCAAAAGGATCTAGCCACTAACTCTCTGGTACCAAAGATTCCAGGATGACCAGCCAACACCGAACAATGAACCTCAGAGATAACTTTATTGGTCCACTTATCAGGGACAAACAGTCTCTCCGCTGGACAACGATCAGGTTTATTAGCCTGAAATTTTTGCAGCACCCGCCGCAAATCAGGGGAGATGGCAGACACAATTACTCCTTCCTTGAGGATACCCGCCGGCTCAGACAAAGCCGGAGAGTCGGGCACAAAACTCCTAGACAGAGCATCCGCCTTCACATTTTTGAAGCCCGGAAGGTACGAAATCACAAAGTCAAAACGGGCAAAAAACAGCGACCAACGAGCCTGTCTAGGATTCAACCGCTTAGCAGACTCAAGATAAGTCAAGTTCTTATGATCAGTCAATACCACCACGCGATGCTTAGCTCCTTCAAGCCAATGACGCCACTCCTCGAATGCCCACTTCATGGCCAGCAACTCTCGGTTGCCCACATCATAATTTCGCTCAGCAGGCGAAAACTTCCTTTAAAAAAAAGCGCATGGTTTCATCACTGAGCAATCAGAACCTCTCTGCGACAAAACAGCCCCTGCTCCAATCTCAGAAGCATCAACCTCGACCTGGAACGGAAGAGAAACATCTGGTTGACACAACACAGGGGCAGAAGAAAAACGACGCTTCAACTCTTGAAAAGCTTCCACAGCAGCAGAAGACCAATTGACCAAATCAGCACCCTTCTTGGTCAAATCGGTCAATGGTTTGGCAATACTAGAAAAATTGCAGATGAAGCGACAATAAAAATTAGCAAAGCCCAGGAACTTTTGCAGACTTTTCAGAGATGTCGGCTGAGTCCAATCATGGATGGCTTGGACCTTAACAGGATTCATCTCGATAGTAGAAGGGGAAAAGATGAACCCCAAAAATGAAACCTTCTGCACACCAAAGAGACACTTTGATCCCTTCACAAACAAAGAATTAGCACGCAGGACCTGAAAAACTGTTCTGACCTGCTTCACATGAGACTCCCAATCATCCGAGAAGATCAAAATGTCATCCAAGTACACAATCAGGAATTTATCCAGGTACTCTCGGAAGATGTCATGCATAAAGGACTGAAACACTGATGGAGCATTGGCAAGTCCGAATGGCATCACTAGATACTCAAAATGACCCTCGGGCGTATTAAATGCAGTTTTCCATTCATCTCCTCGCCTGATTCGCACCAGATTATACGCACCACGAAGATCTATCTTGGTGAACCAACTAGCCCCCTTAATCCGAGCAAACAAATCAGATAACAATGGCAAGGGGTACTGAAATTTAACCGTGATCTTATTTAGAAGGCGGTAATCTATACAAGGTCTCAGCGAACCATCCTTCTTGGCTACAAAAAAGAACCCTGCTCCTAATGGTGACGATGACGGGCGAATATGCCCCTTCTCCAGGGATTCTTTCACATAACTGCGCATAGCGGCGTGCTCAGGCACGGATAAATTAAACAGTCGACCTTTTGGGAATTTACTACCAGGAATCAAATTGATAGCACAATCACAATCCCTATGCGGAGGTAGGGCATCGGACTTGGGCTCATCAAATACATCCCGGGAATCAGACAAGAACTCTGGAACCTCAGAAGGGGTGGATGACGAAATTGACAGAAATGGAACATCACCATGTACCCCCTGACAACCCCATCTGGACACCGACATGGATTTCCAATCTAATACTGGATTATGGGCTTGTAGCCATGGCAACCCCAACACGACCACATCATGCAGATTATGCAACACCAGAAAGCGAATAACCTCCTGATGTGCAGGAGCCATGCACATGGTCAGCTGGGTCCAGTATTGAGGCTTATTCTTGGCCAAAGGCGTGGCATCAATTCCTCTCAATGGAATAGGACACTGCAAGGGCTCTAAGAGAAACCCACAACGCTTAGCATACTCCAAGTCCATCAAATTCAGGGCAGCGCCTGAATCCACAAATGCCATGACAGAATACGATGACAAAGAGCAGATCAAGGTAAGAGACAGAAGAAATTTTGACTGTACCGTACCAATGGTGGCAGACCTAGCGAACCGCTTAGTGCGCTTAGGACAATCAGAGATAGCATGAGTGGAATCACCACAGTAGAAACACAGCCCATTCAGACGTCTGTGTTCTTGCCGTTCAACTCTAGTCAAAGTCCTATCGCACTGCATAGGCTCAGGTTTAAGCTCAGGTAATACCGCCAAATGGTGCACAGATTTACGCTCACGCAAGCGTCGACCGATCTGAATGGCCAAAGACATAGACTCATTCAAACCAGCAGGCATAGGAAATCCCACCATGACATCCTTAAGGGCTTCAGAGAGACCCTTTCTGAACATAGCTGCCAGCGCAGATTCATTCCATTGAGTGAGCACGGACCACTTTCTAAATTTCTGACAATATACCTCTATCTCATCCTGACCCTGACAAAGAGCCAGCAAATTTTTCTCTGCCTGATCCACTGAATTAGGTTCATCGTACAGCAATCCGAGCGCCAGGAAAAACGCATCGATATTACTCAATGCAGGATCTCCTGGCGCAAGAGAAAATGCCCAGTCCTGAGGGTCGCCGCGCAAAAAAGAAATAACAATCAAAACCTGTTGAACTGGATCACCAGAGGAGCGAGGTTTCAAGGCCAGAAATAATTTACAATTATTTTTGAAACTCAGAAACTTAGTTCTATCTCCAAAAAACAAATCAGGAATAGGAATTCTTGGTTCTAACATAGATTTCTGATCAATAGTGTCTTGAATCTTTTGTACTCTTGCCGAGAGCTGATCCACAGATGAAGACAGACTTCTAATGTCCATCGCTACACCTGTGTACTGAACCACCCAAATGTCTAGGCGAAAAAAAAGGCAAAACACAGTGCAAAGAAAAAAAAATGGTCTCAGAACTTCTTTTTTCCCTCTATTGAGAATCATTAGTACCAAAACTGTGCCGCTAATTATAGACCTGTCTCTAATCTTCCCTTCATCTCTAAACTCCTCGAACGCCTGGTCCACTCCCGTCTTACCCGCTATCTCTCAGATAACTCTCTTCTCGACCCTCTTCAATCTGGTTTCCGCTCTTTACACTCTACTGAAACTGCCCTCACTAAAGTCTCTAATGACCTACTAACAGCTAAATCTAATGGTCACTACTCCATGCTAATTCTCTTGGATCTCTCTGCAGCATTTGATACTGTGGATCATCAGCTCCTCCTCACTATGCTCCGCTCCATCGGCCTCAAGGACACCGTTCTCTCCTGGTTCTCCTCCTATCTCTCTGACCGATCCTTCACTGTATGTTTCGCTGGTTCCTCCTCCTCTCACCTTCCCCTTACTGTTGGGGTTCCTCAAGGATCAGTCCTAGGCCCCCTCCTCTTCTCTTTGTATACTGCCCCTATTGGACAAACAATCAGTAGATTTGGCTTCCAGTACCATCTCTATGCTGACGACACCCAACTATACACTTCTTCTCCTGATCTCACGCCTGCCTTATTAGAAAACACCAGTGATTGTCTTACCGCTGTCTCTAGCATCATGTCCTCCCTCTATCTGAAACTAAACCTGTCAAAAACTGAACTCCTCGTGTTTTCTCCCTCTACTAACCTACCTTTGCCTGACATTGCCATCTCCGTTTGCGGTTCCACCATTACTCCAAAGCAACATGCCCGCTGCCTTGGGGTCATCCTTGATTCTGACCTTTCATTCACCCCCCACATCCGATCACTGGCTCGCTCTTCTTACCTGCATCTCAAAAACATTTCTAGAATTCGCCCTTTTCTTACTTTCGACTCTGCAAAAACTCTTACTGTTTCACTTATTCATTCTCGTCTGGACTATTGTAACTCTCTACTAATCGGCCTCCCTCTTACCAAACTCTCCCCGCTCCAATCTGTCCTGAATGCTGCTGCCAGGATCATATTCCTCACCAACCGTTACACCGATGCCTCTACCTTGTGCCAGTCATTACACTGGTTACCCATCCACTCAAGAATCCAGTACAAAACTACTACCCTCATCCACAAAGCACTCCATGGCTCAGCACCACCCTACATCTCCTCTCTGGTCTCAGTCTACCACCCTACCCGTGCCCTCCGCTCCGCTGATGACCTCAGGTTAGCATCCTCAATAATCAGAACCTCCCACTCCCGTCTCCAAGACTTTACACGTGCTGCGCCGATTCTTTGGAATGCACTACCTAGGATAATACGATTAATCCCCAATCCCCACAGTTTTAAGCGTGCCCTAAAAACTCATTTGTTCAGACTGGCCTACCGCCTCAATGCATTAACCTAACGATCCCTGTGTGGCCTATATTAAAAAAAAAAAAAAAATTAATTAACTGGTTCATGCAGCTTTACATGAACACCCAAGCCTTACACTATGGCTGGTCCGAATAACTATAGCAATTGTTACCATCCACCTCTCGTGTCTCCCCTTTTCCTCATAGTTTGTAAGCTTACGAGCAGGGCCCTCACTCCTCTTGGTATCTGTTTTGAACTGTATTTCTGTTATGCTGTAATGTCTATTGTATGTACAAGTCCCCTCTATAATTTGTAAAGCGCTGCGGAATATGTTGGCGCTATATAAATAAAAATTATTATTATTATTATTATTATTAGTACTTTTGGCTTCCTGTACTGTTATGAAAGGCAATTCAGTACCACAATGGACATAGCGGTCAGAGCACATACAGTGATCTGACAATAACCCAAAATCATAGAACGAGCTCTGAGACGTGGGAACTCTGCAGACCGCAATCCTTAATCCTCTCCAAACAACACTAGAGGCAGCCGTGGATTGCGCCTAACTCTGCCTATGCAACTCGGCACAGCCTGAGAAACTAACTAGCCTGAAGATAGAAAATAAGCCTACCTTGCCTCAGAGAAATACCCCAAAGGAAAAGGCAGCCCCCCACATATAATGACTGTGAGTTAAGATGAAAAGACAAACGTAGAGATTAAATAGATTCAGCAAAGTGAGGCCCGACTTTCTTAACAGAGCGAGGACAGAAAAGGTAACTTTGCGGTCTACACAAAACCCTAAAGAAAACCACGCAAAGGGGGCAAAAAGACCCTCCGTACCGAACTAACGGCACGGAGGTACACCCTTTGCGTCCCAGAGCTTCCAGCAAAAAATTAGACAAGCTGGACAGAAAAAATAGCAAACAAATAGCAAAGAAGAACTTAGCTATGCAGAGCAGCAGGCCACAGGAATGATCCAGGGAAAAGCAAGTCCAACACTGGAACATTGACAGGAAGCCAGGATCAAAGCATTAGGTGGAGTTAAGTAGAGAAGCACCTAACGACCTCACCAGATCACCTGAGGGAGGAAACTCAGAAGCCGCAGTACCACTTCCCTCCACCAACAGAAGCTCACAGAGAGAATCAGCCGAAGTACCACTTGTGACCACAGGAGGGAGCTTAGCCACAGAATTCACAACAAGGGCTACAATTTTGTTTCTGGTGTCCTTTGACAGCTCTTTGGTCTTCACCATAGTGGAGTTTGGAGTCAGACTGTTTGAGGGTGTGCACAGGTGTCTTTTTATACTGATAACAAGTTTAAACAGGTGCCATTACTACAGGTAATGAGTGGAGGAAAGAGGAGACTCTTAAAGAAGAAGTTACAGGTCTGTGAGAGCCAGAAATCTTGATTGTTTGTTTCTGACCAAATACTTATTTTCCACTATAATATGCAAATAAATTGTTAAAAAAACAGACAATGTGATTTTCTGGATTTTTTTTTCTCAGTTTGTCTCCCATAGTTGAGGTCTACCTATGATGTAAATTACAGACGCCTCTCATCTTTTTAAGTGGTGGAACTTGCACTATTGCTGACTGACTAAATACTTTTTTGCCCCACTGTATATGACTGAGGCATAAAAGCAGACAGAACATACTGATATCTGAAGGGAACAGAGAACAGGAAGTTGTGATGATAGAAATGAAGGATGAATAGAATACAGATAAGTGCATTGTTCAGTTACGGCCCATCAATCGGCATAGCTGTATTTTCCTTTCCCAGCATTGATTGTGTTCTGCTATGACAATTTTGTTTTCTTATTATGCAGCATCTGCGATGCCCACCAGGGCTGTGGGGTGCTCGGAACCGGGTCGGACAGTTCTTTGAGGAAGTCACGGGGCCGTGACCTGACTCCGTGGTCCTGGGCGTGCAATAAAAATGCAAGGGGGAAAAGTTATATGGGATAGTTTTGTGACACCACACATGGTGTTCGGCAAGGGATGGCCGACGCTGTGGTTCAGGTCCACTGGGGCCGATGGTGACGCAGCAAAGATGTTACAGCTCTGTACGGGTAGAGCAGGGCTCCTGGGCAGTTATAGGTAAAATTAGATGATGGGTACTGGTCCAGTACTGGGCAGGTGATGCAGTAAATAATTCTGAGGACACAGCAGGGTGCAGTCTTCACACTTTACTCACAGTCTCCAGGTTACAATCACCAGCTGGGTGCTGTGTCCTCCGGGTCAGTGGTCCAGCCAGCTCTCGGATAGTTTGGGGTACACTTTTCCGGGACCCCCTGCTTGTGTACCTTTCCGGGTTGTCTTTCTGCGCTGGCTCTCACCCTCCTGCCCTGCACCTTACACACAGTGTCCCAAACCACCAGCCTCGGGTCCTGTCGGGCGACGACCTCCTGGTCCCCTTGACCCTATGTGGCTGCCTTTTCAGCGATTGTGTATAGATTTGGCTGTCGCACATACAGTTACTACAGACTCCGGTTTACTAGCTGAATTCTACAGTCTCTCCACTAGTCTGGGGCCGGTCCCCACTGCGACCTGGCCCCCCCAACCGAATACGGTCGGTGTGGATTTGGGAGCCACGGCAGCATTCTTCACTTCCCTGGCCTCTAGGACAGCTTCTCTCTGGAGCTACTCTCTGATTCCTTGCTCCTCCATGCTCTTCTCTCTCCCCTCACAGACTCACTGCCTTCTCGACTTTTCCTGACTCCTCCTACTAACTCCACCTCACTCCCGTTTCCATGACAACTCTCTAACTAACGGTCACTCTACCTAGTTCCACCTCCCTTTATGGGATGTAACTTGCACTTGAACATTGTATATTAATAACAAAAACATAAAACAGAGCAATACTCTCAATAAAACTTTCTCAATCAAGTTCAATAGATTGCAGTGTGATCTCAAACCGGGTGTCCATTCTCAGTGCAATATGGGGGAACCTGTCTCAAACCCTCTTCTTGGGGAAAAAAGTGCGTCTTATAGTCCGAAAGATACGGTCTATTAATTATTATATCCATTCATAGGATGCGTCCTGATATATCACCACGTTTTACTTATATCACATCTTCTCATTTTTTGTACATTGTTGTATTTTAATATAAATATTCTCCAAACCATTCTATAAAATATATTAGGATGCACTTAATTGCATCTATATGCTAATTTCATATTGTGAAAAGCGGCACAATAATATATTGCATAATGAGAGGAACCTGAATCAATGCTATATATCAAAACTATGTATACTTCATTTCAAACAAATAATCACATTTAGTCTAAAATATCTTAAAAGCACCATAAGGCGCAGACAGTATTAGACGTAGAGACTGTGGGTATTTATTTTATCATTCACAACCTGCAGTCTGAAGTCTTTCACGCACTTACCTCTGTTCTCCAGCCGTTCTGGCCTGGAGCAGAGCGGCACTGGGGAAGGCATGTGGGGGTGCGGGCAGCGGCACCAGCAACCACCAAAGAGGCAGAGCTACAGCATTACTGGGGTGAAGGCCAAAAGTTGCAGTGTGCTCCTAACCAATATGAAGAGGTGCTGTGCAGAGACCAGCAAGTGATCAGACCCATTTGGAGGTGCACATTTTACCGAAAAACTTTTGGGGGCTTTTGCAAGTTACAGGAATTTTGGTGGGCAGACTGGGGGATGGGGCTCTCTTAGATGCTGTGGTTGCTCGTGACCATGGTATTTAAAGAGAACCTGACACCTGATATATGCTGCCCAATCCACGGACAGCTTGTGTCAGTCACCGGAGGTACGATTTCAGCCAGGTAGGTTTTACTTTGAAACGCTGCAGCTTTTCAGCGGACGGGGAGAAGCCGCCAGGGACCCGCCTGTCCGACTAGTGCATAGCATGGCTATTAAGAGTATGTTTTTCTATGAAAAGCTACAGTGTTTCAGAGTAAAACATAACTGGCTGCAGCGTTACAGAGTAAAACCTACTTTTAATAGCCATGCTATACACTAGTCGAACAGGTGGGTCCCTGGCGACCTCTTCCCGCCTGTTAACAGTGACCGCCAGGTGTCTGCCTGTATGCGCACGTAGGAAGAGGCCTGTATTTCCAGCTGCCGGGTCCCACCTGTCCGAGTAGTCTACCACGGGGTTTAGTCCTTGGCAGCTATTAAAAGTATTTGTTTCTCTGAAACTCTGCAGCGTTACAGAGTAACGCTGTACAGCCAGTGCCTGATACATGCTGCCCGCGGATTTGGCATGTTTCAGGTGCCAGGTTCTCTTTAAGGAAATTAAACAGATGGAATCAGACGATTCTTTATCGTTACAGTAGGAGACTGGTTGCCAATCACAGCCAGGTTCCCATTATTAATTGTATGGGCACAACTGGGGCATAAAAATTGGGCACACAAAGAGAAATATCAGTTCCATTGCAGCTCTTTCTTGCTCAAATATCGATTACGGGTGGATGCTTAAGCTAAAAAAAAGGGTGTCATAGTAAATAGGGTTATAACTAAAATTGGATTATGATTGTAATAGAGCCCTATGGTACTTACCAGGAGAACTCCAAAGTGTGTAAGATGGTTGCAAGAACACGATGTATACTCCTTGCTTGTAGATTTCAATGCACACCCCAATGTATTCCAGCCACCCATATTATCTGTGCAGATTGGAAGTTTTGTAAAGAGAAGTCAAACACATTTTTTTAAGACCATTGAAATGATATTTGCAGAATGATTGTACCAATCTCAGCTGATGGGGGTAGGAGACCACTCTGGGACATTACTGACACATCATACATACAGTCATATCAGGCTACCTACACTTTGACATGTTTCCTTATCACATGTGTATATCTACTAGATAAGTGAAAATAAAGTGTACTTTGCTGATATATTCACAGTTTTGGGCATTTTTACCGTTTTGGGCATCAAACCCTGTTCTATAATGTAAACCTGCCTTGTGCCCATATTCACTGAAGCATTTTTGAGGGCACTTATGACTGATACTGTGTAGGGGTATCTATGGCTGGCATATTGTGGAAGGATCTGTGGCAGATTCAAGGTATTAAAAGAGTATTCTCATGCTGTCCTCAAGTTGTCTCTTGAGCAGTTCAGAGCCATGCAGTCTCCTTACAGTCTCCTTACTTTATGGTTTCAATCAGGGTGGGCTCTCCTCCTTGAATGACTGCTCTGGTGAATAGACCTGTAGTATCAGTATAACTATAGAGGCCAGCACAAGTTCTGCTGTAACACATTTAGCTCTCAGTGTTTTTCTCTGAGCCTCCACTGTTATCCCTGTATTTACACTCAGAGACTAAACGGCAATTGAACAAGCCCACATGTCTGGACAGCCGGACCAGATAGCTGAGAATAGGAGACCTGCTGTGAAAGATGAGAGGCTGGTGATTTATAACTGCATCTTTTCAGAAGATGAGAGTAAGGGAGAGAAAGGTGAGCAGCTAACTGCTGTGTAGAAATCAATGGGCTTGAGAGAGCTGGCTGGGATGTTAGAAGGTAACTCCTCTGCTGGAATGTAAACTGTGTACTCTGGCCAGGCACTAGAAACCTGACTCCATGGAAACCAGCTGTACACCATAAAAGATAAACTCTCTCATTGCAGAAGAATAAAGACAGTTAGAAAAAGCAAGTCAATTGCAAACTTGCTTATTTTCATGCTGTCTAACTAAATAATTAAGGCCATTAACAACTTGAGAGCACGTCTGTACAGGAGTTGTCCAGTTTAAATGAAAAGTCTTCAGTCACTCTGTGACTGCAGACTTGTGAATCCTCCCAGTGCACGGATTTGCTATTGTCTGCCCTGGGAATGACAAGTCTGCAGTCACAAACAGTGACTGCAGACTTTTCATTTTAGAGCGGACCACTCATTTAAGTTATCAGCACATTGTTATGGAAGCCATTGTGGATAGCATAGTGTTACGGCAGAATTTCTAGCTTGCTGTAGTAAGAAAATGGTTGACACAGGAGCTTCTGCGACTGGCATTTTGTTATGACTACATGGAAACTTAGAGGCCGCTTAAAAAGTGTTATATGAAGATTACATGCTTCATGCAGTCTCATCAGAGCAGGAAGAAACAGTAAGACACAAAAGAGAATAGTAAAACCAAAAACACTCAGTTTGAAAAAATGTTGCAGTAATCCGCAAGTGCTAGTAAAAGATGTAAAAAACAGGGTATTTGGTTGATACGTTTTTTGCAAAAAATGTATACTAAGCTGCTCTACCAATCTTCACGGTATACCCTTATCAGAGCAGTCCTAACTAATGTATGCAATCCCTATCTGATGTATTTAAAAACCTGATCATCTGTATATAACCTGTGTGAACAGGGTTCAGAGAGGAAAAATCCATGTGTGCATACAGGGTAGAACAGCTTTTGTGCAGATAGCTCAAGAGGAGTGGTGGAACTCCCCAGTCTTGTAGACACAAGAGAACAATTATGGAAACAGGAACACATGGGCTACTTGCACAGTGAACAAGTCTGTATGATCATGTTCACACACCACCAAGAAACCTGAAGACACAAAAGAGAATAGTAAAATTGTTCTCTTGTGTCTACAAGACTGGGGAGTTCCACCACTCCTCTTGGGCTATCTGCACAAAAGCTGTTCTACCCTGTATGCACACATGGATTTTTCCTCTCTGAACCCTGTTCACACAGGTTATATACAGATGATCAGGTTTTTAAATACATCAGATAGGGATTGCATACATTAGTTAGGACTGCTCTGATAAGGGTATACCGTGAAGATTGGTAGAGCAGCTTAGTATACATTTTTTGCAAAAAACGTATCAACCAAATACCCTGTTTTTTACATCTTTTACTAGCACTTGCGGATTACTGCAACATTTTTTCAAACTGAGTGTTTTTGGTTTTACTATTCTCTTTTGTGTCTTCAGGTTTCTTGGTGGTGTGTGAACATGATCATACAGACTTGTTCACTGTGCAAGTAGCCCATGTGTTCCTGTTTCCATAATTGTTCTCTTGTGTCTACAAGACTGGGGAGTTCCACCACTCCTCTTGGGCTATCTGCACAAAAGCTGTTCTACCCTGTATGCACACATGGATTTTTCCTCTCTGAACCCTGTTCACACAGGTTATATACAGATGATCAGGTTTTTAAATACATCAGATAGGGATTGCATACATTAGTTAGGACTGCTCTGATAAGGGTATACCGTGAAGATTGGTAGAGCAGCTTAGTATACATTTTTTGCAAAAAACGTATCAACCAAATACCCTGTTTTTTAAATCTTTTACTAGCACTTGCGGATTACTGCAACATTTTTTCAAACTGAGTGTTTTTGGTTTTACTATTCTCTTTTGTGTTTTCAGGTTTCTTGGTGGTGTGTGAACATGATCATACAGACTTGTTCACTGTGCAAGTAGCCCATGTGTTCCTGTTTCCATAATTGTTCTCTTGTGTCTACAAGACTGGGGAGTTCCACCACTCCTCTTGGGCTATCTGCACAAAAGCTGTTCTACCCTGTATGCACACATGGATTTTTCCTCTCTGAACCCTGTTCACACAGGTTATATACAGATGATCAGGTTTTTAAATACATCAGATAGGGATTGCATACATTAGTTAGGACTGCTCTGATAAGGGTATACCGTGAAGATTGGTAGAGCAGCTTAGTATACATTTTTTGCAAAAAACGTATCAACCAAATACCCTGTTTTTTACATCTTTTACTAGCACTTGCGGATTACTGCAACATTTTTTCAAACTGAGTGTTTTTGGTTTTACTATTCTCTT
Organism: Ranitomeya imitator; assembly: GCF_032444005.1. Taxonomy (NCBI): domain Eukaryota; kingdom Metazoa; phylum Chordata; class Amphibia; order Anura; family Dendrobatidae; genus Ranitomeya; species Ranitomeya imitator. The sequence continues at coordinate 76,844,783 of NC_091283.1, read as the reverse complement.
TTGTGTCTTCAGGTTTCTTGGTGGTGTGTGAACATGATCATACAGACTTGTTCACTGTGCAAGTAGCCCATGTGTTCCTGTTTCCAGGAAGAAACAGTGATGCAAGAAAAAATCTATTAAAATATCACAACTTACTGTTTTTAGTAAAATCCCAAAATGCACACTCCACCGGAAAATTCCACTGCAAGAAAAGAGAAAATACAACTTGGAGTATAAAAGTTGTTGTGTGTATTGTATTAAGAATATTATGAATTGTATACCTAAATAGCCAGTGCCCCCACAGGTTTCATTTACATGCGTCGTTGTGGTGGTTTTGTTGCTTTTTTTGCAGCGGTTTTTATAATCGTTGTAAAACGGTACCATTTTTACACACACTGTAGTGGTTTTTCAGCAATGATATATAGTGACTTCTGGGCTGCTTTTACATGAGGTGAGTGCGGCTTTTGCATCCTACTAAAGTGTATCTGTCATTTCAGGTGAGTTTACAGTATAAGCTATCAAGTAAACATGAAGAATTAGTCATTTCTGACTTGTATCCTGCATGCATTTGACTTGAAGCCTATATTTTTTCACCACTTTTTCATTTTCAGGCTCTGTCACTAATTTTTATTTGTCCCTGAGCTAGTGTTTTGAAGTTAATTACTATGATTACATCCATAAACTGATACATAAGTAATTTCTACTCTCCCCTCTCTCTGTTGAAGATGTTCGGATGCATCAGTATCATGGAGGATATTATAAGGCAATACTGAGCCAGGTTGCTGTGAATCCATCTGTGCCTCTGTTTCACTCTGTTCCTCCATCTTCACCACTATTCTAGCAGCACTATAGATGCTAAAACCTTATTTCTCCTAACTTATCAGAAAGGAAAACCTACCCCCACTTCCTGTAGTCCGTCAAGGTGTCTCTGCTGCTAGAGACAGATTACAATTGACAACAGGCAGTAGACACCAAGTTAGGCAGAAGGAAGATATCTAGTGGCTGGCACTTCAGTGTTTTTTCGTGGGTAGGACAACATAATTTTTAAATGAAGTGATTTGCAGATTGTCTGTTTAGCACATTATCTATCATATGTCAGTTGCCTGACAGTGCAGTGACTACTTATTCCATGAAAATAGTGTAACAAAACAAGTATTGGGGCATATACACTGGATTATGAGTGAGCAGCTCAGTTCTGAATAATGAAGATGAATTCCCGCTGTGCAGATTTCACAAAATAACAAAAACCTGTGACTCAAGGGGGCTGCAATTCTTGTGCTAAGTTCCCACCATGAATATATGATGAGTTTTCGATGCAGCAGGTTTTCTGCACCAATTGGCTAAATTAGGTTACTTGTATTTTCTCAGAATATTTTTATAGCATTTTTTGTCTCCTTTTGGTATGTCATGTTTTCAATGAAGCTGCTTTTTTTTTGCAAAACTCCTGTTACTTAACTTTGATAAAACTTAATTATTAAAGTTATATGCTGATTACTTCCGTCTCTATTGTGTTTCCCCTGGAAAAAAATGCAATATATACACATATACATTTTTTTTTAATCTGAGCAGTTTCCTGATCTCATTCAAGTCAATAGAGAAAATCTGAAAAAAAAAAAAAACAACAACGCATATTTACCGCAAGTGAAATTGATGTTAGGTTATTTCAAAATTGCACCGCATGTTAGTTTCTGCAGTGCAAAAAAAAAAGACAATGTGGGCATGTGCAATGTGCAAACTCTATGGAGACTGAATAGTTTGCAATCGGCCCATGTAAAAGGTCCTTTATCATGATGACAACCAAGTACAGAAGAAGAAGTGACTTATTATCGCTTCCATCTTCTACTTCATTGGCTACATAGCAATAAGTGAGCACTATGCAGTGAACAGAGACATTCGCAGTGCCGGTGCTTCTGTAGGACATGGCGATCCCATGATTACTATGGGTCTGCCAGGTTTTATCATACCAAGGTTAGCTCTTTGTATGTAAATATATATAACATTTGTAAAAAAAAAAAAAAATGAAAAATAGTCATCCCTATAAAAAAATAGAAACAAAAAAAAAATTCATATAAAAATACATTTTATTCCACACATATAACAAAGAAACTTCACATAATAGGTATCCACCCAATAGTAATAACCTCCGGTCATATAGTGTGAAACAAGGTCAGTAAAATGTAATAAAGAAAGGATAAAAAATTGTATAGCAAAAAAAGATATAAATTATTTAGTAGTTTATATGTTATCCAAAACATGGGTGAAATAAAAGCTACAATTTGTCCCACATAAAACAAACTACTGGAATGCAGAAAGTTGTTCAGTCGAGGAGACTTCATGCCATCTAATAGGGATGAGACCAACCATGGCTGGGCCCCCATCTGTCCATGGCAGTCGCCTGGGCTCCCTCAGTTACCCTTTCTCAGGAGTATTAGCAGTAAGACAAAAGGAGCTTTTCGATATCATCCAGTGTCCCCACATCGTATTGTTCTGACGTATCTGACTGTACTTTCCTCAAAGTGAAGACAAAAAATAGAACTTACCACATTTTCCTGAAAATGCCACAAAGTTATGTCTACTGGATCCTTCAGATCGTTAATAGCTTTGCCCTCAAAACTGGCACTAATAACGTATGTGGTTAAGACATGGCCACTGGGTTCACTGCCCTGGAAAAGAAATGACTTCAGTTATTGTATCGCTAATGGTCCATCCGTATTACTGCCATACACAGTCACATATGGTGGTCACATATAAACAGACGATGATACAGTATGTGGATACAGAACACGCCAGAATCACGGCTGATGTAAAGTAATAAAATGCAAATATATGCAGAATGATATGGATGGGAGAAGTAATACATCTGTCAGAAAAGTTTAACATGCATTGTTTTACATCTGACTATTTGTCAGATGAATTGTTTTGGGGGGGCTGCTAGATGACTTAACAAACATATAATGTATCGCCACCTGGCAGCTCATCATTGCTGTATCTGAGTCATACAGTAGGAAATTGCCGCCTATAATCTGATGCCTGATATATTTATCCGTTGATCAGCCACCCTTTCATCTTTCATTTGGAACAGATCCGTTTTTGCTTACTGGATCCAGTAAGCAAAAAACAGAGCCGTTGCAAACTAAAGAAAAACAAATGGCTAATTATCGGATCCGTTTTCCATAGACTTCAATGTTAAAAAAAAAAAACGGATCCAGAAGAGATCAGTTACTTAAAAATGGACAAAATTCTGTCTCTTCAACTGATCACTATTGGACATGTGATCATAGCCGAGGCCTTAAAGGGGCTTTCCAGTTTCATAAAACTTGTTTCAAAATGCGGTTTGTTTAAAAAAAAGCAAACTGTTCTTAATTTACCCTCACCTGGTCCAGCGATGAGTCTCCTCCATTGCTTCTCCCCTGGTCTATTATTGTCTGCAGCGCTGACGTCACGTTGACAGGACTGCAGCCAATCAGTGAGCTGAACAACTCAGAGTGGCTCAATGCTGGACCAATAGAGGGCGAGTAAAGCAAGTTTTTAAAATAAAAAGAAGGGACAGGTTTTTTTTCTGAAATTGGAAAACTCTTTAAAATTATTTGGTTGGCGAAACTGGACAAACTACTGCAGCAAGTAGACAACTGCTTATGGTACATAGCCATGTTTCGATTGCACAGTGACATTTCTTTAATGTATGAACCCACTTTGTCAGGTACCAGCATATGAGATATCATGTGGTCAAAGTATAGCATATAAAACTTACTTAAAAGGTTTGAGAACATAAAAGGAAAAAAAATCTATATTCTGGAATTTTTATAGCTGATTTATAATGCGTGTTCTCCTATTTTTTGTTTTAATACCTACGTTCTCTAGTTGTGTCAGGCGATTCCTCTTAGAATGACACGCTTTGTAGTTGAAAAACACCAACAAAAAAAAAACATTCTAACCTACACACACAAAAATCTATAAAAGTCTATCAGAGTAAAATGCCTTAAATTGCCTGAATAAAAATACCATACTTAAAGCATTCAGTGATTTTGGAAATAAATCTAAAAAGGCCACAAAAAATGCTAAGCTAAGAAAAAGGTTGCAAAAAACACAAAAAATTAATGTTTATGGAGCACACATGTAAAGAAAACTACTAATTATTTCACAGTCTAAATTCAGTTGTTTGTTTTTTTTTTACCTGGAATGGTGATGAAGTCCCAATAAAGTTAAATTGGACCTTGGATGATGATATTTCTGCTTGGTTTTGGATAGATTTGGGTAGATGTATAGAGGCTACAGCCTTGTCAACGGGCAACTGTTCTAATGTTATCTGTGAACAAAAAAAAAGATTTCCAAACAACTATTTTGGTACACATATTTACAGTACGGTATTCATTTCTCGGGACCTCCTTCTATGAGGTGGGGACCTCCAAAGTACTTCTTTGTTAATGGGAAATACACATATTGTATATTCATATTTGACAGATATCGTCAAGAGTTGTATCTCCATAAAAATATTTAAACTATCTAGTTGTCAAGTAAACAACCACCGTACCTCCAGATTCCCTTCCAAGTATGTTGTAACTGTGAAGTACAGTTCTCCAAATGTTTTTGATATTAGTAAAGCCATAGAATCAGTCGTCACATTTGCGGTTTCACTTGAAAAATTCATTTTGAATCCAACTTCCTCCATCAAGTTAAGAATCCTTGCAATTGCAAACAGTTACAAATTCTTGGTCAATATTTAGGCAGATATTAAAATGGTGAACAGTAATATTTCTATTCAATAGTAACTTCTCGTCACTATCTGCATACCGTGGTTTTTAGTTTACTCATTCATTCTGACTAAAGATGACCATTGAGTGAGCAAAAAAGTTCTCTGATGCTCGTTGCTCGAACCGAGCAATTTATAATGCTCAGATGCTTGTTTTGAGTAACGAGTATAATGGAAGTCAATGGGAAATCTGAGCATTTTTCCAGCAGACCCTACAAGGAGGTGTGGGGGGCAGTAAAAATATGTTGAAATGAATGGAAAAAGTGTTTAATGGAAGGAGAACAGCATGAGGAAGACCCCTGGAAGCATCTCTGATTCCTGAATGGTTGCTGAGAACAATGGTGTCACACTTTTACTCCACTTTAAGCACTGACAATAAAAAAAATTCAAAATTGAAGAGAAATTGGGAGTTTAAAGGGAAAAAATGTTAAGAAACATTTTTTCCTGTATAATGACTTGTATATAAGGTAAAATTTAAAAAGGATGTAAAAATAATAATTTAAGTAAACAAACATTGATATTTTTATTAAAAAATGAAAATGTTAGTGTAATTTATGAAGCAAACAAGAACTGCAAAAATTTGATGAAAGAGGGACTCAGGTACATCCTGTATTAGACTTAAAGGGGGCCTCAATACACATTCCGTTAAAATTGTCATGTAGTGGTACTCCTAGACGTATAAAAGCTACGTACTAATTGCAACGCCTGTCAAAAATTAGAAGCAGGGTCATCCATACACCCTTTAAGGCACCAACTGTGGTGTCTCAATCAAATATTTTGAACAAAGTGTAGTTGTGGTATTCCTGCACTCATAAAAGTACTGCACACAGTGCATAGCCTGCCAAAGATGAATTACAAGTAGGGTCATCCATATACCCTTGAAGGTAACAACTGGAGGGCCTTGTAACAACAGTGTCGCTGCGTGTCCATAGTCAGACTGGGTGAGGCTCCTAGTTACACCCCTCCAGGCTCTCCTTGGGCTCAAGCACAGGGGTTACACCACCCAGCCCGTTACAGGCCTCATACAAATATTGAACATTAAAAACACTTTATGTGCTGCTGTCAGCTGGTGATGTAGAAAAGTCGGGACTAATCCAGGCTTTGTTCATTTTTAGCAGAGTGAGCCTGTCAGCATTGTCTGTTGTTAGGAGAAAGCTCCTGTCAGTGATGACCTCCCCCCACCCCGGCACTAAAAACCTGCTCAGACATGACACTAGCAGCAGGGCAGCACAACACCTCCAAGGCATAGAGGGACAGCTCATGTCAAAGGTCCAGCTTTGAGACCCAATAGTTGAAGGTCACAGAGGAATTAGGGAGTGCTCTGGTTTTGTCAGCCAAGGTATTGCTTGACATCTTTAAAAACTTTTTTTCCTTGTCAAAAATACCTGGTCATCAGGGCCAGCATGCTGGGAGGGTGTCATGAAATTTGCCCAGGCCTTTGACAGTGTTCCCCTGCCTCTGCTGCACTTGGTGTGGTTCTCCCTTGCCTCTCCTCCTTAGTTGGGCAAGGAAGCCTGCCCCTTGCTGCTAGTGTTGTCTGATGGGAACTTTTTCAACATATTTTCCACAATGGCCTTTTGGTATAGCACCATTTTAGTAGGCATCTCCACCGTAGGAAGAAGAGATGCAAAATTCTCCTTGTAGCGTGGGTCTAGCAGGGTGAACAACCAGTACTCTTTTTTGGTCAAGATGAATGTAACGCGAGGGTCATGAGAAAGGCAGCGTACATAAAGTCAGCCATATGTGTCAAGCTCCCTAAGGTCAACACTTACCCATCTCCACCATGACGACAACTCCCCATCTCCTCCACCTCTTCCTACTTGCTCTGGAAAACGAGTACTGTCAATCAAACGTGGAGGAAGGGCCCCAATATGTAAATGCAGAGGCATAATAATGCACCAAACTCTGGGCAATGCCAAGGGTGCACCAAAGCCTCCTCATTTGAATATGAGTTAAAAGTTATTTTCTGAGGCACAGTCCCAGTAGCACTGTGCTAGTGTGGTTATTATAGGGCTAAAGCTCCTACAACACTGTAAAACCCATTTAAAATGTATTTTGGGGGTAATTGACTCCCTTTAATTGAATTGAATAATTAGAATGTCCCGATTAACCCCTGCATGTAAATTCCCTCCCCCATCGTGTTTTTGTGGTTTTTAGTTGCCTATGTATATTACATCTTGAGTGAGTAATTTGTCAACAAGTATTACACGTCCCTACATGCACCCATGTCATACAGGAACTTGACGTTAGCCAAAAATTAAGTCATAAGATGATTCGGAAAGTCAATTACTCACTTGTTAGTAAATGGGCTTATCGATGTTCCAGCTCTTAATAAAATCGTGTTAATTACATCAATATGAACTTTTGCATTTTCAGAATCAATTTCTCCCAATGCAATTATTTCTGAAATTTTGTTGAGAATGATTCTTATATCATTGTCCAGTAATGAAGTCGCCGTCTTCGTCATATTTAAAATTTGCATTGCCAAATAGTTTGCATTTTCTATAGAAAAAAAAGGAAAAACATTGTGTGTTTTGCTGAATACATAGAAAGGATAAGCTGCGTTGGGAACAGCGTGGAAGTGGCAATGAAATGGGACACAGAAGTGATAAGGCAGAGAGGCACAGAACTGACAGAGCAATGTGGCACAGAACTGACAGGGCAATGTGGCACAGAACTGACAGGGCAGTGTGGCACAGAACTGACAGGGCAGTGTGGCACAGAACTGACAGGGCAATATGGCACTGAATTGACAGGGCAATGTGGTACAGAACTGACAGGGCAATGTGGTACAGAACTGACAGGGCAATGTGATACATACAGAACTGACAGGGCAGTGTGGTACAGAACTGACAGGGCAATGTGGTACAGAACTAGTGGGGCAATATGGCACTGAATTGACAGGGTAATGTGGTACAGAACTGACATGTCAGTGTGGTACAGAACTGACAGGGCAGTGTGGTACACAACTGACAGGGCAATGTGGTACAGAACTGACAGGGCAGTGTGGTACAGAACTGACAGGGCAATGTGGTACAGAACTGACAGGGCAATGTGGCACAGAACTGACAGGGCAATGTGGCACAGAACTGACAGGGCAATGTGGCACAAAGCTGACAGGGCAGTGTGGCACAGAACTGACAGGGCAATATGGCACTGAATTGACAGGGCAATGTGGTACAGAACTGACAGGGCAATGTGGTACAGAACTGACAGGGCAATGTGGTACATACAGAACTGACAGGGCAGTGTGGTACAGAACTGACAGGGCAATGTGGTACAGAACTAGTGGGGCAATATGGCACTGAATTGACAGGGTAATGTGGTACAGAACTGACAGGTCAGTGTGGTACAGAACTGACAGGGCAGTGTGGTACAGAACCGACAGGGCAGTGTGGTACAGAACCGACAGGGCAGTGTGGTACAGAACCGACAGGGCAGTGTGGTACAGAACCGACAGGGCAGTGTGGTACAGAACTGACAGGGCAGTGTGGTACAGAACTGACAGGGCAGTGTGGTACAGAACCGACAGGGCAGTGTGGTACAGAACCGACAGGGCAGTGTGGTACAGAACCGACAGGGCAGTGTGGTACAGAACCGACAGGGCAGTGTGGTACAGAACCGACAGGGCAGTGTGGTACAGAACCGACAGGGCAGTGTGGTACAGAACTGACAGGGCAGTGTGGTACAGAACTGACAGGGCAGTGTGGTACAGAACCGACAGGGCAGTGTGGTACAGAACCGACAGGGCAATGTGGTACAGAACCGACAGGGCAATGTGGTACAGAACCGACAGGGCAATGTGGTACAGAACCGACAGGGCAGTGTGGTACAGAACTGACAGGTCAATGTGGTACAGAACTGACAGGGCAGTGTGGTACAGAACCGACAGGGCAATGTGGTACAGAACTGACAGGGCAATGTGGTACAGAACTGACAGGGCAGTGTGTACAGAACTGACAGGGCAATGTGGTACAGAACTGACAGGGCAATGTGGCACAGAACCGACAGGGCAATATGGCACTGAATTGACAGGGCAATGTGGTACAGAACTGACAGGGCAATGTGGTACAGAACTGACAGGGCAATGTGGTACACAACTGACAGGGCAGTGTGGTACAGAACTGACAGGGCAGTGTGGTACAGAACTGACAGGGCAGTGTGGTACAGAACTGACAGGGCAATGTGGTACAGAACTGACAGGGCAATGTGGTACAGAACTGACAGGGCAGTGTGGCACAGAGCTGACAGGGCAATGTGGCACTGAATTGACAGGGCAATGTGGTACAGAACTGACAGGGCAATGTGGTACAGAACTGACAGGGCAGTGTGGTACATACAGAACTGACAGGGCAGTGTGGTACAGAACTGACAGGGCAATGTGGTACAGAACTGACAGGGCAGTGTGGTACAGAACTGACAGGGCAGTGTGGTACAGAACTGACAGGGCAATGTGGTACAGAACTGACAGGGCAATGTGGTACAGAACTGACAGGGCAATGTGGTACAGAACTGACAGGGCAATGTGGTACAGAACTGACAGGGCAGTGTGGCACAGAGCTGACAGGGCAATATGGCACTGAATTGTCAGGGCAATGTGGTACAGAACTGACAGGGCAATGTGGTACACAACTGACAGGGCAGTGTGGTACAGAACTGACAGGGCAATGTGGTACGGAACTGACAGGGCAATGTGGTACGGAACTGACAGGGCAGTGTGGCACAGAGCTGACAGGGCAATATGGCACTGAATTGACAGGGCAATGTGGTACAGAACTGACAGGGCAATGTGGTACAGAACTGACAGGGCAATGTGGTACAGAACTAGTGGGGCAATATGGCACTGAATTGACAGGGTAATGTGGTACAGAACTGACAGGGCAGTGTGGTACAGAACTGACAGGGCAGTGTGGTACAGAACTGACAGGGCAGTGTGGTACAGAACTGACAGGGCAATGTGGTACAGAACTGACAGGGCAATGTGGTACAGAACTGACAGGTCAATGTGGTACAGAACTGACAGGGCAGTGTGGTACAGAACCGACAGGGCAATGTGGTACAGAACCGACAGGGCAGTGTGGTACAGAACCGACAGGGCAGTGTGGTACAGAACCGACAGGGCAATGTGGTACAGAACCGACAGGGCAGTGTGGTACAGAACCGACAGGGCAGTGTGGTACAGAACCGACAGGGCAATGTGGTACAAAACCGACAGGGCAATGTGGTACAGAACTGACAGGGCAGTGTGGTACAGAACTGACAGGTCAATGTGGTACAGAACTGACAGGGCAATGTGGTACAGGACTGACAGGGCAATGTGGTACAGAACTGACAGGGCAATGTGGTACAGAACTGACAGGGCAATGTGGTACAGAACTGACAGGGCAATGTGGTACAGAACTGACAGGGCAATGTGGTACAGAACTGACAGGGCAGTGTGTACAGAACTGACAGGGCAGTGTGGTACAGAACTAGCGAGGCAATATGGCACTGAACTGACAGGGCAGTGTGGTACAGAACTGACAGGGCAATGTGGTACAGAACTGACAGGGCAGTGTGGTATAGAACTAACAGAGCAATGTGGCACAGATGTGACCGGGGAATGTGGCATAGACATCACGTGACAGGCAATGTGGCACAGAACTAACAGAGCAATGTGGCACAGATGTGACAGAGCAATGTTGCATAGACGTGACAGGGCAATGTGGTAAAGAACTGACATGGCAATGTCGCACCGAACTAACAAGGCAATGTGGCACAGATATGACAGGGCAATCGGGTCCATCACCTGTAATTACACATTTCTTTATGTTCTATAGTATGAGATACATTGTTACAGCCCAACATAATTCTGCAGTTCCAGGTATTCACATATTCATACATGCTTTTAACCCCTTACTTAGTTACAAAGTAAAAAATATATATATATTAAAAAAACCGCAAATTGTTGCATTTTTACATTGCATTTTTTTACAATGCGTTTTTTCAGGTGAACACACATTTCTGATTTTACCTCCTGGTGACATCCCGATGTGCACTGGTGCCCTACAAACATATGTCCCTGACAATACCTCCCCCCCCAAAGACATGATTGTCACTGATTCAAGACAGAAAAAAGTCAAAACTGCACCCTTTTTTTTCATCTAATATATAATTGCCTAGAATACTACTTCCTGCAATTTGTGCCAACTTCCGTGGCTTTGTCCGGAGCTAATGTCCGGAGCTAATGTCCGGAGCTAATGTGCGGAGCTAATGTCCGGAGCTAATGTCCGGAGATAAGTGACGTCAACAGTGTCCAGTGTCTGATTGGTTGCCGCCTGCTGCGAGCGACCAATCAGAAACGTGCCGTACTGTGACACACTCCGCCCGCCATTTTGGTGTGATTTTTGAATTTTTACCTCACAGCAAGTTTCTACTGCGTGGAGGCGGGCCCAGTGACGTTGCTCTTCAAGCTCCTGCCGAATTTCGTCAAAAAAATGATAATACCATTTACCAAAACTATATATATTTAGTTGTGAAGTGGTTCAGTAACATTTTCACACCAATTTTGAACTTTTGTTTGGTGTTTTCTCCATATACTGCCTATTATTCACTGACTGTTATACTGAGAGACTGCCGTTTATTAACCTCTTCTTTACCACATTGGGTATATTGCTCTATTATTTGCCACATAAGTACATTGTCCATTATTGCCCAGCAATTTCTCTGCAATATAAACTGCCTATTTATTAATATCTGCATTCCTGCAAAGAACTATTGCCTATTATTAACTGGCTATTTTCCTACTACCTGACACTGCCTCTTATTAACCTGTTGTTTGCCACCACCACGCTTAAAGCTGTTTAGCTTAGCCAACATGAGCTCTAATAGTAAGGATACTAATGACACAGAGCCCAAAGCTGCTGATGGCGCACGTAAGATTAGGTCTGATAGAAAGTATACTAATAATGCAGAGCAAAAAGACGCCGATGCCGCACGTAAGCGCAAACAGCGTGCTAACAAGAGTACAGAGGATAGATGCAAGCGCATGGACACTGTTAAGTATACTAATGACACAGAGTCCAAAGCTTATGATGGCGCACGTAAGATCAGGTCTGATATAAAGTATGGTAATGATGCAGAGCGAAAAGCCGCCGATGCCGGACGTAAGCGCAAACAGCGTGTTAACAAGAGTACAGAGGATAGATGCAAGCGCCTGGATACTGTTAAGTATACTAATGACACAGAGTCCAAAGCTGCTGATGGCGCACGTAAGATCAGGTCTGATATAAAGTATGGTAATGATGCAGAGCGAAAAGCCGCCGATGCCGCACGTAAGCGCAAACAGCGTGCTAACAAGAGTACAGAGGAGAGATGCAAGCGCCTGGACACTGTTAAGTATACTAATGACACAGAGCCCAAAGCTGCTGATGGCGCACGTAACATCAGGTCTGATAATAAGTATACCAATGACGCTGAGCGAAAAGCCGCCGATGCCGCACGTAAGCACAAACAGCGTGCTAACGAGACTACAGAGGACAGACATAAGCGCCTGGACACTGTTAATGCTGCTTGCAATAAACGCATTACTAATGAGCCTTTTGAGGACAAAACTAATCGATTAAGTAATAAAGCTGCTGCTGCACGCTCTCAACGTTGCAAACATAATATTTCCACGTCTTCAGTCATAGATTCTGCCCACAATACAGCTTCTTTGTCTCCATTCATAGAATGTGTGCAGCTTGAAGCTCCTTTAACCGTTGGTAAATCTGCACGTAAGCGCAAACACTGTCCTACTTACACTCCAAATGATAAACGCCGTCGCCTGCACACTGTTAAGTCTGCTTATAAGACATGCTTCACACCTGACTCTTCTAAGGCAACAAACAAACCATTACCAAATGCAGCTGGTGCACGCCGTGAATGGCGCAAAAAAACCGCTTGCACCTCCATATTAATAAACTCTGACCACGATACACCTTCCAACTCCTCAGTGATTGAATCTGTGGACAGTGAAGATCCTCTACCAGGTCCACGCTTTATATATGTTGGCTTACAGAAACATTCCAATGCTCCGTTATCACAACCTGTACCTCAACATCCTACAGGTTTTACTAATGATGACAGTACCATAGTAGAACACTCCTGTGGTCCTATGAACTATTTATGTGAACATTGTCAAGCATTACATTTTAATGCTGAGATACCAGCAGATAAAAATTTTACTCTGTGTTGTCACAAGAGTAAAGTGCATATACCTATACCCCAATATCCCGAGGTCTTTAAACGATTGCTGACAGGGGAGAGTGAGTTCAGTAAGAATCTCATGGAAAATATTCGTAGTATTAACAGCTCATTTGCTTTCGCCTCCATGGGTGCCAATATATCCCCTCCACCTGGACATGGCCCTTACTGTTTCCGTATACATGGACAAATATATCATCGTACTGGAACTCTACATCCCAGTGATGATCAAGTTCCAGCTTATGCCCAACTGTATATTTTGGATACCGCTACCGCGAATGAACAACGTTTAAACTGTGAACAAAATCAAAAATGTCATCCCACTTTGATGAGTATAATTGCTCTTCAGTTAGACAATGTGAATCCCTTTGTTGCTGCCTACAAAATGTTACGAGATGTGGAACATGAAGAACATCGTAAAGCTGAAGCTAATGGCACTCTCATGCCAAATATCATCATGGCCCTTAAACAAGATCGGAATCAAGACCCTCGCCGATATAATAATCCAACTGTCAATGAAGTTGCTGTCGTATTTGAAAATGACAATGGAGAGCCACCATTTAATCGTGATATTTTAATACATTTACAACCGGACCCCAAAAATCCTTTGGCGCCAAGAACACAACAGGTCAGCATTCTACACAGTAATTTAGATGCTTTACTCTATCCTTTATTTTTCCCTTACGGAGACCAGGGCTGGCATGATGGCCTCAAGCAACAAGGGCAAAGTCCACGCAGAGTTACACAACTGCAATATTACTGCTATGTGCTGTCTGTCCGTAATCAGTTTAATCCACTCCTGAATGGTGGCAAACTCACTCAGCAGTACTTAGTGGATGCTTATGTGAAAATCGAGGCAAATCGCCTAAATTATATCCGTCAACACCAAAAGGATTTGAAAGTAGAGGATTATTGTGTACTCCAGGAACATCTCCAGAAAAAATCCATTGAGAAGGGCATCCCCATTGGAAAAACGGTCATTTTACCATCTTCGTTTGAAGGCAGTCCCAGGAATATGCAGCAGCGGTACCAGGATGCCATGGCTATTGTGACTAAATATGGTCGTCCTGATCTATTCATCACCATGACCTGTAATCCGAAATGGAATGAGATTACTGAGAATTTGGAACCTTGGCAGCGTGTGGAACATAGACCTGATTTGGTGGCACGTGTTTTCAAAATAAAACTGGAAGCACTCTTAAAAGACATTAACAATGGATTATTTGGGAAAGTTTGCGCTATGGTTCATGTAATTGAATTTCAAAAACGTGGCCTTCCACACGCTCACATTTTGATTATTCTGGACAGCAACTCCAAATTAAGGACTGAGGAGGACATAGACAATACAGTGTGGGCTGAAATTCCCAATCCTACCCACTACCCTCAGCTCCATAAAATTGTTCTCCAACATATGATTCATGGTCCGTGTGGAGAACACAACCCAAATTCTCCCTGTATGGATCTGGGGAAGTGTACAAAAGGTTTCTCTAAAGATTTGCAACCAAGAACCATCATAGCTAAGGGCGCCTATCCTACTTACCGCAGACACTTTGGCCCATCTTTTCAACACCATTCTAACATGATTGATAATTCGTGGGTGGTTCCATATAATCCGTTCCTGCTATTAAAATACAAGTGCCATATAAATGTCGAAGTTTGTGGTTCCATTCAGGCTGTGAAATATTTATTTAAATACGTCTACAAAGGACATGATAAAGCCAATCTTGAAATCTGCCAGACTAACATCCAACATGATGAAACACACCAATTCATGGATTCAAGATATGTCAGTGCACCAGAGGCAGCTTGGCGAATATTCTCATATCCAATGCATAAACAATCTCATAGCATCATTCGCCTTGCTGTACATCTACCGCATTCTCAGCCACTCTATTTTCATGAGGATGACTCTATTGGAAACATCAAACAAAAGCTCCATCAAAATTCTACACTTATGGCCTACTTCAAGCTTAATCAGAACGACCATCATGCTCATATTTATTTATACCGTGAAATTCCCGAAAACTATGTTTGGAAAGAAGGTTCTTGGGAAGTTAGAAAGCGAGCAGGTGGTTCTGTGATTGGACGAATGTATACTGTCAGTGTGAAAGACCAAGAACGCTACTATTTAAGATTGTTATTGTTACATGTCAAAGGTGCAACCAGTTTTGACAGCATAAAAACTGTACACGGAGTCACACATGAAACCTTCAAAGATGCGGCATTAGCTCTTGGCTTACTATTTGATGATAGTCTGTGGAGAAATACATTACTTGATGCCAGTATTCTCAACATGCCAGCAGAGCTACGTGACATGTTTGCCTACATTTGTATTTTTGGTCCTCCAGCTAAACCTCGGGACTTATGGGATGAATTTAAGGAACACTTTGTAGAAGACTACTGCCATGCATACCACTCCGACACTCTGGAGTGTGTCAATTGTGAAGGCTATGCTATGACAGATGTCCAACATGTTCTTAAAGCTCATGGCAAAACTTATATTGATTTTAATTTGCCACGTCCAGTCAAGAAACAACACCTCCTCCCACAGTATGATAAAGATTATGAGTTATCAGCAGCTGCTGAAATGAAAGCTACTCTAAATGAGGACCAACTTTTTGCTTTTGATGCTATCACTCAAGCTTTAGAAGACACTAATTCTACAGCAAAGTGTTTTTTCCTTGATGGTCCTGGTGGCAGCGGAAAAACGTACCTATATCATCTACTCCTACATCAGCTAAGAGGACAAGGAGACATTGTGTCACCTGCTGCCACTACTGGAATTGCCGCCAACTTGCTACAAGGTGGACGAACCATTCATTCTCTTTATGGGATTCCAATTCCTGTGAATGAAACATCTGTTTCCAGGATTAAGAATGATACTGATGCAGCAAAAGATTTGCACAGCACTAAACTTTTTATTATTGATGAGTGCACAATGCTATCCAAATATGCATTGCATGTCATTGATAGAGTTTTACGTGATGTCATGACAACAAATGTAGCTCACAAAGAAAAAACACCGTTTGGAGGTAAAGTGATTGTTTTTGGAGGCGACTTTAGACAATGTCTTCCTGTCATCCCTCATGTGACAAGAACTGATGTTGTAGAGAGCTGTATAAAATATTCACAACACTGGCAACATTTTACTCGCCTGCCACTTATTAACAACATGCGCTCCATTGATCCTCACTACAGCAGTTGGTTGCTTCAACTGGGAAATGGTGAACTATCTAATGAACATAACCTTGGAGATGATGTAATTGAAATTCCTCCAGACATGGTATGTACTGGCTCTTTAATAATTGAAATTTTTGGAGATAATCTTTGTATTGATGTGAATGACACCGAAAGTATAAATACAGCTGCATCTCATGCAATTTTATGTCCAAAAAATGAGGACGTTGAGAAAGTCAATTCCCAAGTCATGGATTTATTGATAGGTGACTACACTGAATATATCAGTGATGATTCCATTGATCCTGATGAAGCTGATGACCTCGATCAATACCCACTTGAGTTTTTGAATTCACTAACACCAACTGGTATGCCTTCACATCGGCTGAAACTTAAAATTGGCACCATTGTCATGTTATTACGTAATGTGAACACGAACAAAGGTCTCTGCAATGGTACGCGGCTCATTGTCACTGCCTTACATGCCAATATCATACTGGCTAAAGTAATTAGTGGGTCAGCAGCAGGAAATGTGGTATTCATTCCACTAATTGATTTGTGTCCATCAGAGACTGGATTACCTTTTAAATTAAGACGGAGACAATTTCCCATCAAGCCCGCATTTGCAATGACCATAAATAAATCTCAAGGCCAGACCCTCCATCGAGTTGGCATTTATCTACCAGAACCTGCTTTTGCCCATGGTCAATTGTATGTTGCTTTTTCCAGGGTGAAGCAATGTTGCAATGTGAGGGTTAAAGTGGTTAATACACCACTTCAAGGACAATTATTGGCTGATAGTACTAAAGTCTTCACACGTAATATTGTGTACAAAAATATTTTAGTTTAAACTTAATTTTCTTTTTTTTCATTATTCAGTTTTTCTAATAACATAGACAGCAATAGGCAAATTCTATGTGTAGAGATAAGGAAAAAAAAAAAAAAAAAATTAGTGTAGCCATAGACATATAGATTTTAAGTACTTATGTAGGAAATACGTACAGTGGGGCAAAAAAGTATTTAGTCAGTCAGCAATAGTGCAACTTCCACCACTTAAAAAGATGAGAGGCGTCTGTAATTTACATCATAGGTAGACCTCAACTATGGGAGACAAACTGAGAAAAAAAAATCCAGAACATCACATTGTCTGTTTTTTTAACATTTTATTTGCATATTATGGTGGAAAATAAGTATTTGGTCAGAAACAAACAATCAAGATTTCTGGCTCTCACAGACCTGTAACTTCTTCTTTAAGAGTCTCCTCTTTCCTCCACTCATTACCTGTAGTAATGGCACCTGTTTAAACTTGTTATCAGTATAAAAAGACACCTGTGCACACCCTCAAACAGTCTGACTCCAAACTCCACTATGGTGAAGACCAAAGAGCTGTCAAAGGACACCAGAAACAAAATTGTAGCCCTGCACCAGGCTGGGAAGACTGAATCTGCAATAGCCAACCAGCTTGGAGTGAAGAAATCAACAGTGGGAGCAATAATTAGAAAATGGAAGACATACAAGACCACTGATAATCTCCCTCGATCTGGGGCTCCACGCAAAATACCACCCCGTGGGGTCAGAATGATCACAAGAACGGTGAGCAAAAATCCCAGAACCACGCGGGGGGACCTAGTGAATGAACTGCAGAGAGCTGGGACCAATGTAACAAGGCCTACCATAAGTAACACACTACGCCACCATGGACTCAGATCCTGCAGTGTCAGACGTGTCCCACTGCTTAAGCCAGTACATGTCCGGGCCCGTCTGAAGTTTGCTAGAGAGCATTTGGATGATCCAGAGGAGTTTTGGGAGAATGTCCTATGGTCTGATGAAACCAAACTGGAACTGTTTGGTAGAAACACAACTTGTCGTGTTTGGAGGAAAAAGAATACTGAGTTGCATCCATCAAACACCATATGGTTATGGGGGACTTTAACTACCCGGATATTAACTGGGAAACAGAAACCTGTGAAACCCATAAAGGCAACAGGTTTCTGCTAATAACCAAGAAAAATTATCTTTCACAATTGGTGCAGAATCCAACCAGAGGAGCAGCACTTTTAGACCTAATACTATCTAATAGACCTGACAGAATAACAAATCTGCAGGTGGTTGGGCATCTAGGAAATAGCGACCACAATATTGTGCAGTTTCACCTGTCTTTCACTAGGGGGACTTGTCAGGGAGTCACAAAAACACTGAACTTTAGGAAGGCAAAGTTTGACCAGCTTAGAGATGCCCTTAATCTGGTAGACTGGGACAATATCCTCAGAAATAAGAATACAGATAATAAATGGGAAATGTTTAAGAACATCCTAAATAGGCAGTGTAAGCGGTTTATACCTTGTGGGAATAAAAGGACTAGAAATAGAAAAAAACCCCAATGTGGCTAAACAAAGAAGTAAGACAGGCAATTAACAGTAAAAAGAAAGCATTTGCACTACTAAAGCAGGATGGCACCATTGAAGCTCTAAAAAACTATAGGGAGAAAAATACTTTATCTAAAAAACTAATTAAAGCTGCCAAAAAGGAAACAGAGAAGCACATTGCTAAGGAGAGTAAAACTAATCCCAAACTGTTCTTCAACTATATCAATAGTAAAAGAATAAAAACTGAAAATGTAGGCCCCTTAAAAAATAGTGAGGAAAGAATGGTTGTAGATGACGAGGAAAAAGCTAACATATTAAACACCTTCTTCTCCAGGGTATTCACGGTGGAAAATGAAATGCTAGGTGAAATCCCAAGAAACAATGAAAACCCTATATTAAGAGTCACCAATCTAACCCAAGAAGAGGTGCGAAACCGGCTAAATAAGATTAAAATAGATAAATCTCCGGGTCCGGATGGCATACACCCACGAGTACTAAGAGAACTAAGTAATGTAATAGATAAACCATTATTTCTTATTTTTAGGGACTCTATAGCGACAGGGTCTGTTCCGCAGGACTGGCGCATAGCAAATGTGGTGCCAATATTCAAAAAGGGCTCTAAAAGTGAACCTGGAAATTATAGGCCAGTAAGTCTAACCTCTATTGTTGGTAAAATATTTGAAGGGTTTCTGAGGGATGTTATTCTGGATTATCTCAATGAGAATAACTGTTTAACTCCATATCAGCATGGGTTTATGAGAAATCGCTCCTGTCAAACCAATCTAATCAGTTTTTATGAAGAGGTAAGCTATAGACTGGACCACGGTGAGTCATTGGACGTGGTATATCTCGATTTTTCCAAAGCGTTTGATACCGTGCCACACAAGAGGTTGGTACACAAAATGAGAATGCTTGGTCTGGGGGAAAATGTGTGTAAATGGGTTAGTAACTGGCTTAGTGATAGAAAGCAGAGGGTGGTTATAAATGGTATAGTCTCTAACTGGGTCGCTGTGACCAGTGGGGTACCGCAGGGGTCAGTATTGGGACCTGTTCTCTTCAACATATTCATTAATGATCTGGTAGAAGGTTTACACAGTAAAATATCGATATTTGCAGATGATACAAAACTATGTAAAGCAGTTAATACAAGAGAAGATAGTATTCTGCTACAGATGGATCTGGATAAGTTGGAAACTTGGGCTGAAAGGTGGCAGATGAGGTTTAACAATGATAAATGTAAGGTTATACACATGGGAAGAGGGAATCAATATCACCATTACACACTGAACGGGAAACCACTGGGTAAATCTGACAGGGAGAAGGACTTGGGGATCCTAGTTAATGATAAACTTACCTGGAGCAGCCAGTGCCAGGCAGCAGCTGCCAAGGCAAACAGGATCATGGGGTGCATTAAAAGAGGTCTGGATACACATGATGAGAGCATTATACTGCCTCTGTACAAATCCCTAGTTAGACCGCACATGGAGTACTGTGTCCAGTTTTGGGCACCGGTGCTCAGGAAGGATATAATGGAACTAGAGAGAGTACAAAGGAGGGCAACAAAATTAATAAAGGGGATGGGAGAACTACAATACCCAGATAGATTAGCGAAATTAGGATTATTTAGTCTAGAAAAAAGACGACTGAGGGGCGATCTAATAACCATGTATAAGTATATAAGGGGACAATACAAATATCTCGCTGAGGATCTGTTTATACCAAGGAAGGTGACGGGCACAAGGGGGCATTCTTTGCGTCTGGAGGAGAGAAGGTTTTTCCACCAACATAGAAGAGGATTCTTTACTGTTAGGGCAGTGAGAATCTGGAATTGCTTGCCTGAGGAGGTGGTGATGGCGAACTCAGTCGAGGGGTTCAAGAGAGGCCTGGATGTCTTCCTGGAGCAGAACAATATTGTATCATACAATTATTAGGTTCTGTAGAAGGACGTAGATCTGGGGATTTATTATGATGGAATATAGGCTGAACTGGATGGACAAATGTCTTTTTTCGGCCTTACTAACTATGTTACTATGTTACTATGTTACCTACTGTAAAGCATGGTAGTGGAAACATCATGCTTTGGGGCTGTTTCTCTGCAAAGGGGCCAGGACGACTGATCCGGGTACATGAAAGAATGAATGGGGCCATGTATCGTGAGATTTTGAGTGCAAACCTCCTTCCATCAGCAAGGGCATTGAAGATGAAACGTGGCTGGGTCTTTCAACATGACAATGATCCAAAGCACACCGCCAGGGCAACGAAGGAGTGGCTTCGTAAGAAGCATTTCAAGGTCCTGGAGTGGCCTAGCCAGTCTCCAGATCTCAACCCTATAGAAAACCTTTGGAGGGAGTTGAAAGTCCGTGTTGCCAAGCGAAAAGCCAAAAACATCACTGCTCTAGAGGAGATCTGCATGGAGAAATGGGCCAACATACCAACAACAGTGTGTGGCAACCTTGTGAAGACTTACAGAAAACGTTTGACCTCTGTCATTGCCAACAAAGGATATATTACAAAGTATTGAGATGAAATTTTGTTTCTGACCAAATACTTATTTTCCACCATAATATGCAAATAAAATGTTAAAAAAACAGACAATGTGATTTTCTGGATTTTTTTTTCTCAGTTTGTCTCCCATAGTTGAGGTCTACCTGTGATGTAAATTACAGACGCCTCTCATCTTTTTAAGTGGTGGAACTTGCACTATTGCTGACTGACTAAATACTTTTTTGCCCCACTGTATATAACATACGTACTCATTAGCATATAGGGTTAATAACTCTATATCATATCTACATAAATTTAGAAATATGATATATCAATACATATTTTTATAGGTAAGTAGAACACACATTAAGTACAAGATGTAAGATGTGTATCATTCAAATGCCTGTATTTGGTGATAGGAACCTGTATTTGAAGCTCCAGCAGTATAGCTGCTGAGAGATTTCATTTTGTTTTTAAAAAGGGTGAGGTTTTTGTGAACAGGTAAGAGACGGGTGGGATGGCTGTTCTTCAGGTGTGTTCTGTACATAGAAATAGATATATAGATAGGTACATTTTTAGATAGATAGGGAAAGAATAGAGATTTTGCTTTCACATCAACATTTTTCTGCTATTTGGAGAATTTATGGTGGAAAAAAGGCTATTTCTGCACTTCCTGCCTAAGGGCTGACCCACGCCACTCTTGCTGTAAGTTGCATGCAATGTATACGGAATTTGTACTTCACTTGCGGCAGGTGCGGCACATGTGGTTTCTGCTGTTTTCGCCACAAAATCTCCACTTACCAGTGTTTTTGTTGTGGCTGCATTTAATGCAATTGCCGAAGCCGCGTTTGTTGCATTTACTGCAAGTTAACTCCAAGCTTCATCTACATTGCATGGCACTTGCTGAAAGTGTGTTGTAGGTCAGTTCTTTGGTGCCAAGTGTGGAAGTTGTATTGTTTTTAACATTACTTCTGCAAATATCAGAAACATGCAGATGTGAAAGAGGTCTGAGTATTAAGAAATAGGAATCAGTTAGTTAGGACCCATCAGTTCAAAGGCTACCGTGATGTGGTTGATGGGCATGCTTATATTAGCCCATCGGTGTACTATGAACGTTGATTTCTTAAATTTTACACTTCTGTAAAAATAAACACAAAAAATTTGGGTACACAAAAAGGCTTTTATTTCTGTTGTACCTATTAGAATTATTTAAAATGAAGGCTTAGCTAAGCCCAAGAGATGATTAAAAACGTTTCATACCAACCCATCAGATGTGAAATTACTGTGAAAATACCTGATGGGCACACAAGTATGCGCCAGTATGGGTACTAAGAGCCTTTCCACATAATAATGAAATATTTTAAAATGTCACAGAACATACCAATATACATAGTTATTGATACATATTATTTATTATTTACATTATTGTTCTTAAGCAAAGAACCGTTGTTGTGGCATTTGCCACAACACGCAAAGTTGTCGTCTGATGTCTTTCATCCCTCCCCTCATAAGCATGTTCATGGATCCTGTGTAACTGTACCTTAAATAACAAGAATTGTCAAGAGCTGGTGAGTGCAGCCATTTTTTGTTCTTTCTTACTATTATTTATTAATTGTATTATTCTTACATTTGAATAAATAAATTATATATGGATTCTAGACTCCCGATTCTTTAGAATCGGGCTGCCATCTAGTTGTAAATAAAGGTCTCAGCGGACACAGGGGTGCACGTCCAGAACCAGGGAGCCCATCCCGGACAACGTACCAAGACTTCAAAGAAAAAAGACAGCGCCACAATGGATGGTGAAAAAATAAAAACTCACATTTATTCTGCCCTCTGTAGCAATGTGTCGGTCAACAGAGGTGCTTGATAAAGGTCTGTTGACCTAAACGTCGCTACAGAAGGCAGAATAAATGTGAGTTTTTATTTTTTCACCATCCATTGTGGCGCTGTCTTTTTTCTTTGAAGTCATGATTGTCACTGATGTCACATCCATGGTATTATCAAACACTATTTTTCCTTCAATGTGATACAACATATGCCCCGGGCATGGGCTCCAGGCTGCAGCTGCACACGACTGTCTGAAAGGTGCAAATCTCAGGACTCAGTTTATAAGGCCAGCACCAACTATATAGATGTCACGACACCGCCCTGATACAATGGTCTCACAATTTGTGTTATGCTGGCTCTATACACAAATCAGATGTAAACTTGACAGCATGATGATATTTAATAGTATTTTGCATATAATATCAGAGACGCACTCACCTGGTGTTACAGGAACATTTTCAAGATCATTAAATGATGAAGGAATGCATTTACTATAGTTCGCCTCTCCCCAATCTGTTTCAAGATTGGTGACACTGATGTAGCTGGAACATACAAACATCAGTCGCTTAATTAGAAGTGAAATTAATTACCGTATATTCATATTACAGCTTATATACTGTAAAAATAGGAATGTAACGATTTCTTATTCTGTCTGTTCCATTGGTCTGTTCTTCAGGTGCAGCAACTATTTTCTCTTCATCATTGCAACATGTAGGAGTGCAGGAGAAACTGAGACATACAAACCTAAGAGGTCATACAGTACAATCTAGGGAGGACGGCACATATCAACAAAGTGCCGTGCGCTCAGGATAGTCCCAGAATGGCATAAGTCTGCAGCTGCTGTAGGCTCCGACAGTTCCCATTATTAATTCCACATCTGTAGGGTAATTAACTACATCGCAACTAAATGTAATTTTACAAAAAAACACACAACTACAATGTATTGTAATGCCTCATCTTTTCATATTACAGTAGTTGCCTTGCCTTTCATTGTTTGTAAAACTTGCGCTGTTACAGTGGGTACAGAAAGTATTCAGACCCCTTTAAATTTTTCACTCTTTGTTTCATTGAAGCCATTTGGTAAATTCAAAAAAGTTCATTTTTTTCTCATTAATGTACTATGCACTGTGAGCATATATTTTCTTAAAAAACTGTTCTTTAATGATGCAATATTAAAAAACACCTACCCAGTAAGTAATTGGTAAAATGCCATAATACAAAATATGACCAGAAATATCCGACAATGACCCTGAAATATTCTAAGCCTAGGTTATAAACCTGCCTGGCTGTGGAGGTTGGCAATAAAATTTAGAGATGCAAAAATAGGAGTAAGAACTTATCATGAGTAGCGTACTTCCCGACGCGTTTCCCCATTGTCACGGGCAGTGTCATCTATCATCATGGCATCCGGCATTTCTGATATCCATGCTATATCTTAACCTCCTGATGAACCGTGACAATGGGGAAACGCGTCGGGATTTACTCTACTCAATATAAGTTCTCACTCCTATTTTTACATCTCTAAATTGTGTTGCACTGTTCATATAAATATGTTATATCTGGAGTTATTGTCATGATGTTGGATGGTATTCATTGATTTTATTTTGATATTGTTGGTTTCCTACAAGATACCTGCAGGTTTATTAATTTGAGTGTTATTATAACATTCTTCATCTCTTTTCCTTGTCAATATTGTTTTCCCACCTATGATGCTAGGGAAACAATAGGGGAGTGAGAGATATTCCTTGTTGAGTGGGGGCGCCAAAAAAATCGTTCTTTAGAGTGCTAACCCCCACAGCCAGGCAAGTTTATAGCCTAGGCTTATTGCAGGGTTATTGTAGGATATTTCTGGTCCTATTTTGCATTTTGGCATTTTAGCAATTACTCACTGGGTAGGTGTTTTTTAATATTGTATCATTAAAGAATAGTTTGTAAAGGAATGTATGTTGACTCTCTAGTTTATTTTCCTTTCAATATTGATTTTTTGTGCGCTCCATGTACACTCTGCACCCCATCTTGACTGAAAAAAAACAGAAATGTAGAAATTTTTGCAAATTTATTGAAAAAGAAAAACTGAAATATCACATGGTCCCGCTGCCGGGAGGAAATGAACTTTGTTCCTCCTGGTAGCGTTCTGGTTTCAGTCACCGGAGGAGGGGGGCATCGGCAACCTATCTTACTTATCGTAATGCCACTGATCTTACCATTCCCTTGTTGCCATCTCATTTGGGTTGGTATGACACTGTAGGGTTGCTTTTTCTGTTGCGATTGTTTTTGGCCATTCATATTGAAAGTTTTCATACCATGTGGAGCCTGTCCTACAATATTTTGCACCTATGAGTGAAAAAAAAATGTAATAAGGAACTGGTATTATGATTAAAGGGCTTATCCAGGACTATAGAATTTTTTTTCTACAGGCCTATAACCAATTTATGGTGTGGTCTATTTGACGTGCGGAGTCTAAGGCACCTGACAATCGGTCCTAGAGGTGACTGCAATGTACTTTATGTCTGGTAACGCAGCCAAATATTCCACGTTTCTAATTGTAGGTGCTGAAATGGTATGGGTTCACCAGGGCTGGTGTTAATAGATGATAAGAAGACAGGAATTCGAAGATCGATTTATTGGTCAACGCGTTTCGAAGTTTCAAACTTCTTCATCAGGACAAAACCATTGACGGCAGCGCAGGCGAACCCATACCATTCCAACACCTTTGATTCCTTCCTTGTGTTTGTCAGCGGCTCTGTGCACACAACCCTATCAGGTGATAGTGCGTACTCTCCTGCACACCGCTTATCCAGATAAGACACTATTGCGCTTTTTGTTCCTTCCAGGCTTACTCCTTTTCTACATTTCTAATTATATCTTTTTCCAAAGTGTAATCTTGTCCCACCTGTTTGCTTATTAGTTTTTTAATATCGCATTGAATATAGGATAAAGGACGGCACAGTGGATGTCATGAAAGTGATGAATTATTCTCCATTATTGTCGCCTATTGTCCCACTAGTTCCAATGTTGTAAACCAAACATTGACTGTAAACTGGAGAAATTAGTGTTTTCCTTTTTGATTTTTATTACTCTGCAGTCAATGGAACAGAAGGTGGAAAGAATGACAAGGTGGATGGCAACTTTGTCATCAGTCAGATCAGTTCAGTTTCATATATTAATTATCTCCTTGCAAAAAAATGCATACATAAATAATCAAATAAATGAAAAATAAGAAGGCTGATCAAAAACAAGCTCCGTGTATTGTGGAGTGCCAGTTGTTTTGTTCTACCCATCGTAGTCATTTTATAGGCTGGATTTCTGTCTGATAATTATTTCTAAACCCCCCCAGATTTACAACTCATAAATCAAATGTAATTCAGTTTGCTGTTAGATGAACTCAATGTTCACAAACTAATAAAATATTTTACAGCTATGTAAAAAATCCACACCGGGTTAGCCTTATAAAAGGAGGCCAGTAGTAAAACACTAATTACATGATAGTTACCTAATCCATCTGCTGTCACAATCTGTGTAGTAAGTTCTGGATTCAGTTCCGGATCTGCAAATCCCTCCACCAGGAGTTTTTTAAGATCATAGGCTAGTAATTCCTGGGCTTTTGAAGAATTTGCACGGACAACGGCTTTGGCAATATACTCTGGGGGACTGAAATAATATAGCATAAATAACAAAAAAAAATATCTATAAAAACTCAAAAAACGGCACAGATACAAACTTGATCACCAATGATAATTTTACTAACTTGGATTCACCAGAGTCCTCATTGGTCTCCCTTTTCTGGCAGCAAAATCAAGAAAATAAATCATTAAAAAAAAAGTAAAATGAAAATCATTACTTAGATAATTTAATAAAAAATAAAAGATGTTTTAGCAGAATGAGGGACAAGACAATCGGAAGGATTTTTATTTTCTGAAAAATGATCTAAAATCAAGAACCAATAACGAAGAGGAAAATAGATCACTTGTGCCCATCAGGATTGGGGAACTACTGTAAGCCATTTGCCATGAGGCCACAAAGGAGCTCAAAGTCCTCTCAGCTCTACCCTACAGATCTGTGAGTATTTTACTCCATACAGAACTGAAGGGTTATTATCCCTGTTTATGGACAAATAGGATCGGTAATATAAAATCCAACAGACCAGGATACAAGTCAGGGCTTCTCCATGTCAGGTGTTATGGCTGGCAATCAGGCAACACAGCGTGCAGTAATCAGCGCACATACAGAGATCTGGCAATAACCAAAAACAATAGGACGAGCTCTGAGACATGGAATCTCTGTAGACTGCAGTACCTGATCTATCCTCACACAACTATAAGCAGCAGTGGATTGCGCCTATCACTACCTATGCAACTCGGCACTGCCTGAGGAGCTGACTAGCCTGAAGATAGAAATACAAGCCTGACTTACCTCAGAGAAATACCCCAAAGGAATAGGCAGCCCCCCACATATAATGACTGTTAGCAAGATGAAAAGACAAACGTAGGAATGAAATAGATTCAGCAAAGTGAGGCCCGATATTCTAGACAGAGCGAGGATAGCAAAGAGAACTATGCAGTCTACAAAAAACCCTAAAACGAAAACCACGCAAAGGGGCAAAAAGACCCACCGTGCCGAACTAACAGCACGGCGGTGCACCCCTTTGCTTCTCAGAGCTTCCAGCAAAAGTTAATAGCAAGCTGGACAGAAAAAAACAGAAAACAAACTAGAAGCACTTATCTAGCAGAGCAGCAGGGCCAAGGAAAGATGCAGTAGCTCAGATCCAACACTGGAACATAGACAAGGAGCAAGGAAGACAGACTCAGGTGGAGCTAAATAGCAAGGCAGCCAACGAGCTCACCAAAACACCTGAGGGAGGAAGCCCAGAGACTGCAATACCACTTGTGACCACAGAAGTGAACTCAGCCACAGAATTCACAACAGTACCCCCCCCTTGAGGAGGGGTCACCGAACCCTCACCAGAACCCCCAGGCCGACCAGGATGAGCCACATGAAAGGCACGAACAAGATCTGGGGCATGGACATCAGAGGCAAAAACCCAGGAATTATCTTCCTGAGCATAACCCTTCCATTTGACCAGATACTGGAGTTTCCGTCTAGAGACACGAGAATCCAAAATCTTCTCCACAATATACTCCAATTCCCCCTCCACCAAAACAGGGGCAGGAGGCTCCACAGATGGAACCATAGGTGCCACGTATCTCCTCAACAATGACCTATGGAATACATTATGTATGGAAAAGGAGTCTGGGAGGGTCAGACGAAAAGACACCGGATTGAGAATCTCAGAAATCCTATACGGACCAATAAAACGAGGTTTAAATTTAGGAGAGGAAACCTTCATAGGAATATGACGAGAAGATAACCAAACCAGATCCCCAACACGAAGTCGGGGTCCCACACGGCGTCTGCGATTAGCGAAAAGCTGAGCCTTCTCCTGGGACAAGGTCAAATTGTCCACTACCTGAGTCCAGATCTGCTGCAACCTGTCCACCACAGAATCCACACCAGGACAGTCCGAAGACTCAACCTGTCCTGAAGAGAAACGTGGATGGAACCCAGAATTGCAGAAAAATAGAGAGACCAAGGTAGCCGAGCTGGCCCGATTATTAAGGGCGAACTCAGCCAACGGCAAAAATGACACCCAATCATCCTGGTCAGCGGAAACAAAACATCTCAGATATGTTTCCAAGGTCTGATTGGTTCGTTCGGTCTGGCCATTAGTCTGAGGATGGAAGGCCGAGGAGAAAGATAGGTCAATGCCCATCCTACCACAAAAGGCTCGCCAGAACCTCGAGACAAACTGGGAACCTCTGTCAGAAACAATATTCTCAGGAATGCCATGTAAACGAACCACATGCTGGAAGAACAAAGGCACCAAATCAGAGGAGGAAGGCAATTTAACCAAGGGCACCAGATGGACCATTTTAGAAAAGCGATCACAGACCACCCAAATGACCGACATTTTTTGAGAAACGGGAAGGTCAGAAATGAAATCCATCGAAATATGTGTCCAAGGCCTCTTCGGGACCGGCAAGGGCAAAAGCAACCCACTGGCACGTGAACAGCAGGGCTTAGCCCTAGCACAAATTCCACAGGACTGCACAAAAGCACGCACATCCCATGACAGAGATGGCCACCAGAAGGATCTAGCAACCAACTCCCTGGTACCAAAGATTCCTGGATGACCGGCCAGCACCGAACAATGAAGTTCAGAGATAACTTTACTAGTCCACCTATCAGGGACGAACAGTTTCTCGGCCGGACAACGATCAGGTTTATTAGCCTGAAATTTCTGCAACACTCTCCGCAAATCAGGGGAGATGGCAGACACAATGACTCCTTCCTTGAGGATACTCGCCGGCTCAGATAACCCCGGAGAGTCGGGCACAAAACTCCTAGACAGAGCATCCGCCTTCACATTTTTAGAGCCCGGAAGGTATGAAATCACAAAATCAAAACGAGCAAAAAATAACGACCAACGGGCCTGTCTAGGATTCAAGCGCTTGGCAGACTCAAGATAAGTAAGGTTCTTATGATCAGTCAAAACCACCACGCGATGCTTAGCACCCTCAAGCCAATGACGCCACTCCTCGAATGCCCACTTCATGGCCAGCAACTCTCGGTTGCCCACATCATAATTACGCTCAGCAGCAGAAAATTTCCTGGAAAAGAAAGCACATGGTTTGAACACTGAGCAACCAGAACCTCTCTGTGACAAAACCGCCCCTGCACCAATCTCAGAAGCATCAACCTCGACCTGGAACGGAAGAGAAACATCAGGTTGACACAACACAGGGGCACAGCAAAAACGACGCTTCAACTCCTGAAAAGCTTCCACGGCAGCAGAAGACCAATTAACCAAATCAGCACCCTTCTTGGTCAAATCAGTCAATGGTCTGGCAATGCTAGAAAAATTACAGATGAAGCGACGATAAAAATTAGCAAAGCCCAGGAATTTCTGCAGACTTTTTAGAGATGTCGGCTGAGTCCAATCCTGGATGGCCTGAACCTTAACCGGATCCATCTCGATAGTAGAAGGGGAAAAGATGAACCCCAAAAATGAAACTTTCTGCACACCGAAGAGACACTTTGATCCCTTCACGACCAAGGAATTAGCACGCAGTACCTGGAAAACCATTCTGACTTGCCTCACATGAGACTCCCAATCATCTGAGAAGATCAAAATGTCATCCAAGTAAACAATCAAGAATTTATCCAGATACTCACGGAAAATGTCATGCATAAAAGACTGAAAAACAGATGGAGCATTGGCAAGTCCGAACGGCATCACCAGATACTCAAAATGACCCTCGGGCGTATTAAATGCCGTTTTCCATTCATCTCCCTGCCTGATTCTCACCAGATTATACGCACCACGAAGATCAATCTTAGTAAACCAATTAGCCCCCTTAATCCGAGCAAACAAGTCAGAAATCAATGGCAAGGGATACTGAAACTTAACAGTGATCTTATTAAGAAGGCGGTAATCAATACACGGTCTTAGCGAACCATCCTTCTTGGCTACAAAAAAGAACCCTGCTCCCAAAGGTGACGACGATGGGCGAATATGTCCCTTCTCCAGGGACTCCTTCACATAACTGCGCATAGCGGTGTGTTCAGGTACGGACAAATTAAATAAACGACCCTTAGGGAATTTACTACCAGGAATCAAATCGATAGCACAATCACAATTCCTATGCGGAGGTAGGGCATCAGACTTGGACTCTTCAAATACATCCTGAAAGTCCGACAAGAACTCTGGGATGTCAGAAGGAATGGATGACGAAATAGACAAAAATGGAACATCACCATGTACTCCCTGACAACCCCAGCTGGTTACCGACATAGAGTTCCAATCCAATACTGGATTATGGGTTTGTAGCCATGGCAACCCCAACACGACCACATCATGCAAATTATGCAGTACCAGAAAGCGAATAACTTCCTGATGTGCAGGAGCCATGCACATGGTCAGCTGGGACCAGTACTGAGGCTTATTCTTGGCCAAAGGTGTAGCATCAATTCCTCTCAACGGAATAGGACACCGCAAAGGCTCCAAGAAAAATCCACAACGTTTAGCATAATCCAAATCCATCAGATTCAGGGCAGCGCCTGAATCCACAAACGCCATGACAGAATACGATGACAAAGAGCACATTAAGGTAATGGACAAAAGGAATTTGGACTGTACAGTACCAATAACGGCAGAGCTATCGAACCGCCTAGTGCGTTTAGGACAATTAGAAATAGCATGAGTAGAATCACCACAATAGAAACACAGTCTGTTCAGACGTCTGTGTTCTTGCCGTTCTACTTTAGTCATAGTCCTGTCGCACTGCATAGGCTCAGGTTTACTCTCAGACAATACCGCCAGATGGTGCACAGATTTACGCTCGCGCAAGCGACGACCGATCTGAATGGCCAAGGACATAGACTCATTCAAACCAGCAGGCATAGGAAATCCCACCATTACATCCTTAAGAGCTTCAGAGAGACCCTTTCTGAACAAAGCCGCTAGTGCAGATTCATTCCACAGAGTGAGTACTGACCACTTCCTAAATTTCTGACAATATACTTCTACATCATCCTGACCCTGGCATAAAGCCAGCAGATTTTTCTCAGCCTGATCCACTGAATTAGGCTCATCGTAAAGCAATCCCAGCGCCTGGAAAAATGCATCAACATTACTCAATGCAGAATCTCCTGGTGCAAGAGAAAACGCCCAGTCCTGTGGGTCGCCGCGCAAAAAAGAAATAATAATCAAAACCTGTTGAATAGGATTACCAGAAGAATGAGGTTTCAAGGCCAAAAATAGCTTACAATTATTTCTGAAGCTCAGGAACTTAGTTCTGTCACCAAAAAACAAATCAGGAATCGGAATTCTTGGTTCTAGCATCGATTTCTGATCAATAGTATCTTGAATCTTTTGTACATTTACAACGAGATTATCCATTGAGGAGCACAGAGCCTGAATATCCATGTCCACAGCTGTGTCCTGAAGCACTCTAATGTCTAGGGGAAAAAAAAGACTGAAGACAGAGCTAAGAAAAAAAAATGATGTCAGGATTTCTTTTTTCCCTCTATTGGGAATCATTTGGCGGCTCCTTGTACTGTTATGGCTGGCAATCAGGCAACACAGCGTGCAGTAATCAGCGCACATACAGAGATCTGGCAATAACCAAAAACAATAGGACGAGCTCTGAGACGTGGAATCTCTGTAGACTGCAGTACCTGATCTATCCTCACACAACTATAAGCAGCAGTGGATTGCGCCTATCACTACCTATGCAACTCGGCACTGCCTGAGGAGCTGACTAGCCTGAAGATAGAAATACAAGCCTGACTTACCTCAGAGAAATACCCCAAAGGAATAGGCAGCCCCCCACATATAATGACTGTTAGCAAGATGAAAAGACAAACGTAGGAATGAAATAGATTCAGCAAAGTGAGGCCCGATATTCTAGACAGAGCGAGGATAGCAAAGAGAACTATGCAGTCTACAAAAAACCCTAAAACGAAAACCACGCAAAGGGGCAAAAAGACCCACCGTGCCGAACTAACAGCACGGCGGTGCACCCCTTTGCTTCTCAGAGCTTCCAGCAAAAGTTAATAGCAAGCTGGACAGAAAAAACAGAAAACAAACTAGAAGCACTTATCTAGCAGAGCAGCAGGGCCAAGGAAAGATGCAGTAGCTCAGATCCAACACTGGAACATTGACAAGGAGCAAGGAAGACAGACTCAGGTGGAGCTAAATAGCAAGGCAGCCAACGAGCTCACCAAAACACCTGAGGGAGGAAGCCCAGAGACTGCAATACCACTTGTGACCACAGAAGTGAACTCAGCCACAGAATTCACATCAGTCAGGGCCCTGGCCACCTGACCTAAAGATAGTAAAGAAGAAATCCATGGGGCAATAACTAGCCTACTGCTGTAGCCCTCTCCCTGCCGGTCTCTTTTTAAGACCTGCAACTTAACAAATATTAATAATAATTCAATAAATGAATGCTTCTGGTGCACACTGTTAACTGTCTAGTGCCATGCCACTAGAGACAGCATGGTTTATATAGTTGGTAAATTGCTAGAAAAAAAATCATCCTGGTGGGAACATTGTCATAGAAATACAATTTAGAGCCTTTTACCTTTTTATTGTTATTTTGTGTAAGGACATTTCCAGGTTCACTACTGCAGCAAACATTGAGATAATAAGAGTAAATCAAGAGTTAAAATATAGATTATAATGATTCATTAGACGTATAGGATAACAAAAAAACTAGATCGCTCAAGAATTATGAAAAATCATGAAATATTATGTATGTAATAAAAGATTAGAGTCAGTACCCAAAAAGAATTAATCATTAGCCAAAAATCATATTTTACCTGCATATTAATCAATAGTTCATTCATAATTCTCATATTATATGAAAATTAAAATAGACAGCATGGATAATGTGCAAGGTATATCGATGATATCCAAAATCTATATTATATTTATAATAAATAATAATGAGGGGGTTCTATAATTTGGTGAAAACAGAGATCAAAAAACAAAGCTCCTGTAATGCTTATGTTTATTAAAGAGTGTACCCCCATTTTTTACAGCACGTTTGAAGAGTAGACCCCATCTTAGGTTCTTACATCCCATTATGACTTCTGGCATTAAACACAGGAGTGTCCGGCCTCAGGCTGCACTTTATGTTACTGCAAACTTGTGAATCTTCACAGTGTGCACATTGCACACTGTTTGGATCCTGTGGTGCCAGGAGCAGGCGGTCATGTGTTTGATTTGCAGGACTAGACGTGTCTGGCCTTGCTCAATGCACATGTATTGAGTGAGGTCTTGCATGTCTAGTCAGCACATGACCACATGTGTGCAAATCCCTACTTGCGGTCACGTACCTGCCACTCCCGCAACTGGAGAATCATCACAACCCCAAGTGTGTGCAGTGTGTGCAATGTGAGGATTCACAAGACTACAGTTACATAGAGAAACAGCAAACTTGTAGTCAAAGGCCCGGACAACCCCTTATGACCTCAGATCAGCTTTCTCCAACCACTGCCTTGTTTTTGACCTTTGTAAAGGGTTGTCTGGATATGATACATGGGTACAATTGCAACACGATTGTAAAAATAAGCAACTGTGCAATATACTTTTTCATTAAAAATTCCCTCTACTCTAAGGAACACTGCAGAGATGAACGACGGACCAAGAGTACACCACCGCTAGCAAGAAGATGGAAACTAGCAGGCTATGGAGTAGCGCTCTGCTGATAATTGATATTGAGAAAACCCTTTTATGTTGGCCTCACGTAGCACTTTGTGGCTCCTCTCACAATATGAAAGGATCTATTGAAGCATGTAATTGTGGAAGTTCATAAAAGTGCATGTTTTACCAATAAAAGATGAAATCTTATATGTTGCCTGCCACTGATTTAAGGGGAAGTCATGTAAAGGTAATGTGTAACGTGTTGTTACTCTGCGATCATCATGATGTAGGGGCACAGACCCTGACTCCAGCGATGTATCACTTACTGGGCTGTTTGCTGCAGTTTTGATAAAAATGGCTGTTTTATGGGCTGGAGATCATTCAGTTCTCTGAATACCAAGGACTCCGCTCACATCATGAATTTACAACTTTTCTGCATACCTTGTATATAGGGGTGGAGCTGCCAATCAGAGCTCATGAATATGGAGGACAACCTGACAGCAGGTTTACTAGTCCTCTAGTGATAATCTCCTTCTGATAAAACAGTGATTTTTTTTAATTCACATCACAGGAATGAGGGTCTCTGTCTCTATCTCATGCTGTTCTTAGATTAGGTGGCAAAAACCCAGTGACAGATTACCTTTCGAATGTTATGTAAGTACTATTATGCCAAAAAAGACAAAAGTATTCTAGGATTGATACCTGAGTTGGCTGAGCAAAATAGTTATATTTGCTATCTTTTGGGGCACAGAGCCCCCTTCATCCGACAAGTTTACAAATAAGTGACTGACAAGAGCGTATAAGATGTTCCAAATATTTATGTTCTTATATCAGTCATTCATTTGATAACTCGCCAGATGAAGGAACCCCCTGTACGCTGGATAATTTTTTTTTTAGCCAATAAAAGTATCATATCACTCCTAGAATATCTTTGTCTTTTTTGGCATAAAAGTATTTACTTACATTTTTCTGGCTCACACGGTACCACTATATACGGTAATTTGTTTTATTGTACATTATGCTACTGTTAATGAGATATTCCCAACACAGGATAAATGTCTGTAAGATGCCGCCCACCTCTTCTACCAGCACCTATGTGGAAAATCATTGTCCTCTGACTCTTCCAAGGAGGTGCCCACTGTATCAAGGCGAAGAATGAAGGGAAGGATGGGCTAGAGCTGACATTGCTCGTTTAACGCTAAAGACATCACATACCTCGCAGTGTCAGATACAGTAACTCCGACGGCAGCAAAATCTGTGTTGTTAAAAAGCTGATCCATCTAAAAGAGAAATATTACATATATGCATTATAAAGTCAATGCTCTACAGTGATTGCTTTGTTTTTCTATGTAGTCCAAATTCTTGGCAAAAAATAAGAACAAAACAAACTATATATTCACATGGAGGGTGAACTGAAGATTAAACAGGTCACCAATTTTCTAAATAAATATATCTCTAAAAGTTCTATTGTCATGAATTTCTCGCCAGATGTCGGTAACAACCCATCCAATCCACACAGACAGAGAAACCAAACTATAGATGTCCATAAATTAAGTTATGTGTAAGAACGGTAAACGACACAGGAAAAAAGTATTGAACACATGAAGAAATAGAAGTGTAAAAAGTCATGGAAAGTCATGACCCCAGGCACGACCAGGTGCTCCACACAAGATATCACACAGAGGAGTGAAAAGAGTTGTCCAAGAGTCAAGGACCGCCTGTGGAGAGCTACAGAGAAACCTGCCGGTACATTCGTTTTAAAGAAAAATATACTGTATTTTGTGGACTTTAAGAAGTGACGGATTGTAAGACAAATTTTGAGGAGAAAAATAGGAAGAAAAAAGTTTTTTTAAGAAAATGGCGGTTCTTCTTATAATCCATGTGTCTTATTGCTTACCAGGGGATGGTGGCCGCGGTGAAGCGGGGTCACTGCTGGAGGAGGCAAGAGTGGAGCGTTGCTGCAGGCCGCAGGCTGGGATGAGGGGGTGTTCGGAAGTGCGCCCCTGTGGGTGTTCGGTGGTGCGGGGGCTCTGCCGACGTTTTGTGAAAGCCCAGAGCCATCCCGACACTTACATGGTTTACTATGCAGAGAACTCTGGGAAAATGGCTGCCGGGCACCACGCATGCGGCTTTTTTACGAAGTATTAATTACATTTCAGTACGCATGTTCAATACTTTTTCTCTTTAATTTTTCATTATTGAACATAACTTAATTTATGGGCATCTATGGATGATGTCTTTGCTTGTGTGGATTGAGTGTCATGTCAATAGCACCGTTAGAAATATATTTACTTAGAAAATTGGTGATGTGCTCATTCACCCACTGTATATATTGGGTATAAATTGGTGATGTGCTCATTCACCCACTGTATATATGTATATATATATATACCGTATATATACTGTATATTGGGCAAGGACAACACCCTATGAAGGTGGAAGAAGTGTATGCATTATATTACACCGTCACTGTGAATGGCATTGTACTAGGGGCACTGAGGGCTGGATTTTATTTGGCACACAATGGCGCTATGCATAAGGTTGTCGTGAGCACATTAGGAGAGCACTGTCACTTACAATCATGGAGAATCTTTGGCATTGTTTGGGGGCACTGTGCTTACAATGTTAAAGTGGTAAAGGGGAGCTGAATATATTGAGGTGTCAGGATTGATGTTTATATTGAAATAATTACAGGTTGCATATTGGTTCTACAGAAACACAGCTAAAAGGGAGATGTACTGTCCAAGTATCCATGTATTTCTCTTAATTCTTTTTGCTTACCATGCTGTGTATAAAGCCAGAAGCTATATCTTCATCAATCGCATCCATGCTTGAGTTTGTGAATGTTATTTGAACAAAGTAGAAAGTAACTAAAAATAAATCGTATGGGTAGAGAAAAATTATAAGTTTGTAATACACAAATCAACAAATATTAAATCATAAAGGTAAGATCCGTAGCACAAAATTGAGTGTTACTATTAGACTATCTAATCAACTTAGCAAACCATACCAATTCACGACTGTCAAGTAGGGTGAGCAGCGGTAAACACTTTAAGTATGTAAAACCAAATTTTATTAATAAACAAACATAATAGCAATGAAATTAAAAATCAATAGCAACGATGCTTCACAATGTAAGGGAAGGAATGACAAGAAAAGCCCATGGAGGCCAGCCACAGTGTAGAAGATGCATCAAGGTAAATGTTTGTGTATTAATAAAACTTGGTTTTATATAGCTGAAGCGTTTACCGTTGCTTTCCCTACTTCACAGTCGTGAGTTGGTATGGTTTGCTAACTTGATTTCATAAATCAATAATTATGTTGTATTGTATACTAGTGAATCTCAGTCTTAATGTCCTGTGTTTGTGTTTATATGACATTTGTGACGTTCGTTGAGTGTTTTTCCACTACATTTGCCAGGAGGAGACCACCATCTGAACAGGATATGTCATACTGCAAAAGAATGGGTATGGAACAACCTAGTAGACCCCACTTTTGCATCTTGTAGCGTCTGATTAAAATAAATATCCAATCCATGTAGGACAGGTACTACATCTATCTTTATATACCGTATATATATACTGGACAACCCTTTTCCAAAGTCCCTAGTAAAATAAAAATAAAAGTTTGTTCTGCCCAATTTGCCAAGTGTTGAGCAGACTGAATAACATATTTTCTTAGTGCCATCGGCAGCAGAAAAACTTCCTCCCTATAATATTCTTAGTCCATAAAATAAAAATTGTTTAAAATACCCAAAAGGTCTGAGTTCGGGGCACGTATATAGTGTTCAGTGGTCAACCAAAAATTCCACCAGTCCCATCAACTCGCAGGGTGGAGAAAGTCACCATATTCTGTGCTGCTTATGGGACTGAGGGAAAATAGATTTACATTCTAATTAATAATAATTTTAATTTATATAGCACCAACATATTCCGCAGCACTTTACAATTAAGCGGGGACAATAAATTCAGTACAAGTTAAGACAATTTAAACAGTGACATTAGGGGTGAGGTCCCTGCTCGCAAGCTTACAATCTACAAGGAAATGGGGGGACACGATAGGTGAAAAGTGCTTGTTATTTCAGGTCTGGCAATTATAATAAATAGGGATTTTCATATAAAGCTGCATGATCCGGTCATCAGCCCGAGTGTTTAAGTGCAATAGTCAAGTATCAAGTGCAGTTATCGTGTGCATGGAGGGTGTGGAGACAGATGAATAGTAGGGTGCAGATTCAGATGCAGATAATATTTGGAAGGAGGGAACAGGACAAAGTTAGTTTACTGAGTAGTTGATGTGGTAGGCTTGTTTGAAGAGATGGGTTTTTAAAGCGCGCTTGAATAGGTCGGGGCTAGGTATCAGTCTGATCGACTGGGGAAGTGCATTCCAGAGAGCTGGCGAAGCACGAGAGAAGTCTTGGAGACGGAGGTGCGAGGTTCGGATTACGAGGGATGTTAGTTGTTAGGTAATTTGTAGAACGGAGGGCACGTGTAGGGCGATAGACAGGGATTAGAGAGGAGATATAAGGCGGTGCAGAACTGTGGGGGAGAGAGATGAGTTTATACTTCTTCACTTCTTCATGTTTTTATAGAGTGTTTAGATTTATCATTTATTTGTCATTTTTTCATAACAATATTAGTCCAATATAAGCAGAAAAACAGGCTTTGTATTCCACAGTAGATGAGTTACAATATTAGTCATAAGTATATTAGCTGAAAATAATTATCAGATAACTATAGTTTTATAAAATGGCCATAAGCCAAAGAAAACGTTTTACTCTCCAACCTAAACATTTCTCAGAAGTGCCATCTAGCACATATAACTATACACAGAAGTTCTACATAGCACCAATTTCTAGAGCCAAATCTCAAGAACATACATTATCATCAACACCCACTTCACTAATTATATCCAGTTTGTAACTCATACCAGAGCCGCATTCATTGTTGTACTGGTTTTTACTGGAAACAATAAGGAAGTCCATTGTCAGATACATCGCAAGATTCGCAACAGCTTAGTTGAAAGTTTCACTGAAGTGAAATGTTGGAGATAATATATATGGTCTGTTTCCTAATGTCTACAGTACTGGTTCTCTAACACTTACCTTTGTTTGGTTTATTGCCGGTAGCAGAAGTGATGTTTGTGGTTCCTGATTGTGAAACTAGTGATTCTGTCCCTCTGCTAAGAGTAGTTGGTGGAGTAGTAGGTGGCTGACTACTAGGAGTAACCACATTTGAGGTAGAATGGATTTCAGTAGAGGATTTAGTGGCTGATGAAGATCTTGATGGTGTGATGACCGTGGTTGTTGGAGATGTAATCACAACCTGAGTTGTTCCAATTATTGGCTCAGATATTTTATCAGGTTGTGTGAAGATGGTAGTTGTTTTTGTTGTACTTACAACCTGCGGATCTGAAAATAACGCTTAGTCATTAAAACGAATAAGACATGTGTCTTAGGTACAACTAACATCTATGGGATTGTATGATTTATCAATCATGAATGATAGTTAACCATAACATTTTGGAAATCATCACAACCATACCGACAAATTAAAAAAGCCCATACAAATAAGTCTTCAACACATTCAAACATCATCTAGACACACAGTGCGTGGCTTTCTCCGCCTGTCTCATTAAGAATGAATGGAGTGGTAGTGCGCATGATCAACCATCGCTCCAGTCACACAGTGATTGTCAGAGACCCAGTTCTTGGAATACAGTAGAGGTCAGACCCCCAGGGAACAGGAAATTGTCCCCTATCCTGTGGATAGGGGATTACATCCATACTTGAGAATTCTTGACTGGCCCAGCCAGAGCCCTGACCTAAACCCAACTGAACATCTCTGGAGAGACCTGAAAATAGCTGTCCACCAACGTTCACCATCCAACTTGATGGAACTGGAGAGGATCTGCAAGGAAGAATGGCAAAGGATATCCAAAACCAGGTGTGAAAAACTTGTTGAATCATTCCAAGAAGACTCATGGCTGTAATAGCTCAAAAGGATGCTTCTACTCAATACTGAGCAAAGGATCTAAATACTTATGACCATGTGATATTTCAGGTTTTTCTTTTTTAATAAATTTGCAAAAATTTCTACATTTCTGTTTTTTTTTTTCAGCCAAGATGGGATGCAGAGTGTACGTTAATGAGACAAAAAATGATCTTTTTTTAATTTACCAAATGGCTGCAATGAAACAAGAGTGAAAAATTTAAAGGGGTCTGTTAGGAGTCGAGTTCCCACCGCTGCACAAGGGGAATCTCGAGCCATGTCCGCTGTGGTCTCCCATTCTGCTTCAGCCACAGTGGAGCCTGCTCAGCGGAGACGTCGGTCCCAGCGTCTCGCTCGGCCTGATACTGTGCTAAGGCTTACTGCTGCCTTTCCAGGTTCTGTTTTTTTAGCCAGCACTGGTCAGCGGTGCGCAGGCTTTTCTGGGACTAAGTCCCGCTTTGCACAAACTGAGCATGCCCTCGGGAGGACCTCTCATTGGAGGTCGGGGGTCACACGCTCAGGCCCTGTGGCAGCTCCTATTGGACCACTTGGAAGGTCTTTGTCTGCTACAGCTATAAAAGGTTTGCATGGCCGCACGGCTATGCGCTAGTATCAAACCAAAGTCTATGAGCTCAGTGCCAGTGTGGTCATGTCTGGATGTGGTTGGGGTTTGCCTGAAATAAGCCCCTAGAATACCGGCACCTCCGGTGAGGAGTTTGTATGTGTGTATTCAGGGTCTTGGCTGAAATAAGCCACTAGAATACCGGCACCTCTGGTGAGGAGTTGTTTGCCTGTTTCTCTGACTGCATGACCACAGTTTTGCTCTGTTTGGTAGCTGTGTACCTCTGTGAGGTTAACAGGGCACAGCATCTTGTTTCTAAAGAATCTGTGGAGTTAACAGAGATCGCTTATACTGCCATATAGCGCCGCCATTTGCCAGCAGCAGGTTGCTCTCCTGCATGGTGGACCCCGGGTTGCGAACGCACCTATTAATGCATATATATATATACTCTGTGCGTTCCGCCAACCCTAACAGGGTCTGAATACTTTCTGTACCCACGGTATGACCATTGCTTAATTTACTTCTATTGGACTGGTGGGACCGCTACCTCTGTCTGTACCATAAAAGTAGTAGTACTAATGGAACTTTGGCATTTCCATTCTTGGATTAGTGTGGTACCATCCAATGTATCCTTAGCAATCATATGTTATAAGCACTTTTAGAAGGATAATGTATAAGCACTTTTAGCATATACAGTATGTCAGAAGCATTTTGCAACACATATCCATGGCATACACACTGAATAAATTGTGACCAAAGATTAATTCGACAGTCATGGGATGTTACAGACATCTATAGCTTTAATTGTTGATAACCCTAACGACACTGTGAAATAAAAGGGGACAACAGAAGCAAACGTTGGATTATTACCTGGAGTGGTCTTCGCATCAGTTGGCGTTTGCTGTATAGTTGTGGTACTTTCCCAAGATGAAATTGGCACGGCAGAGGTTGTTCTCAGTCCTGGTGGACTATGATATGTGGATATATTACCTGTCGTGGATGCGTTAATGCCAGTTGGTAAATTGATACTAGAATTAGTTAGTAGGTCATTTCCAGGTAATGACTCGGTAGTTGAGACTTTAGTAGAGAGGCCAGATTCCCCTGACGGACTTGACGGCAGAGTACTAGGCTGCTTAGATGTGGAATTTTCTCTGGAATTGCTGCTAGATGTCTCCTTTTGAGTTACGGATGTGACGAAAATTCCAGGAGTGATTGTTACCGAAGTAAGACTTTCAGTGGCCACAGGAAAGCTCTCAGTGACCACTGAAATTTCAGG
The DNA here is from genome assembly GCF_032444005.1 of Ranitomeya imitator. Taxonomy (NCBI): domain Eukaryota; kingdom Metazoa; phylum Chordata; class Amphibia; order Anura; family Dendrobatidae; genus Ranitomeya; species Ranitomeya imitator. The sequence goes on along the minus strand of NC_091283.1, from coordinate 76,802,940 downwards.
TGCTGGCGTTCTGGTAGAGGTTGTTGCACCTGGACACAAAATACATTTCTCTGTTTATTTCTGACTGAATTCACACTTTAACAAAATGGACATTGTCAGGTCTGGAGTCTGCGCTGTGGGTTAATATACTGTTGATATGTCTGTGCTAATTCCTAGGGCACAAATTAGCTCTTCTCCAAGAGGATGAATCCTGGCTCGCTAGGCCATATACTGACGGTACCTAGCCTAAAAGGTTAATATTTGACCCTTTTATAAGTCTTGCCATGTCTACCTATGGAGATATTTTACTTTAGGTGTAGACTCTGGTTCACTAAATATCCTAAGTCATGAGGCAAGGCTACTAAAGGGGCAGGACATGGTGGCACTAGAGGGACAGCTATCTGCCTCTTGGAGGAAAGCTAATTCACCTACCTTTTCCCAGGGAGTATACCCTGACCTATAAGTATAGTTAGGGGGGCTATGTCATACTGTAGATCTTACTTTGAGGTCCAGAAGCATCAAGCTATAGCTTACCACCATTAATGACCTAAAATAAGGACAAACCTATAGCCACTATCAAGTTTCTGAATAAAGGGGAACATGCAGATGATACATACCAAGCGTTGTGGTCAGAGTCGTTGTACTTGTTGTCGGAGGCGGTGTAACTGCAGCATTTGCTGCTTTAAAGAAAAGAAAATACATTGAAAGGTGTCAAAAATATATATTTATATACACTGAAAATTGTTCTCTAAATGGTCTATGTCATTTCAACAAACTTTGCAAGAATTACTTTATTTACTCACTGAGTGATCAGGTTGCAGCTGTCAGTTGCAGTATATGGTAAGGGGAAAGGGAGGAGAAGCAGATGGAGAGAGAGCTGACCGGACCCAAAATACAGTCAAAGTAAAACCATCTCAGTAACATATCATTCCTGGTGCACTTTCTCTCGGGACTTACATCGCCAAGTCCATATACATATCTGTTCCTACCGCTTTAATAGTTGCCTTGTTTGAGAACTATAGCATTAACTGGGCACTGAATTACACCATTAAATGAGGACTATGCAGCTGAAAATAATAAATGTGTAAGTAAATTTCCTGCCACCTCCCACCACGGGAGTATTTTATGTGAATTAATTATTAGTGATTCCAGCTCATTTGTCATTTATAAAATATTAAGGATTCCATCTGTTAAGGCAGAACTATTGGTGTATCTGTTACCAAAAACTTATTTTTTTACATAAACCTTAATTTAATTATTCATATTCTGTAAAACATATGTTCTTATTAATTTATACCATGAAAACACTGGGCCTGCAGCCAACTGTCTGCATTTCCACAATACCCCCATATCCTCAGGACGGGGTTCCAAACCTTTAACCATTTATGACTGTTAGGCTGCCGTCACACTAGCAGTATTTGGTCAGTATTTTACATCAGTATTTGTAAGCTAAAACCAGGAGTGGGTGATAAATTCAGAAGTGGTGCATATGTTTCTATTATACTTTTCCTCTAATTGTTCCACTCCTGGTTTTGGCTTACAAATACTGATGTAAAATACTGACCAAATACAGATAGTGTGACGGCAGCCTTAAGGTACCGTCACACTAAGCGACGCTACTGCGATACCGACAACGATGTCGATCGCTGCAGCGTCGCTGTTTGGTCGCTGGAGAGCTGTCACACAGACCGCTCTCCAGCGACCAACGATGCCGGTAACCAGGGTAAACATCGGGTTACTAAGCGCAGGGCCGCGCTTAGTAACCCGATGTTTACCCTGGTTACCAGCGTAAAAGTAAAAAAAAAAAACACTACATACTTACCTTCCGCTGTCTGTCCCCGGCGCTGTGCTTTCCTGCACTGGCTGTGAGCACAGCGGCCGGAAAGCAGAGCGGTGACGTCACTGCTCTGCTTTCCGACTGGCCGGCGCTGACAGCCAGTGCAGAAGCACAGCGCCGGGGACAGACAGCGGAAGGTAAGTATGTAGTGTTTGTTTTTTTTTTACTTTTGCGCTGGTAACCAGGGTAAACATCGGGTTACTAAGCGCAGCCCTGCGCTTAGTAACCCGATGTTTACCCTGGTTACCAGTGAAGACATTGCTGAATCGGCGTCACACACGCCGATTCAGCGATGTCAGCAGGAAGTCCAGCGACGAAATAAAGTGCTGGACTTTCTGCAGCGACCAACGACATCACAGCAGGATCCTGATCGCTGCTGCGTGTCTAACTGAAAGATATCGCTAGCCAGGACGCTGCAACGTCACGGATCGCTAGCGATATCGTTCAGTGTGACGGTACCTTTAATGGTTTCAATTTCTTTTCACTTTCTGCATAGACCCTTGACCACTAACACCACTAAGTGGACAAAATCCTAATAGTGCTAATCTCTTTTTTCTTGTCTGAATATTGAATCCATCCATTCATCAAAGTTAATGTTTGTGTTAAGCATGTATTGTAAGTGTCTCTCTAGAGAGAGTTATAGCAGGCCACCCCAGGCCATGAATCATTTCTGTATCCATGCATTTCTGTATCCATGTGAAAAATTAAAAGTTTCATAGTTCCTTCAGTTCCATTTCATTTCTCTCCAAATTTCCAAACTTCTGTACACAAACACTGATCAAAGCCTCTTGACCTCCTCAAGAGATCACTGGGTTTTTAAATCTACTCCACTTTCCCCATATTTACCCCTTCAAATCATCTCCTCCCTCCTATAACCATTTTATATATGCAATTCAGGGGTTCGGCTCCCATTCAAGCTTTTCACTTTTTTTTCTGTATGGTGTTTGCCTATATGCTCATGCAGACGTCCGTGGATCTCAGTCCCATCATGAACCACAATGCATGGACTGTCCATGGGTCCCCCGACCCAAGTGTCACATCTTCGTAGAAATAGAAATATCTGTCGGGAGACCTGAACCAAGATCCACAGATTTCTGCATGATCCCTTGCTCCCATCTTACTAGATCTGCATCTTTCTTTTTTTTTTTAGTTAATCTCTAAATGGTGTAAAAAAAAAATCTTATATTGATTCTAGATTTTATATACACCTCTGAGAATAGATCTGCTTTCCCTTGTGTATAGTAAATGCAATATATAGTAGTAAATATGACAATCTGCTATGAAGTCAATCTGTTTTCTGAGCTTCATGGAAATACCAACGTGGCAAAGACAAAGGTTTTCAAGAGGCTTCCAGGGTAACATATCGGCATCCCACAATCTTGGCACCTCTGATGAGCCATCGCACCCAACAAGACCATTCAAATGCTGAGGTCAGTGAATGACAGTAGCATCTGTATGGTTAAACAAAAGCAATCGGAGCTGACATTGAACCCTGCCACTAGACACCAATGCCGATTGTATAATACAGCCACCAACCGCCATGTATGAATGAGCCCATTTCATTCACCCGCACCAAACATAGGATGTACATGAAAATCCTACATCAGAAGGGTTAATGTTAGAACTTTTTCGTTGAGCATGTTACTCACCACAGCGCAGTTGCACGTCCTTGGAAAGTTTTCTAAAATCCCAATCCTCTTTTGTCCAGCTGATTAAATTTCCTTCCATACAGTTAAGTAGTTTTTCTTGAGACCTTGTATAGTTCCACATTTGATAGTTGTATATATCTCCGGACATGGTGGTACTAGCATTTATTTGGATCTGACCTCTACTACTGGTATGTTGAGCTCCCAAAACAAGACTTCCATTGCCCATTATCTTTCTCTGTTCAGTGGTAGCACTAAAGACACGTGTCTCATTCACGTAAACCTCCAGCAGATTTGTTTGCTCCTTCCACATTAAACATACGGTATGCCAAATATTTTGATTCAAGACTGTGTGTACATTATACAACTTTCCCAGGATGCGTATTTCAAGCTTATTGATGTGCCTACTAAGACTGATCTCAGGGATTTTTTCATTTCGAACACAGTAAGAAAATGCAGTTGAATAGGCATTATTTCTATAAAATATATCCAAGCATACTGTAATTTCTGATAAGGCTGGAATGTCGGTGAAGAGTAGTTTTCCAACATAATTTTTTCCATCAATAACTGCTTTCTGTTTCCAAAATGAGGTTGAATCTGCAAATACAGAATAAGTCCATAAAAAACTAAAGCAAACATCTTGGATATGAAAAGCTAATTTCTTACAACTGAGCTCACAATTTTGTAAAATAAATAACGTACACAAGAATGTGGCCAATTTCATTATGTAAACCCTGAGGAAGCATAGCGAAACATTTTATTCTGCAATATGCACATTAACAATAAGGCGGGTCCTGGTGGAAGTCCCATGGAATGATGAGTAGCTCAAGAAGAACAACTGAGCCATCCTACCAGATTTATCATTCAACTGACAGCTATCTATTGTGTATAGCGGGGGAGGTTTAAGGCCCCCCTACACATTATATTAAAATCTGTTGATGTTGGGAAGGTAAGTGTTGGGCAGTTTAAAGTTAAATATTAGAATATTATTATATTAATTATTATTATCATTGAAAACACATGAACGGTTGGACGACACCTACCGCATGTGTATGGCTAGCTCTACTTTGTTCTGCAATTTGGTCTCCAAAGTAAGGAGAAACTTTGATTTATTTCCCAATTCATCACTATATTCGCCAATAATGCTTGTTAAATGGCACTGCCCATAATGGCGTTCATCAGGTTTCGCCATGGATTGAATATTAGCTCTGTGTCAACAATCTCAGACGTTATAAAGGCGAGTCAAAACAGATCCATTGATGTGTCTGTGAACATTGACTTATAAACCCATAACAATATAGAAGGAGCAACACGATCAATAGTGATAAAATAATAGTGCTAATAAAAATTATAATATAGAAAATGAAAAAAAAAAATACTGAAAAAAGGACAGGGGTACTGTATTCCCTGTCACACATGGAACATGTAAACAGTGACAGTACACTAGAACATCAGACCATCATATCCTAAAAAGATACAGTAAATGCTTAAATGGCACCATGAACCTAAATATCAGCATGTAATCATAAAATACAGTGGGGAAAAAAGTATTTAGTCAGCCAACAATTGTGCAAGTTCTTCCACTTAAAAGATGAGAGAGGCCTGTAATTGACATCATAGATAGACCACACCTATGAGAGTCAAAATGAGAAAACAAATCCAGAAAATCACCTTGTCTAATTTGGCAAGATTTATTTTGCAATTTATGGTGGAAAATAAATATTTGGTCATTAACAAAAGTTCATCTCAATATTTTGTTATACAGCTCTGGCAATAATTAAGAGACCACTGCAAAATGTTAAGTTTGTCTGATTTTTCTCTCTATAGGTATATTTTTGAGTAAAATATAAATTGTTCCTTTATTCTATAAACTTCTGACAACATGTCTCCAAATGTCAAAGCAATATATTTTGTATTTTTTTTCTGAAAAGGAGAAATGGTCAAAAATAAAAAAAACAAACAAACAATGTTTTCAGACCTCAAGTAATGCACAGAAAACAAGTTCATAATCATTTAGAAACAACAATTCTAATGTTTTAACTCAGGAAGAGTTCAGAAATCAATATTTTGTGGAATAACCATGATTTTTATCCCTCTTCGGCCCCCCGAAGAAGCCATTGCAAAAACGCGCGTTGGGGCTACACGTGTGGAGTCCTGAAGAGGGATAATGGGTAAGAGCGTAGATACATAGCATTGGATAGATGGCAGCATGGTACCATATTAGCACATAGCACTTTGCGCATTTTTGTAATTTTAGGACTGGTATATTGATACAAAACCATGCAAATGTTTGTTCATTGTAGCACTAGCAACTTATAATGTAATATGATAATTAATGCTGTACCCACCTCATTACATATATTTTGTATCCATGACCCACACATCTCTGTTGTTACTAATCCCTCTCTGTAGAAACAATTTTTGTCATAATACTATCCTGTTGATTTGTGCCTTTTTGTAATTTAATATAGTTAAAAGCTTTTTAAGTACTTCTTTTCTTGGATTATTCACTCCAGGTGTTTTTGTCATGTACCATCCCGTATAATGCAGGCCCATACCGTGCAATGCAGCCCCATACAGTATAATGCAGCTCCATGTAGTACACTTAGTGTAATGAACCCCATAATCCTCAAGAGGGTATAATACAGCCCCTATATAGTATAATGTAACCCCCATATAGTATCATGCAGCCTCCATAGAGTATAATACACCCCCCATAGAGTATAATGCAGCTCCATAAAGTATAATGCAGCCCCATACAGTATAATGCAGCCCCATATAGTACACTTAGTATAATGAACTCCATAGTCCTCAATAGAGTATAATGCAGCCTCCATATAGTATAATGCAGCCCCCATATATTATAATGCATGCCCTTTAGAGTATAATGCAGCCGCATACAGTATAATGAAGCCTCATATAGTACACTTATTATAATGAACCCCTCTAATCCTCAATAGAGTATAATGCAGCCCCCATATAGTACATACAGTATATCACACAGCCAATAGTCCATGATAGAGTATAATGCAGCCCCTATATAGTACATATAGTATAATGAACAGCCCATGGTTCTCAACAGAGTGTAATGCAGCCCCAAAGAGTATAATGCAGCTTCAAAGAGTATATATAGTATATTGCAGCCCCCATAATCCCTAATATACGTATGAGTATGATGCATGATGAATATGATGCAGCCCCCATAGAGTAAGATGCAGCCCCATAGAGTATGATGCAGCCTCATAGAGTATGATGCAGCCCCCACAGAATATGATGCAGCCCCCATAGAGTATGATGCAGCCCCATAGAGTATGATGCAGCCCCATAGAGTATGATGTAGCCCCATAGAATATAATGCATCCCCATATAGTATAATACAGACCCCATACAGTATAATGCAGCCCCCATACAGTATAATGCAGCCCCCATATAGTACATTTAGTATAATGAACCACATAGTCTTTAATAGAGTGTAATGCGGTCCCCATATAGTACATACAGTATAATACACATCCTATAGTCCTTGGTAGAGTATAAAACAGCCCCCATATCATATAGTATAATGCAGCCCCCATATAGTACATGTTGTATAGTGCACTCCCCATAGTCCTCAATAGAGTATAATACAGTGCCCATATAGTACATATAGTATAACCACAGCCTATAGTCCTCAAAAGAGAATAATGCAGCCCCATAGAGGATGATGCAGCCCCATAGAGTATGAAGCAGCTCCCATAAAGTATGATGCAGCCCCATAGCGTATGATGTAGCCCCCATAGAGTATGATGCAACCCCCATAAAGTATGATGCATCCCCCACAGAGTATGATGCAGCCCCCACAGAGTATGATGCAGCCCCCATAAAGTATGATGCAGCCCCCATAGTGTATGATACAGCACCATAAAGTATGATTCAGTCACATAAAGTATAATGCAGCCCCCATATAGTATAATACAGCCCTCATACAGTATAATGAAGCCCCCTATAGAGTGTAATGCAGCTCCATAGCGTACATATAGTATAATGCAGCCCTCATAGAGTATAATGTAGCCCCCATAGTGTATAATACAGCCCCATACAATATAATGCAGCCCATTATAGAGTATAATGCAGCCTCAGAGTATAATACAGCCCTCCATATAGTATAATTTAGCCCCATAGAGTATAAGACAGCCTACATAGAGTATAATACAGACCCCATAAAGTATAATGCAGCCCCCACAGTACTGCAGTATTTTGGCCACCACGTACTCACTTATTTAAAATAAAAAATATACAAATACATGCTCACCTCTCCCACTTCCCCTGCTGTTTCACTCTCCAGCCCATGTCCTCAGCAGTTCTACTGCCGACACAGTGTGGCACCTGACGAGGTGACATCTTTGCGCCTGCTGCATCAGATACCTGCTCTCTCCTCCATCATTGTTTTCAACTATATTGGCATCTATTATGTTGATACAGTTGAATGCAAGCTGCGGGGGGACTGCACTGGGCCTCCCTTACTCACTGACCCCATAGTGGCAGCATGGTGTGCTGCTATTAGCAACACACCACTTGCTGGGTGACCCTCGGGGGGGAGTGGAAGCCCTAGGCAAATGCCTAGTTTGCCTGTCCCTAATGCTGGCCCCACACTCCGTACATGTTATAGAGCATCATAATGCTAGCATAATACCATGTGAATGGGTCCTTCAAGTCTGTGTTCAAAATCGTTAATTGAACTGAACAAACAAAATGGTGCTACACAATATACCAATAGACAAGAGTTGGTTGAAAAAAGCCACCTTTATTTGTACTCTTTGTACTCAAAGTTACAAATGCATGGAAGTACACAATGGCCCACATTTTTCAAAAAGGATTTCAACTGTGCCAAATCTTTAGTGTACCCACTTCAACTCTGCCAATCCGTATTTAGGAAATATTGCCCTTTTTTGATTAATATGGCACATATTATGCCACTTTCCAAACTTAGATGAAAGACTGAGACTAATGTGTCACATGTCACAAGTCAATGTAAAATGTTTGCACAAATTAGGACTTTTTTGCACGCTAAACGCTCATTCAGAAGTCTGTTCTTCACATACAAGTTCTATCCATGATTTTCACACATAGAACTTGTAGCTATGTTAGTCTATGGGGCTTTTCACATGTCTAATTTTTTTTGTCAGATCAACGTCGGCAATCTAAGTCTATGGGTCCGTGAAATTTGGACAGCACTTGGATGGCATCCTGACCGTTTATGGACTGATAGATAGGAGAAGAAAGAAAATTGTTGTTTTTCTCATACAAGAGAGCCTGATATAACTCAGATCAAACTTAGATGAAACGCAGATGAAAATCTAATAAAACTGAACAAAATCACTGCTCAAACTAGGACCGTTTTTCTCGAACGTGAAAAAATGGACGTCTGAATGAGAATTATGTCACGTTTCCCAAAATTAGAAAAGAGTAGGAGACCACTGTATATTGTTGCATCTTAATGTAGACTTTTGAACAAATTGCTACTTTAATGCATTTTTAAAAAAATGGTTTCCAAATAATTTGTTTTCCACACCTTTTTTTTTTAAGACCACCATGACTTCTCTAGAAAACACAACTTTTTTGCAATTTTTATGCGGAAATAGAATAATAAATATGTCATTAATCATACCCCAAAAGGTTAACCAGGCCCCGTATCCAGTTAATACATGAAGATGCATAATTAATCTTACCTGTTGATTTTGCTAAACCAATGGGTAATGTCAGCATGAAGAAAAGATGCAAGAGATATCGATATCGACTGGTCCCTGGATCCTTCATTTTAATTGCTTTCACATCTAGAATGGAGAGAAATTGGTTTATGGCACCTTCTGTTCTTTGTCTTCTCGTTATCTTGTTTGAACTTATTATCAATGCAGGATATTGAATAAACTGAATATACAAACAAGATGCAGCAGGAACAATGTAGGCACCGGATCAAAACCTGTTCTGGATGAAATTTAAAGGGGTTGTAGAGACTATATGTAGTTACTGGCTGGATCTTGCTACGGTCATGATAGCTAACATCTGGATGTGAGCAACTATCTTAAGGACTGTTGTTGCCAGCTGGAGTTTAATACATGTACTACGGTCATGATATCTATTGTCTGGATGTAAAGAACTATCTTAAGGACTGTTGATGCCAGTTGGAACAGGAGACATGTGCTATGGTCATGGTATGGAGCATGGATGTTACTATAGACTAGACTGGCAAGAGATACAAAAGCTGTGGGCCAACCAAAAGTTGGGAGACAGTGGGTATCGCCTGGTACAGGGCTAGTGCAACTATTGGCCCCAGGATGGGATCTTGTGGACTGGGGATATTGCATTGTGACCATCTACCCAGAATTGCTGTAACATCATGGATGTTAGGATTATTAAAACAGCTGCATTATTAACCCACCTAGGTGATTATTCACAGTACAAATATTTATTGTATTATACCTATCCAGGTACATCCACATTTCTAAATTCTAGAATAGCAATAAGACCCCAGTCAGAGGTCTTTCATACTGCCAAATCATATCTCTTGCTTTGCCCTGAGGAGTGGCAACCCCCCCTAAACATGGGTCTTCAAATTGAGATTCTGCTTTGGCTTTTTTGCTTAGGTTAAGTTCACATTAGCGTTTCGGGGGGCTTTGCGGAGGGCTGCGTACTTCCTCTATTAAGCTTCGCCTACTTCCGCATACGTCTGCATGCGTCCTGTGTACCTATCTTTAACATTGGGTTCTCAGGACATGCGGATGTATGCGGATGCGTTGTTTCGACTCGCCCGCCAACCGTACGGGAATGCAGCAAGTTGCGTTTTGTGTGGACGGCGGGCAAGTCAAAACGACGCATCCACATACATCCGGATGTCCTGCGTACCCAATGTTAAAGATATAGGAAAAATGTTAAAGATAGGTACGCAAGACGCATGCAGAAGTATGCGGAAGTAGGCGGAGCTTAACGGTGGTAGTATGCAGCCCTCCGCAAAGCCCCCGAACACTGACATGAACTTAGCCTTAGCAATGCGGCAAAGCTTGATATTAACTTTGAAGATTATTTCTTCCAATAGGTGACACCGGAGTTCAAGTCCTCTTCCTCTCCGAATTCTCATATAGAACAACAATGAGATTTACCACTGAATGATGCTCAAAAGTGAAAAAAAAACAACAGTAATATGTGCAGATGCTGCTCTTCGACCCTCTGATATAAAAACATAATGGAATAACAATCTAAAGTTTTGGGTCCTTTTCCATCCACATTTTTCATAGACCTGACAACTTAACCCCTTCAATCCAGAGCGATTTTCCATTTGTTCACTCCCCCCCCCCCTTCCTCCAAGAGCCATAACTTTTTATTTCCAGCGATATAGCCATGTGAGGGTTTTTTTTGCATGACAAGTTGTATTGTTGAATGAATGGGGAAAAAAATTCCAAGTGCAGTGAAGCAGCAAAAAAAAAAAGCACAATTCAATTGTTTTTTAACTTGTACAATTAGTGTTCTTTATAAGGTAAAAATTACCCAGCAATACGATTCTCCAGGTCACTACGATAATGACGACACCAAATATGCACAGTTTTTATTATTTAAGGGTAAAAACATTTTGGGAAATTTGTAAGAATAAATTTTGCTTGTCGCCATTTTCTGCAAGTCCTTTGCAACATCTCCCCGCCCATTGCCCTGGAGTGACAGGTCACTTCCTATACACACATGCAAGGAGAAAACCGTCACTCCAGGGGAGAAACTGCCAAAGGCCCCCATAGCCGACTAATCTCCCATGTGGCTCGGTCCTCAATGGCTTTTAAATTAAGTTTTCCTCTAAAATGCAGCAGCATTTCAAAGTCAAACATACGTGACTGAATTTATCAATGCTTGCTGCTCGAGGATCTGGAAGAGTATATCAGATGTTAGGTTTCCTTTATAAGTCCCAAAAAAATGGCTCATGGAGGGTGGAGGTAAAAGAAAAAGGAAAAAATGGTGGCCGGAAGGGATTGAATTTACTGGATAAAATATTCTCAACATTTACAATATGTCAGGTTTGATATAAAAAAAAAAAAGATTTTTTTCATAGGTTGTGCAAAGTATCATAATCTTCTCCAACTTTTTGAGACAAGTGATTAGTGGTATTCCCAGTCTTAGAAGACTTTTCCTTTATAGACATGGGGAAAGGCACACTATAGGGATCCTGAAAAATCTCCAGATCTGTGATACATTTGCGTTCTTTTACAGTATGAGAACGCTCAGACAGTGAAGTATTAATAAATATGTAAAGAATAGTGTAAAAGTATAGTGCAGAAAGTACCCAAGACTCAATAGTTTTCTACATGGCATCATTAATAACTATTGAAAAACTTACCCATTCACCTTCAATTAGGAATTCTTTAAGAAATATTAAGAAATGACATGTTCCCATATTCTATTCGTATACTGATCCTTCTCCATACAGCAGTAGACAGTATAGTATCAGTGAATGATCATTGCTTCCTGACATACAACACGAGACGTCATCATATAGCCTTCAATGGGGATCTGGGCAGTGGACGAGTGCAGGGCACTGTTATTCTCATATATCAGCCGTCCTCCGTCCGCCTGAGTGTTTTTTTTCTGTCTCTCTTTTACAAGTGGCAGATGTGTCATTATTTATTTTTCAGAAAACTAAATATAGTTGACTCAATGTATATTCATTTGCCGGCAGCCACTGTTTGACTTCCCATTCTGTCCTATGCATTTATCTATATTGTCTGATCAACTTGTAGTTAATAAATGCAGTGAGAACTGGTCTGCTGAATTATGGCTTTTAGACTGATAAACTGCTGGTCTATGGGCAATATTAGCTGATAGATTGGCGATTGTTATAGAGGACTGTAAATACGAAGGATTGGACGCTTCACCCCATGTACTAACAAGTACATTTTCTTCCTATAAATGTTAGTTTCGTGCTTCGAAAAGCCGTGCTGGCAATCACTTAGAATATTATTTTCTGGCACATATTCCTGTGTATAGTCTCTTACAAGCCACTCAAACATTTGTACCATAGCGGATTTTAAGATTACTGGTCTAGAACTACCTGGGAAAGACCTGGAGACAGGGGTGGATTAAGGGTAGCCAGGGCCCCGGGCTCTTCAGACACTGTGGGCCCCCCGGGTCATGTGACGGGGGTCATGTGACGGGTGACGGGGGTCATGTGACGGGGGTCATGTGCCATACCCGAGCCAGATTATTCCAGAAAAATGGCCGGGCCCTACTCTACTGTAACCTATTAAATATTTGTTAAAATCTGCAATACAATTTAGGTATATTTTGACCAACAATATCACATCCAAGGAACAAATACCACCGCGCCATGACCAGACCACAAATTACAACCACAGTGATCGAATAATATCACATACAAGGAACAAATACCACCGCACCATGTCAAGACCACATATTACCACCACTTGGTGACCAAATAGCACATACAAGGGACAAATACCACAACACCATTTCCAGACCACATATTACCACCACATAGTGACTGAATACTACAATACTGATCATTAATAAAAAAAAATCAAAAAACAAACAAACACAATACTATCACTACAAGTGCCAGTATTCACAGGAGATCTGTAATTAGTATGCAGTGTCTGTGTAGAGGTAATACAGAGATCACTGGTGGTATTATACACAGGAGCTCTGTATATAATGTATATGGAATACAGTGATCACTGGTGACATAGTACACAGGAGCTCTGTATATAGTATACAGTGTATAGTGTCAGTGTATAGGTAACACTGACTCACCAGTGACGTCTCTAGGTGAAGTCCTTCATCTTTCATCCAGCACAGACCGCCATCATTTTTTCCAGCCAGGACTCGTTTCTGAAGGAAATAACACAGTTATCTCGAGCTCCACTTGCAGAACACATTACTTAATTTTTCACAACTTCTACATTACAACACTATGAAAAAAAGGCGATATAGTGTCACTCTGCACAGTAACAGGACCGCCCCCCCATTTAAAACAGTATACTCAAAAAAAATAAAATAAATACATCACTGCAGTAATAATATCCCTTAATTAGCCCCTATGGTAATAATATTCCCCACCCTGGCCCCGTGTGTCTCATTCCTGGCTCCAGCCATATGTTCTCCAATCCTGCACTCATGACTCATTGCCCCAGTGTGTCCAGCATTGCCCCCAGACAGTGTGTCCAGCAATCTGTCCCAGTGTCTGACTCCTGCATATTGCCCCCAGTGTGTCCAGCAATCTGCCCCAGTGTCCAGCATTGCCCCCAGACAGTGTGTCCAGCAATCTGCCCCAGTATGTCCAGCAATCTGCCCCAGTGTGTCCAGCAATCTGCCCCAGTGTGTCCAGCATATTACCCTCAGTGTGTCCAGCAATCTGCCACAGTATGTCCAGCATTGCCCCCAGACAGCGTCCAGCAATCTGCCCCAGTGTGTTCAGCAATCTGCCCCAGTGTGTCCAGCATATTACCCCCAGTGTGTCCAGCATATTACCCCCAGTGTGTCCAGCATATTACCCCCAGTGTGTCCAGCATATTACCCCCAGTGTGTCCAGAAATCTGCCCCAGTGTGTCCAGCATATTACCCCCAGTGTGTCCAGCAATCTGCCCCAGAATGTCCAGCATATTGCCCCAGTGTGTCCAGCATTGCCCCCAGACAGTGTGTCCAGCAATCTGCCCCAGTGTCCAGCATTGCCCCCAGACAGTGTGTCCAGCAATCTGCCCCAGTGTGTCCAGCAATCTGCCCCAGTGTGTCCAGCAATCTGCCCCAGTGTGTCCAGCATTGCCCCAGTGTGACCAGCAATCTGTCCCAGTGTCTGACTCCAGCATATTGCCCCCAGTGTGTCCAGCAATGTGCCCCAGTGTCCAGAATTGCCCCCAGACAGTGTGTTCAGCAATCTGCCCCAGTGTGTCCAGCAATCTGCCCCAGTGTGTCCAGCAATCTGCCCCAGTGTGTCCAGCAATCTGCCCCAGTGTGTCCAGCATATTACCCCCAGTGTGTCCAGCAATCTGCCCCAGTGTGTCCAGCATATTACCCCCAGTGTGTCCAGCAATCTGCCCCAGTGTGTCCAGCAATCTGCCACAGTATGTCCAGCATTGCCCCCAGACAGTGTCCAGCAATCTGCCCCAGTGTGTTCAGCATATTACCCCCAGTGTGTCCAGCATATTACCCCCAGTGTGTTCAGCATATTACCCCCAGTGTGTCCAGCATATTACCCCCAGTGTGTCCAGCATATTGCCCCCAGTGTGTCCAGCATATTGCCCCCAGTGTGTCCAGCATATTGCCCCCAGTGTGTCTAGCATATTGCCCCAGTGTGTCCAGCATTGCCCCCAGAAAGTGTGTCCAGCAATCTGCCCCAGTGTCTCCAGCATTGCCCCAGTGTCTCCAGCAATCTGCCCCAGTGTCTCCAGCAATCTGCCCCAGTGTCTCCAGCAATCTGCCCCAGTGTCTCCAGCAATCTGCCCCAGTGTCTCCAGTATTGCCCCCAGTGTGTCCTCCAGCAATCTGCCCCAGTGTCTCCAGTATTGCCCCCAGTGTGTCCTCCAGCAATCTGCCCCAGTGTCTCCAGTATTGCCCCCAGTGTGTCCTCCAGCAATCTGCCCAGTGTCTCCAGTATTGCCCCCAGTGTGTCCTCCAGCATTGCCCCAGTGTGTCCTCCAGCATTGCCCCCCAGTGTGTTCTCCAGCATTGCCCCAGTGTGTCCTCCAGCATTGCCCCCCAGTGTGTCCGTTAGCTTATCAAAAAAACAAACAAAAAAAAAAACAGTCTCCTCACCTGTCCGCGCTCCAGGCGGCGAGCTCCTTCCAGCAGCGCACACTCGCCGGCGACTGACAATGACGTCAGACGCCGGCGACGTGTGCGCTGCGGCCGACTTCAGCTGCCAGCCTCCAATTGGCTGGCGGCTGTTGTTGTTAACTATTGATGTGCGGGCGCGCGCCCGCTCATCAATAGGAAACCGCCGCAGCGCCGGAAGGGGCCCGGTGAGCAGATGAGAAGGGGCCCAATGCGGGCCCCCTCTCTCTGCCCACCGGATCCGGGGGCACATACATGCCGGCCCGGCGGTGGGCATTCTCAGACGATTAGTAGAGGGTCAATCTGTGCAGCAGCCCAGGGCCCCCCCAGACCACTGGGCCCTGGGCTACTGCCCATATTGACCCTCTGATAATCCGCCCCTGCCTGGAGACCTTTTTGAAAATGGCCACCACCTCAGCTCCTGTTCCTGCTCTGCTAGTTGCTCGGCACAGAGTCTTGTTAGATAGATTTCTTTAAGGACCCTTGGACTCTTTTTTGGTATTTATAGTACATAGATGAAGAACCCATTTAGTAATTCTGCCCTCTTTTGATCCTCCATGACTAATTCCCTGATACAGGTCTAGAACTGGTCTATAACTACCTGGGAAAGACCTGGATACCTTTTTGAAAATGGCCACCACCTCAGCTCCTGTTCCTGCTCTGCTAGTTGCTCGGCACAGAGTCTTGTTAGATAGATTTCTTTAAGGACCCTTGGACTCTTTTTTGGTATTTATAGTACATAGATGAAGAACCCATTTAGTAATTCTGCCTTCTTTTGATCCTCAATGACTAATTCCCTGCTACAGGTCGTGCAGACAACCGGATTTTCGGTCTGAGTGTGATCCGACAAAACATTGGATCGCAGTCATACCAATATTATTCTATGGGGCCGTGCACATGTCTGATTTATTCCTGATACCGAGTTTGTCCAAGGTAAAAAATCACAACATGCACAATTTTCATCCGTAAATCGGATCAAACTCTTATCAGAGTGTGTTTAACATAGTCGGGCCGATTTTCTTGCATGACAGAAAATACGGTCTTGTGACCCTAGCCTTACCATTAGTCATTATACTCACTTGTTTGGATCTTGGTGTTTTGGTATTGATGCATTTACTGGATTTGTTGGGATTTGAGACTTGACTCGATGTACTTTTTCAATGCTAGTGCGGACCCCAAAGATTTATATGTTCTAAATGTCTTTTTTTATTAATAGTCTTTCTAACAGAAGGTTTAAGCCAATTACAATTTATTTTTTGTTATGTATACCTGGCTGTCACCTATAGGAATACATTTTGCCTTCTTAACCAATAAAGATTTGAATCTCTCCCATTTACAATTTCGATCAACCAATTGTTGTGTTACCCTTACACCGTCATTGTACCACTATCTACCGTACTATACTATAGTATATACCATGTATCGGACAATAGTTGCTCACAGTAAATATCTAAAGTGCAGCTTTCAACCTGGGATAATTGTCCTTTTTAGGTTGGGGCTACACTGTGACTTTGGCAATGGCACCTGTCATAGTACCACAAGTGAATGGAGTCACTTTGCATCCTCCAGGATACTGCGACTGCAACAAGCAAGTAGCAAAAAATCTGATTTGGTTGGATGTTTTGCAGCTTACTTACCGGGTTCGCAGTATACTCGGGGTCACAGAGAGTTCTATTCTCATCCGTTTTGTAACTCAGATTTGGTCATTAAAGTCTACGGGGATCCATCGGGGATCCATATAACACAAATGACACTCTGAAGACAGACTTTGTATTTCAGAGCTTCGTCCAAGTTTCATCCATTTTTAACTGATCCGTTGTGCAGAGTCAGCGACGTGAGGCAGTGACTGGTGTTACATGTGAGGGTCGCTGTATGTTTCCCCCAGGATTCGCACAGAGGTGTATTGAGGCCATGGGAGTGCATTGCAGTCACACGAGTTGCTGTGATTGCAATGTGGAATAAAAGTAAGTGTTAGTCTTGGGCAAACCAGTTGTCCAAGGAAGATTTTAGAAAACCTGCTCTGGGCTTTTGTGTTTTGAAACAGACTACAGGATGGTAGTGGTGCAGTCCGTTTAATTCCTGGTGTGAAGGAAGCCCGGTTCCTCCCAAGTCACCAATCCGTGACGTCGCTACACAGGCACAGCTCTCCGGTGCCCCCTTTGTCTCTCAGGTCAATAAGGGAGCTGCACCTAGAGCAAATGGCCGCTGGGGAGACTGCCCTGTTACCCATGCTGGGTATTCTAAGATTCGCAATCAGAGTAAAAGGATCAGCCCAAAATTAATTTATTATTTAATTGCCTTAAGGGCGCACTAGGTAATTAGAAGTAATATACAGTTAAAATATATCAAGAGTTACAGTCAGAGTAAAATATAACAATCATAATACAGGGCTTAAAGGTATACAGCTGGAGGTCAATTTACCAGGTTGAAGGTCGCTTGTGGAAGCCAGGGGGGCTCAGCGTTCCGCAGATCCAAGACTTAGTTGCCGGGCAGCCCCCAGAAAGCGTGTGCTTGCTCCCTTCTGGTTGGCATACCCTGTTCCTTAGTTTATCATCATCTTCTTCTGTTCAGTCTCTCTCCAAGTGTCCTCTGCTCTTAAACCTTCCATGTCCCTCCCCCCTAAAATTGGGTGGGCTAGCAATCTCCACCCCTCCGCCTCCCTGCAAGATTTATTCCAATATCTAATAAATGGGATAACTGCTCTCAGGGGGGTCGGATCAGTACACGGGTGGTACCAGCGCACAAGGTTTGCTCTGCCGGGCGCCCAGGGACCAAACCCAGACCCATTCGGTCACTGTGGGAGGCTGATTTCCATATCTCAGGTTTCAGAACTCCCACGGACTCGGGAATTGCACTGACAGATGCGCAATTTCTTTGGGGAGAGTGGGATATTTTTTATGAGCCTGTACCTTGGACGATGCGTCCATAATTCACGATTCCATGTTGGAGACGGTTCGACTGGGAGGCCACAATGGACGTGTATCCTGTGGCCACTTGACATGCCTGCTCTAATTGAGCCCCCAAGCACTTACAAGCCCCCTGCTGGTGTGGCTTCCTCATTGAGCTTTGAAGTACCTTCTGCCTGCTACACTGAGCTTAATCCCATTACCATGCTAAAAGGAACTTTATTCATGAGAAAAGGTGGGGGCCAGGAGCGCTCGTTTCTGCAGACCTGTGACCAGGAGACAAAATGGAGTCACGCCAATCTCTGTTAGTATGCCCGTATCCAAGATGGCGGCTGCTCCCTCATCACACCTGGCCAGGTTTTCCATGTGTTTGAAAGCCACAGATTCAAGTTTAAAACCCTGCAGTATAGGGTTTGAGTGTGTCAGGTTCAGAGTCAGTGTCAACCTGGTGTTTGGAGGAGTACAGAGCAGCAGGCTCTGCAGATCTCCACCTGTGTGAGGCAACACAAGCAAGTGGAGCCAAACAGCCAAGGCAGCTGGAAGGTCTGGCACCCACAGCATACGCAGCAATGTAGTCGCCCACGGCAACTGGTCTCCAAGGTGTACTGGCATGTTTATTGGCTGTAATCCAGAGGATATGGTTCCCAGCTGCGATCCGGAGGATATCGTGTGTTGTGTTTTTGTGAGTTGAAGATTAATAATAATAATAATAATAATAATAATTTTTATTTATATAGCGCCAACATATTCCGCAGCGCTTTACAAATTATAGAGGGGACTTGTACATACAATAGACATTACAGCATAACAGAAATACAGTTCAAAACAGATACCAAGAGGAGTGAGGGCCCTGCTCGTAAGCTTACATACTATGAGGAAAAGGGGAGACACGAGAGGTGGATGGTAACAATTGCTATAGTTAAAGATTAAAGAGACATTGTACACAGCGGTGCAGTCGCCCATGGCAACAGGTCAGGAAGGTGGCCTGGCATATTTATTGGCTGTAATCCAGAGGATATGGTTCCCAACTGCGATCTGGAGGATATTGTGTGCTGCGTTTTTGTGAGTTGAACATTAAAGAGACGTTTTGCTTTGAACTTTGCTGGGTAACTGCCCCATCACTGCATAGGGTGCTACCACTGCACTACAGCTGTTTCAAGAAAGTTCAGACAGTCTACTTGCTTCAGTGAAAAAAAAAAGAATGAGAAAAAACTGGAAGCAACAAGGATGACACCAGAGAAAAAAAATCAGTCTTCTCTCATGGATGGTAACAGTTACACAAGTGTGTGAATGTAGCCCAAGAGGATGGCAAGACCATTTTCAACCATCATGAATGGACCAGAAGGCCAAAGAGATTTATTGTATTATTTTCAGGAGACTACTGTCAAGGTATATATTTGAGTATTTATTTTACTCACAGTATATAACGCCATAAATTCCCCAGCGCTTTATCATCACTGTCCCCAATGGAAATTCCCTATCAGTATGTCTTTGTAGTGTGGGAGGAAAGAGTGGCACTTGGAGGAAACCCACGGAGAGAACATACAAACTCCTTGCAGGTGTTGTCTTTGGTGGGATTTGAACCCAGGATTTCAACGCAACAGGGCTAACCACTGAGCCACCATATTTGTGGTAATCCAGTAGTGACAAGAATTTTGAATGAACTCTGCTTTGGTGTTGAATTGTGGAGGTGACAGTAATTTCAGAGAGGCTGGCATTGAAAGTGACTTCTGAGAACACGGTGATCTTCCTGGATGTTAACCAAAACTGGTGTGTACAGCACCTTACATAATAGCTAATGCAGTCAGTCATTTACAAATACCCAACTACTGTCATATACAGACTAATATTGTGTATTATATGCACATAAATTCATGTAATTCTTCACCACTGACTGGTGAAAAGTAGAAAGAACTCTGCAGGCAAAAAATGAGGCCGCAAAGAGTAATAATTTCCTTACACTCAGGAAAGCACTTATTCACCCTGCACAAAAGAAGTGATAGTTAGTGATTTTATAAGCAGAAGTTGACTGGTAGAGTCTTATACAAGTTAGTATGCTACTAAGTATAGGATGACATTTTCACTTTCATGTTACAATACGTTATCCTAGCTACTCCTCAGTAATTCATATATCATACAAATAAGAATAATCTAAAAAATCCATAGGGCAAAGAAGTACGCTTTGTGACAGGATCACTGGCATGGTACATGAAGGCAGATATACGTCACTGCGCATAATGGCTTCAGTGATGTGAAACCAGAGTATTTTCCTCCAGCACACTACATGTTGTGAGGGTTAAATTAAAATTGCATACATGGGCTGGTTTTAGGTGGACATCTATAGAGCGGGTGGGAGGATGTCCACCATATCTCCACCTGCAGAGTCGGCACAGCCGTGTGCTAATAGAACCTGTGTGATGTCACTGTCATGTGATCAGTCACACGGTCTGGGTTTAAATTGCTGGCTTTGAGAGGCAGTCTGTGTGTTGCGTTTGGAGAGGAAAGACTCCAAGCGATGGCTCCAGGTGGAGCTGAAGACACATGGTGGTCTGAGAGGGCGAATCCCTCAGACAATTGGACTTTGTTATACGTTATCTTTTTGTTTTGCCGTTATGCCAGAAAGGCTCTGTTTACTTTGCTGAACCCTGCTTTGGTTTGTGCTGTTCCACAATAAACCAGCAGGTGATTTACCACAAGAAGCGTTCCTGTGTCTACCTTGGGAAGCGGCTGAGTGAGTCAAACCCTCACAGCTTTTATAGACAAAGACATTTTGAGACTATCGACATACACTGTAAAAGCTAGTAATATTCACCATTATATGTAAGATAGTCCTGAACAGATGCTTTAATGATTACTAATATCATATGATAAATGCGTCCCACGCTTTCTTTTTATATCATTTCTTTCTGTAGCAGTTGATTCTTTAACCATTGCTGATGCAGTATAAAAGAAGAGGCTTCTATGATCTTCTGTAAGTTAATGTAGAAGCTATATCGGTACAATATTGCAATACAGTATATACCGTACACCAGGGCAGGCATCAAGAATTTATGGTCCCTATACAGCCAAAGCATCTTGGCCACTGCGCCCTTCCAATATAATATGCACACAATATACACTGCCTAAAGAGAACCTGTCGGCAAGATTTTGCATGTTAAAGGGTGTGTCTGGGGATTTACAAAAAGCAAAAAATGTATCTAAGCACTAACAGGCAGGTGATTGCAGCTTGCCTTCCTGCTGTGCCCAATGCCGTTCTTCCCCGGCACAGAGCGCTCCTACCGGGGATTCAGCTCCCTCTGCTAACATCACAGGGTGGGACTCCCGAAGTCATTGTGACTGATAGCGGGATCACCCAGTAGGGATCCGGCTGTCAATCAGAATGACATTGGAAGCCCCACCCCATTGACAAAGCAGACCGGAAAAGAAGCATTCGCTCTATAGACAAGACGTGAGCAGAGGCTTCTGAATTCCCGCCAGGAGTGCCTGTGACCGCTCTGTGCTGGGGAAGAACGGCGCTGGACACAACAGGCAAGTAAGCTGCAATTACGTGCCTGTTAGTGCTTAGATACATTTTTTTTTTGTTAAGTCTTGGATATCCCCTTTAAAGTAAAGGCATGGCCATAGTGGTGCTGTTATACAGATTAGGTATCTTTACTGAAGAAATCCGTATTGTGATTGTTCTATAATCCTGCATTTGAAGTTTTGATGTAATAAGCTTTAGGCGCATAGTGGCGGGACTGTGGAGAGAGCCTTCGGCTCCTGTCCTGACCTTCTGCTTGCCTCTGGTGTCTGCCTCTTGTTTGAAAGTTCACACTGGCACTGCCCTCGCCGCAGGCGGTACGTGATCTCCCAGCTATCTTCAATAAAATGGTGCTACTGGCGGCACATGCACAGAGTGAGATCTAGGCTCGATGACGAGCCTAGAACTCAATCTGTGCATGTGCCACCACTTATGCTATTGTATTGAAGACCACTGGGAGATCAATCTGCACACACTACACTCGTGGTGAAGGTGATACATACAAAATTCACAGCCGAATTTAGAACCAGGTGTTTAACTGAGGTTGTAAAACTTTGCATCATGCTTATTCCTAGTGAGCAATTCATTGCAGATTTCATGCTTTGCAATGAAAAACATGCACTTACACACTTTGGCATGATATCAGTGAGGTTATTAATTGTTATTGTAGGAATGTACTTCCATGATTTATGCATTTGGTCACAAAAATGATCAAGATCCGCTGCTGGCAGCTCCCTTTGCAATTGCCGATCACTCATGTTAGTGATGGGAGAAAAGTCCAGGGATGGCTACAGGCTATGATAGCACATAAAGGCCACAGAGGCTGCTCGCAGAGTCACAAGCAACATGCGGCCTGGTATTGTGTTGAAAAATACCTCTTGGGACACTTTCCTTTTCATGGCGTTGCCCACGAGATACCCAGACTAATCTTCAGCTATAGCTGAACAGGATAGACCTCCATTCCAGCCTTCATTACCATCTTACTCTGAACCATGATAGCCTTTGAGAGCTGTGGTGTGAGGGCAATGGACTACCTATAGCTGAACATCTGGCTTATAGCACAATGTCGCGCAAACACCTCTTGATGGTTTGTGTAGACTTGGTTGAACACCTTACCCTTGGTACATGACGTCTAAGTTCACTTACAGTACAGAATAGATCACTACATGCCATTCTTCAAATCTCACAAGACCATGTGGACAAGGCCATGAAGAACCCATTACAAGGGAATGTCTCACCACACAGATCTTACAGTTCTTTGAAAAAGTATTCATACTCCAAAAACGTTTCCAATTATTATCCTTACACCCACAAACTTTTATTTGAATTTTATTTAGCATAGCAACACAAAGTAGCAAGTATTTGTGACTTGTAAAGGAAATGATATCTGTTTTTCTAAATCTTTTAAAAACATAAATCTGAAATTATGACATGGATTTGTATTCAGCCCCTGTAGTCTGATACTCCTAAATAAAATTTTGACTGACCAATTGCCTCCAGAAGTCATATAATTAATAAATTGAGCCCACCAGTGTGTAATTTATTCTCTGTATAACTACAGCTGTTCTGTGAAGGCCTCAGTGGTTTGTTTGAAAACATTGGGGATTAAACAGCATCATGAAAATCAGACCAAGGAGCACACCAGACATGTCTGGGATAGAGTTGTGAAGAAGATAAAAACACTCAAAGTTGTTTCTTAAAAATTCAATCTCGAATGTCTAGCTGTTCAGCCGATAAAACTACACACAAGTGCACATCTGCTGTTTGGTGGGAATTTTAACACTAATTATTTACTTTGCTGATAAAATAGGGTTAATATCCAAGCATATGAAAATTTAAAAGGAACCTGTCATTACTTTTGTCATATAACAATAAAAACTATTACACTATGACGTTCAGCGCCTGTACTGCATTCCGTAAATGCTTATATAACCCTCTGACTCCCCATGCATACCCCGTAAAAACCTTTTAAAGTTTTCCTGTATGAAAATTGAGTTGGTCCGGTGTGATGGGTATGGTTTCGGACCTCTCCTCCCGGCTGCTGCTTGCCGTCCTCTTTTTTAGTTGACTTGGATGATGCCTGACTTCAACCACATTACCAGGTGAAATCTCGCGTCTGTGCAAAGAAATCAAGGCTTGCGCCTGCGCGCTGTGCTTTCTCCTACTGCGCGCAGAGCCAAAAACAGAAGTGCACATGCGCCCATATGTTTTTGGCTGTTCCCTTTCAGAAGGGCAAAGCATAGTGCCCTGGCACAAGTCGAGATTTTTGTGCGCAGGTGCAAGATTGTACCCTGCAAAACTGGTAACAAGTTCCCTTTAAAACATAAAAAAATTAAAACTACGGCATGCCTTGCACTGTCTGACCTAAAAGAAGCCGTGAAGGCAAAACCGTATATCGGGCAAAGCAAGCCATGTCGCTGTTTTAATATTTGTATGTTTTAAGTTTTGATAGGCTCAGATTTTAACCCTATTTTATGATTATTATGATCAATAAATCTTACTAAAGTTTCTGCGATATGGCAAGTATGCACTACAGTTTGTTGTTTTATCTGACAGCTGACAACTGCAGAAAATACTCTTTTGTGCGGATTTATGAGATGTGAAGGTGTATAGGAATACTACGATTTACTGGTGCCAAATGCATCCACGTCACTCTGCAGAAAGTCATATTTTATGAAGTGAAAAGTGTTTTTCCAGATGAGAGAAGAGCGACTGTTTTGGTCTGAATTTCAAAGCACCAACACGCTGATCGGTGAGGTATTCTGTCATTTTGAAACGATTAGTAACCAGCGGTTGTTTGGCGGTAATGAGCCTCGCTATATTGCAGTATTAATAATGGACTCAATATCATTGTCCCTATTCATGAATTTTACATATTATGTGAATACTATTGGTATGAAAGTTGTGTGTTCATTATCGTTTGCTCATGTTTTAGAACCCATTATCATTCTCTTTATTGTAATTTATATACAGTATATTTGTGGTTCCTTAATTAAATATATATTTCTGTTTTCTATATTCACCATTTATCAGTATTTTTTTATGAATAGATAAATATAATGGAAGAGTTGTGTAGTGAGGTACAAGCACATATGATGGCGCAATCTGTTGCAGTTTATAGCAGCCAGTGCAGAAAATAAAGACCCCATATACATTACATTAGATAGCTGTCTGCTGAACTGACAGCAACTGTTCCTGACTTCCCCATACACAGGAAAGCTTGACTCTTAAGGTACCGTCACATTTAGCGACGCTCCAGCGATATAGACAACGATCCGACCTAAACTAGATCGCTGCAGCGTCGCTGTTTAGGTCGCTGTAGAGATGTCAAACACAGCAACTCCAGAGCGATGCAGGAGCGATCCAGTGACGTACTTATCGTTCTCGCTGGTTGTTAGCTCTGTGAAAAAACATTGCAGGCATCCTTGCTTTTGCTGTCAAACATGACGAATCACGCTGACCTGATGACCAAATAAAGTTCTGGACTTTCTGCAGCGACCAACGACATCACAGCAGAATCCTGATCGCTGCTGCGTGTCTAACACAACGATATCGCTATCCAGGATGCTGCAACGTCACGGATCGCTGTCGTTCTCGTTGTAAAGTTGCTCAGTGTGAAGGTACCTTAAATGCATTTTCTGAGTGATACCTTAACAGATTCCTCTGGCAGAGGCTTATGTCCCAGAGAACAAAAGGATTGACCATTGGCAGTCCCACCAAGTCTTTAGGCTAATATTTATCTGGGCCTTAAAGCTCTTCTAGGATTGTATGCATCTCCTTCAGAATTATGTTAAAGTCTTAAGGTACCTTCACACTCAGCGACGCTGCAGCGATACCGACAACGATGTCGATCGCTGCAGCGTCGCTGTTTGGTCGCTGGATAGCTGTCACACAGACAGCTCTCCAGCGACCAACGATCCCGAAGTCCCCTGGTAACCAGGGTAAACATCGGGTTACTAAGCGCAGGGCCGCGCTTAGTAACCCGACGTTTACCCTGGTTACCAGCGTAAACGTAAAAAAAACAAACACTACATACTTACCTTCTGCTGTCTGTCCTCGGCGCTGTGCTTTCCTGCACTGACTGTGAGCACAGAGGCTGGAAAGCACAGCGGTGACGTCACTGCTCTGCTTTCCGGCTGGCCGGCGCTCACAGCCAGTGCAGGAAAGCACAGCGCCGGGGACAGACAGCAGAAGGTAAGTATGTAGTGTTTGTTTTTTTACGTTTACGCTGGTAACCAGGGTAAACATCGGGTTACTAAGCGCGGCCCTGCGCTTAGTAACCCGATGTTTACCCTGGTTACCAGTGAAGACATCGCTGAATCGGCGTCACACACGCCGATTCAGCGATGTCTGCAGGGACTCCAGCAACGAAATAAAGTTCTGGACTTTCTGCAGCGACCAACGACATCACAGCAGGATCCTGATCGCTGCTGCGTGTCAAACTGAACGATATCGCTAGCCAGGACGCTGCAACATCACGGATCGCTAGCGATATCGTTCAGTGTGACGGTACCTTTAGTCTTATGTTCAAGCTGTGAGCTGATATTAATAGCCTGGGAACCTGTATGGCTACTGGCCCCTTCCCAGATTATTAACCCCTTTACCCCCAAGGGTGGTTTGCACGTCAATGACCAGGCCAATTTTTACAATTCTGACCACTGTCCCTTTATGAGGTTATAACTCCGAAACGCTTCAACGGATCCTGGTGATTCTGACATTGTTTTCTCGTGACATATTGTACTTCATGATAGTGGTAAAATTTCTATGATAGTACCTGCGTTTATTTGTGAAAAAAACGGAAATTTGGCAAAAATTTTGAAAATTTCGCAATTTTCAAACTTTGAATTTTTATGCAATTAAATCACAGAGATATGTCACACAAAATACTTAATAAGTAACATTTCCCTCATGTCTCCTTTACATCAGCATAATTTTGGAACCAATTTTTTTTTTTGTTAGGGAGTTATAAGGGTTAAAAGTTGACCAGCAATTTCTCATTTTTACAACACCATTTTTTTTTAGGGACCACGTCTCATTTGAAGTCATTTTGAGGGGTCTATATGATAGAAAATGCCCAAGTGTGACACCATTCTAAAAACTGCACCCCTCAAGGTGCTCAAAACCACATTCAAGAAGTTTATTAACCCTTCAGGTGTTTAATAGGAATTTTTGGAATGTTTAAATAAAAATGAACATTTAACTTTTTTACACAAAAAATTTACTTCAGCTCCAATTTGTTTTATTTTACCAAGGGTAACAGGAGAAATTGGACCCAAAAAGTTGTTGTCCAATTTGTCCTGAGTACGCTGATACCCCATATGTGGCAGTAAACCACTGTTTGGGCGCATGGGAGAGCTTGGAAGGGAAGGAGCGCTATTTGACTTTTCAATGCAAAATTGACAGGAATTGAGATGGGACGCCATGTTGCGTTTGGAGAGCCACTGATGTGCCTAAACATTGAAACCCCCCACAAGTGACACCATTTTGGAAAGTAGACCCCCTAAGGAACTTATCTGGATGTGTGGTGAGCACTTTGACCCACCAAGTGCTTCACAGAAGTTTATAATGCAGAACCGTAAAAATAAAAAATCATATTTTTTCACAAAAATTATATTTTTGCCCCCAATTTTTTATTTTTCCAAGGGTAAGAGAAGAAATTGGACCTCAAAAGTTGTTGTCCAATTTGTCCTGAGTACGCTGATACCCCATATGTGGCAGTAAACCACTGTTTGGGCGCATGGGAGAGCTCGGAAGGGAAGGAGCGCAGTTTGACTTTTCAATGCAAAATTGACAGAAATTGAGATGGGACGCCATGTTGCGTTTGGAGAGCCACTGATGTGCCTAAACATTGAAACCCCCCACAAGTGACACCATTTTGGAAAGTAGACCCCCTAAGGAACTTATCTAGAGGTGTGGTGAGCACTTTGACCCACCAAGTGCTTCACAGAAGTTTATAATGCAGAACCGTAAAAATAAAAAATCATATTTTTTCACAAAAATTATATTTTTGCCCCCAATTTTTTATTTTTCCAAGGGTAAGAGAAGAAATTGGACCTCAAAAGTTGTTGTCCAATTTGTCCCGAGTACGCTGATACCTCATATGTGGCAGTAAACCACTGTTTGGGCGCATGGGAGAGCTCGGAAGGGAAGGAGCGCCGTTTGACTTTTCAATGCAAAATTGACAGGAATTGAGATGGGACGCCATGTTGCGTTTGGAGAGCCACTGATGTGCCTAAACATTGAAACCCCCCACAAGTGACACCATTTTGGAAAGTAGACCCCCTAAGGAACTTATCTGGATGTGTGGTGAGCACTTTGACCCACCAAGGGCTTCACAGAAGTTTATAATGCAGAGCCATAAAAATAAAACAAAATTTTTTTCCCACAAAAATTATTTTTTAGCCCCCAGTTTTGTATTTTCCCTAGGGTAACAGGAGAAATTGGACCCCAAAAGTTGTTGTCCAATTTGTCCTGAGTACGCTGATACCCCATATGTGGGGGGGAACCACCGTTTGGGCGCATGGGAGGGCTCGGAAGGGAAGGAGCGCCATTTGGAATGCAGACTTAGATGGAATGGTCTGCAGGCGTCACATTGCGTTTGCAGAGCCCCTAATGTACCTAAACAGTAGAAACCCCCCACAAGTGACACCATTTTGGAAAGTAGACCCCCTAAGGAACTCATCTTGATGTGTTGTGAGAGCTTTGAACCCCCAAGTATTTCACTACAGTTTATAACGCAGAGCCATGCAAATAAAAAATATTTTTTTTTCCACAAAAATTATATTTTAGCCCCCAGTTTTGTATTTTTCCAAGGTTAGCAGGAGAAATTGGACCCTAAATGTTGTTGTCCAATTTGTCCTGAGTACGCTGATACCCCATATGTGGGGGGGAACCACCGTTTGGGCGCATGGGAGGGCTCGGAAGGGAAGGAGCATCATTTGGAATGCAGACTTAGATGGATTGGTCTGCAGGCGTCACATTGCATTTGCAGAGCCCCTAATGTACCTAAACAGTAGAAACCCCCCACAAGTGACCCCATATTGGAAACTAGACCCCTCAATGAACTTATCTAGATGTGTTGTGAGAACTTTGAACCCCCAAGTGTTTCACTACAGTTTATAACGCAGAGCCGTGAAAATAAAAAATCTTTTTGTTTTCCCACAAAAATTATTTTTTAGCCCCCAGTTTTGTATTTTCCCAAGGGTAACAGGAGAAATTGGTCCACAAAAGTTGTTGTCCAATTTGTCCTGAGTACGCTGATACCCCATATGTTGGGGTAAACCCCTGTTTGGTCACACAGGAGAGCTCGGAAGGGAAGGAGCACTGTTTTACTTTTTCAACGCAGAATTGGCTGGAATTGAGATCGGACGCCATGTCGTGTTTGGAGAGCCCCTGATGTGCCGAAACAGTGGAAACCCCCCAATTATAACTGAAACCCTAATCTAAACACACCCCTAACCCTAATTCCAACGGTAACCCTAACCACACCTCTAACCCTGACACACCCCTAACCCTAATCCCAACCCTATTCCCAACTGTAAATGTAATCTAAACCCTAACCCTAACTTTAGCCCCAACCCTAACTGTAGCCCCAACCCTAACCCTAACCCTAGCCCTAACCCTAGCCCTAACCCTAGCCCTAACCCTAGCCCTAACCCTAACCCTAGCCCTAACCCTAGCCCTAGCCCTAACCCTAGCCCTAACCCTAGCCCTAACCCTAACCCTAGCCCTAGCCCTAACCCTAGCCCTAACCCTAGCCCTAACCCTAGCCCTAACCCTAGCCCTAACCCTAGCCCTAGCCCTAACCCTAGCCCTAACCCTAGCCCTAATGGGAAAATGGAAATAAATACATTTTTTTTTATTTTTCCCTAACTAAGGGGGTCATGAAGGGGGGTTTGATTTACTTTTATAGCGAGTTTTTTAGCGGATTTTTATGATTGGCAGCCGTCACACACTGAAAGACCCTTTTTATTGCAAAAAATATTTTTTGCAATACCACATTTTGAGAGCTATAATTTTTCCATATTTTGGTCCACAGAGTCATGTGAGGTCTTGTTTTTTGCGGGACGAGTTGACGTTTTTATTGAAAACATTTTTGGGCACGTGACATTTTTTGATCGCTTTTTATTCCGATTTTTGTGAGGAAGAATGACCAAAAGCCAGCTATTCATGAATTTCTATTGGGGGAGGCGTTTATACCGTTCCGCGTTTGGTAAAATTGATAAATCAGTTTTATTCTTCGGGTCAGTACGATTACAGCGATACCTCATTTATATCATTTTTTTATGGTTTGGCGCTTTTATACGATAAAAACTATTTTACAGAAAAAATAATTATTTTTGCATCGCTTTATTCTCAGGACTATAACTTTTTTATTTTTTTGCTGATGATGCTGTATGGTGGCTCTTTTTTTGCGGGACAATATGACGCTTTCAGCGGTACCATGGTTATTTATATCTGTCCTTTTGATCGCGTGTTATTCCACTTTTTGTTCGGCGGTATGATAATAAAGCGTTGTTTTTTGCCTCGTTTTTTTTTTTTTTTTCTTACGGTGTTTACTGAAGGAGTTAACTAGTGGGACAGTTTTATAGGTCGGGTCGTTACGGACGCGGCGATACTAAATATGTGTACTTTTATTGGTTTTTTTTTTTATTTAGATGAAGAAATGTATATATGGGAATAATATTTTTTTTTTTTTTCATTATTTTGGAATATTTTTTTTTTTTTTTTTTACACATTTGGAAAATGTTTTTTTAACTTTTTTACTTTGTCCCAGGGGGGGACATCACAGATCAGTGATCTGACAGTTTGCACAGCACTCTGTCAGATCACTGATCTGACATGCAGCGCTGCAGGCTTCACAGTGCCTGCTCTGAGCAGGCTCTGTGAAGCCACCTCCCTCCCTGCAGGACCCGGATCCGCGGCCATCTTGGATCCGGGGCTGGAGGTAGCAGGGAGGGAGGTGAGACCCTCGCAGCAACGCGATCACATCGCGTTGCTCCGGGGGTCTCAGGGAAGCCCGCAGGGAGCCCCCTCCCTGCGCGGTGCTTCCCTGCACCGCCGGCACATCGCGATCATCTTTGATCGCGGTGTGCCAGGGGTTAATGTGCCGGGGGCGGTCCGTGACCGCTCCTGGCACATAGTGCCGGATGTCAGCTGCGATAAGCAGCTGACACCCGGCCGCGATCGGCCGCGCTCCCCCCGTGAGCGCGGCCGATTGGCTATGACGTACTATCCCGTCCAGGGTCAGATAAGCCCAGGGCACCTCGACGGGATAGTACGTCTAAGGTCACAGAGGGGTTAACATTAGCCCCTTGCCGTCAGCTTTCTCTCAACTGGTTATGAAAATTACTGGGGACCTCGCGTAGTTTTTTTAATCTATTTATTTTAAATATAAATACAAGTACAGAAAAATAATCTATCTATCATGTTCCTCATCAGTATCTATCTCTATCTTTGAACATCCTTAACCCCTTTACCCCCAAGGGTGGTTTGCACGTTAATGACCGGGCAAATTTTTACAATTCTGACCACTGTCCCTTTATGAGGTTATAACTCTGGAACGCTTCAACGGATCCTGATGATTCTGACATTGTTTTCTCGTGACATATTGTACTTCATGATGGTGATTTCTTTGACATTACCTGTATTTATTTGTGAAAAAAATGGAAATTTTGCGAAAGTTTTGAAAATCTCGCAATTTTCCAACTTTGAATTTTTATGCCCTTAAATCACAGAGTTATGTCACACAAAATACTTATTAAGTAACATTTCCCACATGTCTACTTTACATCAGCACAATTTTGGAACCAAAATTTTTTTTGTTAGGGAGTTATAAGGGTTAAAAGTTGACCAGCAATTTCTCATTTTTACAACACCATTTTTTTTTAGGGGCTACATCACATTTGAAATCACTTTGAGGGGTCTATATGATAGAAAATACCCAAGTGTGACACCATTCTAAAAACTGCACCCCTCAAGGTGCTCAAAACCACATTCAAGAAGATTATTAACCCTTCAGGTGTTTCACAGGAATTTTTGGAATGTTTAAAAAAATTGTAAATTTTTTTCACAAAAAATTTACTTCAGCTCCAATTTGTTTTATTTTACCAAGGTAACAGGAGAAATTGGACCCCAAACGTTGTTATGCAATTTGTCCTGTGTACGCTGATACCCCATGTGTGGGGGTAAACCACTGTTTGGGCGCACGGCAGAGCTTGGCAGGGAAGGAGTGCCATTTGACTTTTCAATGCAAAATTAACTGGAATTGAGATAGGATGCCATGTCGCGTTTGGAGAGCCCCTGGTGTGCCTAAACATTGAACCCCCCACAAGTGACACCATTTTGGAAAGTAGACCCCCTAAGGAACTTATCTAGATGCCAAGTGCTTCACAGAAGTTTATAACGCAGAGCTGTGAAAATTAAAAAAAAAAATTTTTCCACAAAAATTATTTTTTAGCCCCCAGTTTTGTATTTTCCCAAGGGTAACAGGAGAAATTGGACGCCAAAAGTTGTTGTCCAATTTGTCGTGCGTACGCTGATACCCCATATGTGGGGGGGAACCACCGTTTGGGCGCCCGGCAGAGCTTGGAAGGGAAGGAGCGCCGTTTGGAATGCAGACTTAGATGGATTGGTCTGCAGGCATCACGTTGCATTTGCAGAGCCCCTGATGTACCTAAACAGTAGAAACCCCCCACAAGTGACCCCATATTGGAAACTAAACCCCCAAGGAACTTATCTAGATGTGTTGTGAGAACTTTGAACCCCCAAGTGTTTCACTACAGTTAGTAACGCAGAGCCATGAAAATAAAAAATCTTTTTTTCCACAAAAATTATTTTGTAGCCCTCAGTTTTGTATTTTCCCAAGGGTAACAGGAGAAATTAGGCCCCAAAAGTAACTAAGGGGATGATGAAGGGGGGTTTGATTTACTTTTATAGCTTTTTTTTAGCAGATTTTTCTATCACACACTAAAAGACGCTTTTTATTGCAAAAAATAGTTAATGCATCTCCACATTTTGAGAGCTATAATTTTTCCATATTTTGGTCCACAAAGTCATGTGAGGTCTTGTTTTTTTGTGAGATGAGTTGACGTTTTCATTGGAACCATTTTCGGGCACGTGACTTTTTTTCTCTTTTTATTCCAATTTTTGTGAGGCAGAATGACCTAAAACCAGCTATTCATGAATTTCTTTTGGGGGGAGCATTTATACCGTTCCACGTTTCGTAAAAATTGATAAAGCAGTTTTATTCTTCAGGTCAGTACGATTAAAGC
Source organism: Ranitomeya imitator (assembly GCF_032444005.1). Classification (NCBI taxonomy): domain Eukaryota; kingdom Metazoa; phylum Chordata; class Amphibia; order Anura; family Dendrobatidae; genus Ranitomeya; species Ranitomeya imitator. The sequence continues at coordinate 76,769,977 of NC_091283.1, read as the reverse complement.
GACACCTCATTTATATCATTTTTTATGTTTTGGCGCTTTTATACGATAAAAACTATTTTATATAAGAAATTATTATTTTTGCATCGCTTTATTCTGAGGACTATAACTTTTTTATTTTTTTGCTGATGATGCTGTATAGTGGCTCATTTTTAGTGGGAGAAGATGATGTTTTCAGCGGTACCATGGATATTTATATCCTTTTTTTTTATCGCGTGTTATTCCACTTTTTGTTTCTGCGGTATGATAATAAAGCATTGTTTTTTGCCTGTTTTTTTTTTGTGACGGTGTTCAATGAAGGGGTTAACTAGTGGGACAGTTTTATAGGCCGGGTCGTTACGGACGCGGCGATACTAAATATGTGTACTTTTATTGTTTTTTTTTTTTACATAAAGAAATGTATTTATTGGAACTATATATATATATATATATATATATATATATATATATATTACTTTTTTTGTTTATTTAGGATTTTTTTTTTTTACACATGTAAATATATATTTTTTAACTTTTTTACATTGCCCCAAGGGGGGATATCACATTATAGTGTCAGATCGCTGATCTGACACTTTGCACAGCACTGTGTCAGATCAGTGATCTGACAGGCAGTGCTCCTGGCTTACCAGCGCCTGCTCAGAGCAGGCGCTGGTAAGCCACCTCCCTGAGGGACCCGGAAGCAGCCCCGTGGCCATTTTGGATCCGGGGCCTGCAGGGAGAAGGAGGTAGGAGACCCTCGGAGCAGCGCAATCACATCGTGTTGCTCCGAGGGTCTCAGGGAAGCACTCAGAGAGCCTCCTCCCTGCGCGATGCTTCCCTATGCCCCCGGAATGCTGCAATCATGTTTGATTGCAGTGTTCCGGGTGTTAATGTGCTAGGAGCGGTTCGTGACAACTCATGGCACATAGTGCCTGTGATAGTCAACTGACACCCGTCCGCGATCGGCCACGCTCCCCCCGTGAGTGCGGCTGATTGCATATGACGTACTATCCCGTCGAGGGTCAGATAGGCCCAGGTCACCTCGACGGGATAGTACGTCTAAGGTCAGAGAGGAGTTAATACATAAAACTCTTTAATTTTGCATTTCAATCCCTATGCGTCACACTGACAGCACATGGACACATGCACACTGACAGCAAATAGACACACGGATGTTACATACGTACATACAGATCACACATGGACACGGATCTCACGAGTGCTAGTTTTTCCATTACAGGAATCACCAGTACGTGTGAAGGAGGCCTGACACATATTTCTGATAGTCTTTTAACTTTGAACCTGGTGAATTAGGAGAATGGGGGCCACAGTTCCCACTATGCTGTGCATTCTGGAAATAATAGTCACAAATTATAAACTGTCATGATCCCAATGGCAGGGGATCACAAATGGACAAGCAGAAAAACAAAAACAAGCTCTAGGGTGATGGAACCTGAGCTGACCGCGATCCTGAACCTACACACACAACTAGCAGTAGCCGGGGAACGTGCCTACGATGATTCCTAGACGTCTCGCACCAGCCGAAGGACTAGCTACCCCTATAAGAAGAAACACAGACCTCACTTGCCTCCAGAGAAACACCCCACAGAAATAGCAGCCCCCCACATGTAATAACGGTGAAATGAGAGGAAAGCACAAACGTAGAAATGAAAACAGAATCAGCAAAGTGAGGCCCGCTAAAGCTAGATAGCAGAGGATACAAAAGTGAACTGCGCGGTCAGCGAAAAACCCTTCAAAAAACCATCCTGAAATTACTTGAACTCATGTGCCAACTCATGGAACATGAGGAGTAATTTCAGCCCACTAGAGCAACCAGCAGCAAGGAGTCACATAACAGCAAGCTGGACTAAGACAAAAAGTAAGCAAAACATAGAACAGGAAAATCAAAACTTAGCTTGTCCAGAAGATAACAGACGCAGGGAGCAAAGGCAAACAGACACGCTGATTACATTGATAGCCGGCGAGGAAATGACAAAACAGCCAGGTTAAATAGGAAACACCCATAACCTGATGGAACAGGTGGACACCAGAGACCGCAGAGAACACAAGTCACCCAGTACCATCAGTAACCACCAGAGGGAGCCCAAAAACAGAACTCACAACAGTACCCCCCCTTGAGGAGGGGGTCACCGAACCCTCATGAGAACCACCAGGGCGACCAGGATGAGCCCTATGAAACGCACGGACCAAATCGGCAGCATGAACATCAGAGGCAATCACCCAAGAATTATCCTCCTGACCATAACCCTTCCACTTGACCAAATACTGGAGTTTCCGTCTGGAAACACGAGAATCCAATATCTTCTCCACAACATACTCCAATTCACCCTCTACCAGCACCGGAGCAGGAGGCTCAAGCGAAGGAACGACAGGTACCTCATACTTCCGCAACAACGATCGATGGAACACATTATGAATAGCAAACGATGCCGGGAGATCCAAACGAAACGACACAGGGTTAAGAATTTCCAAGATCTTATAGGGACCGATGAACCGAGGCTTGAACTTAGGAGAAGAGACCTTCATAGGAACAAAACGAGAAGACAACCACACCAAGTCCCCAACAAGAAGTCGAGGACCCACGCGGCAACGGCGATTAGCAAACTGCTGAGCCTTCTCCTGGGACAACTTCAAATTGTCCACCACATGACTCCAAATCCGATGTAACCTATCCACCACCATGTCCACTCCAGGACAATCAGAAGGCTCCACCTGACCAGAGGAAAAACGAGGATGAAACCCCGAATTACAAAAGAAAGGAGAAACCAAGGTAGCAGAACTAGCCCGATTATTAAGGGCAAACTCGGCAAGCGGCAAAAAGGAAACCCAGTCATCCTGATCAGCCGAAACAAAACACCTTAAATAAGTTTCTAAAGTCTGATTAGTTCGTTCCGTCTGGCCATTCGTCTGGGGATGGAATGCAGACGAAAAGGACAAATCAATGCCCATCTTAGCACAGAACGTCCGCCAAAATCTAGACACAAACTGGGATCCCCTGTCAGAAACGATGTTCTCCAGAATGCCATGCAAACGGACCACGTTTTGAAAAAACAGAGGGACCAACTCAGAGGATGAAGGTAACTTAGGGAAGGGTACCAGATGAACCATCTTAGAAAAGCGGTCACACACAACCCATATGACGGACATTTTTTGAGAGACAGGGAGATCCGAAATAAAGTCCATGGAAATGTGCGTCCAAGGCCTCTTCGGGATAGGCAAAGGTAACAACAATCCACTGGCCCGAGAGCAGCAAGGCTTAGCCCGAGCACAAACTCCACAAGACTGCACGAAAGAACGCACATCCCTCGACAAGGAAGGCCACCAAAAAGACCTGGCCACCAAGTCTCTAGTACCAAATATTCCAGGATGACCTGCCAACACAGAAGAATGGACCTCGGAGATGACTCTACTGGTCCAATTATCCGGAACAAACAGTCTTTCCGGCGGACAACGATCAGGTTTATCCGCCTGAAACTCCTGCAAAGCACGTCGCAAGTCTGGGGAGACAGCCGACAAAATCACCCCATCCCTAAGGATACCAGTGGGCTCAGAATTTCCAGGGGAGTCAGGCACAAAACTCCTAGAAAGAGCATCCGCCTTCACATTCTTTGAACCTGGCAGGTAGGAAACCACAAAATTGAAACGGGAGAAAAACAGTGACCAACGAGCCTGTCTAGGATTCAGACGCTTGGCAGACTCAAGATACATCAGATTTTTGTGATCAGTCAAGACCACCACACGATGTCTAGCACCCTCAAGCCAATGACGCCACTCCTCAAATGCCCACTTCATGGCCAAAAGCTCCCGATTACCAACATCATAATTCCGTTCAGCGGGCGAAAATTTTCTAGAAAAGAACGCACATGGCTTCATCACTGAGCCATCGGAGCTTCTCTGTGACAAAACCGCCCCCGCTCCGATCTCAGAAGCATCAACCTCAACCTGAAAAGGAAGCGACGTATCTGGCTGACGCAACACAGGAGCAGAAGAAAACCGGCGCTTAAGTTCCTGAAAAGCCTCCACAGCCGCAGGAGACCAATCAGTAACATCAGCACCCTTTTTAGTCAAATCCGTCAAAGGTTTAGCAACACTAGAAAAATTAGTTATGAAGCGACGATAAAAATTAGCAAAGCCCAAGAACTTCTGTAAACTCTTAAGAGATGTAGGCTGCGTCCAGTCACAAATAGCCTGAACCTTGACGGGATCCATCTCAATAGTAGAAGGGGAAAAAACATACCCCAAAAAAGAAATCTTCTGGACTCCAAAGAGACATTTAGAACCCTTTACAAACAAAGAATTGGCCCGCAGGACCTGAAACACCCTCCTGACCTGCTGAACATGAGACTCCCAGTCATCAGAAAAAACCAAAACATCATCCAGATACACGATAATAAATTTATCCAGATATTCACGGAAAATATCGTGCATAAAGGACTGGAAGACCGAAGGAGCATTAGAAAGTCCAAAAGGCATCACCAAATACTCGAAATGGCCCTCAGGCGTATTAAATGCGGTTTTCCACTCATCACCCTGCCTTATCCGCACAAGATTATACGCACCCCTAAGATCAATCTTAGTAAACCATTTAGCCCCCTTAATGCGAGCAAATAAATCAGTCAACAATGGCAAAGGATACTGATATTTGACTGTAATCTTATTCAAAAGACGATAATCTATGCAAGGCCTCAAGGAACCATCTTTTTTAGCCACAAAAAAAAAACCTGCTCCCAAAGGGGACGAAGATGGACGGATATGTCCCTTTTCCAAGGACTCCTTAATATAATTCCGCATAGCAGTATGCTCTGGCACTGACAGATTGAACAAACGACCTTTCGGGAACTTACTGCCAGGAATCAAATCTATAGCACAATCGCAATCCCTGTGAGGAGGAAGCGAACTGAGCTTAGGCTCCTCAAAAACATCCCGATAATCAGACAAAAATACCGGAACCTCAGAAGGAGTAGATGAAGCGATAGAAATCGGAGGTGCATCATCATGAACCCCCTGACATCCCCAGCTTAACACAGACATTGTTTTCCAGTCCAGGACTGGGTTATGAGTTTGTAACCATGGCAGACCAAGCACTAAGACATCATGTAAATTATACAGCACCAGGAAGCGAATCACCTCCTGATGAACGGGAGTCATACGCATGGTCACTTGTGTCCAGTACTGAGGTTTATTCATAGCCAAAGGTGTAGAGTCAATTCCTTTTAAAGGAATAGGAACTTCCAGAGGTTCCAGACTAAACCCACAGCGATTGGCAAATGACCAATCCATAAGACTCAGGGCAGCGCCTGAATCCACATAGGCATCGACGGAAATGGATGATAATGAACAAATCAGCGTCACAGACAGAATGAACTTAGACTGTAAAGTACCAATGGCAACAGACTTATCAATCTTTTTTGTGCGTTTAGAGCATGCTGATATAACATGAGCTGAATCACCACAATAAAAACACAAACCATTTTTCCGCCTATAATTTTGCCGTTCACTTCTGGACTGAATTCTATCACATTGCATTATCTCAGGTGCCTGTTCAGAAGACACCGCCAAATGGTGCACAGGTTTGCGCTCCCGTAAACGCCGATCAATCTGAATAGCCATAGTCATGGACTCATTCAGACCTGTAGGCGCCGGGAACCCCACCATAACATCTTTAATGGCCTCAGAAAGACCATCTCTGAATTTTGCAGCCAGAGCGCACTCATTCCACTGAGTAAGGACCGACCATTTCCGAAATTTCTGACAATATATTTCTGCTTCATCTTGCCCCTGAGAAAGCTTTTTCAGCCTGAATCTCTAGGTTAGGTTCGTCATAGAGCAAACCCAATGCCAGAAAAAACGCATCCACATTGAGCAACGCAGGATCCCCTGGTGCCAATGCAAATGCCCAATTCTGAGGATCACCCCGCAGGAAAGATATAACAATCTTGACCTGCTGAGCAGGGTCTCCAGAGGAGCGAGATTTCAAGGAAAGAAACAACTTACAATTATTCCTAAAATTCAGAAAACTAGATCTATCTCCAGAAAAAAACTCTGGGACAGGAATTCTAGGTTCAGACATAGGCGTATGTACAACAAAATCTTGTATATTTTGAACCTTAGCAGCAAGATTATTCAGGCTGGAAGCCAAACTCTGAACGTCCATGATTAACAGCTAAAGTCAGAGCCATTCAAGGATTAAGAGGAGGAAAGAAGAAAAAAAAAAAAAAAAAAATAACCTCAGACTACTTTTCCTCCTACTTCAGCCAAAACGATGACCAATTTTTATTTTTTATGGCCGGCTATACTGTCATGATCCCAATGGCAGGGGATCACAAATGGACAAGCAGAAAAACAAAAACAAGCTCTAGGTTGATGGAACCTGAGCTGACCGCGATCCTGAACCTACACACACAACTAGCAGTAGCCGGGGAACGTGCCTACGATGATTCCTAGACGTCTCGCACCAGCCGAAGGACTAGCTACCCCTATAAGAAGAAACACAGACCTCACTTGCCTCCAGAGAAACACCCCACAGAAATAGCAGCCCCCCACATGTAATAACGGTGAAATGAGAGGAAAGCACAAACGTAGAAATGAAAACAGAATCAGCAAAGTGAGGCCCGCTAAAGCTAGATAGCAGAGGATACAAAAGTGAACTGCGCGGTCAGCGAAAAACCCTTCAAAAAACCATCCTGAAATTACTTGAACTCATGTGCCAACTCATGGAACATGAGGAGTAATTTCAGCCCACTAGAGCAACCAGCAGCAAGGAGTCACATAACAGCAAGCTGGACTAAGACAAAAAGTAAGCAAAACATAGAACAGGAAAATCAAAACTTAGCTTGTCCAGAAGATAACAGACGCAGGGAGCAAAGGCAAACAGACACGCTGATTACATTGATAGCCGGCGAGGAAATGACAAAACAGCCAGGTTAAATAGGAAACACCCATAACCTGATGGAACAGGTGGACACCAGAGACCGCAGAGAACACAAGTCACCCAGTACCATCAGTAACCACCAGAGGGAGCCCAAAAACAGAACTCACAACAATAAACCTTATAAACAGGGAAAGCTGTTAATGCGGATGTAGATTCTCATTACTATATTGTTTTCACTTTTTCACTTCCAATGGACACAACTTAGAGGGCGCACTGATGATGGGGGTCTTTGCCTCACCGTAATACCCATCACTTCATGTACCCTGTCCACAAAGCAGAAATGAAGCAGCATTGTAATTTATGCGAAGATGAGTTACAGTGAGCAATGTGTCCATAGTTCTCCATAAACCATAAATTCCCCTAACTCTCCCACTATATGAGGTTTCTTCTATAGGATAAAGATAGAATTTTTGTTGTTTCAAATGATGAGTTCTTAAAGGGAACTTGTTGGCAGGTTTTAAGACCCTAAATTAACATAATCTATGTAAACTATCTGAAATGTTGGTGACATCCATACTTTTATATTAAAAGTCCATGCCACTTTTTTCTAGGAATGAGAACAAAAGTGCAGAGGTTGGAGTTGCACTTACAGCTCTTCAGTTTCTCCAGCTTCTTTCTCCTCCCACAGCCGGGCTCCAGTCAGTGACTGACAATTCACTTTTCTCTGTGACCTGGTCCCCAATATCTAGCTCAGGTAGCACATGCGCAGTAAGGTCATGATGAGGTTGTGAGAGTTGGACCATTGATCTATTCATGTGTCACCCCGGGCAATGACAGCGCCTGCGCGAGATCTCGGGTAGGGGATCAGGTCACAGAGAAGAGTGACCTGTCAGTCACAGGCAGGAGACCGGCAGTGGGAGGAGAAAAGGGCTGGAGAAATCGGAGCTGTAAGAGCAAGCCAAGCCTCGGTACTTGCAAGGTCATTTGTAAAAACATTTGCCAATGGCTTCCTAGAAGATAGAGGCACAGATTTACAATACAAGGATATATACACCGTATATACTCGAGTATAAGCCGACCCGAGTATAAGCCGACCCCCCTAATTTTGCCACAAAAAACTGGGAAAACTTATTGACTCGAGTATAAGCCTAGGGTGGAAATGCAGCATTTACCGGTGAATTTCAAAAATAAAAATAGATCATTATTTCCCCATAGCTGTGCCATATAGTGCTCTGCACCGTTCATACTTGCCCCATATCTGTGCCCCATATATGCTCTGCACCGTTCATTACTGTCCCATAGCTGTGCCCCATATATGCTCTGCACCGTTCATTACTGTCCCATAGCTGTGCCCCATATATGCTCTGCACAGTTCATTATTGTCCCATATATGCTCTGCACCGTTCATTACTGTCCCATAGCTGTGCCCCATATATGCTCTGCACCGTTCATTACTGTCCCATAGTTGTGCCCCATATATGCTCTGCACCGTTCATTACTGTCCCATAGCTGTGCCCCATATATGCTCTGCACCGTTCATTACTGTCCCATAGCTGTGCCCCATATATGCCCTGCACCGTTCATTCTTGCTCCATATATGCTCTGCACCGTTCATTATTGCCCCATATCTGTGCCCCATATATGCTCTGCACCGTTCATTACTGTCCCATATCTGTGCCCCATATATGCTCTGCACCGTTCATTATTGCCCCATATCTGTGCCCCATATATGCTCTGCACCGTTCATTACTGTCCCATAGCTGTGCCCCATATATGCTCTGCACCGTTCATTCTTGCCCCATATATGCTCTGCACCGTTCATTATTGCCCCATATCTGTGCCCCATATATGCTCTGCACCGTTCATTACTGTCCCATATCTGTGCCCCATATATGCTCTGCACCGTTCATTACTGTCCCATAGCTGTGCCCCATATATGCTCTGCACCGTTCATTACTGTCCCATAGCTGTGCCCCATATCTGCTCTGCACCGTTCATTACTGTCCCATATCTGTGCCCCATATATGCTCTGCACCGCTCATTTTGTCCCATAGATGCTCCACATAAATCTGTGCCGCCGCTGCTGCTGCAATAAAAACAAAACAAAACCACATACTCACCTCTCTTGCTTGCAGCTCCCAGCGCCTCCATCTTCCCGGCGTCTCTGCACTGACTGATCAGGCAGAGGGCGCCGCGCACACTATATGCGTCATCGCGCCCTCTGACCTGAACAGTCAGAGCGCAGAGGCCGGGAAGATGGAGGCACCGGGAAGATGGAGCGGCGCCCGGCGGCTGGAACGCGGACAGGTGAATATTACATACTTACCTAGTCCCAGCGATTCTGGCGCTGTCCCTGCCGTCACAGCTGGTCTTCGGTGCCGCAGCCTCTTTCTCTATCAGCGGTCACCGGCACCGCTGATTAGAGAAATGAATATGCGGCTCCACCCCTATGGGAGGTGGAGCCGCCTATTCATTTTTCTAATGAGCGGTCCCACGTGACCGCTGAAGAGAGGAAGAACTGCAGCACCGAAGACCGTGGGACGGCAGGGACAGCGCCAGGATCGCTGGGACTAGGTAAGTATGCCTCAGCGCCCTCACCCTCTCACCCGCCGACCCTGCCACCCACCTTGACTCGAGTATAAGCCGAGAGGGGCACTTTCAGCCCAAAAACTTGGGCTGAAAATCTCGGCTTACACTCGAGTATATACGGTATATATATATATATATATATATATATATATATATATACAGTTAAGTCCATATATATTTGGACAGAGTCAATATTTTACTAATTTTGGTTATAGACATTACCACAATGAATTTTAAACAAAACAATTCAAATGCATTTGAAGTTCAGACTTTCAGCTTTCATTTGAGGGTATCCACACTAAAATTGGATGAAGGGTTTAGGAGGTTCAGCTCCTTAACATATGCCACCCTGTTTTTAAAGGGACCAAAAGTAATTGGACAGATTAAATAATTTTAAATAAAATGTTCATTTTTAGTACTTGGTTGAAAACCCTTTGTTGGCAATGACTGCCTGAAGTCTTGAACTCATGGACATCACCAGACGCTGTGTTTCCTCCTTTTTGATGCTCTGCCAGGCCTTCACTGCGGTGGTTTTCAGTTGCTGTTTGTTTGTGGGCCTTTCTGTCTGAAGTTTAGTCTTTAACAAATGAAATGCATGCTAAATTTCGTTGAGATCAGGTGACTGACTTGGCCATTCAAGAATATTCCACTTCTTTGCTTTAATAAACTCCTGGGTTGCTTTGGCTTTATGTTTTGGGTCATTGTCCATCTGTAGTATGAAACGACGACCAATCAGTTTGGCTGCATTTGGCTGGATCTGAGCACACGGTATGGCTCTGAATACCTCAGAATTCATTTGGCTGCTTCTGTCCTGTGTCACATCATCAATAAACACTAGTGACCCAGTGCCACTGGCAGCCATGCATGCCCACGCCATCACACTGCCTCCGCCGTGTTTTCCAGATGATGTGGTATGCCTTGGATCATGAGCTGTACCACGCCTTCTCCATACTTTTCTCTTTCCATCATTCTGGTAGAGGTTGATCTTGATTTCATCTGTCCAAAGAATGTTCTTCCAGAACTGTGCTGGCTTTTTTAGATGTTTTTTAGCAAAGTCCAGTCTAGCCTTTTTATTCTTGATGCTTATGAGTGGCTTGCACCGTGCAGTGAACCCTCTGTATTTACTTTCATGCAGTCTTCTCTTTATGGTAGATTTGGATATTGATACGCCGACCTCCTGGAGAGTGTTGGTCACTTGGTTGGCTGCTGTGAAGGGGTTTCTCTTCACCATGGAGATTATTCTGCTATCATCCACCACTGTTGTCTTCCGTGAGCGCCAAGGTCTTTTTGCATTGATGAGTTCACCAGTGCTTTCTTTCTTTCTCAGGATGAACCAAACTGTAGATTTTGCCACTCCTAATATTGTAACAATTTCTCGGATGGGTTTTTTCTGTTTTCGCAGCCTAAGGATGTCTTGTTTCACCTGCATGGAGAGCGCCTTTGACCGCATGTTTATTTCACAGCAAAACCTTCCAAATGCAAGCATCACACCTCAAATCAACTCCAGGCCTTTTATCTGCTTAATTGAGAATGACATATCGAAGGGATTGCCCACACCTGTCCATGAAATAGCCTTGGAGTCAATTGTCCAATTACTTTTGTTCCCTTTAAAAACAGGGTGGCACATGTTAAGGAGCTGAAACTTCTAAACCCATTGTCCAATTTTTATGTGGATACCCTCAAATGAAAATTAGAAAAATGGAGTCTCTGTCCAAATATATATGGACTTAACTGTGTGAATCAACATTTCAGATGCTTTACATAGATGATGTTAGTTTAGGGTCTAAAATCCTGCTGACAAGTTCTCTTCGAGCACTTTTAGACGCTTCAGTGGGGTATTTCCAACCTTAAATATGTTTAGGAGATTAAAGTTGAAGGGTACTTGTCAGCATGCAAAACAATGGTATTTACCTGCAGACATAGTAGTGATCTACAGATAAATACAGTTTTAAACATTTTCAGTAGCCTAATTGTAACAACAGCTACAGAGAGAAAACGAAGATATATTATCCATGTAGCTGCTTGCTTCCAATCAAGTTCCCTTTAATAAAGCCTAAAGGATATGGACTCCTTGAAGGCCATTTTTGTATGTAGTAACTGCATGTATTTGGGGCTAAAAATAATTTTTGGAATTGGATTTCACTAAAAAATGTTGCACCTTTTGTGAAATGGAGATTTTATTAGTGAAATTGTGCTGTCCAGTTGATTCTTTCTCTGAATATCAAACTAGTCAAATCATTACTCTTCCCATGACATACTGTATTGGAGTAAAACGTTTTCTGAGTCATTATTACATCTAATGGGCACCACTACTCCATACAATTTTTCCCCATTGTGGATGCGCTTGTAGTAAAAAGACAAGAGACCCCGTAGAGCAATCTGTCAATCAAGTCCAAGCAATCAGAACTCCACCATTCTGACATTTATCATCACCTATCCAGTTGGGTTGCCTCATATATCGCACAGTTACAAACGTGGTCAAAATTGTTGGTACCCCTCGTTTAATGACAGAAAAACCCACAATGGTCACAGAAATAACTTGAATCTGACAAAAGTAATAATAAATAAAAGATCTATGAAAATAAACAAATTAAAGTCAGACATTGTTTTTCAACCATGCTTCCACAGAATTTAAAAAAAAAATAAAACTCATGAAATAGGCCTGGACAGAAATGATGGTACCCCTGGAAATAATGTGACAAAAGGAACATGTTACATCAACGTGTGTCCACTAATTAGCATCACAGATGTCTGAATATATATGTTGAGGGGGCACCACGGCCTATAGAGTGGGATCACCCTGACCTATAGCATATGCATAACCAAAGGACACAAGAGAAAAAGTAAAGGTCATCACAGATGTCTACAATCCTGGAATCAGTGAGTGGCCTGTATATAGGGCTACAGATACTCACTGTGCTGTTTGGTGACATGGTGTGTATCACACTCAACATGGGCCAGAACAAGCGAAGGAAAGATTGTCTCAGGAGATTAGAAAGAAAATTATAGACAAACATGTTAAAGGTAAAAGTTATAAGACCATCTCCAAGCAGCTTGAGTTCCTGTGACTTCAGTTGCACATATTATTCAGAAATTTAAAATCCATGGAACAGTAGCCAACCTCCCTGGACGTGGACACAGGAGGAAAATTGATGACAAATCAAAGAGACGGATAATATGAATGGTAACAAAAGAGCCCAGAAAAACTTCTAAACAGATTAAAGGTGAACTTGAAGCTCAAGGAATATCAGTGTCAGATTACACCATCTGTCGTTGTATGGGCCAAAGAGACAACCAAGGAGGACACCATTGTTGAAAAAAATCATAAAAAAGCCAGACTGGAATTTGCCAAACTACATGTTGACAAGCCACAAAGCTTGTGGGAGAATGTCCTATGGACAGATGAGACAAAAATGGAACTATTTGGCAAGGCACATCAGTTCCATGTTCAGAGATGGAAAAATGAAGCATATCAAGAAAAGAACACTGTCCCTACTGTGAAACATGGAGGAGGCTCTGTTATGTTCTGGGGCTGCTTTGCTGTATCTGGCACAGGGTGTCTAGAATCTGTACAGGGTGCAATGAAATCTCAATACTATCAAGGGATTTTAGAGAGAAATGTGCTGCCCAGTGTCAGAAAGTTTGGTCTCAGCCACAGGTCATGGGTCTTGCAACAGGATAATGACCCCAAACACACAGCTAAAAACACCCAAGAATGGCTAAGAGGAAAACATTGGACTATTCTGAAGTGGCCTTCCATGAGCCCTGACCTAAATCCTATTGAGCATCTTTGGAAAGAGCTGAAACATGCCGTCTGGAAAAGGCAACCTTCAAACATGAGACAACTGGAGCAGTTTGCTCTTGAGGAGTGGCCAAAATACCTGTCGAGAGGTGCAGAAGTCTCATTGACAGTTACAGGAATTGTTTGATTACAGTGATTGCCGCAAAAGGCTGTGCAACAAAATATTAAGTTAAGGGTTCCATCATTTCTGTCCAGGCCTATGTCATGAGAATTATTTTTTTTAAATCCTGTGGAAGCATGGTTGACAAGCAATGTCTGACTTTCATTTGTTCATTTTCATAGATCTTTTATTTATTATTACTTTTGTCAGATTCAAGTTATTTCTGTGACCATTGTGGGTTTTTCTGTCAGTAAACGAGGGGTACCAACAATTTTGACCACGTGTGTACATTAGCATATGCGCTACTAAACAGATATGTTGTCCTTGAAGTTATTTTTTTCACAGCACTGGCGAATGATGTGGATTAGCCTTGATTTTATAATATATTCATGATCCAAGAAGTATCGTTTCTCCTTGTGGAGAGTGGCATGATAAGCATGTCGAGGTGAGGAGACTTAAAGCCGCAGTGCTCCTCTGGGAAATATGGAAATTGTCTCTTCAGAGAGGAAACCTTGTCACATGACTTAGAATAAAAGCCAAACCAGAATCTCAATTTGCAGACACTGTGTTTCGGGGTACTGCCTCTCGTCAGTGCAAAGTGGAGATCTGGTTTGGCTGAGTGAGAGGCGTCTGACCGGGATCCAAGAAGTATCGTTTCTCCTTGTGGAGAGTGACATGATAAGCATGTTGAGGTGAGGAGACTTAAAGCCGCAATGCTCCTCTGGGAAATATATAAGTCATAATATATTCATAAATCATAACTTTTATTTGCTGTTTTCAGTTTGATGTCTATGTGTATAATCGTCATTACTTTAATTACTTTGGATCCAGTTATACTGCTCTGAGCTTTTAAAGGAACACTCTATCCATAATATATCGTTTTTCACATTTTGTCAATAGAAATGTACTGTATTTCTGCAAGCTGCCATTTCAGGCCAGGGAGAGGATGATTAAAATTCTTTAATGGGATTACAGATAAAAACTTTAAAAAACTTAAACTATTTATTTCTCACGTTTCCCTTGCGATATAGAAAATGTTGACGTAGGGCATAAGTGGGAAGGTTTAAAGTAGACAACCTTATGCTACACTAGACGGTAGCCCGATTCTAACGCATTGGGTATTCTAGAATATATATGTAGTTTATTTATGAAGATTTTAGAATAATACATTGAATACACAGGATTCGGCCGGGTGCGACCAATTAGCGAAGCATTGTTCAAATCCTGCGCCAATTCGCGGCCAGACTGCGCCTGTCGCTGATTGTTCGCGGCCGGCCACGTAGTATATAGCACAGCCACGTAGTATATAACAGCCCACGTAGTATATAGCACAGCCACGTAGTATATAGCACAGCCCACGGCGTATATAGCAAAGCCACATAGTATATAGCACAGCCCACGCAGTATGTAACACAGCCACGTAGTATATAACACAGCCCATGAAGTATATAACACAGCCCATGGAGTATATAGCACAGCCCATGGAGTATATAGCACAGCCATGTAGTATATAACACAGCCCACGGAGTATATAGCACAGCCACGTAGTATATAGCACAGCCCACAGAGTGCATAACAGCCCACATAGCATATAACACAGCCACGTAGTACATAACAGCCCACGCACGCAGTATATAACTCAGGCCACGTAGTGTATAACACAGGCCAGGTAGTGTATAACACAGGCCAGGTAGTGTATAACACAGGCCACGTAGTGTAATAATGGAGACAACTATACAGAACAGTTCTTCCACCATGGTGCCGCCGTCACCTCCTACACGTACGTGTCCCGCCGGCTCCTGGGCTGGGGTCTCGCACAGACTGGCACCTGTCAGCAGCAGTCAGGCCGTACAGCGCCGGCAGCACTGGGCACATTGCTCGCCGTGGGGACTGAGGTGCCTCACCTTGGCCGCTCTGCTCCTCCTCCTCCCACGTTACCCTCCCCCTTCCCAGGCTCACAGCCTCGGCTCATGTGGGGATTCGTGCCACCTTCCCACCGCCCTCTTGTTTTTCCTTGTCTCACTCTCAAGAGATGATGACGTAGCGGTCTCACGAGACCGCTACGTCATCATCTCGCGAGATTGCAATGCATGGAGCGGTCACCGGGGCGTCGCGAGGAACGGGAAAGGCGGGCGGCAGGCGCGATCGCATCGTTGGACGACGGAGGGTGAGTATAGCAGGTTTTTTGTTTTTTTATTATTTTTAACATTAGATCTTTTTACTATTGATGCCGCATAGGCAGCATCAATAGTAAAAAGTTGGGGACACACAGGGTTAATAACAGCGGGTACGGAGTGCATTACCCGCGGCATAACGCAGTCCATTACCGCCCGCATTAACCCTGTGTGAGCAGTGACTGGAGGGCACCGGGCACTGACTGCGGGGAGTAAGGAGCGGCCATTTTCTTCCAGACTGTGCCCGTCGCTGATTGGTCGTGGCTGTTTTGCCAATCAGTGACTTGGATTTCCATGACAGACAGAGGCCACAACCAATGAATATCCGTGACAGACAAACAGACAGAAGGACAGACAGAAAGACGGAAGTGACCCTTAGACAATTATATAGTACAGTAGATGTGTTAATGTGATGTATGTATATATATACTGTATATTAGTTTAGACTGATACATTGAATTTCTCTGAATAATCTAATGTGATTTCATACATTGTAGACGGCCAAACTAGTTACGGTACTTAAGTGTCCACGTGGAAAGTAGTAAGAAGCCAATAACGAGGTATAAAAAGCCCTGCAAAGCAAGTCGTAAAACAAATACCTGCATAGGTCTTCAGGTTATCATGGTCTGCCGAGAAGTCGATCATAAAGGCAGACCCCAGGAATGGAATATTGAAGCCTGTAGACTTTACACCAGCTCAGCTCTATAAGAATGCAGGAAGATGAACACTATGTGGACTATGATCTTTTTAACATGACTGTTTGTTGAGAGTGGATTTATGGTCTGTAGCAACTGATAAAAGACATTTAGTTTTAAGTGTAATGAGTGGGTGGTGGATAAAACCATCGTCACAGAGGATTGTCTGCATTCAGAAGGACGGTGTAGACACTAAGTTTCATGCATTCCGTTGCGCAACTTTATCATATCTTCATCAAATTCACCCTGCCGTTTTGTGTTTACAGCTCCAACGCAGGCCTATGTGTCTCCATGTGTTACAGACTACAAACTACTGTATGTAATTTAAGCCTGGGGTCATACTTTCTTTCATCTGTACTCTACTTTTTGCTATGCATATTTGGTAGGTTAGCATTAAAGGGTTTGTAGTCTGTAACCATGAGGTCACTTAGGTCTGCATTAGGGCTGTGGGAACATAAAGACTACTTATTTACACCAGTCTGTGGCTGACTTTTATTTAAGAAATCAATGTGCCACCACAGACTGATGACTTTTCTAAATATAACTTATCAGCAAAAGTGTTCAGAAGTGTCCCAAATGCCCCCAATAGGCCCCAACTTTCTAGCAGAAGTCAAGTCCAAACTTTTTGGGTTGTGGGTCTTGGCATGCATATTGGACACAAACTGGTGACAGGTGCTCTTCATTCACAAAACAGTAAGATATTTTTCATATAGACATATCTACAAGTTCCATTTTTTAGGCGTATCAAAGTACTCAAAGGGTTCAAAAGTGACTAACCCAACTACTATATAAGTAATTATATTTTGGAGACAATTCTTAGTAGATCTTTAAGTAATCACTGTCATTTCAAGATACAAAGCATAATGTATCAATAGTAATCAATAGTACAGACAAATGTAAGAAACTTTGTAATATATTTTATTGGAGAAATCTGCTTCTTTCTCCACTTAGAAGCCACTTCTTTCGCTCCCCCTGCTTTCTAAACTCACCATCCACTCTGATACAAAGACAAAAAAATGCAGCTCTAATCGTATTGATCAAAGTAGTGAAGTGCCAGGATACATAGCAATTGAAGTCGACACACTGAGAAACCAGATGGACACAGACAGTTATAGCTGCAACATTCAGCAAATATATTTCACTTAAGTGCTGGATTTACAGCTACAAAGCTCAGTATTTTTATTTAATGACTTACATGCTACTGCTTCTGTCATGTACTACAAAGAGAAAGAAGACCAGGAATTAATCTCTCTGTGTGTATGGGAGACATCATTGCTTCAACTCTCCCAGCAGCAGCTCAGACAACTGACAACTGGAGTTTGCAGAGGAGGAAACTGGTGAAATGCTAGATTCAAGTCATATACTGACCAGCTGATACATGTTGCATGATCCCCGGGCAACATGTCCCAGACAGTGTTTGCATGATTCCAGCCATGTATGAATTCAGAATAAAACAGTTTATTAGTTGCCAGGGACCAATCCATGGTGGAGACTAGTCGTACAGGCGGCTCCCCGGCTGCTTCTCCCCAATTGCTGTTCTTGAGTGATTGGTCTCTCACTATACACGCACACAATGAGAGACCTGTCACTCCAGGTAGAAGCCACTGTGGACACTTTTGTCTGACTAGTCTCCAACGCGACTCGGTCTACATAGGCTAAAAAACTATGTTTTTTCTGAAATGCTGCAACATTTCAAAGCTAAATATATATGACTGCAATCATGCAGCCATTGTCTGATACCTGCTGCCTGTGGATCGGGCAGCATGTATCAGCTGTCAGGGATCGGGCAGCATGTATCAGCTGTCAGGGATCGGGCAGCATGTATCAGCTGTCAGGGATCGGGCAGCATGTATCAGCTGTCTGGGATTGGGCAGCATGTATCAGCTGTCAGGGATCGGGCAGCATGTATCAGCTGTCAGGTATCGGGCAGCATGTATTAGCTGTCTGGGATCGGGCAGCATGTATCAGCTGTCTGGGATCGGGCAGCATGTATCAGCTGTCTGGGATCGGGCAGCATGTATCAGCTATCAGGGATCGGGCAGCATGTATCAGCTGTCTGGGATTGGGCAGCATGTATCAGCTGTCAGTGATCGGGCAGCATGTATCAGCTGTCAGGGATCGGGCAGCATGTATCAGCTGTCAGGGATCGGGCAGCATGTATCAGCTGTCTGGGATCGTGCAGCATGTATCAGCTGTCAGGGATCGGGCAGCATGTATCAGCTGTCAGGGATCGGGCAGCATGTATCAGCAGTCAGGTATGGGGAGGCATGTATTAGCTGTCTGGGATCGGGCAGCATGTATCAGCTGTCAGGTATCGGGCATCATGTATTAGCTGTCTGAGATCGAGCAGCATGTATCAGCTGTCTGGGATCGGGCAGCATGTATCAGCTGTCAGGGATCGGGCAGCATGTATCAGCTGTCAGGGATCGGGCAGCATGTGTCAGCTGTCAGGGATCGGGCAGCATGTATCAGCTGTCAGGGATCGTGCTGTCAGGTTGGCTTTAAACAACAGGTAATATCACAAGCTGTTATTGATCTACAGACAAGAGAGTATGTACTCACCCCAACTTCTCGTATTTTGACATTCCTAATATCTTATTGATTTTCATAAGCAATAACGCACACGTTGGACCTACACCATGTGTGCAGCAATATTACTGTTGGAGACTGATCACAAGGGACTCTCAAGCAAAGTCATATACTGTAATCAGAGAAAGTGTCTCAGACACTGTGACGGACTCTTGGTTGTCATTGTATTAACATAAGTTATCTGTAAATATGTTAATAGTCCCCTGGGCACAAATCCAGTTTTAATATTATTTGTATTATATTTTATTACTTTATTGTTGGTGATGATGATCATAAGAAGAATTTTATGGAATAACAACATATGAAAACTGATGCTTTTAGCACTTTATAGGGGATACATGTGCAGCGCCCCAGAGACCTGGTCGTTGCAGTAGCGTCGCTCATCCACTAAGGGGAGTGTGGGTACGTCTGATGGCACTAAAGGAGTTCACCTGACCAGGTATCACAAGCACACATTACACTTCACACTCCGGCCACTAGGGGGAGCAAAAGGTTTTATTTATTAGGCCACTCCTCACACTGGTAAAACTTGGGGTTGGATAGGAAGTTAGGCAGAAGCTGGCTGGGTTTTGCCCAGGCAACATCCCGTGGCAGGGGGTGTTGCGGGGAAGATTCAGAGGGGTCCCTGTCAGGCGTGGGAACCTGGCAGTGACTTAGCGACAAGGACAGATCATTACAGAGCCGCGCCTTGCGGCGGCATCTGTTATGATACGGTGGTCTAGGAGCAACATGGAACGAGCTCTGAAGGAAGTGGTAACTGTACTGACCGCAGTCCCTAAGCTCAACACAACACTAGAAGTAGCCGTGGAATGCTCCTAACTCTCCCTAGGCATCTCGACACAGCCTAAGAGCTAACTACCCCTAAAAAAAGAAGCAGGAAAGCTATCTTGCCTCAGAGAAAATCCCCAAAGGATAGATTAGCCCCCCACAAATAATGACTGTGAGTGGAGAGGGAAAAGACATACACAGAATAAAACCAGGATGAGCACAGGAGGCCGTCTAGCTAAATAGATAGGACAGGATGGAATACTGTGCGGTCAGTATAAAACACTACAAAAATCCACGCAGAGTTTACAAAAAATCTCCACACCTGACTAAAGGTGTGGAGGGCAAATCTGCCTCCCAGAGCTTCCAGCAAGACAGAATTAATTCACACTGATAAGCTGGACAAACAAAGAAAGCACAGAATGGATAAGTCCACAATCTATGGACAGAAAAGAGCAAGCAAAAACTTAGCTTTGCAGATCTGGTCAGGATAACAGGGAACTCCAAAGAGATGTGAATCCAACCAGGAACCATTTACAAGTGGCACTGGCTGAAGAAAGAGCCAGGCCTAAATAGCCGAGCAGAAGAGACGATAAGTGGAGGCAGCTGATGACAGCTAACTCCAAGGAGCAGCCATACCACTAGAAACCACAAGAGGGAGCCCAAGAGCAGAACTCCCAAAAGTGCCACTTACAACCACCGGAGGGAGCCCAAGAGCGGAATTCACAACAGTACCCCCCCCCCCTTGAGGAGGGGTCACCGAACCCTCACCAGAGCCCCCAGGCCGATCAGGACGAGCCAAGTGAAAAGCACAAACCAAATCGGTGGCATGGACATTGGAGGCAACAACCCAAGAATTATCCTCCTGGCCATAACCCTTCCACTTGACAAGATATTGAAGCCTCCGCCTCGAAAAACGAGAATCCAAAATCTTCTCAACCTCATATTCCAACTCTCCCTCAACCAACACCGGGGCAGGAGTGTCAACCGAGGGAACAACGGGCACCACATATCTCCGCAACAAAGATCTATGGAAAACATTATGAATGGCAAAAGAGGCTGGAAGAGCCAACCGAAAAGACACCGGATTAATAATTTCAGAAATTTTATAAGGACCAATAAACCGAGGCTTAAACTTAGGAGAAGAAACCTTCATAGGAACATGACGAGAAGACAACCAAACCAAATCCCCCACATGAAGTCGGGGACCAACACACCGACGGCGGTTAGCAAAACGTTGAGCCCTTTCCTGAGACAACGTCAAATTGTCCACCACATGAGTCCAAATCTGCTGCAGCCTGTCCACCACAGAATTAACACCAGGACAATCAGAAGGCTCAACCTGCCCAGAAGAAAAACGAGGATGAAAACCAAAATTACAAAAGAAAGGTGAAACCAAAGTAGCCGAACTAGCCCGATTATTAAGGGCAAACTCAGCCAATGGCAAGAAAGACACCCAATCATCCTGATCAGCAGACACAAAGCATCTCAAATAGGTCTCCAAGGTCTGATTAGTTCGCTCAGTTTGGCCATTAGTCTGAGGATGAAACGCCGAAGAAAAAGACAAATCAATGCCCATCCTAGCACAAAAGGCCCGCCAAAATCTAGAGACAAACTGAGAACCTCTGTCAGACACAATATTCTCCGGAATGCCATGCAAACGAACCACATGCTGAAAAAATACTGGAACCAGATCTGAGGAGGAAGGCAACTTAGGCAAAGGTACCAGATGGACCATTTTAGAGAACCGGTCACAAACAACCCAGATAACAGACATCTTCTGGGAAACAGGAAGATCCAAAATAAAATCCATGGAAATATGCGTCCAGGGCCTCTCAGGGACCGGCAAAGGCAAAAGCAACCCACTAGCGCAGGAACAGCAAGGCTTGGCCCGGGCGCAAGTCCCACAGGACTGCACAAAAGCACGCACATCGTGCGACAAGGAAGGCCACCAAAAGGACCTAGCAATCAAATCTCTGGTACCAAAAATCCCAGGATGACAAGCCAACACTGAATAATGAACCTCAGAAATTACCGTACTTGTCCATCTATCAGGAACAAACAGCTTCCCCACTGGACAGCGGTCCGGCCTATCAGCCTGAAATTCCTGAAGCACCCGCCGCAAATCAGGGGAGATAGCAGAAAGAATCACCCCCTCCTTAAGAATGCCAACCGGCTCAAGGACTCCAGGAGAATCAGGCGAAAAACTCCTAGAGAGGGCATCAGCCTTAACATTCTTAGATCCCGGAAGATACGAGACCACAAAATCAAAACGGGAGAAAAACAGGGACCATCGAGCCTGTCTAGGATTCAGCCGCTTGGCCGACTCGAGGTAAATCAGATTCTTATGATCGGTCAGGACCACAACACGGTGTTTAGCTCACTCAAGCATATGTCGCCACTCCTCAAACGCCCACTTCATAGCCAACAACTCCCGATTGCCGACATCATAATTGCGTTCCGCAGGCGAAAACTTTCGGAAAAAAAAGCACACGGTTTCATCAAAGAACCATCAGACTCCCTCTGAGACAAAACGGCCCCTGCCCCATTCTCAGAAGTGTCGACCTCAACCTGAAAAGGAAGAGAAACATCCGGCTGACGCAACACAGGGGCAGAAGTAAATCGGCGTTTAAGCTCCTGAAAGGCCTCAACAGCCTCAGAGGACCAATTCGTCACATCAGCGCCTTTCTTCGTCAAATCAGTAAGGGGCTTAACCACACTGGAAAAGTTGGCAATGAAACGGCGATAGAAATTAGCAAAGCCCAAAAATTTTTGAAGACCCTTCACAGATGTGGGTTGGATCCAGTCATGAATAGCTTGGACCTTAACAGGATCCATTTCTGTAGACGAGCGAGAAGAAATAAAGCCCAAAAAAGAGACCTTCTGAACTCCGAATAGGCACTTAGACCCCTTCACAAATAAAGCATTATCACGAAGGATCTGGAACACCATCCTGACCTGCTTCACATGAGACTCCCAATCATCGGAAAAAATCAAAATATCATCCAAATATATGACCATGAATTTATCAAGATAATTGCGGAAAATATCATGCATGAATGACTGGAACACAGATGGAGCATTAGAGAGCCCAAATGGCATCACAAGGTATTCAAAATGGCCTTCGGGCATATTAAATGCAGTTTTCCATTCGTCACCCTGTTTAATACGAACAAGATTAGATGCATCTTGGAGGTCAATCTTAGTAAACCAACTAGCCCCCTTAATCTGAGCAAACAAATCAGTAAGCAAAGGCAAGGGGTATTGGAATTTGACCGTGATCTTATTAAGAAGACGATAATCAATACAGGGTCTCAAGGAGCCATCCTTCTTAGCAGCAAAAAAGAAACCCCCTCCCAATGGTGACGAAGAGGGCCGAATATGCCCCTTCTCCAAAGACTCCTTAACATAACTCCGCATGGCGGCATGCTCTGGCACAGACAGATTGAAAAGTCGGCCCTTAGGGAACTTGCAACCAGGAATCAAGTTAATAGCACAATCACAGTCCCTGTGCGGAGGAAGGGAACTGGACTTGGGCTCATCAAATACATCCTGGAAATCCGACAAAAACTCAGGGACCTCAGAAGAGGGGGAAGAGGAAATTGACATCAAAGGAACGTCACTATGTACTCCTCGACAACCCCAACTAGTCACCGACATAGTTTTCCAATCCAGCACCGGATTATGTTCCTGTAACCATGGAAATCCCAGTACAACAACATCATGCAGGTTATGCAACACCAGAAAACGGCAATCTTCCTGATGTGCAGGAGCCATGTACATAGTCATCTGTGTCCAGTACTGAGGTTTATCCTTGGCCAAGGGTGTAGCATCAATACCCCTCAAAGGAATAGGGCTCTGCAAAGGCTGCAAGGAAAAACCACAGTGCCTGGCGAATTCTAAGTCCATTAAGTTCAGGGCAGCGCCTGAATCCACAAATGCTATGACAGAAAAGGACGACAATGAGCAAATCAGGGTCACAGATAAGAGAAATTTAGGCTGTATAGTACTAATGGTAACAGACCTAGCGACTCTCTTAGTACGCTTAGGGCAATCAGAGATAACATGAGCCGAATCACCACAGTAAAAACACAGCCTATTCTGACGTCTGAATTCCTGCCGTTCTATTCTAGTCAAAATCCTATCACATTGCATAGAGTCAGGACTTTGCTCAGAGGATACTGCCATATGGTGCACAGCTTTGCGCTCGCGCAGACGCCGATCAATCTGAATGGCTAGAGACATAGATTCGCTCAAACCGGCAGGCGTAGGAAAGCCCATCATAACATCTTTAAGGGTTTCAGAAAGACCTTTTCTGAAAATAGCAGCCAGAGCCTCTTCATTCCATTTAGTGAGCACAGACCATTTTCTAAATTTCTGGCAGTATAACTCTGCCGCTTCCTGACCTTGACACAAGGCCAACAGGGTTTTTTCTGCATGATCCACAGAATTAGGTTCGTCATACAATAATCCGAGCGCTTGAACAAATGCATCTATATTCAATAATGCCGGATCCCCTGTTTCAAGAGACAAAGCCCAGTCTTGAGGGTCACCACGCAGCAAGGATATGATGATTTTTACTTGCTGAATGGGACCAGAAGAACGGGGTTTCAAAGCAAAAAACTATTTGTAGTTATTTTTAAAGTTCAAAAACTTGGATCTGTCCCCAAAAAGCAAATCAGGAGTAGGAATTCTAGGCTCTAAAGCCGGAGTCTGGACAACATAGTCCTGGATACTCTGTACTCTTGCAGCAAGTTGAGCCACGCGAGAAAACAAACCCTGAACATCCATGCCAAAGCATATATCCTGAACCACCCAGATATCAAGAGGAAAAAAAGACAAACCAGAGCACAGAAAAAAAAATGGTTCAGAACATTCTTTTCCTTCTTTTGAGATGCATTTAATTCATTTTTGGCCACTTGTACTGTTATGATACGGTGGTCTAGGAGCAACATGGAACGAGCTCTGAAGGAAGTGGTAACTGTACTGACCGCAGTCCCTAAGCTCAACACAACACTAGAAGTAGCCGTGGAATGCTCCTAACTCTCCCTAGGCATCTCGTCACAGCCTAAGAGCTAACTACCCCTAAAGAAAGAAGCAGGAAAGCTATCTTGCCTCAGAGAAAATCCCCAAAGGATAGATTAGCCCCCCACAAATAATGACTGTGAGTGGAGAGGGAAAAGACGTACACAGAATGAAACCAGGATGAGCACAGGAGGCCAGTCTAGCTAAATAGATAGGACAGGATGGAATACTGTGCGGTCAGTATAAAACACTACAAAAATCCACGCAGAGTTTACAAAAAATCTCCACACCTGACTAAAGGTGTGGAGGGCAAATCTGCCTCCCAGACCTTCCAGCAAGACAGAATTAATTCACACTGATAAGCTGTACAAACAAAGAAAGCACAGAATGGATAAGTCCACAATCTATGGACAGAAAAGAGCAAGCAAAAACTTAGCTTTGCAGAACTGGTCAGGATAACAGGGAACTCCAAAGAGATGTGAATCCAACCAGGAACCATTTACAAGTGGCACTGGCTGAAGAAAGAGCCAGGCCTAAATTGCCGAGCAGAAGAGACGATAAGTGGAGGCAGCTGATGACAGCTAACTCCAAGGAGCAGCCATACCACTAGAAACCACAAGAGGGAGCCCAAGAGCAGTACTCCCAAAAGTGCCACTTACAACCACCGGAGGGAGCCCAAGAGCGGAATTCACAACAGGCATCTAAAGAAAGGACACGAAGCAAAGGATATTGTGGACAGTGAGAAACGAGATCAAGCACAAAGGAGAGCCAGTAGGAGTCGTGCCCCGAGAACGGCAACATCCTACTGAGGCGCGTAGCCGGTGACCGGAACACTGAGGAAGTAACTGACTCTATGCCTTACTTCAAATACCGCAGGACAGTTAATTATAGGTTGGCTGTCTACCATACATCACCTAAGCAGACATAGGGGGCAAGCGTGGAGAGGGGCATCTCTAGGGTCCCAGAATAGCTCCGAGACTTCCCGTCAAATGGGTGCGTCCTAGCTATAACAAACTTGAGGGACGGAGAATAAAAAGAACGAGAAAGAATGAGAACAGAAGTTGTGAGGACTATCCCGAATGCTCAGCAGGGAAGCACTACAACACACAGGCGCTAGTGGTAGGCAACAATTTCCACCTGCAAAGGGAACTCTGGATGTGCCTTCGGACCGGCCGGTCTTAGACAGCCCTGTTGATAGTGCTCTGGATTGAGGATCCTGAAGTCACCAGTAAAGAGGTAAAGAGACTGCAACCCTGTGTCTTCGTTATTGACTGTACCTCACACCATCGCCACCTACACCACTGGGAAGCCCTGGGGACTCACTTCACCTGTGGGAAGGTATACCATCTAGCTGCCATCACATCACCCCAGTGGACCCCGAGCAGCGTCGGTCGACCTGACCGAATACCACAGGTAGCGTCACAAACACCTAACAACTTCCTTCACCCTTTTATTGGACGCCCCTTAGCAGGGTCACGGACCAGATACAGCCACTGTGACAACCCCAGAACTGAGACGGAGAGGACTGGTACCGAGTAACCCGTGGCCCTGCGTCTGGGGGCGCTCTACATGTAATGGGTATTCCCATCTCCAAGATCCTATCCTAATATGTACTAGATGCAATAAT